>NC_135534.1:88712269-89328019 GCF_045843805.1 Urocitellus parryii | reverse complement strand
TAAACACTTACCTAACCCCCAGATCACAAGTGCATCAGAGCAGTGTACTTCATATCGAGGTCTGTGGCCACAGAAGGTGACACCTTTAGGAAAAACTGCTTGCTCCTGACAATGTCCTCATTAACTGTATATTCTACATCATCCACTTATTATCAACAAACCAATGGAATAGATGCCCTCCTTGTTTGTTTCATGGGTCACTAGTACTAGGAACTTCAGCTTCCAGAACAGAAGCAGTGTGACCAATAAATAAATAAAGCCTGTGATGGAAGGCCTTTTGACAGGACTAGAAGATTCAGAAGCAGTGCAGTTTCTACCAGTAAAAATAGTGAGAAAATGAAATGACAACACATAAGGTATTATCAGCAATCTCTGTGTGAGAGTAAAATTTGTTTCAGCAAAACATCCGTTAGATTAATGAAATGTAGTTGACAAATTTTGTATTGGTTTCTTGATGTTGACTGCATTAAACTTGTAGACTAATTTGCTCTTAAGATAGTATGACTGTCATACACAGAGGTAGAGTTTCATACTTGTGTATATTTAATTAACTATCATAATAGACAATTAAATCTGTATTATAGTCCATTAACTGGTTTTTTCCCTTTAAAAGAATTCCAAACATACAGGTTTGAGAAATTCTAACTTCAAGGCAGACCAAACAGCTGGCCAGTCCCAGCTTACGGCAACAAGAGGAAAGGAAGAAGGGCTGGCCAGGATGCTGCAAGGCAGGGTAGAAGACTGCTCTCCTCACAAGGTCAGTTCTGTCTATGGTGCTATTTCAAGAGACACAGAGGACTGGTTCCAGAAGCCACATTGATGTCAAAATCCCAGGGTTAGCTTAAGTCCCTTGTATAAATGGAGTAGTATTTGCACATAATCTATGCACTTCCACCCATACACTCTAAATCACCCTGATTGCTTAAGGTACCTACTAAAATATAAATGTTACATAAATAGTTGCTATACTGTACTGCTTGGAGAAAATAGAGAAAGTCCGTATATGCAGTCTTATCCTGTTTTCTGGTCTTTTTTTTTTTTTTCTGAATATTTTCAACCCATGGCTGGTTGAATCTGCAGATAGGGAATCCACAGATATAGAGGTCTACAGTATTTTCAATTAATTTTAATTGACAGAAATAGCATGCACTGAAATGATACATATTACATTTTGGTATATGTATACATTGTAGAATGGCTGATGTGAATTAACTCACATTTATCATTTTTGTAGTTAGAAAACTTAAAATCAAAATCACTTAGAAATTTCTAATTCTCTCTATCCCTCCCCCTGATTTTTTTTTTTTTCAGGGAGTCTGTGTATTCTTCTAAGAACAACAACATCTTATAGACAATTCTTTGAATTCAAAAGTATAAAGATAAAGGGAAATGACAGGAGAGCAATTTTTAGATATTTCTTTGTTGTGATCCTTAAAAGGAGAAAATTAAGAAGTAAAAACAACCTATGATTTCACAGTTCAAATTTTAAGTCTGGAACCTAACAAAGGAATAAAACTCAAAGAATAACATTTGAGGAAAAGTGTGGAGATTTTGAGTCATACTTCATGAACTAAGCTTGATCCACAGATATCAAGAATATTCCCAAATATTTCTCACAAAATGTCTAAATGGTATGTGATAAAATTAACAAATAATCCTAGTGGTAAAATTTCTATAGATGTTTTCCTCATTTTGCAGGGAAAATAGGACTCAATTTATTTTCCAACACACAGCACTTGGACAGCACCCGAATTTAAACTCAAGTCTAGGTCATAATACTGAACTATCATTCTTTTTCTTAGAGTAGATGGACACATGGAATATAACAATTTATTCATTTTTGAAAAAATATTAAGTATCTTACGGTATTTTAAAATGGAATCCTGAAGTTTAGGACAGATCATCTAGTTCCATTTATAATATCCTTTCTAAATAAATCTAAATCCTTAGTCATAGATCAAGAAGCATATGTGGCTTCTAGTGGAACAGTCAGTCATCCTTGCATTAATCAAACCCTCATCAGAAATTATTAACAAGGAGAGAAATAATAAGACATTAATGATCGTCAGCTAAGCAAGGTTACATTCATTAGGAAATCATTAGTTACCAATGAAACAACAAAATAAAAAAAGAAAGGGATAACGAAAATCCCTACTGAAAAAGCTGGTATAAAATTAGGAAAGGCCTCCTCAGGCAGGAAGAAAAACAGGAGGGACAGGACTTGGGGAGAGAGTGCTTCCTTAATGTACCTGGGATAGGACTAAGCAGGTCTCAAATCCTTTAGACACTTATCCAATCAGCTTCAGAGAGTAAGCATTTAGCAGCTGCAGGCTGGCCTCAAGCATCCTCCCCAAGGGACCTAAGGTGGTTTGGTGGGGAAAAAAAGCAGTGCTATCATGTGACTTCAGGATTCCTTTGCTCTAAAACTTCCCATTTTGCAGCTGATGCCGGGAATTCTTTTCACAAAGAATAAAATATTTCCCTTCCACAATGAAAACAGTAATAATCAAACGTTAGTTAGAGTACATATTCTCACAAAGCTAAGAAACCTACAAAGACTGTGGGTTGTATATTTAAGTGCATGAGGCCAAACTAATAAGGCTAGGTCTATCAAGAAGCTTACATTCTCATGGTATCTTATAAATGAAAGAGCATAGCTATAAAGATGGGAATCACCTGATTTTTACAAAGCCAGATTCAAGAATCACAACAAAGTATGTAACATCACAAGTAAAATAATGTATATGTCAGAGCATTTATCATAGCTATGTAAGCATTTTCAACTTTCAAAACACTGAAGTTAATCTCATACAGAGTGGAGGGAAAATATAGAACATCTGGCAACTTCAGCAAGAATCAGTCCCACACTTAGTGCTTGAGATAGGGACGCTCTTTTTGAAGAAGCATCATGCTCTCTAACATGAAAGAGACTTCAACGAGGATTCACAAACCAGAGGAAGGAAAGTTCGCATGTGTGTCTATGCAACATACAAAGAACTGCTAATAAACTTTATTTCTCACACATCACTGTAAACACCATTACTGTAGCAGCCTCAAATTTAGAAACTAAGCAAATACGGACATAAAACAAGTTTTCTTTACCCTGGTTAAACAGCACAAGTGGAAAGTAAATGTTTTAGCATTTGGGATGGTTAAAACAAAAAGATTTAGGGAACACATAAATCTCAAGACATCTCTCTAAGCCCTATTCTTACTAATAATACATGTTTCAAATACAGATCAGAGGCTAAGTATCTCAGTTTCAGGCACACACACATCTGCATCATGTTGCTGACCTTGCACTGACATAAACAAAGACGCTGTCCCTCTATCTGTCTTTGGGAATACTTAATCGCCCAAAGGTTGCTCCACCTGGTGAAAATACCTCATTCATCCAGCCATCAGAGGCCAAAGATTCCAGGGTTTCATTTCAGAAACTAAAGTGCTCAAAAACTTCCATTAAGACACAAATATGAGACCAGGAGCCATGGCCTTCGCCAGTTATCCCAGCAGCTGGGCAGACTGAGGCAGGAGGATCAAGAGT
Organism: Urocitellus parryii; assembly: GCF_045843805.1. Classification (NCBI taxonomy): domain Eukaryota; kingdom Metazoa; phylum Chordata; class Mammalia; order Rodentia; family Sciuridae; genus Urocitellus; species Urocitellus parryii. The sequence goes on along the minus strand of NC_135534.1, from coordinate 89,324,475 downwards.
CCAAAGCCAGCCTCAGCAAAAGTAGGACGCTAAGCAACTCAGTGAGACCCTGTCTCTAAACAAAAATACAAAATAGGGCTGGAGATGTAGCTCAGTGGTCTAGTGCCCCTGAGTTCATTCCCAGGTACTCCCCCAACCCCGCCAAAAAAAAAAAAAAAAAAGATGCAAATATGTCCTGGGAAAGGTAATTAAGCCTTATCATTAGTCACTCAATTCCTTGTATGGGATGCAAAGTATAAAAAGTTTCAGATTAACTTTTTAGTCTTAGTAATTGAACGTGAAGTTCCAAAGCAGGAAAGAAGAAAATAAAATGCTGTCAGGAGGTATAAGGGTGGGAGGCTGGAGAAGCCCTGAGGGTAGTTACATTCCTCGGAAGTTCTGATTGACCTTTAGCCCCTGAACTCTCACCCTCAGGCTCTACCAACACCACACACAATGTAAACCAGAACTAAATGCGCACAGGAAACTTGCAAAGGATTTAAACTCACTGGTGCCATACTAACTTTGATCATCTTACTAAATAGCAAAACTCAAATATGTAATTTTTTAAAAGCCGACTCAATGACTGTGGCCAGGGACAAGCTATTTACGTATATAAAAAATTGATAATTGTCTTTGAAAATAAGACTAGCTTAATTTCATCTTTAAAAATGTTCTTGACCCCCTCCCTTTTAAGGAATTTTTAAAAAGTGTTCAAACTAGGCACATATACACACACACAAAAAAAAAAAAAAAAATTCAAGGAAAGTAAAAGCCCCCAACAACTTTCCAGCGGTGTGATGAGAAAGGTGACTTTGAATGACTTTCCTTAGGATATACTCTGTATCCCTTACGAAACTTTCCCTTCTCTGCAGACGTGAAAGTAAATAAGAACACCTAAGAACAAACTTTGTTGGCCACCAGCAGGGGAGCTCTTCAGCTTTTGTCCCCAAATCCATTCAAACAAAAGAAGCTCCGTCTCCTCCAACCCAACCCTCGGACCCACACCCGGCGGGGACTCTCCAGATCCTGGCGCGCTCCCTTCCCTCCCAAGCCGGTCTCCAACTTACTCCTCAGCGCCCCAATAAGCAAAGAGCCGTCCTTAATGAGCTCTTTGATGAACTTGTTGGTTCGCTCCAACTCAATCTCGTGACATTGCAGTCGCTCCCTGAAATCCGGACTGTCCAAGTAGGAATCGCTGAACTCCAGAGTGGGTAGCCCCATGGCACAAGCAATGCCAGCTGCGGCTGAGGGCACGTCGGGGCCGGCGGTCAGGGTAGGGACAGCCGGCGACCGCGGCCGGCGCTGGGGACGCGCGATCGCGGAGAACGCGCCGGGACGCAAGGGGACGGCGCGGAGGAAACGGGCCCCGCGCGCCGAGCCGCCTGCGCCGGGCTAGTCTTCCTCCCCAAAGGCAAGGCGAACGCAGGCACGGGCGGCTGGCCAAGGCGCGGGTCTGCTCAGGTCGTTGTCATGGGGGCGCATCGTCGCTCAAAGCACTAGGGTGGAGAGGCTCCGGGCCGCAGCCGGGGCAGCAAAGTTTCTCCCACGGCGCGCAGACACTTCCGGCAGCTCCACTCTCGTACTCTCTTGACAGTCGTTGGCGCTGTGAGTCCGAAGCGCCCAGCGGCAAGTCTGGCAGGGCACGGGAAACCCTCCCCCTCCACGAACGCAGGCTCAGTCGGAGAGCTTGCAAATCGGGCCTGGGCTCCGAGACCCTCCTCCCCGTAGCCGCACTCCCACTCCGCCCCCCACCCGCCCATTTACCCTCTTGCCCCCGCCCACCCTCCCGCACTTTGCTCAGGGCTCCCAGCATTGCAGTGGCCAAACAACTCCTGCCTATGCCCCAGGCGTTAACCCTGTCCCCTCCTGCGCGCCTGTCTCCACTGGCCCAGGGTGACACCGAGATCCAGCACTCCACAAAGAATCTCCAACTCCTAAAATACATGCCTATCACTTCTCTCCTTCATCCACTCCTTAGAATGCCTGGGTGAGAAACCAATGTTAACTTTCCCCAAAGTTTGAATATTTGGAAGACACTACTTATAGCGTTAGTTTATATTTACTTGATACTTCCCCCACTGCATGCATACAAATTGCAAGTTGAGACTTGTCTCTTTCCCACCCCTCAATTTCATCAATCCAGACTAATGTAATAGTATTTTTTTTTTTCTCAGTTGACGGGAAGATTTTTCAGTCATTCCTAACCTGTCCCAAGAAAGCACCTTGGACTTAGGTGCTCTTACTAATAGATGAATATTTATTTGCATCACAATATTAGTATGTTGTATTGGCATTTGGATGGAATCATCCTAGAAGGAGGGTGATTTTCAAATCACTGAAGTGGGCAGAAGTTTCAAACAGTAGTTAGTTCATTCATACTAACAGGCTATTCCCCATCTGGTAGAGGTCCATCTAATAAATTTCTGTTCTTGCAACTTTGACAGCAAGAGAAATTTCTGATATACATCTCATCTGCTATCATCTATAGGATTTTTGAGACTCAGTTACTTTTCTTAAGTATCTGCTTTTAATTTCTATTTTTTTCATTGCTTTGTCCATTTGAACCATCTGTTAACTCTTCTACAGATCATGGGAAAAAATCCATTAAAGTGCTTTACATTTTTCCCAATTAAGTTTCAAGGGAACTTCAAGACATTTAGTTTCATTTTTTAAAAAATATACATAAACGTTAAAAATAGCATGTAGGGATGGGGATATAGCTCAGTGGTATAGTGCCTGCCTAGCATGCATGAGACCCTGGGTTTGATCCCCAATACCAGAAAAAAAAATTGCATGTAAACTAAAACAAATATGATCATGTAAACAGTATGTTTGATGGTTTGGTTTAAATTCTTCTAGACCAAGGAATTCAGATTTTAAAACCTTACAATTCAGATTTTAAAACCTTACATATTTTCACTATTCATTCTCAACATGTTGGCAAAAAGACCAATCACAATTACATAATTCCAAGTGTTGAACTAGTATCTGTCAATTAAATAAGCCTCATTCAGTGGCATAGGGGAAACAATAATGTTTGTCAGATAATGGAATAACATGAACAGCCATGGACTGTTTTTCACCTAAGGTGATTTTACAACTATTCATCATCGCCTGAAAGACAAAAAGCCAGTCCAGCCAAATAAATAAGTTTCCTTTCAACTTTTGCCATGTTGCTATTCCAAGCAACTAAATCCAATGCCAACTGCTGAGATATGAAACAGGATAAAATATAACAATCTCTTCTTGTTTTTCATTAAATCAAAGTCCTATGATTAATTCTTTAAAAATGCATCAACAGTCTTTGATAAGTAGCATTTAGTATGTTGGGTGTCAATCTTTGGTTTTCTGTGGAGTCTTACATGTCAGGGCAGATTTATTCTAGATTCTAAGATATGGGTTCTCATTTACCCATTCATGTATGTAGTTGCATGTTTTATGCCTGCCTTCTACATTATTAGGATCTGGATAGAGAAGTGGATTATATATAGAAAGATACATAAAGCAAAGCATTGTACCTGATCTTAAGCTGCTCTCAGAAATTAAAATACATTGAAGAAGTCCTGGTATAATCCAAGGCAAAACATGCTGTGTTCCACAACTTCACACAGATGTTGTACCAATAATGTCACTGATGCCATTCATCATCAATTTTTCCACTCAGGTCCATCATTGCTTTTATGTGGAATCAAGATGTTCCATCTGTCCTTCACCCATTAGTGTATAAAGTTTAGTGTGTTGTAAATAAACTTTTCTCTTGTAGGTGCTTTCAGGGTTACTCATGACTTGTTCCATGATTCATACTTTAATTATACCTGCTAGTCAGGCTTTTTTTTTATGCCACATTAACCCAGCTACTTGAGAGACACCAGAAATGATTTTGCTTTGAGGTGGATTTACTGTCAGTTTTGAACCTGATTCTTTCCAAGAGAAAAGGTTTATAAATAAAAGATTGTCTACACCTGCAGCTTGTCTGAATGTGAGTTTTTAATGGGCTGAAATGTAGGTAGCCTTTCCAAAAGTTTCCACTTCACAATGTGTGGCACTGCCAGCCACTTGGTTAGCTTCACAAATATTGTTGGCTGACATGAGCTTTGGCATGGTAACTGGCACAGAGAAATGACTGTTTGTTTTCTTAATTCTGAATGGGGGTGTGTGTGGAGTTCTGTCTGTTTTTATTTAAGAGCAAATAGGTTGTAGGGGATAGTAAACAAATACCTGGTATTTGTAAACCTGCCTAAAACTTTTTTCTTCACCTACTAATTGTCTGTTCTGTAATATGCACACAGTAAATGTTACTGTCAAGTTGTTATTTTTCAGTTAGTTAGATAGACTTAAGCCTCCCAGCCTCAGATATCCCAAGTTAAATTCAAGTATGGTAAAGAGTAACTGAACAGAGAACATCTCAGCCCTTCTTGAAGTGAGGCGGCAGATATATTGTCACTGTTTGCATTCCTACCTGTGCACTATAATGTCCCAAAACATGTTCCTTGAAAGTAGGTTTTATATCATTCTAACTCAATCTTACATCATGTCTAGAAAAACAATATTGTACCCAAATGAACAAAAACACACGATTTCATTTCTAAAACACTTTTTTTGTGGTTAAATGTAGATGACATAAAATTTACCACCTTAACCATATTTAAGTGCACAATTCAATGACATCAAGTACATTCACATTCTTGTGCCATCATGGCCACCTTCCACGTCCAGAACGTTCTCATCTTCCCCAAATGAGACTCAGAGCCCATTAAACAGTGATTCCTTATTGCCCTGGTAACCATCATTCTACTTTCTATCTCTATGAATTTGACAATTTGATGCCTTGTATCAGTGGGATCAATACAGTGCCCTTTTGTGTCTGTCTTATTTTCCTTAAGTGATTCAGCCACTATTGAGAGAAGCAAAGAAGACCTAAGAACCAGATTGTGTATTTAAAATCACATACATAACTTTTTGCATTCACAATTTCTTAGAGTCTCTTCTACCAGCAGAAAAGGAAAGTCCAGATTAAGCCTTTAGATAACAGCTAGTTTATTCTGCCTTATTAAAAGCATTCCCATTATTATTTTTGTCCCACACAATGTTTCTAACATCATTATTTCTTCCAGATTGGTGGTGTATGATATTGTACACTCCAGTAGACAAGCATTCACATCATTAGCAACAGCAGCCTACGTGACTTAGTAACATTATCTTTTGCAGCTAAAAAAAAAAAAAAAAAAAAAAAATGCTCCCACAAGTTGCAAAGGCCCTCTCAACATCTGTTGTGAAACACCAACAAATGCTAAAGATAGCTTATGTTGAAAAAAAACTTTGCTTTGTCTGGAGGTTAGACATGGTAGTCTTTCACAGGAAGACCACAGAACACAGACCACATTGTATGAGTCTATGGATTGCAAGGGCTCATTATCCAATAAAAGGACTAAAGAGCAATGATTGGAAGACCAAAAAGCTAAAATCTAAGTGGTTGAGAGCTGAGAAGAGAGCTTGGATAAGGTAGGTAGGTAGGTACTCTTGAGATAGTGAAGAGATGAGCAGAAGCAGGTTAAGTAAAGGAAGGAAATGTACCATGTGACATCATGGATGAAGCAGGAATTCGGTAAAACTCTCAAGATTTGAGCCCACACAACTCAAAAGCATTACCCTTTTTAAAAATAATATAGATAGGTCTAGTTTTCCACGCTGAATTGTAGGTAAATTAATATAAGGAAGAGGTGTTGTCCAAGAGGGAAGCACAGCCATGATCCTCAGGATGCAGGGTTGGTTACAGAGGGGGCACTGGCCACAGCAAGCCCAGACCACCAACTAAGCCAGCCAGAGTGACTGCAGAGGGCGCCTGTGACCAAAGGCCTTCCAGCTCTGAGGTTTGTGTTATATTGATTTCTGAGCAAGAGGAACAAGAAAAGGGGCAGAAATCTAAGCATAAAAGCCACATCAACTAAGTACACTTATGAGGGGAGGAGAGAAAGAGACTGGAGGGTAGGCAGAGAGAGGTGTCAACTGTTTTAAGTTGAGGAAAAACTTTACTTAGGCATAGATTTTGATATGATTTCCATTTAGTATTGCCCCCTTGTGGCAAATTATGATGTTTGGTAACAGAAAACCAGGAAGAGAAAAAAAGACTACACACACACACACACACACACACACACAAAAAAAAACAACTCCTTCATGTACTGGGCATGAAATTCAGAGTTCTTACCTACATCACTTCAGTGGCCTCGTTTTCTTTCTTTCTTTCTTTTTTTAATACCTTCATTTTGTTTATTTATTTTTTTATGTGGTGCTAAGAATGGAACCCAGTGCCTCACACATGCTAGGTGAGCACTCTACCACTGAGCCACCACCCCAGCCCCTCGTTTTCTTTTATGTGGTCTTGGGAGTGGAACCCAGGACCTTGGCATGGGCTAGGCAAGCCCTCCAAGACCCAGTTTCCCACTAGGTGAGGAAGTTATGACAAAATGGTTAACTTACTTAAATTTACAAAGTTAGAAGTGCCCGGAGTTGAGAATTCAGTTCAGTGTATCTAGCTTAAAAAAGCATAATTTAAAAAAATGTATTTAACAAATATTTATAGGTATCTATCATTGATGGATTCTGCACAGATGCTGGAAATGTAAGAGTAAGAAAAAATTAACCTCAATCCTGTTCTAACTAAATTTTCAGTCTAATGAATTTAAGTAAAAACATTACTCAAATGATCACCCAATGGTCATTTATAAGCTGGATATTTAGGATAATTGACCTTTTAAGCTTTAGAACTTCCAAATGTATAAAATTAGGGATGATAGTGGTAGTAAAAATATGTGTGCCAGTTACCATCCTGAACTCATGATGAAATAGCATTCATTGTTCTACTTGGGTCATTTTTAGTTCTAGTCTAGACTTGAGCTATTTCAAAGCCTGTGACTCAAAGGTTGGATAAGGAATTTCTTCTATACCAAAAGTAAGAATCAATCACAGGTAGAGTTTTCAACACTCCATCCATGTGTGCTCAAAGAGGAAGTGAGGTAACCTCACTTCTCACTGAAACCCCAAAGGGCGTGGCCTCTCCTGGATTCCATAGCAACCACTCAGTGCACAGGCAGGAAGCAAGCATTAGCTGACCTACCAATCTTCACACTACCTCTGGAGGCAGGAGTTTTACAATGACACTGAGGCACCAAAGAGCAAATGAACAAATGAACAAAAACCATCAGATAATTCACCCCAGTATAAACATGATCACACCACAGGGAATACTTGTATTAGGTCACTTATACAAATTTATATTTTTATAGTTTTTTTCTCCACATTTACACCCTTTGTTTTTAGACTCCAATTAGATCATATCTAGATTGTCTCTGTAGCTCTTGCACACTATCAACCCATGGAAGATACCTAACAAATGTTATTTTGCATGCCTGAGAACCTTATCACTTTCAAAAAATTGTCCTTACTCTAACAGAGGTGTTGGACAGTGTTTGTAGAGAAACAAAGGAAGGCTTCCACCCACTTGTTGAAGAGGTCTCTCTGCTTGGGGGTGGAACACTTCTGAACATGAAAAAAGGAGTAGCACCCTTTATCTGTGCTTCCAGTCCCTGGATACATCTGTGCTAGAACAGCTGCCCTGCAGCACAGGGTTATAGTCCCCAGCCAAGGCAAAGGATTTGATGAGAAAAATAACAAGCCAGATGGGGCTTAAGGAAACTCACTCGAATAAATGGCTCCACATCCAGGAAAGAGAAGTCATAATTCAATCAGAGTGAAGCACACTAATGAATGTGATAAGGATAATTGAAAAAGAACAGACCCACAGTCTCTATGGTCCAAGCATTTCAGATGGGGGAAAAATTTTTGAAAGAGCTTCTGCAACCAGTAGTCACAGTGGCAACTTGCTTCAGGAGAAATAAAGTAAAATTCATGGCATTGTCTCTCATAATTTATTCTAACTTGCATTCTGTCCGTATGGATTTTTATATAGAAATGAAATTAGAAAATTTTATTAAATTATGTATTATAATAACAAGACAAAATTATATTTTCAATTTCTTCAGAAAGAGTTGAGTTTCTATTTTTATACTTGTTAGTGATTTTTTTTCCAGATACCAGCTTATTAAATTTCTATTGTGAGACAGGCATAGATTGCTGAGATTATACTTGAGTTTACTAGGTAAATAAAAGTAGTAATCTTGATTCTTGGTACTGCTGCAGCACATTTCACCTAGTTCTTGTGGTCTTTAAAAGGATGTTTCAAAGCTTTATAAAGCTTTCTGAATTCTATCACATTATGGTGTCAAGTAGAACAAAATTTACCAAATACTGAAAATCTTATTGATATAACAGATAAGTATTTCATCAACTATTATAATTCTTCTAACCTGCTTTCCCCAATAACTGCGTATTAAGAAAAATTTTCAAATATGTAGTAACCTTGAAAAAAAAACCCACATATTACTGCCTTCCTGTTCTCTACCTAGATTTAGCAGTGTCAACATCTGCCATATTTATTTTTCTCTCTCTTGTCATTATGTATATTGATGTGATTGTGTGTTTGTGTGCATGTGAAACACTAGAAGTAAATTTTAGGTATCTTGATACATCCCTAAATATTTCAGCATGACCAAAGAAAAGACATTCTCTAATATAACTAAAGCTTAAAGAAAATTAATATATGATAAAAATATCATCAAATATCCAATTATTCCAAAAATTACTTTTATAGCTTAAAAACACAAGCAAAATAGAATCAAACCAAGTTTCCAAATGTAGTCTTAACCAGTGTCCTATTTAACTTTAAAAGTCTATTTTGGAGAGCAACAATAATTTCATTAGTCATCACTGCACAAATTTAGAATTTGGAACAACTGACCCTAGTTTAGAATAGGGTTTCCCTTGATACTGTACTGAAGAAAATGTTTTCGCTCAAATTAGTGGAAAAGACCTTGTGGAGTAGAACCATTCCAAAATCCCTAAGTATCTGAAATTGCCAGTGGTGGCTTCCAGGAGAGGACTGCTTTAGGGCAAGGGAATGCTGTGTGAAATGCATGGTCTGGCATGTAGTGTGTGGTCAATAAATATTTCTTTATAAATTGATGAATGAATACTTGGAATCTAAGATAAACAGCATTCGTATCAACTGGGAACAGGTAAGAATTGCAAATTCCTGGGCTCTAACCTCTACTTACAGAATCCAAAACTCTGCAGGAGATGCCCAATACCCGAATTTTATCAAGCATAATGCCAATGCTGGCTACAGTTTGGGAACAGCTGATCTAGAATAAGTGCAGTTAGACACCAAGAGCGAAGAGCAGTTTTATAAAGAGATGTGGGTGATGTAGTTTTGAGATTGGGCAAGGAGAGAAGAGGTAAGGGGAATGGTCTGCAGAGACCCAGCTAAATGCCAACCCCAGGGGCAGCCTTCCTACAGTCAGGACCTCTGCTCGACAGCTGACAAGGAAGACACCCTCCTTCCCTTGCCGTGTTCACACCCCTAGTGCTCGCGTTAACCTTCTCATGGTAAAGGTGAGAGCTTTTCGATGCATTTAAGGATTGTCTTTATCTGTAGAAAAAGTTATCAGTTACTTTTTAATAACTGACACTATTAAAAGTATATATCTGCATTTTAAAAACTTAGTTTTATCATAGACCTCTGAGTTCAACTCACACAGAGAGTGGGGGGCACTGAGAGTGGGCAAGGATGGTAGATGTAGATAGGTAACAGGATGGCTTCCTTTCCTGACCCTGTCCTTTGTGTTGGGAGGAAAACTGAGATAAGACAGAGGAGAACCTTTATTACCACAGTGACACCCCTGGTGTTAGGGTGTCCTATCAGAACTGAAAACTTGTCTTACACCGAGGTGCCTTGCTTAGAAAGCCAAAGGAAGACTCAGGACCTGAATGACTTGAACTTCCCTTCTTGCTGTGGATAGAGAAAGTTAAAGAGGGGGGAAAACAGGGATCCAAATGGTGAAAGAGCTTGCTTGACAGGAAGAGGGAGAAAAAGGATTTTCAGGTTGTCCCTCCATGCTCGTGGTCTCCTTGATAACAATGATGACATAGGAGGAATGAAGGAACAGTTTCTCCATTCTTGAAAACCGTGCCCAGCCTAAGGATCCACTTGTGACATTCCTTGACTAATATCAGTTCCTTTCTTCCATTCCAGGCAGTGAGAAGTGACTGAGGAATTATGTAAGGAGACTGCCATTGACTAGAACAAAGTATTAATGAAAAACGTTTTTTTTCCTCAAATAAGAAAAAATCTTAGTTCTTATAAGCTGTTTCAGGACACCCTCAAACACAAGGAAAACAATTAGCAGCTAAATCAGTCTAGAACTGGGATTACCCCAAGTTATGTAGCAGGACCCTTAGCTTGTGTCAAAATGGGAATTATCATATTATTTTGGCCAAGAGTATAGAACAGAAGCAGGCATTCTGTAAAAGCCCGGGAACCCATTTGTTATGGTTTGGATGTGAGGTGTCCTCTGAAAGCTCACGTGTGAGAAAATGCAAGAAGATTAGGAAGAGAAATAATTGGGTTATAGCCTTGACCCAATCAGTGAATTAATTAATCCCTGATGAGATTGAGTGGTAACTAGAGGCAGGGATGTGTGGCTAGAGGAAGTGGTTCATTAGGGGGTGGCTTTGGATGTTAGGGTCTGTAAACAAGTCAGGATGGCACCTGGCATTTTGCCAGAGGGAGTGGTTTGTGAAGTAACACCAGGGAGCCATTAAGTGTGGAGATTCCTTATGGGTTGACTGCTGTATCTAGTTTATGTTAATTAAGATAAACTGTGTGGAATGTATATATACCCCTCCTGTCCTACAATAAACGGCTCCCACTCCTGCTGTATCAGTCTTCACAAATTGCTCGTCACCCCTGATTACTTTGCTGCAGCTGGACTGCAGCATTTGGGGTATATATTTTGTATCTGGAGAGTGGAGTCTCTCTCTCTTTCTCTGCTTTCTGATCACCATGTGTGTTACTTCCCTCTGCCTCACTCTCCCACCATGATGTTCAGCCTCACCTCAAGCCCGGAGGAATGGAGCCAGCCTTCTATGGACTAAGACCTCTGAAACAGTGTGCCCTCAAATAAACCTTTCCTCCTCTATTTGTCCTGGTTGGGTCCTTTAGTCACAGCAGTGGAAAAGTTGTCTAAAACACCATTTAAATGTGTAAACTAAATGGTATTAATTTAAAATTCCCTGTCTTCTTCATAAATTTGTTCCCTGATCATTATTCTTACAATTACTTTCACTATTCCCAAATGTGCATCTCCAGGAGGATGCTTGTAGCTGCTATCCCTTAGGTAACTCCTCAATGGGTACTCCAAACAAAAACACAAGTTGAATATGGACACGTTGCTACACTTCATGCTTTTTCTTAAACCTACTTCAAATTGCATTCCCTTACCTTAGGTGGCTGGGAAAGAGACTTGATATGCAAACAGTCACTAAGCCACCTTGGTATCTCTTATGTCCAACCCCTCCTCTCTATCCCAGCTTCAACACTAGTTCAGCCTTCACTGTCTGAGCGATTAAAATAAGCCCTCGCTGGCCTCCATGGCTTTGGTCAGCTGTTCTCTAATCCATGGTTGCAGTTAGAGTGATCTTTTTTAAAAAAGCAAAACTCATAGTTCTCTCCAGGGCTTAAAATCCTTCAGTGGCTCCTCATTGATTAATGGATATAGTTCAAACTCCTTAGTGGGCCAAACCAGTTTCTGTTATCTCTCTAACCTTATTGATTGCCTTATCTTTTGCCTCTGGAATTATGCTTCAGTTAAGCTGAGTTTCTTTACATTTCCCTCATGGGCCAGTGAGAGTGATCATCAGCCAAGAGGTCTCTATGAGAAGTTTTATTTTTGTTTTAATTTTGATGATTGCCTTTAAAAATAAAATAAGCATTTTTGAATAATCAATAGCAGTGGCTTTTAAACTTAAATGCACCTAGGAATCACCCAGAGGTCATCTTGAGGGGCCAACTTATTAAGTAACTCCTGTGTGGCCCAAGGCATTTCAAGACAACTCCCAGGTGACACCAGCGCTGCTTCTCTGTGGACCTCGTTTTGAGGAATGAGGGTCTAGAATTATGGCCACTTTCTAATTGTGTGTCACCACAAAACTGTCTTGTTGTCATGGACTAATGAATAAAGAAGAAAGGCAGACAATATTTTCAATGATTTGTTCCTTGTAGAAGGAACATTGCAGCTTACTGTATGAGTAAAGTGCAGGCCATAGTTCTAGTATTAAAAGAAAAGGCAAGCCAGGTGTAGTGGCACATACCTGTAATCCCAGCAGTTTGGGAGGCTGAGGTAGGAGGATCACAAGTTCAAAGCCAGCCTCAGCAACAGTGAGGCACTTAGCAACTCACTGAGACTCTGTCTCTAAATAAAATACAAAATAGGACTGGGGATGTGGCTCAAGGGCTGAGTGCCCCTGAGTTCATCTCTGGTACCTCCCACCTCATGCTGTAAAAAAAGAAAAGGCAATGAAAGAAATGAGTCACCATTCACAACAAGGTAGCATAGGTGGGTCAAATTCCAAAGAGTCACAGCAACCTGAATGATTTTACTCCAGAAAATTATCACTCATACCACAAACTGATATTACTTGAATGATATCAGTTTTATAATTTTTACAACTAATTTTGGTTTATACTTATATAATAGTCTAATATATTAGGGTTTATAGCAGTGGTATATTTCTACATAGTTGAGAAAACAAAGTGACTCTAAGATATATGAGCAACTTTTTCCTTTACAAGGGGTCTAGGAGCTGTACAAGTCTGGGATATACTAGACTAAGCCTACAGGTGTCTTTCCTTCTTTGCTCCTGTTGTAACTTCTGCCAGCCTATTGGATTACCCTCCCATAAGCCCTTGCCATCCTCACCAACCTGCCATGTCTTCTGTGCAAACACTCTTCCCTGTGGCTCCTTTTCTGAGCCCCGTTGCCAACTTTCTGTGTTCTGTCCTAATTTTTTTTTTCATAATGTATGCAATATTTTGCTATAGGCTTGAACCCATGTGTTTGCTTACTTTACTATCTCTTTTATTCCAAAGACAAAGATCTTGTCTTGTTTGTCATATTTGTAATTGCTGGACATATCATAGCCACTCAGTAAGTATTTTTTTGAATGAATGAATGGAAGTAAAACTTAGTTTGCAATTAAGGCAGAAAGAATATATCAATCTACCATGTGTTCACACTAGTGAAGGAAAGAAAATTAAAACTATAAAATATTTCCAATATTCTTCTACATGTAACTTGATTCCAGTATTATAGTTCAAATGCCTTGTCTCCCAAAGAATTTGCTGAAAAGTCTGTATTTACCCTAATTTTCCACAAGTCTGCTTGTTGAGGTTAAAGCTTAGAGAGTTTTCAAAAAAGGCAAAAAGAACATTGTGATTACATTTGGTTGATGTATCATCAGAACTAAAAATAGAATGGAACGACTGGAAATCTTTACTTGAACATCCAGCCAAAGTATGGTTAAGCATTATAGATGGGCTGGGATTGTGGCTAACTTTCTACTTCAATTACACAGGATAAATTCTGCAGCATGCAGAGTCTTCTGGCCCTGACTTCCAGTATTTTGGCACTACCATTTAATTTTCTTTAGCACCTTTGCTGGGGCTAGAAGAGAGAGTGAAGCTCAGTTTGCATTTGAAAATAGGACAAAACCTAAAATACAATATTTGGCTTTATTTTATGAGACTAATTTTCTGGCCTAGATATGGAAAGCAACCTACTTTAAAATATGTAAGACTCTTTATGCAGGTTGATAGACAGTGTGGGGTTGAAGTTGAGGGTAGGATTGGAATAAAGAGTGAGAGACAGGAAATAAGTCCCATCCAATTCTGTCACTGATGTACAATACAAATATGACCACAGCACTGTGCAAATACTGGTTGAAAGAATGGCTCTGATGGAACAAAGACAGGCTGGCCAAGCACAGATCTAGATTTTCATTTTATTTTAATAGCTGTTTAGAGTTCATTATGAGAACAAGATTCTCATGGCCCTAGAAGCCATAGAAACTTGTATAGCTCAGGGATTTTGATGGATAATTCATTCATGTATGGATTTAACCAAGCATTTCTCTACTTAAAGTAGGAAAAAACCAAAGTCTTTTCTGATTCCATCAGAGTTCCTTATTTTACTCTCTAGGAGTATCAAACTGTACCTAAAATCTGACATAATTTTCTTAACTCTGAATATTTCTGATTCTTCCCGGAATATCCATTCCCAATTTTTTTTCAACCTTATGCAGACATTAATTCCCTCAGAAAGCTTCTTGGCCATCCCCAGAGAGAGTTACCCACTTTCTCCTCTAGGTTAGCTTTGTCTCCTGTAGACTTCATGAAGCACTTAATATGTATTATACATTTGTGTGTGTGTGTGGGGGGGGGGTTATTCTTGTGTCTTTTCTTTTTTTGGAAATGAGGATTGAACCCAGGACTTTGCAAATGCAAGGTAAGTGCTTTGCCATTGAGGTACATCCCAGCCCTACCTTCTACTTATTGATCCTGTTTCAACAGGAAAGGATCAGAGAGTTGTAGACACCTGGCATCTTAAACCTGTAGTATGGTGGAAACGACACTTGATTAGAAGTCCAAATATGTGGCTTTAAACCCTCTCCACATGACCAAATATTTTCTCTTTTGTACACTTTACAGACAGGGCTCCTGCTCTGACTATTCTATACAGGAAAGAAGTATTTGTCTGTTTGTATGCTCATTCTCACTTAGTCTTACACAGTGTGTACTCAGCCATTATGTTTAGCTAAATTTAAAATGGCATTCTTTTTTGTACCAATACAGCCTTCTGGGTCCCACAGGCAGGATCTTGGTGCAAAATCACAAGGCCTTTTCCATTTGTTACAGAGGAAAACACACAGACTGAAAACAGATTTGCCCTATTTATTTTCTGATGTGTCAGAAAATTGTCCACCCATGTGTCAGACAGCAAGGATTATTTAACATCACTGTTTTGCCGCCTAGCACTGTACCTATAAGGGAATTGAACTCAGTTTCCAGATTTCATGTATTATTGATGTCTTTGATCTACCTGTAAACTGTGTTCTAAATGGACCCCTATCCTGGGAATCTAATTTTTTGAGACAGATATCTAAACAATCAGCATTCAGAACATCCTACATGCCTACGCAATAACCACAGCTGTTTGTTTATTCCCTGTTTCAACAGGGACAAATATAGTCACTAATTTTTGCCTTTTAAGGTAACAATCCATTTTAATACTTGGCAGGGAAGGGGTGGCGGACAGGGGAGAAGCCATCATAGTCACAAGAGAAACAGAAATACAAAATATCATAACAGCCTGTGTTCTTTGAACATTCGCTTTGAAGATGAAAACAAAGTTTACACAATATTATTTAAATAAATAGGAGGAATTCTGTGGTAGATAGTATATCTAAATGATTGACATTTGTAGATAGCTTTGTGAACTTTATCATGGAGCAAGGATCATCAGAGCTCAATTTCTATTGTCTTTATCCATGTGTTACTGCATGGAAACCCAGGGTATACTCCAGGAGGAAAGCAATCCTCTTGTTTCTGGCTATGGGCTGTATGATATATAACTGAAGCTTATGTCATATTAGAGTACCAGTTGTATTTATCAACTTCTCTCATGGTACAGTCCTGACTATATTACTCTGACAGCAATTTCTACTCATGATAATTATCATAGTCACTTGGGGGGTGGGTAGAATGGTATTCCTCAAGAATGATAGGCCGTATTTTGTACAGATCTTTCTACTTTGCACACCTTGTCTCATTTAACTCTCAGGATTAGTCTGCACTCTTTTATTACCAAGTAATGAAAGTAACTCTTTCATTACAAAAAACAACTTGAACTAGTATTGGTTCAAGGGGAATCTTTTTAGGGAGCTTAATTGAAAACTTCAAGGGCACATTTGACTTTAAACGTAGCACAATTGAAATCTTTTCTGTGTCTCTAACTTAATACCTAAATATCAGCTATTCTGTCTGATAATTGTCCTAGGCATAAAAACCAGAGCTACCTACATTTGACTGCCTATGTTTCTTAAGTGTTTGTTATTCTAAAGAAGAAAGGATCCTATGTTCATACAGCAAAGCTCAAAGAGAGACTCCAATTGGTCCTCTGTTGGACATGTGCTCATATCTGAGTAATGACAGCCAGAAAAGAGTTGGAGTATTCTGATAGCCCAGATTGGTGTTCCTTGCTAAATGTCGAAGTCAGGTAGGGCTCTCAGGATTCAACACTGTATCAGAACTACAGGAGACAGGAGACACAATTCCTGGAGGGAAAAGGGGTCGCTGAAGATTTGACAGTAATGGACATCCACCATGTTATCACAAAAACTAGCAGAGGCTTTGTTTCCCTTATTTTAGAAGCTCAGAGAGATCCATTTGTCAAAATTAGCATAGCTAGTAAATAGCTTAACTAAATCTTCTAGTCTATTTTTGGTTTGTTTGTTTGTTTTGGTAATCTTCAGGATGGAGAACACATAAACTACTTTAAAAGGGATATGTAGACATTATGATCTCAAAATGAGTAATTAATTTGGTGTAGTTGATAACCTGGGAAGAAATCTGGAATATTTTGCAAATGGTTGTAAACAAGAAAAGGTTATTTTAAATATAGGACCATTTTAAGAAAGAAATGCTAATATGTACAAAAATGTTGCTGCAGCATTTTTACTTATTGGAATAATATTCTGTAAGAAATTATAATTTCAAGTTTTAATGTTGGTATAATTTAAAAATAAATTTGAAAAAATAGAAGTTTCTTAATAAAGTAGTATAGTACAATGTGTTTTAAAAATACTATTGCATTGGTCTGGTTTTCTATCAAATATTTTTCTGTGATTTTTGGGTGAGGTGGCAAAGATAATTGGGCCAAAATAACACTGGGGAAGTATAGAGCCAGATAAAGAAAGGTTTTTTGTTTAAGGGCAGCTTTGTGCTGATTGTGACAGGGGAAGCTTGGATCCTCATGAACAAATCCAGAAGTTTCTAGGTAGAAAGCTAAGGGCTCCTTTTCAACTTGTATTATTTGCTTCTAAAAACAAGAAGGAAATCAGCGAGGTGGGTGGCATGGTGGCACACACCTGGAATCCCAGTGGCTGGGGAGACTGAGGCAAGAGGCTCACAAGTTCAAGGCCAGCCTCAGCAAGAACCTTAAAAGAACCTTGCCTCAAAATAAAAAAAGAATAAATAAATAAAAAGGGATGGGGATGTAGCTCAGGATTAAAGTGCCCCTGGGTTCATCCTCAGTATTCCCCTCTCCAAAAAGGAGAAAGCCAGCAGATAGCTCTTCCCTAATTTCTAGTATGTCCAAAGCTCGATTACCAACATATATTTAACCATTTACATTTAACACTTTGAGTATTGTACAATATCTTCATTATCTTTTCTTGCTGTATTTCCTAATAGGCTTTGGACACATCAAGAAACTTAGTAGGAAATTAAGAATGAACAGTGAAAAAGTCATTGATAGAAGTTTTGTGAAGAAAATAACAGACAAGATGCCAGTATTTGATTAGTTTGAGGGGAAAAAAATGTAATCCCCAAAGTGGGTTTGTAATGTTGATTATAAACAGAAAGGAGTTAGACTTTGTGGAAAACCTTATTAAAATAAACAAACCAAGAAAAATTGTAAGTATGTATTTAAAGGAAACAAATTCATATATCATGTATCTTGAGGTCTGATTGAGAAAAAAAATGACCATAACTTAGAAATATCCCATAAACCATATATATAAACATCTTAACCCGAGGATTCTCAAAAAGATAACCTAGTGCTTAAAATAGACTTGTGGCTTTTTATTGCGAAAATGGGCCAAAGGTTTTTTTTTTTTTTTTTTTTTTGGTATTAAGGAAAATGGGCATGTGAGAATTAAAAAATACTATCCATATTTAATACAAACAATATTTTCAAAATTGGTTGGTGAAAAGAATATACTGACCCTCTATTATCTGTAGAGATTTGGCAATGTCTATAAATTTATAGTCATCAAAATATGACAGACATACATATCTCCATTTAATGCTTTCGAGTGTTTTCAAAATCTCCATGAATATAATTTAACTTTAAGGAGTAGGTACTTTATATTAATCTTAGTTATTTTATCCTTTTTTTTTAAAATCAGTCTTTCCAAATATTTCTGAAATGTCTTACTGTTCAGTAGCTCATGGTTGTCTATAGCAAATCCTCTTGTGTTAATCAGGTCAATTTTTGTTTTCAAGGTCAGAAGGGAGGAAAATAGTGACAGAGTTGTTGTTGTTGTTGTTTATCATTTTATCCTTGGATTCTCACTTGCATTCTGTTGCACTCAGAAAGTTATTTGCTGCCTAAAGCCATGCTATTTATTCAGGCAGCTACACACTGGCTGATGAATACCAGAGTGGAAGGCCTGGAAAGAGCCCCAGGGAAAGGCATTGGCAGAGAGAACCTGACCAGTAAGCTCCCATGCTGTTCAGTGCTACACCTCTATGTATAAACTTTCAACTGATTTTCACAGACTCATGAAGAACTCTGACCCCCTTATCCTTTCTACTCATTTTTATAAGTCACTGAGGACTAACAAAATTGACTCTCAGGACCTTCTTGGTATTTTACCTATTTGAAAATAAAGAAACTTCTCTATATTCCTAGAAACCCAGGGAGAAGAGCGAATGGAAAAGGAGTATTCAAGAACGAGGGAGTTTTGTGGCACCCGTACCATTTCTATTCACTCTACAATGCACCTGAGAGCTAGGCAAAGAATATTGCATTTAATTTTACAAAACTGGAAAATCCTTCATGCTTACCAGTCATAAATGGACATGCTAGATCCCAGCATTGGTTTCCAGCATAGGTGAAAATTTAGATGAAAATTCAGGGTTACCCTGACTTCTTTAGCAATAGAAGCAGCTATTTTAAGAAGAAGGGTCCGCAAGTTTTTGCAAGAAAACTTCTGTATATTTATATCAACTAGATCTTAGGACAGTTACAGACTCGTTTCTTTATTGCCTAGTTTGGCAGGTAGGTCTTATCTCAATTATGATTCTGTAGTCTGAACAAGATTGAGATGAAGACTGGGATCAAAGAAAACAATGCTTTGTTTCTAGTCATGTGTGCTCAGTATCTGTTGTACTCGATTTCTTCATCCATAAAACATTTCAGCTGTTCATGGCAGTTAACCAATTTCAAACATCTTTCATGGCTCAGACTATAGGAGCAATACACATTTTTAAAAATCATTTTTATAGGCTTTGCCATATGGTGCTCTTTAATTTTAACAATTTTCATGAGTGTTTAAATGTAATAATGCATTTCATAGAATAATAACACTTAATTATTATTATCTACTATTTATCCAGTGATCTCATAGCAGGTTATAAACACTAATTAATTGAGATTTGCAAAACCTTGTGAAGTTCCAAGTACAATGGCCATGTTGCATTTATCCACTTATTTCTCTAAATGCTGCTTTGAAGTCTTTGAATTTTTAATTAGTGATTATGACTCTAGTTACTATCTGGGAAACTTGAAGTAGGCTTGTTTTTCATTTTTTCCCATGCTTTTTAAATAAAGATTTTATTTGTGATTTCTGGAAAGAACCAGAGAGAAATTTGACTAGCTAATTTTGACTAAAGGTTGAAATTACATCTTTGGGAATATTCAGATGAGTGAGCAAGTGATGTTGACATTTTCAACCTGCTGGGAACTGTAATGGGGAAATACTTAGTTTTCTGCTTTAGCATTCTCCATAGTGGGGATCTATAAGGCTTTAAATTGTGGCCCTGATTTCACAAAGATTTTAGCTCTTCCTTTTTATACTTCCTCAGATACCCTTTTGACTTTCTATCCTGATAAAGTATGGGCTGTATTATAATGGGAGAGAGCTGGTGATAGGTTACCAATCCAGAAATCTAGGCTCTACTTTGCATTGATTTATGCAGTTTATTTCACCCTTGTAATATTGTTTTCCATGTAACATGCAAAATAACATATACCATACTATTTCTCAACTTTGTGACCAAGGTAAAGTGAGAAAATAGGCATAGTTCTTCTTTAGAATCCTTTGGGTCCATAGCCACTTAACAAATATCTAATGCCTATTACGTGACAGTGTCTATTCAAAGGACTTGGAATATAGCAGTAAATACATAAATGAAAGAAAAGAAGAATGAATAACAAGTGTCTCCTGAAGCTTATAATCTAGCAGGCAGCAGGTGATAAATAAGTAAAAATATATAATAGTTTAGGTGGTGCTATGGCTTGATTGTTTCTCCCCTGAGAAACTCATGGGGAAATTTAATTGCCATTGTAACTGTATTAAGAGGTGGGATCCTTAAGAGGTGGTGGGACAGGCTTCTATAAAAGGATGAGTTTGGCCCCCTTTTGTCTATTTGCTCTTTAGACTTCTGACACATGAGGATGAAGAATTCAAGACACCACATCATTAGACCTACAAGTTCCTTGACATTGGACTTTACAACCTCTGGAACTTTGAGCCAATACATTTCTGTTCATTATTAATTACTCTGACTGTGGTATCCTCTTATAGTAGCACAAATGGACCAAGACAGATGGTGGGAAGTTTTAAGGAGAATCCTAGTTGTGACCATAGGTTCTCAGATCTGTGGCTTTAGGAGAACTACCCGACCTTATTCTACCCAAATTTCTAAGCTGTGAAATGAGAAAAAAATAATATTACTTACATGTTAGAATTATTTTGAAACTTTAGACCTATCTTGTCACAAATAGTTCAGTTTGGTATTCTAGTAAGAGAGAGTGAATTCCAATCAGTTTATAGTTAGGATGATAATTAGAAAACGAAGAGACTGTCTATGACACAGTTAATATTCTTAGAAGTAAGATTAACCCCAGGCTATCTGATTTAATGTATCTGCACTTGACTATAGGCCTACATGACCTTCCACCAATAATTATAGCTAAGAGCCTCATCTCATTTAATCCACACAAGAGCCCTATAAAATTAAAAACTATACTATCCCCTTCTTTGAGTTCCTGAGGTACCATCACCAGCTGGTCAGTATTCCCACGGCAAAGAAGGTCCAGCTATATGGTGTCCTCTTCTCCAAGCTTCAGGTACCTATTACTTCTACCTTTTCTCTTCCTACTTCCTCTCATTGAGGTAACAGGTCTTCCTACAGTTGCTAGATGTATGTTACTTCCATTTCCTGTTGACTCATTTTTAATCGTCTAATCCTATTTAATCAATTCTTTTAAAAAATGTTTCTCTACTAAAGAATCTATTGTGTTTTTTGTTTTCTTGCTTGTACCCAGAATGACTCTGTACCTAGTACCAAATGCAGTAACTCTAAGAAAAACAAAGAAACAAAAAACAACTCCACAACCTTAAAAAAAAAAAACAACTCCACAAAGATGGAAATCAGGATTGACTTAGTCATATCTTTGATGTTAAAGGAACTTCTGATTTTATTGCCAAAGAGAAGGGGAATACTAGAAATCCATGGCATGCAGTGTCAGAAACTTCACAACTAAATTCATTCTGCCCTGCAAATGATTGTGATGAAGTGTCAAGTCAAGCAAATGTCCTATGCTTTCTAATATTGTAATCCTTAAGAATGGCCCATGATTTATTTAACCAGATCCCAATAGATAACAGTAGTTTAAATTTCTCACTCTGATAATATCATGATAAACACTCATCCATTAGTGTATTTCTTTAAAATAAAACATTAAAACTAAGATAATATTGTGAGTGGTCATTTCTGGCAATAAAATTGAATGATTTTTATTTTCTCTTAGAATACTCTGATGATTTTTGTTGAGAGCCACAGCCAAAGGGGCCCCAGCAAACTTCCAGCTGCCAGCAAACTTCCAGCTGCCGGCTGATGATTGGCTCACAGTGGCCCCAGCAACATCTAGCTGATTGGCTCCTCCACGGAGCTGCTCATTGGGCTGTTTCCCTGCCCTTTCAGACCACGGAGCTGCTCATTGGGGGACTTCTTTGGCTCCGCCCATGTGACCCAGCCAATCGGCCTTAAGAGCAGGAGGATTGTGGGAGGTGGGGAGGTTTGTGTGGGTGAGAGGCTTGTGGAAGCCGGTGGTGGCAGTTGGGCTCTGAGGGTTTTTTTTTTTTTTTCCTGAGGAGCTGTTTTGCTTGGCGTTTGTAGTTCTAAAAATAAAGTTAGTTTCTTTTGACAAGTGGCTCCTGAATTGTGCCCAGCCAGACTGCGGCAGATTTTTTTCCAATATAAGTTTTTAAATTTTGTTATAAGAATAAAAGAAGTTATCCCCTCTCCCCCAATTAATGGTTATTAGGTTTATCATGTCACAACACAAGTGTACTCTGCTGTAATTTAATGAGGTTCATCCCAAGTGTGAATTGCACAATAATCAGAATAAGTCACTAAGTAAGCTGAACTGACTGCTGTTGTCCATGTTTGATCAATTCTTTTTCCCCAGGGTGAAAATAATTTTCAGTTAGTCTGAAATCCTAGAATCTATAGGTTGGAAGGGACTATAAGTGTCCTAAAGAAGATCATGAGGAATTCTCTAACTAAATAAGCCATTTACAAATAGACATAGACATCTAAAGATATCTAGAAAGAATTTGGGATCTAGTATCTGGTGACTCACCCCTTGAAAACCCGAGAGGCTGATGAATCCCCACGAGCTGACATGAGACCAGAACTGAGGGATCAATGCTGACTCCAGGCTTAACTGTCTTCCCACCTGACTATGGCCCCTCACCCTTGACTATTGTTTGATTTTTTTATCTAGCTTTGAAATTTATACATGGCAATGTTATCTTTGTTTTTTAATTTTTAATGTCAAGTCTAGTATAAAATATATGCACCTATAATTTAATAAATAGTTACATATTTCATCTGCTAACTATTGGTAGATATTCAAGGTCCCATAGTGTTCTCAGCTCAAACTTATCCAAAATAAATGCTTCCATTACAATTATAAAGCTGGCATCATTCAAAATTGTATCTGTAGCCCAGAATGCTCCTCCAGGAGAATTTCCAGATTTTTAAAAAAATTTAAATATATACATTTTTAGTTGTCTATGGACCTTTATTTTATTTATTTATATGTGGTGCTGAGAGTCAAACCCAGTGCCTCACACATGCTAAGCAAGTACTTTACCACTAAGCCACAACCCCAGCCCTCCAGATAGGTTTTGACAAATCAAAAATACAATTCTGGATTGGAGGAAGCAGGACACCGTTTTTATGAAATAGAATTGGACCAAATTTAGAGGCAGAAAACACCACTCCATCATCACTTCCTACAGAAATAGAAGAGGGAGCCTAGGCTGGGGGTGGAAAAGAAGGGGACAGTCATGGGGGATAAATCTCATTTAGTGAACTTAATAACTGGGCTGTGGGAGTGTCAGATGGAGAGCTCAAGCTCAGGACATTGCCTGACACCTGGGTGATCAGCAACAGTGTGGAAGCCAAAACAAAGCGTAGAAGCCAAAGCCACTTCTGCTTGAGGAAGCACTGTGCATTTGGCAAGAGGAATCATATTGGTTGGTTGATTCTTCCTCCCCTTTACAAAAGTCCAGGACCCTCAAACACACCAAATTGGCAATGAAAATAGGAAAGGAAAAACTCAGCCAGGACCAGTGTTTAGAGAGCCAGGGAAGAGGGGAGATCATGTACACAAAGTTCTTTCAGTAAATATCATATCTGGACAAGCTGAAAAAATGAGAAAAAACTCCTGAATACACATTTATTGATATTTCCCCAAACATTAACAATTTACATCATGAGCTCTGTTTCCTTTTTGTGCATGTGCAAGCATACACACACACACACACACACACACACACACACACACCCTGAGCCCCCCACTATGAACAGTTTTTAGAAATCCCTTAAAAACTGGATAGCCATTTAAGCCTAAATACCTCAGTTTTTTCTTCCTAAAATCATAGGAATTCTTTTGTATAAAAGCAGTACATTATCAAAATCAGGAAATTGCCAATGATAAAATATTATTATCTAATTCACAGACCTTATTCAGACTTCCTCTAAGGCCCTAACATTGTCCTTTATTAAAAAAAAATGCAAGATCATGTGTTATATTTATTTACCATTTCTCTTCAGTTTCTTTTAATCTGGAATACTCCTGAATTTTTATTAAG
Organism: Urocitellus parryii; assembly: GCF_045843805.1. Classification (NCBI taxonomy): domain Eukaryota; kingdom Metazoa; phylum Chordata; class Mammalia; order Rodentia; family Sciuridae; genus Urocitellus; species Urocitellus parryii. The sequence goes on along the minus strand of NC_135534.1, from coordinate 89,300,367 downwards.
ATTTTACAACATTGATATTTTTGAAGACTCAAAAGTAGTTAATTTTTTTAATTGAGGTAAAAATCATAACACATAAAATTTATTACTCATCAATTTTTAAATGTATAATTTAGTACTGTTTAGTATATTAACATTGTTAGTGCAACACATCTCTAGAACTTTTTCATCTTGAAAACTGAAACTCTGTATCCATTAAATTCTCTTGTTTTAATCAGCTTTTTTTCACTGCTGTGAATGAAGAACCCAACCAGCAAAATTGTAGAGGAGTAAAAGTTTATTTAAGGGCTCATTGTTTCAGAGGTCTCAGTCCATATACAGCCAGCTCCATTCCTTAGGGGGCCCAGGTGAGACTGAACATAATGGCTAGAGAGTGTGGCAGAGAGAAGGGACCCATACAACTCTGAGGAAGCAGAGAGACTCCACTCATTACAAAATATATACCCCATAGCTTCACCCCCAATGAACCATTTCCTCCAGCCACACACCACCTGCCTTTAGTTACCTCTCAGCTAATCACATTAGGGATTAATTCACTGACTGGGTTAAAGTAATAACCCGACATTTCTCCTCTGAACCTCGTTGCATTTTCTCATACATGAGCTTTTGGCAGACACCTCACATCCAAACCATAACATTCCCCTTCCCCATCACTGGGCAACCATCTTTCTATTTTCTATTGCTGTAATCTGACTACTTTAGATACTTCACAGTAGTGGAATCATTCAGTATTTGTACTTTAGTTAGCTTATTTCTCTCTGCATAATATTATCAAGGTTTATGCACACTGGGGTATATGAAATCATGGCCTTCTTTTAAAAAACTGTGTAATAGTCCATTGTATGTTGTCTTAAACAAGGTAAATGATAAAACACAAGTTTACTCAGGTCCTGGAGGTTGGGAAGTCCAAGATCAAAGCACTGCAACTGGTGTGGGCCTTCTTGCTATGTCGAAATAGGGTGGAAGGGCATCATCTAGATAGTGGGAGCACAGAGGAGAACTCTTGCCCAAGAGAGCTTACCTTTAAAATAAAGTCACTTCCATGAGAAGTAACCCATTCCCCTGTAAGGGCATTAATCCATTTATAAGGGTGGAGTCTTCATGACCTAATTATATCTTAAGGATCCCACCTCCCTTATATCATCATGGTGTCAATTAAATTTCAATATCCATTTTGGATGCATTTAAACCATAATATATTTATACATCATCTTTTTGTATCCATCTATTGATGGACATTTGCTTGCTTCCGTCTCTTAGCTATTATAAATGATGCTGCAATTTACAAGGGCCTGCAAATATCTCTTCAAGAACATGCTTGAATTGAATCCAGAATCTTGCACATTCCAGACAAGGGCTCTACAACTGAATAGTCCATGTTCTTTCTGATATATACCAGAAGTGGGATTATTGGATCATATGGTAATTCTATTTTTCATTTTTTGAGGATTCTCCTTACTGTTTTCCATAATAGCTAAACGATTTTACATTCCTAAAAGCGATCCCTTTACCCACACCCTTGATTTCACTTGTTATTTTCTATTCTTTCTATAGTGGCTGTCCTAGTGAATGTGAGGTGATATCTTATTTTGGTTTTGATAGGCATTGCTTAACATCTTTTCATATACTTTTTAGCCATTATATATTTTCTTTGGAGAATTGTCTAATATTTTTGCCCAATTTTTAATCATTTTGTTATTGTTTTTGTTGAGTTGCAAGAGTGTCATCTATATATTTTAGTCATTTGCCTCTTATTGGAAATGCAATTTGCAAATATTTTCTCCCATTCTTTGATATAGTCCCATTGGTCTATTCTAGCTTTTTTGGTTTTTATTTTTGCCTGTGCTTTTGGTGTCATAGCCAAGAGATCACAGCCAAATTCAATGTCCTAAAGCTTTTTTCTATGTTTTTTTTTCCCCTAGGGGTTTTACAGTTTCAGTCTTTAATCTGTTTTGAGTTGATTTTTGCATATGGTGCAAGAAAAGGGTCCAACTTTATTTGTGCACATGTGAATATTCTGCTTTCCCTTCACCATTTGTTGAAAAGGCTGCTCTTTCTCCACTGAATAGTCTTGGCATCTTTGTCAAAAATTAATTGACCATGTACGCAGGATTGATTTCTGGGCTCTATTCTCTTCCATTGATCTGCATGTCTACCACATTAATATTACACTATCTTTTCAGTGTTGCTTTATAGTGTTCTCTGAAATTGGGAAGTGTGAGGCTTTCCCTTTTGTTATTTTCCAAGATCGTTTGACTGTTAAAGATCAGGTATTTTGTACATGCACCTATACTTTGGGTTTGTCTGATCTTTCAATATGCTTATAGTCTAGCTATTCACCTTAGGAGGAACATCACAGAAATAATGTTGGGTCCTTCTCAGTGAAGCACATGCTGTTGATTAGCTTATTTCTGATGATGTTTGCTTTGGTTAAGGTGGTGTCTGCCAGGCTTTAGGAGTCATCATTTGACAATTTGTTTTTTTTTTCCGTCTTTATCCAATCCATGACTTCCCCTTTTGGATTTTACTATCTAAATATTTCTCAAGTCCATCTGCTCTTCCTCTGTCTCTTTGATCCAGCCTTACTGACGTTTCACTTCCCCAAACATGTTGTTCTTCTTGTTATGAACATAGTTTCTCACCATCTTGGTTTTCTGACTCCAACATTTTCTTTCCATTTCAGCTCAAACATCACCTCCTACAGGAGGCTTCCCTCCAGCTTTACAGACAGCTCAAGTCCCTGTTTCTACTTTCTCAGAGCACTGTGTGCCTTTCATTTCTAGGACTTAATAACTGTGGCAAACTTAGTTTTATTTGTGTGAGTTTTGGCTTAACAGTTGCTTTACCTTCTCAATAAATGGCAAGCAGCAACAGAATGCATTCCCTGCCTTTGTACCAGCACAGTGTTTGACTCATAGCATTCATAAATAATAGTCTAATGATAGTCCTAATGATAACGGCATCAATTCTGAGTGATTAATATTTGCTAGTAACTCTGCTAACTGCTTATCATCTCTGTATTAGCTCAGAAAAACAAATGTTAATGAAATATAGTTCACAAAAGCAATTTTTTAAATGTCATTGAATTTTCCATTTGTATAATCTTTTGTCAATTATTTAATTGTTTATCTGTTTTGGTAACTTATTGTCTAACATGTGTTATGAATTGCAATAAAGAATCTATAATAAATAGCAAAAACAATGCTAAGCAGGAAGTGTGAATCAGGCGGTATAGCGATACCAGACTTCAAACTATACTACAGAGCAATAGTAACAAAAACAGCATGGTACTGGTACCAAAACAGGCGGGTGGACCAATGGTACAGAATAGAGGACACAGAAACCAATCCACAAAACTACAACTATCTTATATTTGATAAAGGGGCTAAAAGCATGCAATGAAGGAAGGATAGCATCTTCAACAAATGGTGCTGGGAAAACTGGAAATCCATATGCAACAAAATGAAATTGAATCCCTTTCTCTCGCCATGCACAAAAGTTAACTCAAAATGGATCAAGGAGCTTGATATCAAATCAGAGACACGGTGTCTGATAGAAGAAAAAGTTGGCTACGATCTACATACTATTGGGTTGGGCTCCAAATTCCTCAATAGGACACCCATAGCACAAGAGTTAATAACTAGAATCAACAAATGGGACTTACTCATACTAAAAAGTTTTTTTCTCAGCAAAAGAAACAACAAGAGAGGTAAATAGGGAGCCTACATCCTGGGAACAAATCTTTACTCCTCAAACTTCAGATAGAGCCCTAATATCCAGAGTATACAAAGAACTCAAAAAATTAGACAATAAGATAACAAATAACCCAATCAACAAATGGGCCAAGGACCTGAACAGACACTTCTCAGAGGAGGACATACAATCAATCAACAAGTACATGAAAAAATGCTCACCATCTCTAGCAGTCAGAGAAATGCAAATCAAAACCACCCTAAGATACCATCTCATTCCAGTAAGATTGGCAGCCATTATGAAGTCAAACAACAATAAGTGCTGGCGAGGATGTGGGGAAAAGGGTACACTTGTTCACTGTTGGTGGGACTGCAAATTGGTGCAGCCAATTTGGAAAGCAGTATGGAGATTTCTTGGAAAGCTGGGAATGGAACCACCATTTGACCCAGCTATTCCCCTTCTCGATCTATTCCCTAAAGACCTAAAAAGAGCATGCTACAGGGACACTGCTACATCGATGTTCATAGCAGCACAATTCACAATAGCAAGACTGTGGAACCAACCTAGATGCCCTTCAATAGACAAATGGATAAAAAAAATGTGGCATTTATACACAATGGAGTATTACTCTGCATTAAAAAATGACAAAATCATAGAATTTGGAGGGAAATGGATGGCATTAGAGCAGATTATGCTAAGTGAAGCTAGCCAATCCCTAAAAAACAAATGCCAAATGTCTTCTTTGATATAAGGAGAGTAACTAAGAACAGAGTAGGGACGAAGAGCATGAGAAGAAGATTAACATTAAACAGGGATGAGAGGTCGGAGGGAAAGGGAGAGAGAAGGGAAATTGCATGGAAATGGAAGGAGACCCTCAGGGTTATACAAAATTACATACAAGATGAAGTGAGGGGAAAGGGAAAAATAATACAAGGGGGAAACATGAATTACAGTAGAGGGGGTAGAGAGAGAAGAGGGGAGGGGAGGGGAGGGGAGGGGAGGGGGGATAGTAGAGAATAGGAAAGGCAGCAGAATACAACAGATGGCAATATGTAAATCAATGGAAGTGTAACTGATGTGATTCTGCAATCTGTATACGGGGTAAAAATGGGAGTTCATAACCCACTTGAATCAAAGTGTGAAATATGATATATCAAGAACTATGTAATGTTTTGAACAACCAACAATAAAAAAATAAAAAAAGAATCTATAATAAAAATAGATATTATTTACTGATGACCTTATAAATAGTAGCCAGTGTCATTTGAAGGTACTCTCTTATAGTTGAGGTGCATACATTCTAAGTTTGTAATCTAACAAAACTCAAACTGCATGAAGAATTTTTTTTATAAGAATGGCGCTGTTACTAGTAGAAACAGGGTACATAAGCAACAAGTATTATTTAAATTCACAATGAAAATTGGCATAGCTCCATATTCTTGAATGAATGAAGCTTGAGAAAGAAATCATTCTCCATATAATGACAAATGTCATTTTCTTTTTTCAAAGCTGACCTACCAGTGTCTATTGGCCTATCCCACTTTCCAGGTCAATAGCAGATATTCTGTGCATTTTACTGTTGGGATTTTTTTTTCTTTCTGATAGAGAGTAAGAGGAGAATTTTTGCTTTGGACAAGTTTTGAAAGAGTGAACAGACTAAATTCGCTTTATCTGTTCTTAATTACAAATTATATGTATATTTTTGAGATCTTCACAAGCATCTACTGGCCACCCCTCACCCCTGAAAGAAGAGAGAATCATTTTGCTGCTTTGGAGATTGCTGTGTTATTGTTAATTTAAAATTTAATTAACTGGGTGTGTTGCCTGGGTTGAGAGAGTAAGGAGTTAATTCTTTAGTACATGTAATACTATGAAGACGAATAGTCAAAATTTGCTCAAATACCTACAATTTGTAAGAGAAAAAAAATATGTCTGGAGTTGGTGTCTCTAAACATCAGGGTATTTGGTAAGATCTTGCTGTTTGGCTGAATTTTTCATTATTGGAAAAAAATAGGTAGCTCATGTTTTTATAGACTCAGAGAATAATCTGAGTATATAAAAGGCAATAAATAAATGTTAGTCCAAAAATCCCATAAACAAACTTACATAAACTAAGAACCGTCTGAATTTTCATTGTCTCAAAATAAGGCATGATTTTGGAAACTGGTTCAACCTTCTTGTCATCTCAAATAAGACTAGGAAATATGTTGGCAGTATCAAGTCACAGCCCTAGGTTCTGGGAACCAAAGCTCCCTTTAGGAGCTTGTGTATAGACTACTTCATGACACTAGGGGAAAATGTTCTCTTATTTATGAACCATACTGAAGAAAACTTTATGATTAGGCCGAATATGGAGAAGAATTCTGAAGTACAGCCAGATGGTGCAAAATAGAAGTGCTGCTGTAGCATGGTCCCTGGCATGAGTAAACAATCTAAGAGGCTTCTTTATGGTAGAAAAAAGAAGAGGTACTTAAAAAAAATTAAAAAAGAAGAAGCAGCAGCATAGTGTGCTATATATTTGAATTACAGAGTTAAGAGAAAGTTGAAAAACTTTTTAAATCATAAAAGTAGAGTCATAAATACACTAGAGAAAAAATAGAGAAACAAAAAGTAAAAATAAATATGTACTATTTATATTTCCAATTTCCTTCCTTATATATTTTTTAACCCAAAATTGAATCCAATGGTACATAGTGTTTATTAGATTGCTTTTGTCATTGAACATTATATCGTGACAGCTTTTTCCACATTTTTTAATATTTATCTGTCAAATTTGCTTTAAAGCTAACTTTTGAAGTTGCATAAACTTTCTATTTATTGTACAGTTAGTATTTGCACTAAATTTTGAACAAAGCATAACTGATCTGATTTAGAAAGGAGATTAGAACCCATAAAGTGGCAGCCCTATAGCTCCAGGACTCTTATACAAGTTCCTGCAGCACATTCCCCAACATTACTTCAAATGGCTGCAGACTGTCCCACACATAACCACATTATAACCACTTTATAATTTATCCAACATATCTGCTATAGTTGAACCCATGTTGCTCCAAATAGTTCCTTATCAAGTACAGCACTATGAACAGCACCTTTGCAGGCCTAAAATTTAGGAGCATGTCCATTATTGTGTCTATGGGGTAGTTTCTTAAAAGTGGAATTCCTAAGTGAAGTTAGGTATTGTTAAAGAGGTTGTTAATATGGATTGCCAAATTACCACCCAGAAAGGACCTTAAACAATGGATCAACAGTGTCCCCAGAATGTTTGGAGAGCTCAAATTTTCCAGAATATTGTCAAAACTTCACTGGAACTATGATAAAGAACAAACCTTGAAAACACTATGTTTAGTGAAAGTGGTTAGTTGGAAAAGACCACATGTTATATGACTTCATTCATATGAATTTTCTCAAAGAGGCAAATTCACATAGACAGAAAGATTAGTGGCTGCCAGAGGGTGGAGGGAAGGGGGAACTAAGAGTAACCTGGATATGGGTTTCCTTTCGGGGTGTCTAAAATTAGACAGTGGTCATAGTTGTGCAACTCTGAATACATAAAACACTGAAGTTTAGACTATAAAAGGGTGACTTTTATCTCAATAAAGCTATTATAAAAAAAACTTACTTGGAAAACTTCACCAGTGAAAGAAAAAAAATGGTAGTTATGGTAAATTTTGTGTTTAATTAATAGTAATGTTCTACTTTTCTCTTCCCATGTGGATTGGTTACCTTTTTCTCTTTCCATGTGGATTAGTTACCTTTTTCCCCCTCCTTCCTTCCTTCCTTCCTTCCTTCCTTCCTTCCTTCCTTCCTTCCTTCCTTCCTTCCTTCTTCCTTCCTTTCATTATTAGAGATTGAACCCAGAGGTGCTCTACTACTGAGGTACACCCCCAGCCCTGTTTTATTTTTCCAACAGGGTATTGCTGAAGCTGGCCTAAAACTTTCGATCTTCCTGCCTCAACCTCCCAAGTTGTTGAGTTTACAGGTAGGCACCTCCTTGCCCAGCTGGTTATTTGTGTTTCTTAGTGAGTTACTTGTCATGTCTTTTTCTTTCTCTTTTAGAGGATTCATCCTTTTTGTAATGATTTCTATTTTTTCCTAATATACCTTTTAATATGTGCCTTTCTAAATACAAAGAAAAAAATCGTTAAAGAGTATTTATACTATTTTAAATTTAAGATTCTGGATACTGTTATAGTTATTTCATATCAATGAGAGGCTTGAATAGAGTCTTGATACCTAAATTTAATTCTAGAATGCCAATAATTTTAATAATTCTCTGGAAGATGGAAAACAGAAGATATTGATTCTAGCTAAATTAGCCTCAATGTAACAGGTAATTGCAGCCTGCAGTTGCTGGCATTTGCTCAATCTCTAAATTAAATAAGATGTTAAATATAGCTCTGGAAGGAATTCAACCTGGCAAGTGCCCTGACAATGTATAATAGTTTATGCTCACTTCAGAAAATTTAAAAATTCAAGAAACAATTGGTGTCATTAAGTGGAAAATGTGCCATTGGTTATCTTACATTTACTTTAATACTTTAGAGTAAATTATTCAAGGACTAAGATTCATGATTGTTCTTATTGCTGAGAGAAATATTCATTGGGTAGAGTGAAAATTTAAAAAAATACTCCAAAATATTATTTTGAAGCACTAAAATCCAAAGTTTGTACCACACTTGTTGATTTTAAATCTCCATCAATTGTAGGTAATATCTGTAATGCTAGAAGAGAAAAATAAACCCTAACACATTAAATGTAGGTATCAATTATAAAATTCATTACCATTTTAAATGCTAAATCATGAAAGATATGTTTCAGCATTGTGGATACATGGCAATTCTATACTTTTTAACATCAAGGGAACTGGGAGCATCCAGGAGACTGTGGCACCCTGAGACAACTTCAAATCCTTTCTTCTCTTAGTGTATAAAAGACATTTTCTGGATTTCAACAATGAAATCCAGAAAATGGCTTATCACATACAAATGATGGTTATTACTAAGGAAAGAGCAGAATCATAGAGACCAGATTGTTCTCTATAGTGCATTGTTTATTGCGAATATTAGTATCTGGCCAAACTAATACCTCTGAATTGAATCCCAGAGGTAGTTAAATGTAAGTTACTACTTGCAAGTCACTGTGTAAAAAGCTTCTGGAATATAAAGCTGAATAAAACCTTACTCATTGTTTCTGCCTTGGAGGGGAGCTTCGTAAACTTGTTTTTCCTTTTTGATTGGGAAGTTGGGACAGTCTGAGACTTCATTTCTTCTCCTTTTGACAGTGAAGAAAGTGGGTGCTCTCTTGATATCATGGCTAAAGCTAGAGGTCTACTGTAAGACTTGAGAACTCTAATTACCACACTGCTGTATACTGGAAATATTCTAAGAGAACAGGTTTTGAGTATTCTTACCACACACACAATAACAGGGTAACTGAGAGATGATGGATATGCTAATTTGCTTGACTGTAGTAACAATTTCCTAAGTGTTAGTGTATCAAAATATCATATTATACATACAAAATGTATAGACAATAAAAATCATACAGTTGGAAAAAAATCATACAGTTAGATAAAACAGAGATCAAAGTGGAAGGGACTGAAGCTAGAGGCTAGGGGAGGAGGCAAGACAGGAAGTGAAGGAAACAAGAGCAGATGCTCTGGTAAGGACATGTTGGGGAGGGGGCAATGTGTGGACTTCTAGGTCAGGGGCAGTTCAACAATCTCAGATTCACATGAGAGCGGAGACAGCCTTTGCAGTGGGAAAATTGATGATACATCACAGCATAAACAAACAAGCTTCTCAAAGAACGGGTCACATGTTGAGAGACTGAAAAACAAGAGCAGGAGGCTCTGGAGAAAGCCCGTGGAGATGAAGGGAGCCTGCTTCCTGGAGAGCAGTCCAGATTATATAGAAAGTTTATAAGTAAACACATTTTTCAGGCTCAGCAAAAAAAACGTGTTTACTTAACACCTCTCATCTAAGGACCTAGGAATGCTTTAGACATTTACATTCATTGCTTGCTTGTATTCCATTCCATGAGACAGGGGTAGAATTGGAATGTTTTGGGGATCTGTTCCTTGTCCTGCAGTCCCTATGAATTTATTTCCCTCAAGAGAGTGGTAATATGGACTCAGAGGTTATGTTCACATTAGACAACAATAAAGAGAATGGAATTTTAGATTCTTTCTAAAATAGGTCATGAAAAAATTGGATAACATCTAAAAATGTGGAGAATAACACTTGTGTCTGAGGATTCTGTGAGGTGATGCTGAAAAGATTGAGATTTTATCACTGCACTTTGCATTTCTTAGAAGCAGTACAGGGTATTCATGCATAATTACTGCACAGTTTTAGTTTGTTTTTTTTTTTTTTAATTTTTTCCTCCATTACTGGGGATAGAACCCAGGAGCACTTTATTCCTGTGCAACATCCCAGCCGTTTTTTAAAAATTTGAGACAGGATCTTTCTAAGTTATCCAAGCTGGCCTTGAACTTTCTATCCTTTCTCAGCCTACTGAGGCCCTGGGGATTACAGGTATGTCCCCGACGCCCAGCAATTTCATTTTTTTTTACAGGACTAAACTGAATATGGAATAAAGTGAGGCATGAGTTTCTCGGATCAAATTTGACATATTCTTTTTGGAATGATTTGATCTAAGATTTTTTTTACATTTCTTTTACCTGATTGTTTACTTTTTCTTTTTAACCATATTTACTACTTCTCAGAAGCAACTATTCTTAAAATTCATACAAGAGTTTTAACAGATTTTTTTTTAAAGAATTAGGATTTGAAAGGAAAAGACAAATTGTTAAAGATGTATATGAAGCAAGCTGGGAAGCTGAGACAGTCAGATTGCAAATTTGAGGCCAACCTCTGCAATTTAGTAAGACCCTGTCTCAAATTTAAAAAAAAAAATGTGGAGAGAGATATAGCTCAGTGGTAGACAGCCTCTGCGTTCAATCCCTAGTACCCCAAAACAAAATAACAAATATAAGTCTGAAAAGATAGACACAAAGGAATTTCTTTTTGGCTTACATACAATTTTTAATATTTCTATGATAAATGTGTATATAGATTTCAAATATCATAAATGTATCAAAGAAAAAAAGTTTAAATTGTCAGGCAGAAAAATGCCATGAGTATGTTCATATATATGTATGCATATTTTTTTATTATCAAAGTGTCTTTCCTATGCAATGCTTAATCTCATATAGAAGAGACCTCGGAGTAAAAACATTCTTCCACTATCAGGACATCTGAGAACAACAGATGGTGCCAGAACAGTGGGAGATGGCAGATAGGATAAAGCAGAGGGAGAGGAGGAGGAGGGAAGTGCAAACATGGGAAGCTCAGCTGGCAGCTGGAGCAGAGGTCCCACCAAGTGCATGCTGTCGGAGTGGATGGGAAACGCCTGGGCCTTGATGAGACTTCAGAGACAGTTGGGTTCAAACTCTGATGTTTTTGTGAGGAAACTGCTGGCCAGAGAATTATGAGATTGCCCACAGTTGTGGAGCTTGCCCTATGTCTTGGTGTTGAATCTGCTAATGCCCAGTCCAGCAAGTAAGTCTCCACCTGATCTCTACTTCCCCATCTTGGTATTAAGTACCTGTCCTGAACTATGCTCTTTTGTTTTTCTAAAACAATTGAGATGAGTCAAGAGAAAAACCTAAGAGACCTATAAATGACAAAAATCCAGCTCTGGTTATCCAACATGGACAAAAATCTCCCAAATGGAAGACGGATCTCCTATATAGTGACATCTTCCTTTTTTTATTTTTCTGTGATTAATGCCCTGGGCTCTTGGTAATCTCTCACTTTTCTACCTCATCTTGTTCTATTAGTACTACTGATTGTTAATCTGTGTGAACTCCTGTCACCTGGGGTTTGAATCCTGAACTTCAGAAATTTCATAGGTGACCTTGAGCTAGTTACTTAATATCTTGGCACGATTTTCCCATCTGTAAAAGATGATACAATAGTACTGGTCTCCTGTCTTAGTTTGGGCTGCTTTAGCAAAGTATCATAGGCTGGATGGCTGATGAACAACAGGATTTTCTCACAGTTCTGGAGGTTGAAAGTCGGCAGTTAGGGAGTCAGGTCTTCAGAAAGAAAGCAAGAGAACTCACTGGGGTTCCTTTTATTCAGGCAGGAATCCCATTCCATTGTGAAGACTCTACCTTCAAGACCTAATTTCCTCCCAAAGGTTTCTCTTCAGAATACCAACCCATTGGGACTTAGGATTTCAACGTATTAACTTTGGAAGGGACATACACGTGTAGTCTATTTGCCTTCCATGAGTATTATTTTTATCTATCTATTTATTTTTTGTGGTACAGGGGATTGAACCCAGAGGTGATCTACCACTTAACTATATCCCCAACCGTTTTCATTTATTTATTTTATTTTAAAACAAGGTCTCACTAAGTTGCCAAGCCTGGCCTTGCTCCTGCCTCAGCCTCCCCAATAGCTGGGATTTTAGGCCTGCACCATTGTACCTGGTTATTGAATGGTTTTAACTCAAGGAAAATGTTTACAACAAAGGTTACACTTGGAAGGTGCAATATGAATTAGTGATTGTTATGTTATTTCAAGTCCAATCCTTTGAATTCTGTTGCCTCTGCCACAGATGGCCAATTCATTTCACAACTCAGCTTCTCTGGAAACTTTTCCAGATTGCCATAGGATGAAATTATCCAGAACTTGGAAAACTTCCTTTGAACTTGTGCAGACATTCATAAGAGGATAGCAAGAAGACCATATATATACAAAATATATCTCTATCTATCTATATCTATCTATCTATCTCTATCTATCTATCTATCTATCTATCTATATATATATATATATATAGAGAGAGAGAGAGAGAGAGAGAGAGAAATCAATCATTATGTAAAACATAAAATGATTTGGAGCCACTTCTGCTAAGGACCTTTGCCAAATTTGGTAGCTCTTTGCAGAGCTCAGGATGAGAATTTCAAAATCACCCAACATATTTTCTGAGCTGCTAAGGTTGAAGGCCAATTATTTGGTAACTTATCAATTTTAAAGGTTCCCTTTTAATTAAAGGTAGAGCCTGAGACAGGTGGTGGTTGTGGTGGCAGGGAGCGGTTGAGGAGTTATGCTGCTTTGGGTGTGGTAGTCAAATTTAGGTGAGGAGAGGAGCCTGTCTGCAAGTGTCCTGGATAAAGGAGAAATCAAACCTTTTGACATAGGTGGGATATGAGCAGCATTATGACATAAAGCCCACATCTAGCTACCTATACAAATGCCACATATGAGTGATGCATGCACTGCAGTGGAGGAGAGGGTCTTCGTTCTATGGCTGGGTTGGTGTCTTTGAATGCTGGATCCTTAAAGATCACTAACACAATCATCAATCGATAAAATAAAGCCAAATGTATTGCTTGCCATGGTGGGAGAATGCAACACCTCCATGATTTTGGTACTGTCTTGATGCAGGGCAACCAAGGCAGAATTTATCAAGAATTGTAATCTTGCTTCTTTGTGAGGTGTGCACAGGTGAGTGAAAAGATCTATAAATTGAACTAATGGAACTCTATAGGAACTCAGCTGCAGGTTGCAAGGAAACTTATAAACTACCCCTGGAATTCTTGAAAGACTGGGAGAGACACAAGGTTGCACATATGGCATGGGATTCAAGCCATTTAATCTTCAGCCTTCAGTAACAAGTCTTCCACCTCCCCACTGGCCAAGGTCATCTATGACTTTGTAAAGAACACACCAATGCACTCTTTTGTTCAGAGATCCTTTAATTGCTACCCTATTGCTGTTGCTCTGTTGGTAGTGGGGGACTGTCCATTTCTCACCCGAACTCCTGATACAGTCCCCAGATGGCCTTCCCTCATTATATATTTCATCATTTATAGTCAAAGACTTCAGAGGCTCCTTTGCTCCTTTTAGAAAAAATATTCAAGTTCTGAAGTTAGCTTATGTGGTTCTTTGTGATCAACACTTGGCCCTTATCTACTTCTCCACATGGCTGTTTCTGTTTCTTGACTCTGTGTTGTAAGTGCACAGAACCCTCAGCTTCTGTGCTTGGAAAGTCCCCTCGAAGATGTTCCTCCTGCCTGTCTAATGACACTAGTCCTTCAACACTCTGCTGGAGTGTTTCTTCTCTGATATCTTTCCTGACAATACACTAGTAGAATCAGGTTGATATTTAAGATGTTAAATTTAACAACTGGCATAGCATCAGCACTAACCAAGAAGAACAGACATTGAATAGAAACAAGCAGATGTTCAATGTGATTCATGTCAGCTCTCAGAAGATTTAATCATTCTCATGCTGTGTGCCCACTGAAGCCAGCACACATATTCTTAGAGTTAACTGCATTCAGGCTGTCTTTCTCCTCCAAAGCAAAAGCCTCATGAGAATATGAACTGTATGTATTCACTTCTTTTCTATTTTCTCATTCATTCTTTTATCTTTTTTGCAGTACTGGTGTTTGAACTTACTTTATCACTGAACAACATCCCCAGCTCTTTTTATTTTTTTATATTCAGATAGGGTCTTGCCAAGTTTCTCAGGCTGGACTGGAATTTGAATTCTCCTGCCTCAGTCTCCCAAGTCCCTGGGATTATGGGCATGTGCCACTGTGTCTGATATTACTCATTTATTTATCCCTAGAATTTAGCCATGATATAGCCACACAGTTTCATAGTATTTGTTGATATTAAGAGTAAAAAAATGTAAGAGAAAGCTGTAAAAGAAAGCTCTCCAAACATTTTGCCAGATGAGGAAATAAGTATGACAGATTAAGGAACTTGAGTATCTTGCCTGTATTCCCACAGGTGGCATATGGAGATAGGAATAAGATTGCCTAGTTCAGTCTTAGTGACTTTGGGTAGAATTTAGGGACTGTGGCTGTTAAGGGGGTTGAGGACCACTCTCCTCTCTCCCCATCATGACATTGTGACCTGATAATCTAGATTCTTTATGATTTCAGTATGCTCATTTCTTCTATTGTTTTTTTTTTTTTTTGGTCCCCCTGCCCCATTTAAAAAAAATAATACTGGGGATGAAGCCTAAGGTAAGTCTGCTAATGAGCTACATCCCCAGTCTTTTTTTTTTTTTTTAAAGACAAGTTCTCACTAAATTGCCCAGGCTTGCCTTGCATTATCCTCCTGAGCAGGTTCCCCACCTTCCTTTCTTAAATTTTTTTTTTTTTGAAAAAAGTTTTGAACAAATTTAGGCCCATCTCAGCTACTTTGGAGGCTGAGGCAGGAGGATTGCAAGTTTGAGGCCAACCTGGGCAATTTAGCAATATCTTGTCAAAAAAAAAAAAAAAAAAAAAGAGCTGGGGTTGTGGAACAGTTACCATTGCTTGCCTAGTGTCTAGCAGGAGCAAGGCTCTGGGTTCCATTTCAGCACTACATGAAAACAAACAAAAAACAAAACAAGGTAATGTTTGGACATATGTTTAAAAAAAGTGAGTGTGAAGACTCAAAATATTTGTACACCAATGTTCATAACATCATTTTCCACAGTGGTCAAAAGCTGTCCAGCAGATGAATAAGTAAAATGTATACATACAATAAAATATTATTGAGCCATTAAAAGAAATGAAATTCTGATGGCTGTGATGGTATATGCCTGTAAACCCAAAGGCTCAGGATGCTGAGGCAGGAGGATTAAAAGTTTAAAGTTAGTCTCAGCAACTTAGTGAAGCCCTAAGCAACTTAGTGAGCACTGTCTCAAAATAAAACATTAAAAAAAGGGGCTGGGGATGTGGCTCAGAGGTTAAGTGTCCCTGGGTTCAATTCCTGGTTTCAAAACAAAGAAAAAAAAAAAAAAAGGAAAATCTGGCGTGTTACAGTAACTATTAACCTTGAAAACAGAATGCCATAATGCTAAGTGTGCTAAGTGAAATAAACCAGAGGCTAAGGGAAAATTTTTATATTATTCTACTTACATGGAATAGGCAAATTCATGAAACAGAAAGTAAGATAGAGGCTACTTGAGATTGTGGAGAGGCTGATATGGGAAGTTATAAGGGGTACAGAGCTTCTGTTCGGGGTAATGTTCTGGAAATGGATAGTGATGATGGTTGCATAAGAATGTGAATATACTTAACATTACTTAATTGTACACATAAAAATGCTACAGATGGTAAAATATATGTTATGTATATTTTATCACAATTTATCACTATTTAAAAATAGTACTGCCCAGTGAGGTGGTGGTGCATGCCTGTAATCCCAGCTACTCCGGAAGCTGAGGCAGGAAGATTTAAAGTTAAAGCCAGGCTCAGCCAATTAGCAAGACCCTGTCTAAACAAACAAACAAACAAACAAACAAACAAAAATATAAAAGGGCTGGGGACATAGTTCAGTAGAAGAGAACCCCTGGGTTTAATCCCCAGTACTGCCAAAACAAAACAAAACAAAAAAAGTATTATAAGGCATACAACAAAAATTAGTATCTTTGATCTTTTTAAGTTTAACTTCCAAGAGGTAACCATTTTTTCCCCTATTTTCTTCTGATTATATCTTTGTATTTCTAAATAAGTACATTTCTGATTCTTACTTTATTGCTCTTTGACAACGTCTGACTATTTCTTGTTATGTAAATGAGGGTTCAGTTAATATTGTCCTCACTTTT
Organism: Urocitellus parryii; assembly: GCF_045843805.1. Lineage (NCBI taxonomy): Eukaryota > Metazoa > Chordata > Mammalia > Rodentia > Sciuridae > Urocitellus > Urocitellus parryii. Next base: position 89,284,053 of record NC_135534.1, on the reverse strand, counting down.
ACTTCCCACCCTCTCAGTATTAGTTCTTTATGTTCCTTTTTTTCTTGTGTGTTTTGGCCACTTGTGTTCATGTTAGAACTTGAATTCTGCTGTTAAAGAATGAGGGTCCTGTCTTCCTGGGGTGGCTGTAACTGCAGCTGCTCAAGGGGCTGTGGTCCAGGCCACTTGTTTCCTGCTGAGTACCCTTGTCAACTCACTTGTCCAAGGCCCTGGTGGGATGCCAAGCTTGGAGCAGTTCTCTTTCATGGCTGGACCCAAATCTTTATATTCCCAACTGATGTTTCTGGTTAGGGTCATACTTCCAGCAGACTGATCTCTTTAACTCAGACATTACAGTCTGTATTTCTTGAGTTGGTTCCACTGCCTAGCAATGTCTGCTGCTATGGTGCACATGCCAGAGTGTCTCCATGGATTTGGACAGTAGATAGAGTCAAGGACAAGTTCTCCATGTCTCTTTGTGCTCTGTAATTAGTCTTATTACTTACTAGCCCTCAGTTCCCTAGTGCTTTCTGCCTTCCCTTTAGACTGTGACACTGAGGTTCCAAAATGGCTCATAGCCAAGATTTCCTATTTCTATGACAAGGAAACCTTTGAAACTAAGCCAAAATAAAGCAAAACAAAACTCCCTCCATTTCCAGAGATACAGAGGGTAAAACTGAGAACACTGTACCCTCAAAGTTGGACTCCTGGGGGAAGCAGTTGATAAAAGAGGACAAAACAGGTAAATGGCTCAAAGAATAAAGGGGAGAAGTTCTGGATTTGAATCTTTGTCTCAACCCCCTTGAGTTTCAGTTTTTCTTTCTCAAAAGTAGTGAGAATAATAACATTGGCCATACTTTCCTCACATGGTTAGTATAAAAAGCAAATGAAATGATATATGTGAAAATATTGTGGCAGGTGTGAGTCTCAGTCCCAAACGTCAGGCAAGTAATTCAAGTTTATTTATTTATTTTTATCACAAGCCCCATTTTCTTTAACTACAGAAACTTAATCTTGGTCAATTTGGGGCTCTCCTTCTTTCTTTCACTTGGTCACACCTGAATTCCTTGGGATTTATATAATGAAATAAATGCATTAGGTATCTAGCCTGTTTGATTTATTTAATACATATCTGAAGACTTGCCATGTGCAAGGCATTTAGATATATAAAAAAAGATTTGTTCTGGGGCCGGGGCTATGGTTCAGCCATAGCACACTTGCCTGGCATGTGTGAAGCAATGGTTTTGATTTTCAGCACTGCATATAAATAAATAAAATAAAGGCCTATCAACTACTAAAATATATATATAAAAGATTTATTTTCTTTCACAAAGAAATATAGAGGTCAGTGTTTTGCCCTTGCTTTTTTACTTTATCTCAAATATTTTGTGGTTCATCAAGACAATAGAAAATGTCACATGGTTTATCTTGCAGATTGTGTACTTCATAACTCTTTCGCATCATGCTGAATGTGAATGGGGCTTTCGATGTGCAATGTATAGCTTTATCAATATATGTAGTCAAATCTGTTTCAGATTCATTTTATTTGAATATTCATTATATCCTTTATGTATCCCAACAAGGATGATATTTTGGGGCATATATGAAAGAACTTCACAAATACGTTTATGATTTACTATTTATAAGGCTGCTAATATAGGAAAAGGAGAATGAATTAACAAAGTCAACAGGACTTCTATTTTTAGGCAGTTCTCTAATTTCAGTCATTTCCTATGACTAGTGAGTGGCTTGCATTCTGTGGGAGTGATATTTAATATTCAATAAATGAACACTGCATACATGAATAAAAGAATAGGATGAGAGAGGAGGCAATATGAAATTCATATTGGTCAACTTTGTTATTTGATGGCAAGGACTGGTTTTAAATGATTCATCTGATGCCTACTGCCCTCCCCGCCCCCAACTACTTCCAACCCTCATCCGCCACTAAAGAAAATTGGCTCATTCTCAATATATCCTCTCAAAGTTTATTGTTTGGGATGCAGAAATAGCTCAGTCTCTCCTGATCTCTTTTCTATGCCGGCCTACCTGTTTGGAACCTCTGCCTGGCTACTGCTCCCCAGACTGCCTGTCTTATTCTTCAGAGAGATCTTGGAATTACGCTGTTCCAGATGGGTGAAATGACCACAGTGGTATTTCAGAAAGGGTCCTGGGGACAGTCAGGAGATGGTGACTTAATGCTCAAGGTGAGCAGAGAGAGGTACTCTGGGGACTTAAGGAGATTGAAGAGCATGGGAATGGCCAGTGATATCTTTAAGCAGAATAAGAGGCTGTATAATGTAACCCAAAGGTGACTGGAACTTTCTGTGAGTTCTTTATGGAAACCCTTCAGTCATATTGTCTGCTTCACCTCTTGCATGTGAGAACAGCAGCCTGGATATAATTGTTTTCTCATTGTGTATTATCAAAGCATCCTTCTAATTTGTATACACAGTACATCACTGTCTGGATAAAAGCATTGCTAGTAGCCCCTACGCCCTAAGGGCTGTGTTGGTGCGCATGTATGGCCCTCTGAGCCTTTCCTGAACCAGTGTGTCTTCATATTTCTAGAGGAACTTATGCACCCTGCTGATTTCCATGGCAGAATGGAAGCCTACCTCTGTGCCACTATCCATGCTGTTCACTGAAAATGCTCTCTTCTCACTCCTATAGTTGCTAAGTTTTCCCTCTCTTAAAAATTCCTTTTAAGCCTTCCCTATCCCTCAAATCTTGATCATCTGTTTTCCAGCCTGGGCCATCCACTTGAAGATATTCATACCAATCATCTGTGTACCTAATTTAGTGCTTCATTACTAAGTCTTACACTTACTACATCAACTTGCAAATTGTTTTTGAGTAAAACGTTATTTTCCTTACAATAAGAGTTCCACATATTTATTTTAGAAATAATAGAAAATTAAAAGAAGAAAACTGCAATCATCTTTAATTCCATAATAAGATCATCTCTTTCTTATGTAAAAACACAAAATAGTTCCATTCTGAGTATTTTGATTTAAAAAATCATTTAATAGATGCAAAGTTATTATACTATTACTGTGATATCAGTAATGCTTTTAAATATATTTAGCCTTTATTATCATGATAATATTATATTCTTTTGACAAATAGTAGTTCATATATGACAGGGTATCTTGCCTAAGTTTCTTTCTTGTTTTTTGGTCCTGGGGATTGAACTCAGGGGGAACTTAACCACTGAGCCACATCTCCAGCTTAATTATATTTTATTTTGAAATTGGGTCTTCATAAGCTGCTTAGGACCTCACTAAGTTGCTGAGGCTGACTTTGAATTTACAATCCTCCTGCTTCAGCCTCTGGAGATACTGGGATTACAGGCATGAGCAACCATGCCCAGCTTGCCTAAGTTTTATTTTGAGTTTGGTAACACTATTTCTAGTATCCTTTATATATTATGATTACACAAATTTTCTTCTTTTTTATGAAAGGTATGTCACTAGAAATTTGTAGACTCTGAAAAATGAGACAGACATTTAAAGATATACATCTATGTAACATTTGCATAATCATGAATATATTTACAAATTTTTATGATACAATTGTGTATATTATATATGTGTATCAGTTTTTTGTTTCTATAATAAAATACCTGAGACAGGACAGTTTTATAAAGAACAGAGGTTTATTTAACTCAGTTTCTTTAGGTTTAATGGGATAGTGACTTCCTTGGCTCAGTTCTGTTCTTGGCCTTCTTGATTGTGTTGTTAGGATGGATGGCAACTGTTGGAGAACATGCAGAAGCAAAAGATTGTGGGCCAGGCCAATATATAAAGCCAGAGGAGTGCTGGATGGGGCCAGATTCAGGCTTATATTGCAATCTTGAGAACTACCAAGATGTTCTATGATAAATATCTTAATCCCTTCTGAGGAATGGCCCCCTAACGACCCAAGGATCTCCCACTGGATGCCCACTCGTAAAGGTTCCTTAGTACTTCCAATACCACCATCCTGGGGACCAAGCTCCTAACACACAGATTCCTGCGTGACAAACCACATCTGAATCATAGTAATATGTCATAGTTAGTAGTCTGTGTAAAATCCCTGTGACTGAACTACCAGTGAAAGTTAATGTTTCCAAGCTGATGAATAGATGTTAGAATCAAAGAGATATTAAAATTATTTTATGTTTTGATTGACTAGCAATAGAGCAGCAGAAGACAGTTTTTAAAAAATTAGCATTTTTTTCCCCCAAGAAATGTTTTACAAACTAAAAGGTGATTGTTCTGTTTCTCTCCTCCTGTGGCAAGCTGGTCAGCTCTGTCCAAAATGTCTTTTTTTGGTGATGTTGGACCTATAGCCACCATAATTTCTCTATGACAACTCTCTAGTGATAGAATGGGTGAGAGGTGGGTGCACTCATGCATCAGGTCCATGTGAGAGAGAGTTGAGGTCCAAGGAAAACAGGTGCTACGACTCTCATGCTTTTCTCTAGGCTGAAGAGAAGATCCATTGGAATAGCAAAGAGCTTCAGTGGAAATTCAACCCAAACTTGAATTTGTGGGCATCATGATCACGCTATCAAAAGTAAATATATGTTGCTCCAGGTTCACATTGTTTGGGCACTTTTTGAAATAAGGTAGATTAATTTGAATGCCAACAGGATAATAGAATAATTCCAGTTATTAAAATAGAAAACTGCCAAAATAGCAATCTAAATTAGTTCTTTCTAGTGATCATAACAATAAGAATAAGAAAGTGAAAAACTAAGAGAATAAGAATGAAAAATGGCAGTCTCGGCTCAGGGAAGGTAATCTGTAGAGCAGACGATAGGGAGTTTAACATTATACTTCTTAGAGCTGCCACATTCTAGATCTTTCCCATTGTATAAATTCTTCAGTAGGATGAAACTAATCATTTTTAAAGTTCCAAGATCATATTCAATCTGTGTAGTTACTATTAATGATTTAAGGAATGACTCACTAATTTACTAAGGGATATGGCAGAAAAAAAAATCGGAGCTATGAAAAGCCCCTAACATTCTAGTAAATAGGACATATATACTCAGACGATATGTTTAATCAATGCTGGTTTACCTTCTCTAGTAGAAATTATCTTGAGCTCTTGAGTCAATGAAAAAGACAAATGAGACCACCAAGAACAAGCTATTCTCTCCCTCTAGAAAATTTTTCCTTCCTCTCTTGGATACAATATTAGTTTGGTTATCTTGAGTAACTACCTAGCTCCCAAAATTTGTTTCATATAAAATTAATTCTATAAAAGTTCCTTTCCTTAATCAAATAAATTTGAGAAATTGTTTCACAGTATATCCCTGTCTTGGAAATGTATAATGCACATGAGTATATTAGTCACCATTAAAATGTCCTAAGTTAAAGAAATCTGTTTAACTTTATTGAATAGTTAACTTCTCAAACTTACATAAAGAGATAACATTAAATATTTTAGCTGTTTTTCATACTTGTAAATATTCTTGCTACAGTGTCCCTACCTTTCAAAGCAATGAGTTTCTGCACTCTAGGGGAGGATGGCACAATGGCACAAACTAGAAGGACAAAGGCTTTGCTCATTTTTTTTTTTTTTTTGAATATTTTTCTCTAGTTGTAGATGGTCACATGACTTTATTTTCTTTATTTATTTTTATGTGGTGCTGAGGATTGAACCCAGTACCTCACACATGCTAGACAAATGCTCCACCATTGAGCCACAACCCCCGTCCTACTCAGTTTTGACTGTTAAGATAATATTTGCTTTTGGCCTAGAGGAGGACAACAGCCTTTAGCATCAGGCTTTGTTGAAAATTGGGATTTCTAAACACCATAGATAGAGACATTTAAAAGATGGTATAAGATAATCTTTGCCTTTAGAAAGAAAGCTGGACCTTTGTGGGTGAAGGAGTGGGAAGAAGATAGCTAAAGGGAAGAGAAACAGATGGTCAGGCATGTGTGTGATTTGAATTTGTGGGCATCATGATCACGCTATCGAAAGTAAATATATGTTGCTCCAGGTTCACATTCCCTGGGGGCTGAGATCTAGGGGTAGAGGTCTGTTAGATGGCTAGGTGGTGGGGGAAGGCAAAGCAGAGGGTCTTCTGTCCTGTAACCTGCTCAGAATTCTGGGAGCACCTCACTGGAGTAACTGCTTCAACTGGTGAGTGGCCTCAGAATTTAAATGGCAGTGTGGAGTGCTTGGGTAGATCATGAGACTAACTTAGCGATTGTGAACCTCCTGTAGTTCCCCTAATGGTACAGAAAGGTCTCAGGAGAGACTTTTACAAGACCTGAAAAAGACTTTTACAAGCCCAGCAGAAAGCCAGCTGGCCTGCCGCGGAAGATGAGTGAGGACGATCTAGAATGTGACCCATCTCAAAGGCCAGGGGAGGAGATTCTTCAGCAAGAGTTCCTGCGGAAGACATGATAGGGGTCTCAGAATTACTTTGCCACTAATGAGGGTGAGGTAAGCTGAGTCAACAAAGGAAATACCTGAGTCCTGCCTAAACCTTTGACCAGCTGACAGCATCCTCAGTGGCTGTGAACAGATTGATCAGTGACCAGGCAATGAAGGGATGTCTCTGAGAAGATTAGAGAATCTAGCAGTGAAGAAGAGAACATTCTGTGGTTCCAGGCATGTAAAAAGTGCTGTGCTGGTGAATGTTTAACTAGCTCAAAAGAAAAAAAATAGCACATGACAAATTCTGGGGTGAAAATGCTTACTTACATCATGCCCGATCTCAAGCTACCAGCATAATGTCCCTGAACACAGACTGGGAGGAGATGCATGTAATTCTCTAGTCTTCATGTAAACTCCAGCTTTTCTCACAACTTACACCTGGATGCCAAGTTCAGAAGGCACAGGGAGAGGAAATAAAATCCTGGCTCAGATGTGTACAGTTAATAGACTGTTATTATTCTTTCCATCCCTACTCCTCCCAAGAAACTTAGTTGAGTAGAAGCATATGAAAAAAAAATTATATCGAAAAAAAGTTCATACTTTCTTTGCATATCCAGCTGTTAAAGCACAGAATTTGTCTCCCTTTCCAGGTTACCACTTTATGAATTGCTATTCTGTTTTTTACTTATCCTTCTCTGATTGTTTTTTCCCTAAAATCTTCTAGATCTTCTAAAATTTGGGCAGTCCTCAAGGTTTTCTTTTCCTTTTCTGTTCTCCCTTGGGTCTCTGTTACAGATCTTCAATCACCTATTGTATTTTTTACACATTGTGAGCCTGTGTCTCCAGCCTGATACCACTCTAACATTCAGCCAAATCACCTCTTAGGCCCTTCCTCTTGATTCTCTGTCATCCAAAATCACTAGTATATTCAGCTCCAAATCCCTGCTTTCCCATCTTGATTTTTTTTTTTTTTTTTTGCTATTCTTGGAATCATCCTTGCTTCTTCCTTTCACACTCACTCACTTCTAAGCCATGTGTCACATTTTACCCTTATTTTCCATTCCCATTGCCACAGCTCTAGTTTAAATATTTATGACCTCACATCTAAATAATCAAGATAGACTCCGTATGATTTTATTTAAAAATGTATCTTGGGGGCTGTGAGTATAGCTCAGTGTTAGAGCACTTGCAAGGCCGTGGGTTTGATCCCTAGCAACAGAATACAAAATAAAATAAACAAAACAAAACAAAAACCAGAAAATAAAAACATATCCTTTGTAAATAATTAAAATAGTTTATCATAAAAGAATAAAAAGTACAGTTATCCCTCAGAATCTGTAGGAAACTGGTTCCAGAACCCTCCTTGAGGATGCCACAACTCAGGAATACTAAATTCTCTTATATGAAATGGTAAAATATTTTCCCATAATATCCACACAAATCCCCCCATATTTTAAAAATCATCTCTATATCACATATGATACATGATAAAATATAAATGTTATAGAAATAGTTGTTATTCTGTATTGCTTAGAGAGTAATGACAAGATAAAATAGTCTGGCAAAAGAAAATACAATGGAATAAAAAGAAAAAACCATCTGTACGTGTTTAGTACAGATTCAATTAAAAAAATATTTTTGATCTGTGGTTGGTTAGTTGAATCTATGGATTTGTGAAACCCAGGGATATGATGGGAAAACCAAGCCAAACAAAAAACAGGCAAACATAAATTCTGAAATCCCATCTTCCAGTGATAACCCTGTTTGTTAACCACTTGGTCAGTCTTAGTGCAGGCATTATGTGTGTGTGTGTGTGTGTGTGTGTGTGTGTGTGTGTGTTGGGGGGGAAGGGTTTGAGTAAATGTATTTTTCTTATATAAATTATAATCCACATAAAACAACCATGGATTATATTATACATACTATGACTAACTAGCCTTTTAACTTAACAATATAAAAATTTTTCATGTTAAATGTATTTGTAAACATGATATCATAATATATATTATATTTAACCAATTTTTAAATTTAATAATATCAGATACATTTTTAAAAATTTAAACTGATGCTTCACTGGATAGCTGTGCTATACTTCACTTTTCTAACTCCATTGATGGATACTTTGCTATGTCCACTTTTTCACTATGAGAAACAAACGGTGTATAAACACCTTTGTGAGTAATGGAATTACAAGTGTCTTTCATACTTAGGTAAAAGTCGTCAATACTGGACGCATATGTACAGGGTACCCATACTGGTGGGTGGAGCCGAAGGTAGGGAGGGAATGAGGGCAGGCAGGCTCTGGGCTATGGATTCCCTGTAGGAGCTAGGAACTAGGAGCTAGGACCCAGGCACCAGGTCTCATGCTACCCTATTCCAGCCCAGAATACAGAGGAGAATGGGAATTAAAAATTCAAACTTGTCCCTTTAGGGTTTCCTGAAGTTATATTTTAAAAGATTAGAAAAAAAGAAGGAGAAGGAGGAAGACAATTTGAGCCTTAGATATTGTCTGATCTGTGCTTGAATACTTGCAGTACTAGAAATTTATAATTTCCCCAAACTTCCAATTAGGTTTGTGCCTACCTTAACATTTTCAGAGTCCAGGTAAGAGATCTACATACCATGTGTCTAAATATTTACAATATACCTTTCATTTAAAATACAATACTTGTTACTTGTCTGCATCCCATACTATGAGGTGCTTTGCCTTATGTGTATGGATTTCTTGGCCCAGAAGTCCCAGTTTTGTGAATTTCCCCTTTGGGTACCCAAGACCTGGATACAAAAAGGAGGCTGTGAGGGAGCAGTCATGCAAAATCAAATCCCAGCTACTTGGGAGGCTGAGGCAAGAAGATAGAAAGTTAAAGCCCAGCCTGTGCAACTTGGTGAGACCCTGTCTCAAAATAAAAAAATAAAAGAGGCTGGGGTTGTGGCTCAGTGACAGAGTGTTGCCTCACATATGTGAAGCACTGGGTTCGATCCTCAGCACCACATACAAATAAATAAACAAAATAAAGATATTGTGCCCATGTATAACTAAAAAAAATGTATTTTTAAAAAAAGCCTGGGGATGTGTGACTTAGTCATAGAACATCCTGGATTGTTCAATCCCCAATAATGGAAGAAAAAGAAGGAGGAGAAGGAGAAGGAAAAGATGAAGAAGGAAGAGGAGGAGGAGGAGGAAGAGGAGGAGGAGGAGGAAGAGGAGGAGGAGGCGAAGAAGAAGAAAGAGGAAGAGGAGGGGAGAAGAGGCAAAGAAAGGAAAAGGAAAGAAAGATTGAAAGAAGGGCATTTAAACCATTGACTCTCACAGGTGAAAATGGGAGAGAAGGGCGAGTGTGTGTGAGGTGAGGACAGAAGTGAAGGCGTGGGTGAATACGAGCCTGAGTGAGAGAAACCTTTCCATGATGAGGAAGCTGGTAAGGAATTTGTGAAATGAGGACCCAGAAGGCCAGGAGGACTTAAAATGATATATATAAGGAGGTAAAACTCTATCCTATAGTAATGGAGTTATTGGAAATTTTTAAGTATGAAAAAAACATGATTGGTGAGGTCCAAATTTTAGGTAGCCAAATTTGTTAGTAAAAGTAAAGTTGAATTGAATGGTTGTAGACTGGTGAAGAAAAGGAATATTTCCTGCCACTGAACTTTTCCCTACAACTTTGTCTTCACAGTGTTGGGATGGAAATTATTAGTTACCAGGCAATCTGTAATGAAGTGTGGAGAGACAAATGATGCGTTCAATGTTGGCTCCTAGATCTTGCAGCACATGTAGCAGAGGATTAGTAGCAGCATCACCAAAGGCTCCAGGCTTTGGAAAGATGTCCAGGCTTTGTCAGTGTATTGTAGAACTCTGTCTTAAAGATTTTCAGTTTCACATAGTCTTGGCAATAGGCTAGTTGGCAAGTGTTTGTGTCTCTGTGTGTGTCACTTTGAGTACACAGACTGAAAATTTGAGCCCTGTTTGCCATTTGCAGTCTTTGGAGAGGGGCAGGGAGCACAGTTCCCTGTGTATCTCTGTCTTGAAGAAGTTGATAGAAAGCAGAGAGAAAAAGATAGAAAACAGTTGCCTTTGGGAGCTAATTTGGGAAGCTTAAGGACATTGCAAAACAAAATCTGTATACACATAGGGAAAATAAAGTATCTAGTGATTATACTGTGTTACTCTAGGCGTAATTGTGAAGTTTTTAAAAGTACATGTTATTTATAAGGAGCACTATAATTACAGTCTTTCCACAAAATACATTATTTCCTGGATTACCTGCAAAAGTTCCTGTGAGTTCATCTATGAAGGTTCATTTGTGGAAGGTCAAATTATTCATCTAATTTCAATCTATTTAGGTCACAGCACAGATCTCAGGGGTGGTGGTAGTCATCACCAGCTATCAAATAATACAGTCATGTTCAGTGAAGAGCATCCAGGGTGAAGTGCAGACATTGCATATAAAACTTTTCCCATTAAAAAAGAGTGTATGATTTGGGTTGTTGTACCTATTTACATAGTGAATTTGAATGCAGAGGTGATGAATATCTGGGTACTTCCCTCCTTCAAATTTTATTCCTCTCTGTGTGTGTGTGTGTGTGTGTGTGTGTGTGTGTGTTTATACATGTGTGCACACGGTACCAGGGATTGAACCCAGGGTACTCTGCCACTGAGTTACATCCCAACCCTTTCCACTTTTTGAGACAAGGGCCTAAGTTGCTGAGGCTGACCTCAAACTTTCAATTCTCCTGACTCAGCCTCCCTATTCACTGGGGTTACACATATGTACCATGGTGCCCAGTAGGACTCAAATTCTATTCTCATATTTGATAGCCTAAGTGACATTATTTCCTTTCTTCCTTGATCTAATAGCCTGTCCCATCACTCTATCTCCCAAGCTTTTCTGCTAGACTCTCCCTCATACCTCCCAGTGTTCAAATGGCTTGTCATACTTCTTGCCTGCTTGTAAAAGAAAAACAATAAACCAGAGTTCAGAGTCAAGAGACTTGGGTTTTCATAAGCTCAGCTCTGTCATCAATTAGCTGCCTAACTCTGGGAAAGTCTTTTTCAACTTTCTTAGTCTCAGTTTTCCTTACCAGTACAAAGGGGAATAGGGAATAGATGACTTCTAAGGTTCTCCTCAACACTAACATTGGTGACTCTAACAAACATGGAACATAATTATTATAATAACAGTAGTGAAAGATATAATTAAAGGAAAGCTGTTCAAAAATATGAAGTGTTTTTGTGGTAATGCTGTAGTGACATCATGAATGCTAAAAATGCTCTGCATGAAAGTTTTCTTATATTGTTTTGGAGGTCTTTTCTGCCCATAACCTCCAAGCTGTTAGTCAATGGAGTGGCTTACTCTCTTTTTCCTTAATTGCCGTGCACTCCATATTCAGATTTGTGGTTACTCCAGTCACAAATTATATGTACTAACATTTCTCATGGAAGTGAATTCTAAGATCTAATTGGCATTACAGTTACCCGGTCCTTATGGATGGGGTCCAAATGGACTTGATTTATACTAGATTCTGTTTTACATCAAATAACAAAAGAATCAAGATCAGTTATCCTAAAATCAGATATTTAACAGGGCATGGCTTGCTGCACAGATTCTGGGATTTGGAATCAGAGACATGGGATTTAGGCCTGACTTAACAACTAATTATTTATACCTAAGTCTAGTTGACTTGTGATTTAAAATGTTAGCATTATAGGTACTGACTCTCCCCCAAAAAAAATTCTTAAAAGAAGGCATGATGTAATTTCCAGCCAAGAAATAGAATAGTAGCAGGATTCATGAAAAGCAAGAGATTTTAGAAAAACTATTAGGCAAAAAATCAATAGAACCAATTGGATTTTTGATCAAGAGCGTTGAATTTAACAGAGACAACCCCTTTTTAATGAGATTCAGTCCTGAATGATTGGAAGCAGAAATAAACAGTCAAAAGTCACTTTTGGGAAGGCAGAGAAGAGTAATAGGATGAATCAAAATATTCTGATTTTATGGTTGAAGAAAAAACTGTGGACATGCCCAATAGGAAATTGAAAATCAGTACTGGAGGTACAGGTTTAGGGGTCACTTGTCAGCTTCAGTAGATGTCAAAGAGAGTCCAGATTTTCTTACTTCAGTGTAATGAGCATGTCTTGGTATTTTTGATCCTGACCTCAGAAGTTCTGATTTGTGAGTTTAGGATGGGGGCTGAGAATCCCTACATTCTAGTAGCACCACAGAGATTTTGATGCAGGTGGTCTGTGCCCCCATCTTTAAAACAGTAGTTCTCAAACTTTAACATGCATTATAATCAAGTGGGGGCCTTATAAAAACAGATTGCTCAGCCATAACTCTGGGGTTTTTGATATAGTAAGTTTGATGTTGGGCTAGCTAAATTTTGTTTCTGATAAGGCTTCTGACCTGGATTAGACTTTGAGAAATCTGCCTTAGGCTACATGGACTTCACTGACATAGATAGGAACAGTAGGAAAAATTCAAGAATAGACTTCTGGAGGAAAATTGTCTTCAGTGACAGAAGTTAGAAAAGCCAGGGAAAGAAAGACTCTATCAAACATGTGAATGGAGAATCAGTATGGTGATATGATTAAAGGGGATTAAGTATGTTTAAATAGGCATTTTTCTTATTCTAAAAACTATAAAGAAAAAAAGCCACCTATTATCTCACCACTACTAAGGTTAAAAGATGAATAGTAATACTGTTCTTGTTAAAGACTTAAATTAGATATAGTGTCCAAGCTGTTATTAAGTTCTGTAGTAAGGACTCAATATATAGAATTAATATTGTTTTGCTGAGTAGCAGAGATGGGGTTCTTTCTACCATGTCATATTCTTAAGGGGGCGAGGATTTAAAGGAGAAAGAGAAAATCAATAATACTAAGGACTGGTCTCTCACCTCAATTCAACAAAAGACAAAGAAAAGAAGCCATTGACTTTTGAGGATCATGTGGGATAGATAATTAGGACAAGATCAGACTGAAAATGGTTTGGCAATTAGGTGAAAGTAACAGATACCAGATTCATTTGAGATATTTGGAAATAGAAGAAAGATGCAAACAGAGAAGGCAGCAGGGAGAAGTCTTTTTCCTCTCCCTGGGCTGGGGAAAACCTATGTTCACTTAACAAACACTAAGAAAGTTGGCTGGCTGAAAGATGCAGAACAGCAAGGGGATCATAAAAGGGGCTGTGGTTAGGAGCAAGCCAAAAGGATACAGATGAGTCTCAGAGGGGCAAGACTGAAACAAGGGCCATATCTGCTTTGATAGGATGTGGGGAAAAAAGTAAGTCAAGGTAAGAGGTTTATGGAAATAAAGAGAGGGTAGAAAACTTCAAGTATTTATTCCATTGTCAAATCTTTGCTTTCTATACTTTGTTGTATTTGCCCTACAAAATCCCATTACATGTTTGGTCAGCTTCTGTAAGTGGCTGTTGAGTGCAACAAAGGAACTAAAACATTTTCAAAATAAAGATACTTAAATGCATACCTTGTCCTATTTGTCCTTGCTAAGCACTCTGTGCCTCCCTTCTCTGCAATCCTTTTTGTTACTTATGTTCCTCAAAACCCAATTTTAAAAGCCTTGTTCAGTTTTCTAGGACCTTCCCTTCCGTTACATTTCCCCCATATTATCATCAAAGTAAATTGGTAGAGTACTTGCCTGGCATGTGTGAGCTCCTGAATTTGATCCCTGGTACTGAAAAAAAAAAGCATGAATAAAATCAACTTTATCTGATATTAATGCAATCAACTCCTTTCTTTTAATTAACATTGGTATAGTCTTTTTCCATCCTCACTTTCAACTTTTACATATCATCCTATCTGAAGTTTCATATATAGCATGCAATTGTGTCTGATGTTATTTTTATCTATTCCTCCAATGTTTTTTTATTCATTGGTGTATTTAGATTATTTATGTTTAATGTAATTATTTATATGTTTCTTATTTATTTATTTATTTATTTATTCAGAACCTGGGGGATTGAGCCAAGGGGTGCTATACTACTGAGCTACATGCCCAGTCCTTTTAAAACTTATTTTTAAAATTTTGAGACAGGGTCTTGCTAAGTTGCTGAAGCTGTTCTCAAACTATTGATCCTCCTGCCTCAGCTGGGATTTCAGGTTTGTGTCACTGCACCTACCAAGTTTAGGTCTTATTGATACTTGGAGAGGAAGAGCTTCTTGTTACTGCCTGGTGGGTGTGATAGAGTCCCCCACAAGGTCGAGCCCCCCACAAGGTCATACCTTGGCTTGGAGGAATGAAGGAACCTTCTTACTATTCCCTGTGAGTCCTCCATTGACAATGGGGAAATGAGGAGGAATGTCGCTTCATCACTACTATCAATGGTGAAAGTCCTGACTCTGTGACATGACTCCTTAGCCACCACCTTGTGAAGAGCAGGAGGGGCATCTTCCTTCCACCCAGTGGGAGTGCAGTCTGGGCCCCTCGGATGGTTTTCACCCTAACTGGTGTGCCTTCTATCTTCCAGAGCCCTTTTATATTTATTTTTGTGTATAATGTCTGGAGTTTTCATTTCTCCTTAATGGGAGGAATAAAGAAAGTTGCATTTTCTCCCCTTTCATGAAAACTGAAGTGTGAGTTTTGAACAAGTTTTGAACTTGCTGTTTTGAACAAGCAGTACATTTACATGGCATAAAGTATAACAAGCTATATAGTAGAAAGTTGCTCTTTCTTGTTCATTTTCTGCCCTGTTTCTATCTTGCCCCTTGCCCAAAGTTTTTTTTTTTTTTTATACTTTTAGAATTACTTCATGCACATATAAGGGAATGACAAATACAGATTGAATTTTATCCCTCCTTTAAAAAATAAAAATGTCTTAAATATATGCACCATATATTAAACTATATATCTGGAGACCTTTCCATATCCAGTGCAAAAAGAACATCCTTACTTTTTCTTTTTTAAAAAATTAGTTCCATACATTTTCAGTGTATGAAGAAAAGATAGCATCTTAATGGCATTTTATAAATTGTGTTGCTGAATTGTGAATTTTCTCAGAATAACTAGTATCTTTTTGTAATATATAATCCATCAGTGTTTATTCCTAGTGGGATGTCTGGAGATACTTGGAGCCAGATCGTGTGTTTTTCCTTTTAGAGTGGTTTGTGTGTAATATGTTTATGCAAAACATTCTGTGTTTTCCAGATGATCTCAGGGATTCCACAATTCTGACATTTTATGAGGAAAAAAAAACATGCCAAGTCTAATTATGGGAGCTACAGAAGTGTTTAGTGTTCTTAATTGCAAGAAAGAACTAAGCAAGAAACTTTAGGATGTTCTCTTTCCATTTGCAGAAGAATGTCAATAAACAGTCAGGCATGGTGATGCACACCTGTAATCCCAGCAACTTGGGAGGCTAAGACAAGAGGATTGAAAGTTCAAAGCCAGCCTCAGCAATTTGCCAAGACCCTGTACCAAATTAAAGCAATAAAAAGGGGTGGGGATATATCTCAGTGGTAGAGCACCCCTGGGTTCATTCCCCAGTACTGCCCAAACAGAAGATAAAGTAAAGGAGGAGGAGAAGAAGGAGAAAGAACACCACCAGCAGCATAGGTTTTCCTTAGATTCGTGCCCTCATATTTCTGCTCTCTTCCCTGTTCCAAAGACACACCTCATGGAGTCTGCAGTCCAATGAAAGCCCATCTAAACCACACTGTGATTTGTCTGAGATTTTTGGCAAAAACATTTTAAGAGATTTGCCAGACCTCATGAATTAGTAAAACCTAACTACCTGATGATAAGAGTAGGAAGATTTTAGTTGAAACATTAAAAAGTAGTTCTTGTCACCAATAGGAAGCTGCAAAAGAAGAAAAAAATGATCAGAGAGTTTTTGCAGAAAAGGAACAACTGTTTCCAGCTTTCTTGACACCATTTTTGTGAATAAATCACTGTGATTACTGCATGTGAGGCTTTCTGGGATGAGGAAGGAAGGAATCAAGACTGTAACTGTTCTTTCTATTTCTATATGTGACTATAAGAAGCTCATGCTATAATTGAATGAGGCTGAGTGAGAGTATTAGGATTTGGTTTATTTTTAATGTAGTCATAGTGTTAGTAGAAAGCAGAGCATAAAGAATATATTCAATTATTATCAGAAAATATAGTAGTCTCTCATTATCCATGATCAATTGTTGTCTGTAAATATTAAATATGAAATTGCAGGAAAAACAATTTATAAGTTTCAAATTGTGTAGTGTTCTCAGTAGCATGAAACCTCACACTATCACACTGAGTCCCACCCAGGATATGAATCACCCCTTTGTGCACCATCCATGCTTTTTATGTTACCTGCCTGTCAGTCACTTAGTAAGTATTTTGATTATCAGAACCACTGTCCAGTTTTGTGACACTTATTTTCAGATAATCCTTATTTTATGGAATAACAGCCCTAAAGCACAAGAGTAGTGATGTTGATAAGTTAGATACTCTAAAAAGAAACAAAAAACATGCTTCCTTTTAATAAGAAAGTGAAAGTTCTTGATGTAAAAAGAAAGAAAAAAATCATACACTGAGATAGCTAAAATCTATGATAAACAACACTCTACCTCTCAAATTGTGAAGAAGAAAAGAAATTCATGCCAATTTGCTGTCTCATCCCAAACTGCTAGTTATAGTCACACTGCATATGGTAAATGTTTAGTTAAGGTGAAAAAAGTAGTGAGGGGTAATCACCTGTAATCCTGGTGACTGGGAAGGCTGATGCAGGAGGATTACAAGATTGAGGTCAGTCCTGCAATTTAGTGAGACTGTGTCTCAACATATGAAAACGACTGGGGAGTCAGCGCAGTGATACAGTGCTTGCCTACTACTTAATCTCTAGCACCCCCCCAACCCCCAAAACAACAAAAAACAAGATGGGAAAAGTGTGAAATTTATATATGTATATATATAGGGAAAAGCATCATATATACAGTTGCTCCTAGTCTTTCAATGGGATTATATCCTGATAAACCTACTGAATATCATAGTTTAGCAGCAGCATACCACAGAGCATCCATTGTTTCCCATCATGGTCATATGGCTGACTGGGAGTTGAGGCTCACTGCTGCTGCCCACCATCATGAGGGATTATCCTACCACATATTGATAGCCTGAAAAGAGATAAAAATTCAAAATGTGTATTTTTAACATTGATCTTTAAATTTGAGCTTCAATTCTGGAGTAGAAATGGAAGATTTTCAACACAGGGATACACTGTCATTAAGCATAAGCCAATTTGCTAGTCTGGGTTCCCCTTGATGTAGTTTGTTTCAGGAATGAGCGTGTGATACAATTTTGCTCAGTGAGATATAAGAGTATTTTCCCCGCCCCCCACAGATTTCCTCACATAAAGAATTTCTTTGTAAGAAATCTTTTTCTCTCCAGGAAATATGGTTGCCTTCTGGAATGTCCTTGACTGAGGACGAAGAGAACTCTCTGAGGATGGCAGGGTGAGGGATGGGAAGAATTCAGGTCCTTGACAATATTGTTGGACTTGGAATTTAACAACTCTACAGCCTTGGTATATGTCATTTATGTGCCTCTGAGACCAAGGGAATCTCTGAAACAAAGAGTTTATTAAATTGTTATGGGTGCCAATCAGAAAAGGGCCAGACCTTAGGACAAGTTTCTGCAAGCAGCAACCTCAAGGCTTAAACTGGGAAAATGTCCATAGAGCTAAGAGTACTTTCAGAATGAAAATTTGGGGAAGGAGAGCTCAAATTGCTTACATGACACCTCCATTAGCTAGAGCTAAGAGAGACTGGAGACGCAAAATTGGGAAAGCTGTGGGACAGGAGGGAAATCCATAAGGAGAAGTCATTGTTGCCTCTGCATGAGTGGAGGTGAATAGTTCAGGAAGATTGTGAGTAAACAGCAAGGGTCCCACCTGCTGATTGATCATAATGAATTTAAGAAAGGGTAAATAATCTTCTGTTGATTTCACTCATTGTTGTTAATTTACTACCTTCCTTTATTTCTTCCTCTCTTCATCCTCCAATTCTTATGATTAAATTTAGGATGTCAGAATTTTTCTTTTTTCAAACATAATAAATTCTCTATATTACTTAAGTGTTTGTGATCCAGGTGTTTTTTCATTTGCAGCTAAAAGTATCATAACTGAAAAAAATATTTTAACATGCTAGACTTGAAAAAATAGTACTGATAATTTATTAATGAAAGTTTACGTATTCAAACACTCTTTTGGACATGTAGATTTGAACCAATGGCAATTGGAGATTATAATTAATTTCCATTTGATAAGTTTCTTAGGGCTGAATAGAAACATGAATTTCTAACTAACTAAGAAGAGTTTGAGGGGCTGGGGTGGTAGCTCAGTGGTAGAGCACGTGCCTAGGATGTGCGAGGCACTGGGTTCAAGTCCCAGCATTGCATATAAATAAATAAAATAAAGGTCCATTGACAACTAAAATTAAAAAAAGAGAATAGTTTGAAGACAGTAATGCTACAATTTTAGAAATAATTCAAAGTTTTCAAGAATATAAGTCATACAATTAGATTGTTTTATAATCCTCAGGGTATTTCTGACTTATAATCTTTCATCTTTCCCAAACTGAATATTTTGGGAAACACCCCAAAACCCACAAACACTTAATTAAGAAAGGGAAACTTATTTATTTATTTTTATGTGGTACTGAGGATTGAACCCAGTGCCTCACACATACCAGGCAGGTGTTCTACCTCTGAGCCACAACCCCAGCCCTGAAAGATATTTCTATTGATGCAAATCTGAAATCAGAATTGAGTTCTCTTCATGAATACTTCCATATCTCTGGAAGAATTCAGTCTGGTAAATATTGTCATTCTTACTGATTAATCATTTAACTCATAATTAATGCTGGGCTGGTAAATGTGACAACAATCCCTTCCTAAGAACTCTTGTTGGTTGGAATTCTGGTATAGGCCTTTTCATCAGCCTTGAGAATCTTACATTCACTGCAACTGAGTTATAGTTTTACTCCCATCAGGGTTCATTTTGAAAAGCTAAAATCAATCAATAAGTCCATGACACAGAATTAGAAGGTAACAGGCATTTGCATGGAGGTCCAAAGACAGGAAAAATGCCTTAGTCATGATGTTATTTGCTATAAAATGCAATGAACTTATAATCTACTTATTGACATTGCAGGGGAAAAGTTTACAAACTTTCCTAGAGACAAAGGGAATAATAGGTCAAAGTTAATTTTGCTACTTTCATTATTAGTTAAAATGTTGTTGGTGATTTTTTTTTAATTTCAATGTGTTACCTGTGTTAATTTATTTGAATAAATAAGATCAACTTTTTATGCTTATTAATTACTTTCACAGAATTGGTCATGATTTATGATTTAATTTTCTTTAGCTCTATTTCACATCAGTTTTAAAAATTTTCAAACTTGAGGTTTTCAGAAATCTAACTTTTCTAATTTCAAAGTATCTGCTATGGATATTTTTTAGGGAGTAAGTTTGGTGGTAAGAATTGATGCAAAAAATGCCAATGGTTTTGAATATTTTTAAACAATAAAAATTTCCATGGAACATGTATATATACATATGTTGTACACTGAAAACTGTGGATTCCTCCCCTATATTTTTGCCTTCATGAATCTCATCTATGTCTAGGAGTTTGCATGTCATTTCTTAGCAAATATTACCTAAATACCCAGCTACTTGGGAGGCTGAAGAAGAAGGATCACAAGTTCAAGGAAAGCCTAAAAAATTCAATGAGAGCTTGACTCAAAAACAAAAATACAAAATAAATAAATAAATAAACAAATGAACAAAGGCAGCACAAACATACGTTGGAGAAAAAATAGTCTCTTCAATAAGTGGTGCTGGGAAAATTGAAAATCCATATGTAGCTGAATGAAAGTTAACTCCTATCTCTCACCCTGCACAAAACTAAAAGTGGATTGAGGACCTAGGCATTAGACCAGAAACCCTGTGCCTACTGAAAGAATATGTAGGCTCAAATCTCCAGGACATTGGCTTAGGAACTGAGTTCCTTAGCAACATTCCTAAAGTGCAAAAAGTAAAACCAATAATCAATAAATGGAATGGAATCAAACTAAAAATATTTACAGCAAAGGAAACAATTAAGAACATGAAGAAAAAGCCTACAGAATGGAAGAAAATCTTTGCTACCAGCACTTCAGATACAGCATTAATCTCCAGGAGATATAAAGATCTCAAAAAAACACCAAAACAAACAAACAAACAAAAACGAAAACACTAACAAACCAACCAAACAAACAAACAAAAAATCCCCCAAACCAGGACTGGAAATATGGCTCAATGGTAGAGTGGTTCTTGCCTAAGCGTGCACAGGGCCCTGGGTTCTATCCCTAGTGCCACCAAAGTAGGGAAAAAAGACAACAAAGTCTATATCTCTGATATCTTTGCCTGCACATCTTATTGGTGCCATGAATAAAACGTTTTTGTAGCTAAAAATCAATCCTGAAATCTACTCCTCTGTCTCATATTTCTGTTTGTGTCCACATTCTTCTCATGGTGATTCCGGTTTGAAACTTCTAAGGCATTTCTTATTTTATCTTCTCTTTTGTCTATAGTATATAATCTGCTGAGAATATGCTTTTTCTACTTCAGGTGGTACTTGAAATCAATCAAACACCAAGCATTTGTTGGCCTGCACCAAGTGCTCATTACCATGCTAGAGACAGTGGGAGAAATACAAGGAAAATTGATGCAAAAGAAAAAAAAAGTACAGAAGAAGATCTAATGTCTTTGTCTGCCAGAATAAAAATTTCCATTACCTTGTTCAGCAAGTGATCACCCTATGCATAAAGATGAGATATCACTTTTAATCAGAAGAGCCTGAATTAGATGCCTAATTTGTAGAAAGAATCTACTGCAGTAATCCTAGCACTTTGAAAATGTGCATAAAGTATAAAAACAAAATAACACAGATCAAAGTAAAATAGATTGTGAGTAAACAGCAATCTAATGCTATAGAAAATTAATACTCTTTGTGTCCCCTCAGAAGATAATCATGGATATGAGTTTGGATAGTATCTCATTCTCTGCTCTGCCTAAAAAAGCTTGACTTAGATAGATATAACACATAACACATTGATTTTTTGCATCTAGTGCCAATGACAGATCATGATTTCAAAATCATCACTCAATAGATCTCTTTTGAAATTAATTTTTGTTATTCCTACCAGTTACTCATGCCATTGATGTTAGCCTGTACAGGCAGTTAGAATTTAGAATAGTGATTACTAAGATAGAGGTAGTAAGTGAGATCCATGGAAGTACCTAGGACTGGCATTTCTCCTTTGAGGTTCTTGGATGTTGGAGTGGCTGTCAAGTTCACACATCTGAATTGATTCTTAGGGGCCAGTATGAATCACCTAGTTGGAAGAGATTGAGTAGAACAGTTCAGGCAGAGAAAATAGAATGTTTAAAATCTTGGAGATCTGACAGAGTATGACTCAGAGAACTGTTCTTGGATATGGAGCATAGTATAAAAAGTGAGGGTGGTGGAGTATAAAGGAGACTGGAGTATAAATGAACCGAATGTGAAGCTCCTGATATACCATGCTCAAGAGTTCCTGAAGGCTACTGGAAATCTTTAAAGGATTCTTGGAAGAATGTGATTTGATACTACATAGTCCAAAGATTATTGCAGCAGCCTTTAAGGAAATGGATCATTAATGTTCAAGATGGGAAGCTGGAGCGCAATTAGGAGGTACTTACAATAATCTAGTCAGAAGTGATGAGTATTGAGTAGTGATAATTTTATTGAGAATGGAAGATTTGAAGAGATACAAAGGCCAGAGGATCAACAGATTTGGGCGATTCAAGGAATAAAGCCATAAGAGCTTCCAGAGTTTTGGATTATGCAACTGAGAAAATAGTGTTACAACTCAAGAGTACAAGTGACTGACCAAAGGCCACTGCCCAATTCAGCCTGGCCAGTTTTCCAGCAGTCAAGGAAAACAGTTAGGTAAGGCTATGGATTTGATGGCCTCCACAGAATTTCAAGAGGAATCTCGGTGAAGTGGGGTAGGGGGAACATAAACCAAACTACAAGGCCCTCAAGGACTGAGTAGACGTGAGGGATTGGAAACATTGACAGCATTGTTGTGTATGAGCAGAGGATCCTTGGGGATCATTATCATAATTTTACAGATGACTTCTTAGCATTATTGAAAAATATTTCCCAGGGTCTAGTTACCTGTTAAGGACCCTAAAGAAAGACAAGGAGTGGTCTGACGAGGAGAGTAGTCTGTCTGGGGGTCTCCCACCTCTCATTTCTTATGTTTGGCATCTACCCTGCATAAATTTCTGCTTCTCAAGTCATTCATATTTTATAAGTTTATCAGCAATTATGTCTTAACAGCCAGACACAGTGAATATCAGTGGAGTGCATTTGTGAAAGTAACAGAGAAGCTGAGTGGCAGTAAGTGATCCAGGATAGTGATGAATAAGGAATCGCTACATCTTAGCCACTAATGTCTTGTTTCTTGGATGGAAAACTTTTGCTTTTTCCTGCCTCTGCACTTTTGCTTACACCTCTACCAGAATTTCCTTCTTTTAACCATCTGAACAAACATAGAAGACTCAGATCAACTGCTCCTCCTTGGAAACATCTGGTTCCTGCCCCTAGAACAGGTCTCTCTCAATCCTGAATGTCTCTGGGATTATGCTAAACTTTTATGAACTTCATCATATTTTGTCCTATCTTAGAATAGCTACTTCTCTGAGCTTCCATTTTCTAAATATAAAATGGGATAATAACAAGTACTTTCCAGACTTGTTAGGAAGATTATAAATTATGTAAGTAATCTAGAAAAAAGACTGGCATATAGTTAATAAAGTAAAAGTAGCTGTTATTATTATTATCCTTAACTTCTTCTGTATTTAAAACATACGCAAAAGAGTTGCAATGACCTAAATGTGTATCATATAGTTTAAATAATAATGAGTGAGGCCACAAACTTTAGATGTGCTTTAAACTGAAATGGAAAAAACACAAGTCATTCTGTATATCTGGCTTTGGATCCAGTGAGCCACTGACCACAAGCTGCTGGGTGGATGCACCATGAGGATGTCAGGTGCTGCTAACTTCACTTCTTGATGAAAGTGCTTATCCAAGGGTCTGCACTGACCACTCAAAAGTGGCTTCCTGCACAGATGGTATGGGTTTCACTTTATTCAGTTTGTATAGTTGAACACAGCCAATCTGTCACAGGGAATAATCTCACCCTAACCAGATGGAAGGATAAATTCACCAAGAATTGTCTCATTCCCATTGCTAATGACTATAATTACATGAAGTAATCTTTCTATCAAGCAAACATCCTTACACTAAAAATAAAGCTCATGGTTAACCTGAAGGAATTCTTTGCCCAGGAGTTCTGGAATGAGTGAATGTTTGTTGGATGAGCAGCAGGGAACTGAGGACCTGTCACCCAAAGTGAAAACAGGCGACTATGCAATAGCAACCACTGGGGTAACTGTATTCAGGGAACCATGAGTTGTCAAGGAGAAATGTGCTGTGATGAGTTGTTTGGAATAGAGCAAGTATTTTAGGGAGAGTAAATATATCCAATTCTATTTTGCCAGACATCATTTGTAAATACCTTTCTATCCAGGAATGAAAGATTATATGCAAGCAAGTATGCCAATAATTCTTTTCCAAAAACACTTGTCTAAACTTGGCTAGGAAACTTAACATTGTCGGGGAAGTTGTTGTAAATGATGTGCTTCTCTTTGCTAATATCAAACAGTCCTGGGACAGCTAAACCATGCTTTCTTCAAAGCTACTTTCTTGGAAGTCATGTGGGTAGAAACATGGATGCAGCAAGTTCTGTGACTAGATTACCAGAGTTGGAGGGAACAGTCTGGATGATACAGGTATTGATGGCAGTTGACATCTCCAAAAGGTCATCCCTGGGTTCTCTCCTCCATGAACTCTTGACCTTTTTGCATACTTTCTTCTTCAGTTATTTCTCTGCTACTTGCAGTGTCTATAGTAAACACGTTCCTTTTTTTTCACCTCCAGTTCCATTCCACCTGTTGGCTCCTCTGTCTGAACACACCTATGAGCTTTCCTTCTGGATAACTCTTAGTTTTCCTTCAGGTCTCAACTTGGACATCACTCCCTTTAGAACATAGTCCCTGAGCATGCCCTAAGATGTCTCCTTTTAGTTATTCTATACCACCTGGAATTTTTCTAGGTAAGCTCTTGTCATCTTCCGACTATCTGTTTATTTGTCTCCTCATAGACTGAAACTCCTGGGAGGCCAGTGCTAGATCTCATTTCACAGTTATATCTTCAGTGCCCTCCAAGTTACTTGGGACATACCGCATAATCCATACATGTTTGTTCAATAGATCAATGAGTGAACAAATAAATAAATGCATAAATGTACTCTCCCACAGTCGAAGAATATCCAACATTGACATAATTGTCAGCATGATAGTAAAGAAATCAGATAAAGCAGAGGTGAACAAAATTGGATGGAAAAGTTTCACATTAAAAATCATTTTTTTTAAGCTGAGAGTGGTGGTGCACACCTGTAATCCCAGTAGCTTGGGAGGCTGAGGTAAGAGGATTTCGAGTTCAAAGCCATCCTCAGCAATGGCGAGGTGCTAAGTTAGACCCTGTCTCTAAAGAAAATACAAAACAGGGCTAGGGATGTGGCTCAGTGGTCCAGTGCCCCTGAGTTCAATCCTCTGTACCCCCCCAATCATTTTATTTTAAAAGAATCTTAATTTATTAAATGTTTTAAAAATAATATGAAGAAATTTTATTTTGAGTCAATTGAGACTTATTTCTGACAGAATGCCTCATTACTTCTAAATGACTTATTCTTTATTTCAAAAAAACAAGGGAATTTTCCAAACATAATACAGTACAGAGAATTATAAAGTTAAGTTTGATCACAATCCAGTCCTAGAACTCTGTTCAACTCCTATCAATTATGCCAAAACCATCCTTTATGTGGAATGATTCAGACTTAATCAGGGGTTGTATTTAGTTTCCATATATCCTTACTTAGTCTCTTCCAACCTGAAGACCTTCTGAGTCCTTTCTTGACTTCCATGACCTTGACATTCTTTTTTTTTTCTTTTTTTTTTTTATTGGTTGTTCAAAACCTTACACGGCTCTTGACATATCATATTTTAGACATTAGTTTCAAGTGAGTTATGAACTCCCATTTTTACCCCAAATACAGATTGCAGAATCACATCAGTTACACATTCACCTTTTTACATAATGCCCTATTAGTAACTGTTGTATTCTGCTACCTTTCCTATCCTCTACTATCCCCCCTCCCCTCCCCTCCCATCTTCTCTCTCTATCCCATCTACTGTAATTCATTTCTCTCCTTGTTTTTTCTTCCAATTCCCCTCACAACCTCTTTTATGTAGTTTTTTTTTTTTTAACAATGAGGGTCTCTTTCCATTTCCATGCAATTCCCCTTCTCTCTCTCTTTCCCTCCCATCTCGTGTCTCTGTTTAATATCAATCTTTTCTTCCTGTTCTTTCTCCCTGCTCTATTCTTAGTTGCTATCATTATATCAAAGAAGACATTTGGTATTTGTTTTTTAGGGATTGGCTGGCTTCACTAAGCATAATATGCTCTAGTGCCATCCATTTCCCTGCAAATTCCATGAATTTGTCATTTTTTAGAGCTGCGTAATACTCCATGGTGTATAACTGCCACATTTTTTAATCCATTCATCCATTGAAGGGCATCTGGGTTGGTTCCACAGTCTAGCTATTGTGAATTGTGCTGCTATGAACATCGATGTGGCCGTATCCCTGTAGTACGCTCTCTTAAGGTCTTCAGGGAATAGACCAAGAAGGGCAATAACTGGGTCAAATGGTGGTTCCATTCCCAGCTTTCCCAGGAATCTCCATACTGCTTTCCAAATTGGCTGAACCAATTTGCAGTCCCACCAGCAATGTACAAGAGTACCCTTTTCCCCACATCCTCTCCAGCACTTGTTATTGTTTGACTTCCTGATGGCTGCCAATCTTACTGGAGTGAGATGGTATCTTAGGGTAGTTTTGATTTGCATTTCTCTGACTGCTAGAGATGGTGAGCATTTTTTCATGTATTTGTTGATTGATTGTATGTCCTCCTCTGAGAAGTGTCTGTTCAGGTCCTTGGCCCATTTGTTGATTGGGGTATTTGTTGTCTTATTGTCTAATTTTTTGAGTTCTTTGTATACTCTGGATATTAAGGCTCTGTCTGAAGTGTGAGGAGTAAAAATTTGTTCCCATGATGTAGGCTCCCGATTTACTTCTCTTATTGTTTCTCTTGCTGTGAAAAAACTTTTTAGTTTAATTAAGTCCCATTTGTTGATTCTTGCTGTTAACTCTTGTGCTATAGGCGTCCTGTTAAGGAATTTGGAGCCTGATCCCACAATATGTAGATCGTAGCCAACTTTTTCTTCTATCATAAGCAGAGTCTCTGATTTGATATCTAGGTCCTTGATCCATTTTGAGCTCACTTTTGTGCATGGTGAGAGGAGGGGATTCAGTTTCATTTTGTTGCATATGGATTTCCAGTTTTCCCAACACCATTTGTTGAAGATGCTATCCTTCCTCCATTGCATGCTTTTAGCCCCTTTATCAAATATAAGATAGTTGTAACTTTGTGGATTAGTCTCTGTATCCTCTATTCTGTACCACCCGCCTGTTTTGGTACCAGTACCATGCTGTTTTTGCTACTATTGCTCTGTAGTATAGTTTGAAATCTGGTATTGCTATACCACCTGATTCACACTTCCTGCTCAGAATTGCTTTTGCTATTCTGGGTCTTTTATTTCTCCATATGAATTTCATGATTGCTTTATCTATTTCTACAAGCAATGCCATTGGGATTTTGATTGGCATTGCATTAAACCTGTAGAGGACTTTTGGTAATATTGCCATTTTGATGATGTTAGTTCTGCCTATCCATGAACAGGGTAAATCTTTCCATCTTCTAAGATCTTCTTCTACTTCTCTTTTTAGGGTTCTGTAGTTTTCATTGTATAAATCTTTCACCTCTTTTGTTAGGTTGATTCCCAAGTATTTTATTTTTTTTGAGGATATTGTGAATGGAGTGTTTTTCCTCATTTCCGTTTCAGAAGTTTTGTTACTGATATACAGAAATGCCTTTGATTTGTGCATGTTGATTTTATAACCTGCCACTTTGCCGAATTCATTTATTAGTTCTAGTAGTTTTTTTGTAGACCCTTTTGGGTCTTCTATGTATAGAATCATGTCATCTGCAAATAGTGATAATTTAAGTTCATCTTTTCCAATTTTTATGCCTTTGATTTCTTTCGTTTGTCTAATTGCTCTGGCCAGTGTTTCGAGAACTATATTGAATAGAAGTGGTGATAAAGGGCATCCCTGTCTTGTTCCAGATTTTAGAGGGAATGCCTCCAATTTTTCTCCGTTCAGAATGATGTTAGCCTGTGGCTTAGCATAGATAGCTTTCACAATATCAAGGTAAGTTCCTGTTATCCCTAGTTTTTCTAATGTTTTGAACATAAAGGGATGCTGTACTTTGTCGAATGCTTTTTCTGCGTCTATCGAGATGATCATATGGTTCTTATCTTTAAGTCTATTGATATGGTGAATAAGATTTATTGATTTCCGTATATTGAACCATCCCTGCATCCCAGGGATGAATCCTACTTGATCATGGTGCACAATTTTTTTGATGTGTCTTTGTATCCGATTCGCCAGAATTTTATTGAGGATTTTTGCATCTAGGTTCATCAGAGATATTGGTCTGTAGTTTTCTTTCTTTGAATTGTCTTTGTCTGGTTTCGGAATCAATGTGATGTTGGCCTCATAGAATGAATTTGGAAGAACTCCCTCTTTTTCTATTTCCTGAAATAACTTGAAAAGTATTGGTATTAATTCTTATTTAAAGCTTTTGTAAAACTCCGCTGTATACCCATCCGGTCCTGGGCTTTTCTTGGTTGGTAGTCTTTTGATTACTTCTTCAATTTCATCCATTGATATTGGTCTGTTCAAATCGTGTGTGTCCTCCTGACTCAGTCTGGGCAAGTCATATGTCTTAAGAAATTTATCGATGTCTTCACTATCTTCTATTTTATTGGAATATAGGTTTTCAAAATAATTTCTAATTATCTTCTGTATTTCTGTGGCGTCTGTTGTGATATTGCCTTTTTCATCCCTTATGTTAGTAATTTGAGTTCTCTCTCTTCTTCTCTTCGTTAGCATGGCTAAGGGTCTGTCAATCTTGTTTATTTTTTCAAAGAACCAACTTTTAGTTTTGTTAATTTTTTCAATAGTTTCTTTTGTTTCAATTTCATTGATTTCCGCTCTGATTTTAATTATTTCTTGCTTTCTGCTGCATTTACTATTGTTTTGCTCTTCCTTTTCTAGGGCTTTGAGATGAAGTGTGAGCTCATTTATTTGTTGGTTTTTCCTTTTTTTGAGGAATGACCTCCAGGAGATGAATTTCCCTCTTAAAACTGCTTTCATTGTGTCCCATAGAATCCGATAAGTTGTGTCTGAATTTTCATTTATCTCTAAGAATTTTTTGATTTCCTCCTTTATGTCTTCTGTAACCCCTTGATCATTCAGTAACATATTGTTCATTTTCCATGTGATATTGGATTTTCCCTTCCTTCTTTTATCATTAATTTCCAGTTTCAATCCATTATGATCAGATAAAATGCATGGTATAATCTCCACCCCTTTATATTTACTGAGGGTTGCCCCATGGCATAATATATGGTCTATTTTTGAGAAGGATCCATGTGCTGCTGAGAAAAAAGTATATCCATTGGATGATGGTTGATATATTCTATATATGTCAGTTAAGTCTAGGTTATTGATTGTGGTATTGAGTTCTATAGTTTCTTTATTCAACTTTTGCTTGGAGGTTCTGTCCAATGGTGAGAGAGGTGTGTTGAAGTCACCCATAATTATTGTGTTGTGATCTATTTGATTCTTGAACTTGAGGAGAATTTGTTTTATGTATTTCGCAGCACCGTTATTTGGTGCATAAATATTGATAATTGTTATATCTTGTTGTTTAATGGTTCCTTTTAACAGTATATAATGTCCTTCCTTATCCCTTTGGATTAACTTAGTCTTGAAGTCGATTTTATTCGATATGAGGATGGCCACACCTGCTTGCTTGCGCGGACCGTGTGCGTGGCATATTTTTTCCCAACCTTTCACCTTCAGCCTGTGTATGTCTTTTCCAGTCAGGTGTGTCTCCTGGAGGCAGCATATTGTTGGATTTGTTTTTTTAATCCATGTTACCAGCCTATGTCGCTTTATTGGAGTGTTTAAACCATTAATGTTTAGAGTTACTATTGATATATGGTTTGTACTTCCAGCCATGTTTGATTATTTATCTCTTTTTTTTTTTTTTAATATTTCGTTTGTTTCTCCATGATTACCTTTCCCCGCTCCGTCTGTCTTTACTGAGGTACTTCCCACTGTTGGCTTTGGTTATTGTTTTCCATTTCTTCCTCGTGAAGTGTTTTGCTCAAGATGCTTTGCAACGCTGGTTTTCTGGCTGCAAATTCTTTTAGTTTTTGTTTATCGTGAAAGATTTTTATTTCGTTGTCGTATCTGAAGCTTAATTTTGCTGGGTACAGAATTCTTGGTTGGCATCCGTTGTCTTTCAGTGTTTGAAATACGTTGTTCCAGGATCTTCTCGCTTTCAGCGTCTGAGTTGAAAAGTCCGTTGTTAACCTTATTGGTTTACCCCTGAATGTAATCTTTCTCTTTTCTCTTGCAGCTTTTAATATTTTCTCTTTGTTCTGTATATTGGATATCTTCATAACAATGTGTCTTGGCGTTGGTCTACTGTGATTTTGTATGCTCGGTGTCCTGTATGCATCTACAATTTGTATATCTGTTTCCTTTTTTATTTCTGGAAAGTTTTCTGCAATTATTTCATCTAGTAGATTACTCATTCCCCTGGTTTGAATCTCTATCACTTCCTCTATCCCAATGACTCTTAAATTTGGTTTTTTTATATTATCACATATCTCTTGTAGGTTTCTCTCGTGATTTTTAACCAGCCTATCTGAGTTGGCTAGACTCTTTTCCAGATGATATATTTTGTCTTCGTTATCTGACGTTCTGGCTTCTACTTGCTCCACTCTATTAATGATACTCTCATTTGAGTTTTTAATTTGGTTTATAATTTCCCTCATTTCTAAGATCATTGTTTGATTCTTTTTTATAGTCTCTATCTCCTGATAAAGATGCTTAACTTCTTCTTTTATCTGTTTATGTAATTCCTTCTCAATGTGTTCTTTCGCTGCTTGAATTTGCTGTCTCGTATCCTCTTTAAGGTTCCGTTCCATCTGTCTCAGGTGATCCATGAATTCTTTATATGACCATTTTTCTGGTGACTCTATATCCTCCTGAATATTTAGGCTGTCCTGCATTGTTTGCACTCCTTTTCTTCCTTGCTTTTTCAAGCTGTTCATATTGTTTCTTGTTCTGTTTGACTGCTGAGTTACTGTTTACTCCTATAAATTTATTTGATGCTTGGGAGGAAAGGTATTAGAAGGGATGGGAAGAAGTCACTAAAGAGAATGAGAGTAAGCAGGTAGAATTCAAGGAAGGGGGAATAAGAAAATTGAAAAGAAATGTAAAGGCAGGAGAAAAGAAGGAAAGAACAAAATAGAAAATTTAAAAGAATTTAAAAAAATAATAATAGTAGAAATGAAAAATGAAATTAAAAAAATAGAATAAAATAAAATAAGATGGATTAAAAAAACATTTAAAAGGACAGCAAAAAAAAAAAAAAATTATAAATGTAGTCCTAGAGTTCGATTAACTGCTCTTCCAGTAGATGGAGCTATGCCTACCGGGCCAAGTCTCTCCTCTCAGTAGGCGGGAGTCAATCACTGTGCAGCAGTTCTTCCTCCCGGACTGGGTGAGTCTCCACTCCTGCTGTGGGTGGGGCCTTTTGCAGAGCTGGTCAGGGGTCGTTTGCAGCACTGGGCTGGCAGGTGGGGGGTGGTCGTCTGTAGCTCCAAACCACCAGAGGAGGTTCACAGAGTCGGGCCGGCCGGTGCCGAGCAGGCAGCGCCCGCTCCCCCACTCACTGCAAGGTTGCAGGCAGCGGCTATTTGGCGCCAGCCAGCGGCGGTTCACAAAGCCGAGGCGGGCGTGGGCCCTGGCAGGCAGCGCCCGTTCCTAAGTTTGCTGTAGCGTGTGGGCGGCGGCAGTTCACAGAGCCGGGTGGCGGGGGCCCAAGCGGTCAATGTCTGCTCCTACCTTCGCTGTGACGTGTGGACTGCAACCACCCGGCAGCGGCCCGTGGTGGATCACGGAGCCTGGCCGGTGTGGGCCCAGGCAGGCCGCGCCCGCTCCTAAGCTCGGTGCACCCTGTGGGCCGCTAGTCTGGCAGCGGCCAGCAGTGGTTCACAGAGCCAGGCCGGTGTGGGCCCAGGTAGGCCCACCCGCTCCTAAGATTGCTGCTACGTGTGAGCAGCGGCTGGCTGCGGTTCACAGAACCGGGCGGCGGGGGCCCAGGCGGTCAATGTCTGCTCCTACGTTCGCTGCAACTTGTGGGCTGTAGCCACCCGGCAGCGGCCGGTGGTGGATCACGGAGCCGGGCCTGTGTGGGCCCAGGCAGGCCTGCCCGCTCCTAAGCTTGCTGCTACGTGTGAGCAGCGGCTGGCTGCAGTTCACAGAACCGGGCGGCGGGGGCCCAGGTGGTCAATGTCTGCTCCTACGTTCGCTGCAGCCACCCGGCAGCGGCCGGTGGTGGATCACGGAGCCGGGCCGGTGTGGGCCCAGGCAGGCCACGCCCGCTCCTAAGATTGCTGCTACGAGTGAGCAGCAGCCATTTGGCGGCTGCTGGAGGGGCTGTGCCCCTGCTCTGCGTTGCCGAGATTCAGTAGTCTGTGACAAGCAGACACCTCCAATTAAACTTACTAGTTCCCGGTAGGTCTCCTTTCAGTGGAATTTTGCTTGAAGTTTCTCAGCCTGACGCCTGTGGGTGTATTAATGAGTCTTTCTGATCCCCTTACCACGGACGCCTTGAATGTGCTGCCTCTTCGCCGGCGGCCATGTTCTTCTCCGACCTTGACATTCTGACAGGGCCAGGTTTGTTGTTGTTGTTATTGTTTTAATATTTCTTATCCTAGATTTAGTAGATGTTTCCATGGTTAGGTTAAGATTGGATTAAATTAGAATATCACATAAACACTAGTGAATATTATCTTTGCAATATATTAAATGGCACATGATTTTGATGTGTTATATTATTATTGGTATTAGTTTTCATTAATTGAGCAGGGTGGTATCTACCAACTTTGTCTATTATAAAGTTACTCTTCCTCACTTGTCTTCATCTTTTCCTCTGTTATAACAAATACCTTAGATGGAGCAATGTAATCTATAAATAGTATAATAGTAGTGCTCATAGTTTTGAAGGCTGGAACTGTTACAAGGTCAAAGTATCAGCAGATTCAGTGGCTGGTGATGGCCCATTCCTCATAGATGGTGACATCTCTGTGTCATTACATAGTGGAAAGGGCAAAGGGATCCTTCAGTCTCTTTTATAAGGGCACTAATCTTGTGTGGGGAGCGGGGCACAAATAAATATTCAGACCATATCATCCTCTTTGTAATTAATAAGAAATAGTTGAAAAATAATTTGAGATAATGTAATATCTTGTTTCTCAACAATCTTTCCATGTATGTGTGTACATGCATACACATCTATGTCAATATAAGTTTTTATTTTCTTTAGTTGGTTAAAATTTATTATAATCACTATTTATTTTGCTATACAACTTGGCCTATATTTAGTCAGTGGGAGCTTCTTTCAGCTAACATTTATGTCCTTCTGACATGTTCCCATCATGCTTTAAGCATTCCTTTACCTGTTGACCTAAGAAAATATTTCAAGTTCATCATTTTTTTTCCTGCTGCATCCCTGAAAACAGATACTTCTCCATGGAATCTTATCTTTTAGTGGAGAATGACAGTTATGGTGTTATGGTCTTAATGTTTATATAGTAGTGGTATTATTTATACTAGCCTTGCTTATTGCCATTGGGCATTGCTCCTCGATGCTCTCTCTATGGTCAGATTTAAAGAATTTTAAAAAATTGCATTTACTTCTACTTTTCTTTTATTTTTTTTCAGTACTGTGGATTGAACCTGGGTTTTCACATATACAATGCAAGTGCTCTACAACTAACTTATGTCCCCATTCCTTTTTAAAATTTTATTTTGAGACAAGATCTTGATGAATAGCCCAGGTTGGCCTTAAAGTTACAATCTTCCTGCCTCAGTCTCCCAAGTAGCTGATATTACCACTGTGTCTGGATACCTTTTAAATATATTTTTTATTTATTGAGAGTCATGAGTTCACAGTTATATCTCCAATTTCAATCTAACACCATAGGATTCAATCTTGTTTTCTTACTTTACTTCTTGCACTCTGACATTATCCGTTGGACTCTGCTATTGCTGTCTTCTCCTATATGGTATTAAGGCTGTCAGTGTAATCATCAGAATATGGGACAAGTGAAGTTATGTGACTTCAATTGTTAGATATTCAAAGTATTGTAGCTTCTACCTCTATCTTGGATCACTTGCTCTGGGAGAAAGCTGGTGACATATGATGAAAAGAGGAATCTGTAGCAAAGAACTGAGGCCTCTAACAACCACATTAGTGAGCATCTTCAGAATGAATCCTTCATCCCCAGTCAAGCCTTTGGATGACTGCAGTTCTGGCCAGCATTTGATTGCAATATCATGAGAAACCCTGAACCTGAAACAACTAGTTGTTTCTAAATTCCTAACACTTGGGAATTTTGAGAAAAACAAATGTCCACTGTTTTAATCCAATAGGTGTTACGCTAATTTGCTATGCAGCAACTGATAATAAAACAATGTGTTCACAGAAAGATCATTGTTTGGCTCCCGACTTTACTGATTTTAGCATTGAAAATCCCATGTCTTGGGAAACCCCCAATCCTGGATGAAGCAGCACAGTTAATTGATCTATGTGTTATACAAAATGTGAGGTACGTTAACATTGTACAGTTATGAGTTCATGTTCATGGCAAATAATAATGCTTGATTACCAGTACATTTATGATTATTTTAAAATTAAAATAATTTAAATAGATGAATCCTAAATTCTTTCCAGCCTCAAATTAATTCTGTGATTTTTTTTTTTTTTTGGTAGGCTGAGACTGGTCAGTAAAATTATTTTATTTTATTTTTTTGTGGTACTAGGGAGTTAAGCCCAGGGGTACTCTACCATTGAGCCACATCTCCAACCCTTTTTATTTTATTTTAAGGCAAGATCTCACTAAGTTGTTGAGATGGACCTCAAACTTGACATTCTTCTGTCTTAGACTCCCTGGTTGTTGGGGTTACAGGTGTACACCATCACACCTATTCAGTGAATTTTAGTGCAACTACCAAAGCTGCATCCTTGCAATAAGGAGAAAGTCTCTTTTGCTCTCTTTCTCTTTTTATTTTTGGCAATGGTGCATTCTACCACAGAGCTACATCCTCAGTCCATTTTTATTTTTATTTTTTTATTTTGAGCCAGGGTATTGCTAAAATGCTAAGGCTTGCCTTGAACTTGCAATTTTCCTGCCTTGGCCTCCGGATTGGCTGGGATTACAGGTTAGCACCACAGCTAAGGAGAAAGTCTTGTATCAATTCATGACCGGTAACTGTATCTCTGGAAACATATAACTCTTGTCTGGCTGTAAAAGATCCAGGTCCTGATCTTAGTGTTGGATCCTTTTCTTTTACTCCAGACTATGTGGGATTTTCTAAAAGCTTAAGTTAACAATCCCAGTCACCTGTCATTTACACACAAGATTCACTACTTTTTTTTTTTTTTTTAAAGAGAGAGTGAGAGAGGGGGGAGAGAGAGAGACAGAGAGAGAGAGAGAGAGAGAGAGAGAGAGAGAGAGAGAGAGAGAATTTTTAATATTTTATTTTTTAGTTCTCGGCAGACACAACATCTTTGTTGGTATGTGGTGCTGAGGATCGAACCCGGGCCGCATGCATGCCAGGCGAGCGCGCTACCGCTTGAGCCACATCCCCCGCCCAAGATTCACTACATTTATCCAAAGAACAGAATGTTATCTAGCCCAGTAGAAGTGTTTGTGTGAAACTGCATTTTTTAGTTCTGAGATGTGCAGCTTGTATGGCACTCCCTACAGACTATAGTTATAAACATGTAAGGAGTATATGACTTTATTGTGAGCATTGTGGAACAGGATGCTTTGAGCCTTAATTAAGACTACCACTGTCCAAAGACCTTATGCAAAATCTTCTTTCAGAAATGAAGGCAGGCAAGGAAGGAAGGAAAAAGAAAGAAAGAGATCCTTTAGAGTAAGTAAATCAAGACATATAATGAGGAAAAGGAGGAAGGTCTTCCAGAAAGGAAGTAGAATAAGACCTTTTCGCTTCAGATATTGCAAAGAAATCACATTTTTTTCCTAGAAGTTCTAGGAACTGCCAATACATACAGTAGATGGGGGTTCCCTGGGGTGCTGAAGACACATGTAGAATCTGAGCATAGGGGACAGGTCCTTGGAGGTGAACGTTGTATGAGGGACTAAGAGGAAGCAGAACCTCATGGAGGGGCCATTATATGGGAATGAAAGAGAGGGAATAGAGTTGTGGCTATGTGGAGATGTGGGGCAATGAGGTGGGGTCCAGTGGTTCTAGTCTACCATTCAGCAGTAGTTCTGCAAAGCCTTGGGGAGGAGAATATTCCAAACAGTAGCTAGCAAGACTCCTGAGTTCTTACAAGTCTGGGAATAGATCTTTACCAAATCTCCTGTTTGAGTTGCACTAAGTTCTTTTGGATACAGGGGACTGGGACTATTTTAAGAAGGTAAAAATGGGAGTGGTGGTTTTTAAATTTTATTAATAAAATTTCTAACACTGCTCCATTCAAAAGGTGAAATCTACTTCTTTTAACCTTGGGTATGAGCAGGGCATAGGAACCTGCTTCTCATGAAGAGAGTATGGTGGATGTGATGATGTGTGATGTTTGAGACTACATGATAGTGTAAGTCATCCTGGTTCTTCTTCTTCTATCTCTTAGATAGACTTTTCTCTCTTCTTTCCTTCAACCCTTCCTCCCTCCCTCCCCCTTTCTTTCCTTCCTCTCTCCTTCTCTCTTTCTCTCCTTCCTTCCTTCCTTCCTTTCTTCCTTCCTTCCTTCCTTTCTTTCTTCCCTCCTTCCTTCCTTCCTTCCTTCCTTCCTTCCTTCCTTCCTTCCTTCCTTCCTTCCTTCTTTCCTTCCTTCTTTCCTTCCTTCCTTCCTTCCTTCCTTCTTTCCTTTCCTCTGTCCCTTCCTTCTTCCTCTTTCTTTCTTTCCATACTGGGGATGGAACCCAGGGGAACTGTACCCACTGAACTACACCCTCAACTCTTTTTATTTTTTTATTTTGAAACAAGGGTTTGCCAATTGTCAAGGCTGGCCTCTAGTTTGTGATCCTTCTGCCCTAACCTCACAAGTACCTGGGATTACAGGTGTGTGCCACCATCCCTGACTAGATCACTGTTTCTTGAGCACAAGGGGAGCCTTATGGAGATGTCCATATGTCAAGGACTGAATCTATCTTCCGACAGTCGACAAGAAACTCAAGATTCCTGTCAACAACCATAAATGAGACACCTTGCAGGCAGGTCCTTCAGTTCATCAAGTCTTCAGGTTGCAGCTCTGACCAAAAGTTTGAGTCCAACTTCACAAGAGACCTTGAGGTAGAATGTCACAGCTAAGCTACTTCAAATTCCTAATTCAGAAACTGGAATAAAAAATGTTTATATATATTTTTTAAAACCATTAAATTTTAGGGTAATTTGTTATACAGTTGCAGATAAGTAACACACCTGTCCATCCAGAATCAGACTTGTTTTAATAAAGTTTGGTGAAATAAGAAATATGACTACACTTACTAAATATTGTGTTGAAATTATGTGGTTCTAGTATAGCAAGGACACTGTACATAATTAAAGATAATAATATCCATCACAGATTATGATCTGCATAGGCTACCAGGACTTTCCCAAGCATTTCTTATTCTGCATTCTCTATGGCAAGGATGATCCAGGAAAACAGAGCAGTCAGAGAGGAGGAGAAAAGAGATTATTTATCTCCTTAGGAAAAAAAACATAAACCATTCATGTGAAGATCTTTACTTTTGGAGGACTGATCATATTTCTTGAATTTGGGTTTTGTGAGATTCCACTTTACCCTTCCAATTGCTCCTTCTATAGTTGAACTAATTTGAATAGATTTCTCTTCTTTGCAACCATTGATTCCTGCCAAGACAGCACCCACTGGCCTTATTGCTGATTCCTTAGTTCGACTTCAGGGCAGCATCTGTGCAATGGAAGCAATTACCCTCAGGGTCACATTCTAGCAAGGTTATTTGTTACAACATAAGATTGGACAATACACTTGGAACTATTCTTATAGAAAGCTAATCCCTAACAAGCGAGTTGTTCCTGGAGGACTCCAGGGTAAAAGTCCAAGGTCAAGAACAGTCATTTTGGTTGAGTTTAAAGAAAATAAATAGGCATATATTGCTTTCTTAGGCAAATGTTTCTTAAATAAACTAAAATTCTTAGGAAAATAAAAATTTCAACCTAAAATCGTTTAAAACAATACAATACTTCTGATTATTTACAGCATCTCTGAGTTTTCTCATCTAAGTTTTAACAGATGATAAATACTTTGGACATGATAATATGAAGTACCTTAAAACATTTTAGGCATTGAATCTACAATTAACACTAAATAAAATGCAAGAGTACAAAAAATAAAATTAATTGCTTTAACCCCAAAGTAGGAAGTTTGTGTATAGTTTCCCAGGGAGCTCATGACCCCATGTGCTTCTGAGACGTGCCACATTGATTTCTGACCATTAGGTGGATGCCATTTTGCAAATACAGAGTGTGTCATGCAGATATTTACTGGCAATCTTCCAGGGAAAAGCATTCCTTATGTGCAAATTCAACACAGCTGGGATTATTGTTCAAAAACAGAGATTTGCAGGGTGAAAAGACTTTTCTGTACCACCCACATTCCAATGCATTTGGATAGTTTCTCAAAGGTTTTGTTTATTGGTTGGTTCAATCTTGACCTGATTCAGGGTCTGGAGATTTCCCCTTGGCAGCTTCATTAGCAAACTTAATTTTAGTTCAGATATGATTTGAAGAAATACTGTTTGTTCAGATAGTTAGCACTGTGAAAACGTATAGAAAGAAAACACAACACACACACACACACACACACACTGTGGTCAAGACTTTGTTAGGAAAACAATGCTACATTTGGGGCAAAGTTTATTTGCAAAGTACTTTTCCTGGTCTAAATATCTTCTACTATGGAGTCGAAATAAAATAATTCTACAGGACACTCAGTGGATTTTTTTTTAAAGTGAATTTGGGTCATGTGGCACAAACCTATAATCCTGACTACTTAGAAGGCTGAGGCAGAAGAATTGCAGTCCTATGACAGCCTGGGTTAACTGTCTGAAAATAAACAATAAAAAAAGACTGGCAATGTAGCTCAGTTGTAGAGTACCCTGAGTCCCTGTGTTCAATACCAATATCATTAAAAAAAGAAAAAAAAAGTTGGGAGATTGAAATTAGGGCAGAGGTGGCAAGCAAAATATTATTCGGTCAGATAATTTAATTCTAAAAATGTTGAGTAATCTCTTCAGAAGCTCTAAATGAGGTAGTTTGGTTTCCCCCAAGATGCCCAGGCTTATTTAGAATGCTGAATTGATATATTAGCTTTGCAGTTTTGGAGATCTGGGTGGGATGGAAGAAGACAGTGGCATTTTGGGTTTTGCAAAACATCTTAAATTATTTTCAAACACTTTAGGGTTGGCAAAGGCAAACTGAATTTTGTCAAATGCCTTTTTCTCTACTTCAGAACTCTAGTATACTTCAAGAAAAAATAATTCAATGTTTCTTACTTATTCTCAAATCATCAAAGAATTGTCTTGAAATAATTGCTTAATGCACAAGAAAATCTTTTGAAAAACTTAATGACATTATTGTAAAGTTCTTCTTGTATCCCATTTCCTTTCCTTTGCCCCTAAAGTCATAGTTATGTGGTTCTAGCATTAAATCAAGCCAAAGTTTTGGAAACTTTGCATATTGTTTCCCATTTAAAGCCCTGTAAGTATGAGGTAGTTCTAAGATTAGCCCCAAAATACAGCCTATTGTTACTATAAAATACGATTATAGGGTCATAAAAATTTTGAGTGCAATCTTCTCCTTGGTATAGGATTCCTTTTTTCATCTGAGCAATAACCCACCCTCTACATCAGCACACAGCAGGAAATGGTCCCCTCAATCACTGGTTGACTCTAAACAGGACTTTCCCTAATTTGTGATTAAAGTTCACAGTAAAGGAAGTGGTCATCAACCAGAGTGGTTATGAAGCAGTTATGACCTGGGAAAGGTCAGCCTTCTTTGGAGTCACCATTAAAGGCTTGCTACTCAGCTCTTAGCAATCAGAATGATGATAACAGCCAGGGACCCAGAGGCTCCCAGGAAGAAACTCCTTGGGTTACAAGACTCCACCTTCAGGAAAATGACATTTGTGAATTAACTACACATATGGAAAAGCAAAGAGAAGAGTTGTAGGTGAGCTGACTTGGGTGGGCACACTGACCTAATTTAGTGACTGGCACAAGATAGGGGTGGATGGGCCATCTGCGTGATCAACACAGGAAATAAAGCTGGTTCTTTCTTCTGGCTGTGCAGAAGAAGCAGCTTTAGTGATGAAATCAAGGGTCTTCCTCTGAGCATAGAGCACATAGTTCTTAAAGAAACCTGTCCTTAGCAGGATTCAGTGGTGCTTACCTATAATCTTAGTCACTCAGGAGGCTAAGGCAGGAGAATCATGAATTTGAGGTACCTTGGTCATCTTAGTGAGATCTTGTCTCAAAATAAAAAACAAAAGGGTCTAGGGACGCAGCTCATTGAGAGAGCAACCTTAGCTTCAATCCCTAGTACTGCAAAATAGGGAAAGGAAAGAATTTAAGAGCTTCCTTTATACTCAGACATCTGAATATTGGAGGTAAGAAATTATGAGCTTTGGAAAGTAGGAACTATGTGGCTTGTATGCATATCTACAATTTTCCTTAAAACTTTGAGAAAACAGATGATACAATAAGGCCTATAATATTAGCATGCATGGAATATAACAGATGCTCTTAGTGGAGGCAACCAAGAGTAGAATTGTCAGGATAGGTTTCCTGGAGAAGGTGGCAGCTGATTGAAGTCTGGAGAGACAGTAGTTATCCCAGGAAGGAAATGGAGAAGAATTAGAGGGGAAGGAGATTTTTTGGCAGAAGTATCATCATGGGTCAGGACATAGAGACATGAGATCAGGGGCTTATCCAAGAAATCAGAAAGAGTTTTTTGTAGAACATGAGGCTGGAGGATGCTTGAAGGACTTCCTCCAGGTGGGTTTTGTGTTTCATGGTAAGGGAATTATACTTTACCACTTTATAGGTAATGTGGCATCATGGAAGATTCCCAGTGGGAGAGTTACATGACCAGATTTGCATTTTAGATCCATCATGATGGTTTTTCTAACAGATGGGTTAGGGGTGTAGTCTGGAAACAATGAGATCAATTTTGAGGTCATTTCAAATTTTTAAAGGAGGCATTTTGAGGACCTGAAGGGTGGGGAGTGTAAAATCTGAGAGCCAAATAGATGAGATTTGCTGACTGGAGATGGATGATAAGGGACAGGGAGGGTCCAAGGGTGACTCTTAAGGTTATGTAACTGAGGCAGTGATGGGGCAATTTACTGAGAGAGGGAGTTCAGCACAAAGGAATGTGATAAATTGAA
This sequence comes from Urocitellus parryii, assembly GCF_045843805.1. NCBI lineage: Eukaryota > Metazoa > Chordata > Mammalia > Rodentia > Sciuridae > Urocitellus > Urocitellus parryii. Next base: position 89,242,840 of record NC_135534.1, on the reverse strand, counting down.
TTCTGAATATTCTGGAACATCCAAAAAGGAACATCCAGATATGAGTCTACAGTTCAGAAGACAGGCCTATAGGTTTGGGAATTATGAACATATAAGGGAGACTGTTAAATAAATTCAAGTCAATTACTTTCTGGAGGAATATATATGATGGAAAGGCAGCTAAAAGAAACATCAGTGGCAGAGTTTCCTGTCTGGTGTAACATGATTTTTCCATCAGATAGTGAACCCCTCAAATTTAGTGAAGCTGGGTAAGAGTAGCAGTGTTGAGGATCTCTGGGAAAACTGCCACCTGAAGTGGCAGTCATTTCTAGGGCCTCTTAGTGGGACCTTTGAACATACTGGTACTAAGAGCATATGTTTGAGTCTTTGAAGTTGGTTAGCATGATGAAGGTCTTCTAGCTCTTGTTTCACTGCAAGGCTCAGAATATAGCCAAGGATCTCATCTACCACTTTAACCTCTATTTCAGACTTTTTTTTTTTTTCAGAGTGGTTTTTGCCAACTGCAGAGTTGCTGGAAGAATTGATTGACTAGGTACATAAGCAGCCCTAGGTTTGGCAGGTTGAGAGAGAGAGAACATAAGAAGATGGTAGGGAGGCCAGATAGGATGGTAAGTTCCACTCCAGACCATGGTCCCAAGTCTCTGACTTCACATACACTGGATAATTCTGCCAGTGTGTGACCAGTGTGGTACCTAGTTCTCTGTACAAGTTGAGCATCAATCCAAAATCTGAAATCCAGACTCCAAAATCTTTTTTCATGTTAACATGGTGCCACAAATGGAAAATTCCATACTGACCTCCTATGGTGATATGTCACAGTCAAATCACAGGAATACCAAAATAATCATGTAAAATTTCCTACAGACTGTGTGTATAGGGTTTATATGGAACACATAGTGTTTATAATGGATTTTGTGTTTAGGCTTGAGCCACATACCCAAGATGGCTTACTATGTATATATAAATATTTCATAATCTATAAACCCTCTAAATCTAAAATAGTTCTCATCTTGAAGTTTTTAAATACTCAACCTACACTACAAGTATTTCAGCCAAAAACATTACCAATTTGAAATCCTTAATGTGAAAATGATAAATCAGATTAGAAATTCATTCAAATAGAAAATTTCAACATTATGTTTGCCAACAAAATAAAATGAAGATTGTGTCAGATAACTTTCTGTTACTGTTACAAATGCCTGAGATGGATAAACTTATAAAGAGAAAAGGGTTATTTTGACTCTCAATTTTGGAGGTTTCAGCCCATGCTGATTTGGCTTATAGTGGCATATCACGATAGGAGTGTGTGGTGGAGCAAAGCCATTTGCCTTATGGCTGGGAAACAAAAAATGAGAAAGAGAGGAAGAGGCTGGGGACTATGCTCAGTGGCCTGAAACCTCCCACTCTGCCCCACCTCTTAAAGGTTTGGCTACTTTTCCAATTGTGCCACTCTGGGGAGAAGCCTTTTAACACAGGGGCATTTTAGAAATATTTAGGATATAAGTTATAGCAGAGTGCTATGGATGATGATGATGGTGGTGGTGGTGGTGGTGGTGGTGATGATTTTGTGGTCCTGGGAATTAAGCCTAGGGCACTCTACCATTGAGCTACATTTGAAGGTCTTTGATTTTTTTGAAGACAATGTCTTGCTCAGTACCCAAGCTCGATTAAAACTTGCAATCCTTCCTCTGCCACTTGAATTGCTGAGATTATAAGTATTATTCTTAAAATGTAATACTAATGGTTGCAAACATTTGAATAGTTGTCAAAAATTGTGACAACAAAGTTTTTTGTTGATAATTAAGAAGTTATCACAAAAAGCCAGGAATGGTGGTGCCCGCCTGTAATCTCAAGGACCTGGAAGACTGAGGCAGAATCTCAAGTTTGAGGTCAGCCTTAGCAATTTAGTGAGACCCTATCTCAAAATTAAAAAAAAAAAAAAAAAAAAAAAAAAAGGAGCTAGGGATGTAGCTCACTAGTAAAGTGTCCCTGAGATCTATACCTAGTACTGCCCAAAAAAGAAATAATTACAGTCTTTGTCTTTTTTTAAAAGTGGGAATTGAACCCAGGGACACTTTACTACTGAGCTACATTAAATTATTTAATTTTATTTTGAGATACGATCTCACTAAATTGCTGAGGCTGGCCTGGAACTTGGAATCCTCCTGCTTGTGTCTGTCTAGTGATTAGGGTTATAGGTGTGAGCCACCTCACCCATCTTATTACACTCTTGACAAGTAATTTTAAATGGACTTTTCTAGACTTAAAAAATCTTAAAGATATTTGAGAATTTTAAATAAATTCAGATTTAAAAATCATCTCTATTCCTCTTTATTTATTGTATTACCATACATTATACAATATAAAGAGGTAATTATTTTTCACTTCACATCATTTAGACACAGGTGAAAGGATTACAGTGAATAAATGACAATGAAGGGAAAATCCTGGGCATTAAGGGAAGAGAAGGGAGGACCTGAAGGCTTGCATTTCCAGTGGAGTTTAGGAATTCTAGAACTGCAGGGATGAGAGCTGTTAGTGGGGTCAACAGGCCTTGACATCCTGGGGAAAACGCAGGATCAACACCAGATGGTTAAATGGCCCCGTGAGGCTAACTGGCCTTCCTCAGGAGTTTAAATGGAACACTGGTTATGTTACCAGAATCAAATGTCGGCTGCCTGCTGCTCCAATATTTGGGAGATGAGAGTTGTTGGGAAAGAATCAAACTATTCAAAGCCAGCCTGAAGAAGTCTGAGGGGCTAGTTCCTCAAAGTTCTATCTTCTTGGGCTCAGGTTCAAGAATTGTGTATGTGCGTGCGGGTGTGTGTATTCGCACTGAGCATTGAACCCAGTGTGCTCTGCCACTGAGCTACAACCTCAGCCCCTTTTTTTTTTTTTTTTTTTTGAGACAGGTTCTCACTAAGTTCCCTAGGATAAAATAAAAATTTAGATCCTCATGATTCAGCCTCCTGAATAACTGGGATTACAGGTATGCACCAACAAACCCTAGCTCAGGATACTCTTCAAAGGAAACTTCGTGAGGAGTAGGCACAGGAAGGTATGAAGGAATGAAATCAGTCACAAGGCAGTTCATGGTTGTCTGACAATTCTTAGGATCTTTTCTATTGTCTGATCAAGAGATAACATTGGGAAAAGACCTCATATCATAGGTGTTCTCTCTGCTTAATATTTTCTAAAAATAAATGTATTAATGGGCTAATTAATAGTACACAGGGAACTTTTCCTGAATGGATAAATTTTCAGTAACTTTAAGATTATGAGTAAAGGTTTGTAGATTTCAAAGAAATTTGGGACAGGCCAGGGAGAGAGAACAGGCTTGGGAGGAAAGATATGAGGAGCACACACCCAAGTGTTTCCTCCCTTTGTCTCCTTTCCACCTACTTTTAAATTTCTTCTATTCTCCCTCAAGGGCACTTAGATGGTATTGAAAATGAGTCACTTATTTTAGAGTTAGATGCTTTTAAATTCCATTTTTGTATGCAGTCTGATTTTATGTAAAGATGGAATTTTGCTTTTATCTCTTATTTTATATAAAAATGGAATTTTGCCTTTCTTTCTGTTGTTGCTGTTGTTACTTGTACCAGACAGCTCTAAGAAAATGATGCAGGAAAAGAAAAAGAAAGGAATCAATGTGGTATTTATTGTCATAATCTCAGTGATAGCTCCACTGCACACTTCATTCCATCTCGTTGACTTTGCCCTGTCACCAGCTCATCACTGATCTGGTTCTCTTCCTTACAAACATAGGACAAGGGACATATCTTGTGCTTTATAGTATCTTTCCCCTATATATACCATAAAACCTTTGCCTATCTCAGCCCCTGAAAAATACCACACACACACATGCTATAGGTTCCTGCCTTCTGTGTACCCTGCCCCCATCAATCCCATTCCTAGGTTCCCAAATTAACTTCCTCTACTTTATAAAATAGGCATTTAGTTCAGAATGCCAATCAATGCTAGGGGCTGCCTTCATTATTTCTATATTCCTGCAATGCTTAGTGCCTTGTGTGACATGGAGAAGGTATTCAGCCATGTTTGATGAGCTGGGCTGCTTGAAAGACATGCCATTTTAATTCAGGAATAGGGAAGAAGGTAAGAGTCTTGGGTGGTGAGCTGGTAGGTGCATGGTAGGATCAGATGAGGGCTGCTGGATAAAAGTGGGATAATTATATACTGAAGTTTAAAGTTACTTTCTCTTAGATCTCAGCAAATTAGAAAGACAGAAAGAAACCTTCCTTGATTAAAGAAAAAAAAAAAAAAACAACCCTGAATTTCTAAAGATGAACCCTGTTTGTGACAGTTAAGTTTTTGTGCCAGTTAAGTTTTTGTGCCAACTTGATTAGGCTAAGGGATATCCAGATGGCTGGTAAACCTTTTTTTTTTTTTTTTTTTCCCTAAGAGTGTCTGTGAGATTGTATCCAGAATAGATTAGTGTTTGAATCAGTAGATTGAGTAAAGGAGATCTTCTCTCAGTAATATAAGTGGGCATCATCTAATATGTTGAGGACACAGAGAGAACAAAAATATGGAGTAAGGACAAATTCTAGCTCTCACACCTAGAACTGGGACATCTACCTTCCCCCACACTTAAACATCAGTGCTCTATTTGAGGATTTATTTATTTTTTTATTGTTTTTTTTTTAAAGATAAATGACAGCGGAATGTATCACAATTCTTATTACACACATACATATATACAGCACGACTTTTCCTATCTCTAGTTGTATATAAGGTATGTTGACACTAATTCGTGCCTTCTTCATACATGTACTTTGGATAATTCTGTCTATCACATTCTACCATCCTCCAGTGACTACTTCTCCTCTGTCCCCAGTTTTCAGATCTTTAACTCAAATGGAATTCTATCACTGGTTTTTCTGGTTCTGTAGCTTGTAGACAGCATATCATGGGACTTCTTGACCTCTATAATCATGTGAGCCAATTCTCATAATAAACGATCTATCTAATCAAATCGATCTTTGGATCTATGTCTTTGGAGAGCCCTAACTGAAACACAGCTGATCATAACATTGGATAACCTCAGAGACCAAAGGAATGCCTACAGAGTCATGTTGGTAGCTAGGCATGATGGCACATGCCTGTCACTCCAGCCTCTCTGGAGGCAGAGGCAGGAGAATTGCAAGTTTGATGTAATCCTGGGAAACTTAGGGATACCCTGTCTCAAAATAAGAAATTAAAAAAGGGCTGGGCTAGCACTGTGGTAGAGTACCTCTGGGTTCCATCCTCAGTGCTGCCAAAAATAAAAAAAAATAAAAATAAAAGGAAAAGAGTAATGTGGGTGAAAGAAATACATAAAGGAATGGTAAGACATAGAGTAAACCTCAGAAGTGTCAGAGGGATGACTACCACCTTTAAGCAAAGTTTGGCCTCCTCATTGTTTTCTGGAGAGAGGCAAAGGTCCCAAAGCAGCAGGTCCAGGACATGGTCACTGCTAGTATTGTCTTTCCAAGCTGTGGCACAAGGTCACTCATTCCATCATGCCATAGTGCTCTCCTGCATCCCCAGAGGAACCGAAAACATGGTGCATCCGTGTGGCATTTCTACCCAGAGTGTTTTAGTTTAATCATTGTCAAGGTTGGGGGAAGCATAAGCCTTTCTTTGCAGTCTGTCTCCAACAGGAGCTGATGTACTCAACTCTTGCCAAAAATGAATACTTGATGTAGACCACTAAAATAAAACTGCTTGTGAAAAGCTGGTTTATACATTGAGACAGAGACATAGTTCGAGCTACAATTGTATTCACAGGGAAAAATAAACAACAGAATAAATCATCAAATAACACTCTATCTTTTCTTTCTTCCATGTCCAGATTTCCTTCTCTCTTGTACTCAACCCACGAACTCTTCATGAGTATTTTCTCCCCCTGACCTTCAGTAAGTTGTTTGATCAACTTAGAATATATCAGCTTAAAACAAATTGATTTGATTGCAGGAGGACAAAAGAAAAAGGCTCTTTGTCTCTAGTAAGAACAAATGGAGGCCCGTATGTCTACTACCAAGACAGAGGCAAGACATCATAATTCTGATTTTCATTTAGCTTCCATTCAAAACAAGGTCAGTTCCTCATCTGCACACCAGTAGAAGGGCAAAAATCACTCTAGATTTTTGTTGCTTCCCAAATACAATCCAACATCAGTTGAGGACGAAAGGGTCAGATTTTCCTATAGTTTCTTTCTTTCTCTGATTCAGAGGAGGAATCTATTTTGTACTCTATACTAATTTAGTGAAGAAATTTTAAAGCTGGGAGGAAAATAGCTACAAAAGCTTCATATCAGTTTTCTGGATTATTTTGTCATCTGTCATGGAACAAATATCTATGATGTTACACAGAGAGATGTTTGGTCTGAGATATAATATATTCGTATCAAAATATGTAATCATTGATATTAAATTGTAGATTGATAAAATATTATATAAATAGTTCTTAGTAATCAGGATTTAGCTGTCCTGTGGCTTAATTTTTACCATATGGTTTTGTGGTTACCTCTGAGAAATTGTAATAAAAAAAAGATTGATAAAATAACAACAAAATATGATTTGTGAATCTCATCCAGCCCAATGCTGTACATAAATAGTTTTCTTTAAAGAAACCAAGTCTGAAATATGATATTATGCTCGACTTATGCATTAAATACCCAAACCATTATGCAGACATACACTGAACATGTTTCATTCTGTTATGTCATGTTCAAGAGAAAAAATGATTATTCCACCATACCCTGATACTCTGTAACAATGAGATAGAGATAGAAGAAATACAGCAATGGGAGCTGGGGTTGTGGCTCAGCGGTAGAGCACTCTCCTAGTATGTGAGAGGCACTGGGTTTGATCCTCAGCACCACATAAAAATAAATAAAATAGAGATATTGTGTCCATCTACAACTAAAATAATCTTAAAAAAGAGAAATGCAGCAATGAACTCAGCAATGAGTAAAAGCATAAACATTTATTGGTTAGAAGGTCAAAAGATTGGAGCAAAGTTTTTGTGGATAACCATCAGTCCTCTTATCCTGTAAGTTTATCGTTCCTCCTTCACTAGACTTCATCTCCTATACTACAATAAAAGCGAATGGTCATCTCCTATACTACAATAAAAGCAAATGGTCTCTGTCTCACCTTGGTTGCCTCCCACTTGGGACAGTGGACTCTATTCCAGGTCTATTGGTTATGACATGAAAGTAATAATAGTAATATGAATAGTTAACACATAACATGTGCCAACTATTGCATGATATACATTACAAACATTTTCTCTGGTCCTCATCATAACTCTCTGTGGTAGGTTGTACTATTATCATTCCTGCCTCAGTGAGAGGAAAGCAAAGCTTGGAGAGTTAAAAGACTTGCCTTAGGTCACAGAGTTAGTAAGGGAATGAAACAGAAGTGGAAACCACATTTTTACATCACTATTTTTTCTATAGCCTATATCTCTACAATCTGAGACAGGCACCTGCTAGGAAAAGAAAATTACCTGGAAAGCTGGGAACATCCCTCTTTGTTCTGATTCCCACCTCCTGCTGGGCATGCCCCATTAGCACTCTTTGTTAATACAGTCCATCCCCTCATTTATCTTCTTGTCAATCTCTTCTACTACGTGGGAGCTTAAAGATAGAAAATGCAGAACACCAATAGTTCCTGCACATAGGCACTTAATACATTGTTGTTGGGTGACATAAGCTAAAAATGGTTACACATTGGGGATTTATATAATTAAGACCATAGACTTGCCCAGCTGATTTGTTATTTTATTTCTCAGACGTTCAATAGATTGTTTGTAATTGCATGCTGACTTTTAAAACGTAGGCAGGTGCATTTGCAAATACAATTTGATGCATAATTGCCATTATTATATTTGGCATTTGCAAATTTAATTCTAATTACAGAATTAGCTGTTGTATCAAAAAGAAAAGAAAGTGTTTTAATTTAACGTTTTGATAGGAAGTGTATGCATATTTACTAACTTCATTATAAAACTATCTCATCAAGTAACTTCTGAATATCTATGCCACAAAACTCAATTAGCTTTTTGATGGAAGATGCTGTAGCCTTATTTTAATAGATTTATTTTACAGCGTTACTTTGTATTTAGCTTAGTCCTCAGATGCCCTCTAGTGGTAACATTTGTAAATAAATAATAAATTCAGGTGAAAATAAAATGAATTTTTCCAACAGTTGTAATTAAAGGAATTGGTAATCACATCTGTTCAGATTTATCAGACTGATGAAGTATAATGAAAAAAGACAGTGTATTTTGTCTTCCCAGTTTAATATAACTACCTTTAAAAAGTCTCATTAAAATATATAATAGTAAAATAACAAATATGATGACTATTTATTTTATAAATATATATTCATATATCCTCTACATTACATAGGATTGTGAAACAAATGTTTGTGTACTCAGTACTTTGCTGAAGAAATAGAAAAAAAATAGAAGTAAAAAGGGGAAATAGTCAGTAGTTGTTTGACTTAAAGGCCATTGTCTTTTTCTCCACAATATCATTATAATTCTCAAGATGAAGAATGAAAAAACTCAGTCCCACATAAGTGACATTGACACTTAGCTTCCTTAACAAACATGCTCTATCTAGTTTCTCAAGCCAGCAGATCTTACTGAAGAAAAAGCAAAATAGCTTTCATAATGCTTTGCACATAGTGAGGGCTCAATAAGTAATTATTTATGTTATATTCAGTAAACAATCTAATACGTTTTGATTGAGCCTTGGAAAGATATCCTGGGGGAATATGAGATCCTATAATATAGAAACCTAATATTATCTATCTGCTTTCAAATTAAGTTATTCCAAAATCATTCCCAGAGGAAATTGTTCCTTTCACATTCTAAAAGCAGCACAACAATAACTATTTTAAAAATTCACTGGTTTAAATCTCTTGCAACATTGTTTTCAGGATCACTTCTCACAGCTCTATCAATTTAGAATATATATGATTCAGAAGTATTCTATTATTTTATTGGAAATTGAATAAATTTGTATAGGTCCAAACTCTTATTTCATCGTTCAACATCTCAAATTCATTGTGATGACAGCTTCCACTTTGTAGATGAAAAAGTGGTTTTGAAATACTTGGAAACACACATATGCAATTCAACATGCTTTTCCCACAAGATGTCACCATGGTACCTATGAAATAGTCATATATGTATTTATCTGTCTGTGACCTTAGTTTTTAAAAAAAAAAAAACGTTCAAAAGACGTTCACATATGGGCACGTGATCCTGAAATTAAGGATATCTATGAATTCAATTTATAGATATCCAATATCTACTATACTACACGAAAGCAAATATTTGTTTCAATGAAGACAGTCATTGAAACTAATTATATGCATCCAAAAGGAAGCATAAAAATAGGAGCAAGATTATATTTAAGACTCTTTATTAGACAGATATTCTAAAGATACATCACATGTCACTTACCATGAGACTATCTCACCAATATGTGACACACTCATGGGCAGTTCCAGATGGAGTCTGTATATTTCATGTGAGTGTGTGATGTTGAAGGATGAATCAATCCCGAGTGGTTTCTGACTGAGGAAGCTGGCATATTCATTTGTCCTTTGTTTCTGTTTTAAGTGAACCTGAGGTTAAGAGCCAAGAGGTCAGGCAGACCAGAGTTCAAAATCCATCTCTGCCACCTGTGTAACCTCTGGCAAGTTAATTAACCTCCCTGAGTCTGATTTCTGATTTATAAATGGGGATAGTAATATCCATCTCATTGTGGTTGCTGTGAGAGTAAATCAAGGTGATGCATGTAAAGCACCTAGCACACAAGAGATACTCAATAAATAATGGTAGTTATTATTAATTCCAAGAGGGAAATGTTAATTAGAATCACATTTAATGCTTTGATCACAGGACTCAGCCTATGCTAGGTTTGGTTCACAGATTCAGAATTCTTGTGTAGTAAAATTTAAGCATATATATAAAAATTTAAACATTGGCAATAACTGATATTCTATGATGGCCTTTAATCAAGGTTTTGTTTGCTAAACTCAACTATTCATTCAAAGAGTAAACAGAGGTCTGGCCTTCCTTTTTATAATGATTCTCTTCTGCTGGTGACTATAGCTGAAATTTGCCTTGAGTCTGACAGCTGCACATAGTTAGACATCATTTGACCAATTGTTAGGCAAACTGTGGGATTTCCTCTCATCCTCCTGTGTTAATCCTGCCATGTTGCACTGTATTATTCTCCTATTTTTAAGCCTTCAATAGCTCCCCAAGGCTCTTAGGATAAAGTGCAAATATGGCAGACATCTGCGGCTTGCCCAATTAGCTGAATCTGCCTCAGATGCCACAGCCAGGGTGTTCTCACCACCAGCTCCTCAGCAACACTTCACTAGCAATGCCAGGAACCTGAAACAACTTGTCCAGAGTCACACTTGTCCTGCCTGATTGAGCTAAGACTAGAACTCAAGTCTCTTTATCCATTGGCACCAGCTCAGGATGAAGGCGACTGCTTAATCCCAGAAATGCCAGGATTATTTTCTTTAATTAAAGTGCTTTATATTCAGACCCGAATGATACAGCAACTTGGGAAGCTGAGGCAGTAGGATTCCAAGTTCAAGGCCAGCTTGGGAAATTTAGGGAGACCCTCAAAATAAAACGGGCTGGGGACATGTAGCTCAGTGGTAGAGTCCTCATGGTTCAATCTCCTGTACTAAAACAACAACAAGACCAAAACAGAAACAAAAAAAAAATCCTTCTACCTGATTTGGGCAATGAGAACTGCAGAGCTCTTCCAAAGCAAACTTCTACCAAGCTGTAAGAAGTTGTCTCAAGGGTCACAGGAAGCTCATCTTTTTGATTGGTATTTCTCATTTCTAAATTACATTTTTTTCCTCTAAAATTTTAAATGAGATAATTAAGAGAAATAAAATAACATGACATTACGAATCATTTCTACAAGATGAATTGGCCTCTGGAAGTCAAAATTGTCCCGTGCGGATGAAGACTCTGACCCCACGTTACAATTTGCAGTGACACGGTGCAGGAGAAACAAAACTGGTTATTCTAAGGTGTGTTTGGAAAACCATCAACATCTATTTCACCTGGAAGCCTGTTTGACTATTTTGTTGTTGTTGTTGTTGTTGGCAATGGGGATATACTACTACTGAGCTACCTTCCAGCCCTATTTACTTTTTATTTTGAGACAGGGTCTTGCTAAATTACCTAGGCTGTCCTGGAACTTTCAATCCTACTTTTCTGTCTTCTGAGTAGCTGGAATTACAGGTGTGCAGTACACCCAACTTGAAATATATGTTTTAACAAGATTCCATGTGACTCCAGTGGGCACTGGAATTTGAGGAGCAAACTTTCTTAAGCACAGTAGGACACAGCCTCATGGAAGTAGTGTCCTGCTTAGTTTCCTTCCTAATGCTCTGGCTGTGTCTGCCTAAGGGAAAACCACAAAATCACAGTTATTGACACTAATTTGTAAATTCACAGGGTTCCTGCTCCTTTCTTGGAAATTTTTGACTAAAACTTCTTTGGCATTCACTAAATAAAGCTGAAAAAATTGTGTCAATCAATTTTTAAAAAAAATATTAGCATATAGATCCATTGGTGAAAATGTGGATGATAATGTAGAAAGAAGAAATCATTTGTCAGTACAGAGTGACATCCACTAATTTTACCATCTTGATGTATTGTCTTCCACACACACATACGTAATATTTTAAATACATTTACAACATGTACACACTATGGAAGTATATACATTCATCTGGTCCAAAAAAATAAAGAGGTATAAAGTCTTTTGCTCATTTTTGTACTTTATCTGCTCAGTTCCATTCTCAAATCCAGTAGGTAACTGCTTATTAGTTTTTTTTATGTGTCTTTGCAGAGAGAGGTTTATGCATAATCAAGTAAATATGAATATGTATACTTTCTCCATTTTCAATACAAATAGCTTTTTAACATACTTTTGCACCTTGTGCATATATATATTTTCAGTTGATTTGCTTTTATTTACTGAGAATACTGTACTTGCACAGCATCCCAGTAGTTGTGTGTGTGAACAGTGTGTTCCTTTTTAATCCTCTGTTGGATTCCATGGTGTCGACATACAACAAGAAATTTAGCCATTCACTTATTATTATTGGATATTTTGTTGTCTTTAGTTGGGGCAAGCACAAATTAATCTAATACAAACAATTCTGAACATTATTTTGTGTAAATACATGTTTACAATTCTTGAAACTGATACATAATTCCTGAGTTACATAATACGTATATATTATATGGTTTTTTCTTCAAATTTTTAAGCTTTTTTTCTAGAGTACAATGTTATATTCCCACAAACAACATGAGAAATTCAATTTCTCCACATTCTTACTAGCATTTGATATTGGTCACTATCCTTAATTTTTGCTTTTCTAATAGTTGTGTAGTAATATTTCATCACAGTCTTCTAATTTGTTTATCTCTGATGACTAGTTGTGCTGAACATCTGGTTGTACACAATGTAGAGTTGCATCACATGTGCAGTCATACATGTACCTAGGATAATGGTGTTCATCTCCTTCCACCATTTTCCTACCTCCATGTCCCCTCCCCATCCCTCTCTCCCCTTTGCTCAATCGATAGTTTTTACAACTATTAAAAGGTCCATAATTGTGATCCATTTTATAAATTGCTTTTATACTTTCTATTTTATCACAAACATTTCTTATATTATATGAAGTTTTCATAAATGGCATTTGAAATAGCCAAATAGAATTTCATTGTGCATATTTAGAATAATGCCCTTGACTTGTAGAGGTTGCTTTTCACCTTTTGGCCCCACCTGCCTGCCTTTCTTTCCTCCTTCCTTCCTTTCTCTTGCTCTTTCCTTCATTCATTCCCTCCCTCCCTTTCTCCCTCCCTTCCTCCCTTCCTTCCTTCCCTCCTTCCTTCCTTCCTTCCTTCCTCAATTACAGATACCCCTGTGATGAAATCCTTTGTACATATAATTACTGCCACCCAGTGGGTACTGGGTAGAGCTTGGAGAGACATGGTCAATAAATGCTGCTGAGATCCCAGAGCAGTATATTTTTTCCCTTCCTGAATCTCACTTGTTCAATTATTTTTCAATTCTGTGTACTACTCTGTAACTTACTAAAGTAATTACCTTTTTTTTAAAAAAAATATAAAGTAGCGTTTATAAATCTCAACAAATAAGAATTACTACATAGAACAACAGGAAAGATGGAAAGAGAAGACAATACTTTCATTCAGTGAATGGCTAATTCCACATATGGTAGAACATGAATGAAACTATCCAATGAGGAAATCAGAATTGAAACACACACACACACACACACACACACACACACCGTGATAGCTAAAATTGAGAAATGGTGAAGGGGTAGATGTGGGAAATAAACAATGAAAGGGAGTTGGTTCTTATGCAGGAGGGAAAGGATTAGAAAAAGAAAATTCCCTTCTTTCTTTCTCCCACTTTTTCCTTTTTTTTTTTTTTCAGTATTGGAGATTGAACCCAGGGTGCTCTACTACAGAGCAACATCTCCAACCCTTTTTGTTTTGATGCAGGGTCTTCTAAATTGCTGAGGCTGGCCTTGAGTTTTCAATCCTTTTGTCCCTAGCCTCCTGAGTTACTGGGATTATAGGCATGTACCTCTGGACCTGGTTTTATTCCTTTCTTTAACCTTAGAATTTAGTCACAAATAGGCACACAGTTTCATTTCATTGAAAAGCTTCTCTCTCTCTCTCTCTCTCTCTCTCTCTCTCTCTCTCTGTCTCTCTCTCTCCCTCTCTTCCTTCCTTCCTTCCTTCCTTCCTTCCTTCCTTCCTTCCTTCCTTCCTTCCTTCCTTCCTTCCTTCCTTCCTTCCTTCCTTTCTTTCTTTCTTTCTTTCTTTCTTTCTTTCTTTCTTTCTTTCTTTCTTTCTTTCTTTCTTTCTTTCATTTTTAGGTCCTGGGGATTTAACCCAGGGGCACTCTACTACTGAACTGCATCCCCAACCCTTATAATTTTTCTATTTTGAGATAGGGTCTCATTAATTTGTCCAGGCTATCCTCAAACTTCTGATCCTCTTTCCTCAGGCTCTTGAATCACTGGAATTACAGGTGTACCCCTTTTACACCCTTGAAAAACTTTCTTAAAGCCTGAAGGACCCAAACAGCTGAGGAAATTAAAGTTTTCATGGAGGCATGAAATGTCCATCTTCTAGCTCTGAAGCAACAGGCTTGGAAAAAATCAAACAGAAATAGTTCTTAATCTGAAGCTTTTTGGGGTAGATTCACCAACAAATCCACAGTTTGATAGCTTATCTGCAGACAAATTTAAGTGCAGGAGGTAGCTGGCTATTTCAGTGTAAGGAGATGATAAAGAACTGGACCCAAGGTCGCAGAAATACATGGAAAACTATTGGGGGAATGCCCATTCTTGAGATGGGTAGTGGTATGTTAAGTATAGCAAGAGCCAATGAATTCTCTCTTCAAGAGAGGACATAGTTACTGTCATCCAATCTAGTCTAATATTTTTTTTTTTTAAAGAGAGAGTGAGAGAGGAGAGAGAGTGAGAGAGAGAGAGAATTTTTTTTTTAATATTTATTTTTTAGTTCTCGGCGGACACAACATCTTTGTTGGTATGTGGTGCTGAGGATCGAACCCGGGCCGCACGCATGCCAGGCGAGCGCGCTACCACTTGAGCCACATCCCCAGCCCCAAATCTAGTCTAATATTAAATTCAGGATTGCAGAGCCAATCCACCAAGGCTTAAAAGATAAATCATTGATTATTTGTGATAGATTCCAAAGGGAAAAGGTCCTCCGACAAAATATGGGACTGAATAGAAATATATGTATATCTTTTAACTAGCACTCGTGAATTGCAGAACTTATATGATGCAATCTTAAAAAAAATGTAACTTCTCTGTCACATGGTTCATAGGAAATTTGCAAGTTTGACCCATTATAGGTGAGAGCTCACTTACTCCTGAAGTATTTCCAGAGGCATCACTGTTATAGATAACTCTTTTATTTTTTCTCTTTTTCTTTCTGTACTGGGTATTGAGCTCAGGCACTCTTTACTAACTGAGCTACCTATACAAACCTTTTGTATTTTGAGACAGAGACTCAATAAGTTGCTTAAATTTAGGATCCTCCTGCCTCAACCTCCTGAGCTGTTGGGATTATAGGTGTGCACCACTACACTGGCTGCTGTAGGTAAATTTAATAAGATTCTTACTCTTTAGATTTGTCATTAGTGAAAAATCAATACATCATGTCTACCAAACTTTTGAAGATACAGTTAGTCCTGAAGCCATTGTTTTCTGGACTTCAGGGACATGACAGCCCCACCCCTCCCATGGGTAGATGAAAGTTCTTCCAAAAATCTCTCTTCATCTGCAATTCCCAACTCTTGGCAATTCTTAGTTCTATAGGTTGAGGTGTGTGGGTGGTGAAGGACTTGAAAACTCACTCTTGACCTTTTGTTTCACAATTCAGATTGGTGGTCTTTCATCAACACTTTCATATGTAGGTTATAGTTTATTAATTAATAATGAATAGACAGATTAACATCAATTTTAATATAGTAGCTTCTTACTACCAAATATACTTTCTGAGAAACTCATGTGATAGGTTATTCCAGGAAAATTACTAGGCTATAAGGGTCTTCAACTTTCCTTGAATTTTATTTTTACGTCAAGGTGTGCATGCATTTGAAGATTTAAATTTCCTTTAAATTTCAGCTTGGAAGTATATGTATTTTTTCCAGAAGAAAAACATCCATTTTCTTTTCTAGAGGAATAGGAAATGAAATGTCACCAGTGAGGAAACAATTTAGGTTGGAGATTTTGTTTGTATGTGAATATCACTGTATGTCTATGGCTAGATCTATGTGGGAAAATGCCATTTTGAAATTACCTTTTTCTGTTTTGAAAGAGTGGGAAGAAGAGATGAATAAATGACCCTTACCATTTTCAGTTTCTACCTCTTTCTTCAGAAAGTGGATGAAATGCATAAATACTAAATGCACACACTAAAGCTGCTTCTTGGCAGATGTGGATTATATTCTAATGGGACACGTTCAAAGAGCATCACCCAAATCACTCATTTATTTGCATCCCCCAAGCATGCCTCAGTGCAGTTTTGCAATATCATCATGTGCAGGTTTACATAGCTCTCTGTAATTGCTCTTTTGCTGCTTTAGCCCTGGGTGAGTCACACTTTGAGCAAACCTCCTGTACAATTTGACTTGAGCAAATTTATAAATTAGGGTTGGAATATTATTTGCGTAACATAAAATAACTCTTCAGTCTATAGTCATCATGAATTTCTTCTGATATTAAATATTCCACAGTGTGGTTTTGAAAAGTAAATTTATACAAATTTGATCCCCAAACACATTTTCAGTAGCCTGGAGTTCCCTCAGAGGATGCCAGTGGTAGATACAGCTTTAAGTTACTGCCGATGTCTTAGAACAGTGAAGGAGGCCAGAAGGGGAGAACATTAGCAGTTCTATTTCTGCACAAATGTGAGACTAACCTTGTGTTTCAGCACTTGCAGAAATAGTTAACAGAATGTTCAGAGGCCCCATAAAGCAGGTAAAGGATATAAGTGAAAAATGTATTTACTGTTGTTATCTTCAGACTTGTCTCCATAAGTGAGGAGAGAGGAGAAATGGAATATTTAGCACATGTGTCTTAAAGATTTTCTTTTCCTTTGGGTCTTGTTTCTCTACCATGCTCACTTACTTTAAACAACAACAACAACAACAACAAAAACAAACAAACAAACAAAAAAAACCCCAGTAACTTGGTGGGGTCCTCTGAAAAAAGAGTTATAGAAAAGAAATGACATCACAAAAGTAAATAAACAAGAAGAGGTGAGTACAAAGAGCCCCCATGCAAGTCCCATCTAGCATGGAAAATAAGAGAAAAAGTCAGTTTCTCCTTGTTCTTTATCCTCCCAGTAGTGGGAATTGGACCAGAACCTTGTGCATTCAAGGCAACCACTATGCCACTGAGCTACACCCTGGCTCTCGTATAAGCTTCTTGAAAGGGTGATGATATCACATTTGACGATATCACATTGCTTTCTTCCCCTACAAAGCGGGCATTCGATAAACATTGCCTATTAAGTGATTGAATCAAAGTGCACACAGCAGGCAATCTGGTAAGACCTCAGGCCCTAAGTGACATAGAACATCGTTTCTCAGAATATGATATCTTGGAGGACCTTGTGCTCTAGCCCTCCCCTCCTGTCTCTGTTTCCCTCCCAACTTCAGGTACCCGGGAAGGATTGTACTCTGAGGCTGATAATGATGATCTAGGATGACTAAATTAGAGTTTATTTGTAACCATTATAAATGTTTGAGAAATGTTTTGGTACCATTTTAGCTTTGAATTTTAAAAATGACACAGACCTGTTTGTTCAATTTAGAAAAGAGTAGTAAACAGATAAGTTAAAAGAAACAAAATCATTCACTATAGCACTAATTACAGATAGAAAGATAAATATATCTTTGTATAAAAATAGGATCACTGTACATATTGTTTGTGTCCTGTTTTTAACTTTGTGACAAACTGAGAATATATTTTTTTGAGGTATGATTTTAGAAGTGTCTTTAATGTGTTATCTTTTTCTTATTAACCAGGATTAATCAGTTATAGATTTGCTTAAAATAAACTGAGATGGGAAGCTCCCTGTGTGTTCCTGACTCCCTCCCATGTATGCCTCCAGGATCCAGCAAACAATATTAGTTCTTCATATGGTATAGGAAAGGAATGAATTTGCCTAAAGAGGGGATTTTAAAAAAAATCTAGCTAAAAGTACATAATAGCAAACCTCAAGGGAAAGTTGAGCCTTGTGAGCAAGAGAGTCATATGGAGGAGGAAATGCTATCATCCTCCCTATCCCATTGTACCTGGTATAGGTGCTGAGAGAGGCCAGAAGCTATGTTGTCCTCAACTGGAAGAAATTTTAGAAGTGGCTTCTCTTAACAGTAACATTCATTCTAAGAGATTGTTTGGGTTCCAAGAAATTTGTGCCAGACATGGTGGCACATGCTTGTAATCTCAACAACTTGGGATTCTGAGACAGAATCAAGGCAATTTGATGAGATTCTGTTTCAAAAATTATTTTTAAAATTAAAAATAGAGGTTTGGGAGTATAGTCAGTGGTAGAGTACCCCTGGGTTCAATTCCCAGCACTACAGTCAATCAATCAATCAATCCATCAAGGAAGAATTTGTGGCTGTGGTTCTGGCACCACTCAAAATCAGAACCCCCTCAGCATTAGCTTATTAAAGAGGAGGGTGCCCTGGATACAGCTGGATTTCATTGGCCACTGCAGAGCTAGAGGTAGAGATGTTCCAAAAGGATACTTGTGCATGGGCTTCTTTTCTCTTTCCACCCCCAGCAAGGGTGTGGCTTCATCAGTGAGACTTTGGTTCAATAAACAGAGCACCTGAGTTTTCACAAGAGTGCCTATCTATGATCACTAGTGCTGCCATCAAGCTGTGTTTCCATCACCACCAATTGGTTTCGGAACATTTTCATCACTTCATTGTTTTATTTTACTTATTATTTATTTTTCTTATTTGCAGTAGTGGGGATTAGACTGAGGGGCACCCTACCACTGAGCTATATTCCAAGTCATTTTAAGTTTTTATTTTGAAATAGGATCTTACTGAATTGCCAAGGCTGGCTCAAACTTGAGATCCTCTTGCTTTAGCTTTTGGAGTCACTGGTTACAAGTTTATAACACCACACCCCTGCCCCCACCACTGGTGTATGCTGTTTTATTATTATTATTATTAATTTTTCTTTTTTGCAGTGCTGGGGATTGAACCCAAGGCCTTTTGTGTGCTAGACAAACAGGTGTACATATTTTATGTGAAAATACAGTTTCACTTCTCTTAGACAATCTTCTGCATTTGCATATGTCTGTAAAGGAAAATGTGTGGATTTGCCCTTTCATAAGCAGGCTCAAATCACCATTCTGAATTCTGAATATTTCTACTCAATTTTTCTGAAGAACTAAGACTGATGTAAAAATAAAATCTAGTGATTAATTTTTTAGAAAATCCATAGGTTAGCCAGGTGTGGTGGCTCACAGCCTATAATCCAAGCAACTCAGGAGGTTGAGGTACTAGGATCACAAGTTTGAGGTCTGCCCTGGCAATTAGTCAGACCTTGTTTAAAAAAAAAAAAAGAAAAAGAAAGAGGAAAAGAAAAGAAAAAAAAGCATGTGTTATTAGCTTTTGTGGTAAATTGTGATTTGAGCCTTCTTATGAAAGGGCAGTAGCCTATCAAAAATTTGGCTTTCTCAATGCTAAGAATGACCAGCAGCCCCATGGAGGAGCAAGGCATGAATAAACCAGGCCAAGAAATATTGTCCCTGCTCTCTGTGGCACTTGACATCCATTAAGTTCTTAATCCCTAGCTAAATGCAACGGAGCATTCAGTAAGCATGGACGAACGTGTGGTCTCCTCTCTGAGTAGGCAACCTGGAATGCTGCAGGTAGTACTCTTTCCTTTAAAATATAAAAAAATTACTTAACCCTAGTGTGATGGCACACACTTATAATCCTAGCAAATCAGGAGGTTGAGGCAAGAGGATTCCAAATATTAGGCCAGTCTAGCAACTTAGCAAGACCCTGTCTCAAAAAATAAAAAAGGCTGGAGACATGCATACCTCAGTG
The DNA here is from genome assembly GCF_045843805.1 of Urocitellus parryii. Taxonomy (NCBI): domain Eukaryota; kingdom Metazoa; phylum Chordata; class Mammalia; order Rodentia; family Sciuridae; genus Urocitellus; species Urocitellus parryii. The sequence continues at coordinate 89,223,120 of NC_135534.1, read as the reverse complement.
GTAGAGCATCCCTAGGTCCAATCCCCAGTACTGAAAATAAATAAATAAATAAACAAATAAACAAACAAATAAATAAATAAATAGAGGTTGATCTGAGGAAATAGAGACTATGAATGAGTGTAAAGGGAAAATTAAATTATTTCCATTTAAATTTTACACACATTGTTGGTATATTTTTTCAAAACATGAAACTATATAGTACAGTTGTGTCCTATTTGTATGTAATCAATGAACAATGAATATATTGCAGAGGCATCTGTTTAAAAGCATCTACTAATATTGTACTGTTTCTTCCTCATATTTTATTACAATCAAATTTAATGATATTGGGGCTGGGGTTGTGGCTCAGTGGCAGAGCGCTTGTCTCGCACATGTGAGGCACTGGGTTTGATCTTCAGCACCACATAAAAATGAATAAACGAAATAAAGATATTGCATCCATCTATAACTAAAAAACATTTTTTAAAAAAATTAATGATATTAAAAGTTCTTCTAAAAAAAAAAAGGAGTGAGAAGCTATTCTTTTTCAGGTTCAAAGTGGGAATTTCCACTTACTCATTTTATCCTAGATACCAATGGTGGTAGGCTCAAACACAAGCGAGGCAGAGAGGACTGGATCTAACCTAAAAGGACATACTGACACAAATACTAGTGGGTCTGCCTGGACATTGCAGGGGAAATGGAAGAGGAATTGGGAAACCAAGAAGAGAGAGTTTGGTTTGTTACAGGTTAAAAAGGAATTCTGGGGCCTCACATTGGATTTCCCCCTGCTTATCTGTGAGTATCTTTTTAAGGATGTGCACTATCAATTTGGATTTCTCTCATTTTCAAATTTACTTGAAGACTGGAAATTCTGAAGCCTTAAAAAAAAAAAAAAAAAGAAAAAGAAAAAGACGGGAAGAGGCCAGCAGGGATTTGTGGGGAGGAATTCCCAGCACCCAGGTGGTGCTGGCAACCTGAGGTTAATGGACGCTTGTTTGTCTGTTCAACAGACAATTTATCTGTGATCATGGTCAGGATCAGATACGCTATGTTTTGTTTCAGAGGTAATATTTCACCACTGAAATCTGCAAAGCATTCATAATACATATTAATTTGAGAATAATTAGAAAACATAGATGATCAAAGTGATAATAAATGTCATCATTTTGTCTCTTTACTTAAGGAGGTGTGAAAATATCTCTTTGTAAAAATGGGATGATAAACTCTTAGTGTTTGTGTCCTGGCTATTTTAGTTGGGTCTGGAATGTTCCCTAAAGGCTGATGTGTTGAAGGATTGGTCCCCTGCTGGTGGCAGGTCCCTGGGGCCTTCCCTTACAGGGGATTTTGGGACCTGTTGTCTGGCCCCTTTTCTCCCTCCTCTCCTTCTCTCTCTTCCATTTCTTTTCTCTTCTCTTGTCACCTCTCTCTCCCCACTCCCTTTCCTAGCCACAAGCTGAGCAGCTCTGTTACACCATGAATTCCTTGCCTTATCACAGGCCCAGAAACAAAAAAGCCAAGTGACCATGGACTGAGACCTTTGAAACTGTGAGCTGACAGAAGGTTGACTAACTCACTGGCCTTTTCCCTACTAATCTATGAATATCTTTTTAGAAATGTGCCCTGTCAATTTGGATTTCTCTCATTTTCAGCCCCAACCACAGATAACAGATGGTTTCTGGCTAGAGTATGAAGGCATGCTTCTCCTTCCTGCTTCTGGTCAGTGACCATTACTCTTGGCTTTCAGGATCCAGAGAGAGCAGTGGTTCTGCATACTAAGATAAAGAAAGGAATTAGCTTCATGGGCAGGTGTAAGCTGGAAATAAACTGCTGTAAGTACAGAGAACTGTGGGAGAACATCTAGAACTGGAACACTTGGAAAGCAGATCCTTCTGTATTAGGAAAGAGAAATAGAAATAAAGCAAACTTTTTGCTTAGTAGTAAGGGTTACTAAAACCCATGGAGTTTTTAAAATGAGGAAAAGCAAGCTATTTCAGATGAGTGGTAGTAAAGGTTCCTATTTCATTTCTTCTCCAACCCCCAGAGTGTTCAGGGTGAAAAGTATTGCTTATTTCCTGAGATAGGGATACTTCCTAACAACTAAAAACAGTCAAATATTTAATAAGTTTATTTATAAATAACTAGGGTCCATTGATGGTAGGATTAATGTCAAGTTCACTTTCAAAGGTATTATTTTAGCCTTTAGATTTTTAAAATGGAATAAAAAATATAGGTTTGTTTAAGAAAACAATCCCAGAAAACAAATAATCTGTCAAAAAAAAAGGCAATAATTATTCACTATTTCATCATGAAAATATTCAGGATATAATACTCCAAAATATGACACTTCAGCATTTGAGAAAATAGCAGAAGCAGCACTGTCACTTTCACCTGCCCCTCATCCTTCTCCCCTGTAGCAAGAGATATAAGATAGGAAGGTCACTCTCTGACCTCCTCCCAAGATGCTATGCTATGTGACAAGTGTCCTGTGTTATACCTGGAGGGGGATCAAATGTCACACAAGGACGCCAAGAATCTAAATAAACAGGCCCTGTTAAATTCCACCCCCCCATTGTATTACCTTTACATCATATCTTTTTTGTCTTTCAATCATATTTCTGCTTGACTTTCCATAAAAATACACAGATTTCCCTATTCCTTTGGATCTTCACTTCTAAAATCTTATATCCTAAAACTTATATTAAAATAATTTGCCTGCTTTTCTCTAGTTAATCTGTCTTTTGTTATAGGGATCTCAACCATGATTCTTACAATGTCTAAAGAAAAGATGCTTTCTCTTCCCTATAATCATATAGAGATAAAAGCATACATATTTGCTTTTAGTATTCATGTCCAGTTTTTTTTTTTTTTTTTTTTTTTTGATCAGGGATTGAACCAAGGGATGCCCAGCCACTGAGACATATCTCAGCACCCCCGCACCACCTTTTTTATTTTTAAATTTGAGACAGGCTCTCACTAATTTGCTTAGGGCTTTGCTAAGTTGCTGAGGCTGGCTTTGAACTTGTGATCCTCCTGTCTCAGCCTCCTGAACTTCTGGGATTATAGGCATAAGCCACTGAATCTGGTCAATGAACCTGGCCATGTCCAGATTTTTCTAAGATGAGAAGCCACACTTTGTTAGCACTACTCTTGAGATGCACTATCCCTGTGGCAGTGTTTCTTTAACTCTGATCATGCCCTTAAGACTTTATGTGGGTAGATCGGGCAGCCATATTTTCTCTTCTTGTACTCAGTACTATGTCATGTATCCTCAGCTGAAAGCAGAGCATTGTCAGATGAGTAGTAAAGATGATTCAGAGCCTTAAACTCTCTGCAAGCCTAGGCAAGAGATGGTTTTAGAGGGTGGCTCTCCTTCTGCATCCTATCTAGCACTTATTATGCTCCTATCCTCAGGTTTATAGAGTATTTAGATTGGGTAGAACGACGGTAGGTTTAGAGATATTATGTAGATTTATAAGATGACCACGTGAATTTCACTAAACTGTTGGAACTCAGTTTCAGGGTTCCTAGAGGAACAGGATTTCTGAACCATTTCTGGGCCCAAAAGAATGGTCAGAGTCACACCAAGTATGGCAGTGGCACAGCAAGAATTTAACCTTTTATTCCCCCCCTCATCCCCCCCCCCCAGATTTGTCAGGATTCTGTCTGGCCAGTGACTCTTGCAAGCAGCTGCAGACCCTGTAGGGAACCCAGGGGTGAGAAAAAAGCCAGGCCAAGTTAGGATGCATCTGCTCTACTCTGTGCAGCTTGCCTCCACTGTTTCTGAAATCTTGGCTGGTAAAATGAGAAGATGCAGGAGGGTGTTTGAGTGGATGTGGTCTCTTCCTGCCAATATTGTAACCCACCTGCAGGGTCGTTTTACCTTTTTAAATGTTTAAAATAATATAATAGCATAGGTCTACTTAAGGTTAAAAAAAAAAGAAAGAAAGAAAGAAAATTTCTGGTGACCCAAATGCAAATAGCAATACAAGTATATTTTTCTCAAAAGGAATCATCTTGTGTATGTTTATATTTGAATTTCCTCTGAGAGTATGGCACCCCTGGCATCACATTTGAATTGCCATCAAAGTACGGTACTGCAGCTTTTTTATGCTGTTCTATAATCAAGAGTACCCACTGTAAAGTTTTATTTTCCTGGTGAGGCAGTGATAATTCTGTTTCCTCTCCCATGAAAGGCAATAACACCCATTGTCTTAAGATCCAACAAGACAGTGTGAGCCTGAAGAGCCAGGCTCTCTACAGAAGGAAGAGAGCAGAGAGGATATCTGGGGCTTCTTCCCCCAGGGGAGTCAAGTCTTTCAGATTCCAGACAAGTAAAGGCCACAGAGAGACAACACATTGCAAAGCCACCCTGGGAAGAGTATTTTCTCTCTGTCTAGAATATCAGGCCAGGAACTCAATATTACTAGATTGCTAATGAATCTCGATCAGTTAATGACCACTTGTGGCCGTGTTTTGATGAATGATGTACTTAAAGAGGCTGTTCATTCATAACCCCTCAATGGAGATATATTTTACTTTAAAACTTCTAAAATTCCACGGTAGTATATGTTAATTTGGGAATAGATAAGGGTAACGGTGGAAATCATCATCTGCTGTCGGCTTAGAACAACATTATACCTCATTTCTGTTTGAAAACTGGGATCATTATTTCTGGTTCACCTGTGGCCTGTTTTCTCCCTTTGTCTACACATACTTTTTTTTCCAGTTGCATTGTAACTCATTTGCCATTTGATCTCAAAAGTTATGATTGAGTCCATAAACTCCAGCTGCTGCACTACCTCCAGCTGCCTGGTCTCTTATGATTCTTGATTGCTCAATGCTGTCCTCAATTCTGTGAATCCCAGGACCCATTTAGTAAAATCTTTTTGGCTTAATTTAGGGAGTTTAGGGAGTCACTTTTTGGTATTTGATATTAAGAAAACCTTAAGTAACATCTTCAAGAATAATGCAAAAGATTAAGAAAAATTGGAGTCAGGCACGGTGGCTCACATCTATAATCCCAGCTACTCAAAAGGCTGGGGCAGGAGGATGGCAAATTTGAAGCAATTCAGGGAGACTCTGTCTCAAAAATAGTGGGGGTGCTCGGGATGTAGCTCAGCGTACGACTGACAGTCTGTGATTGCCCTGCCTCCTATTTTGTGAAGCTCCAAGCTTGCTACTCTTTACTGCTCATCAATGTTTAGAGTTTACTAGACTGTTAATGAATCTCAATCAGTGATCTCAAATCCTAAATATTCTCAATCGTTATATTATATACTTTTAGAAACAGGTATCCATTTTTCCAACCAACACATTTATTGATAATGAGTCACCAAAAAAAAAATTAAAATAGTCTTGTGACTGTGCTTTTCAGGAGCAATTGGTATTTGGGGAATGGGTTCTACTGGTACCATAGAGAGGTAAACTAGTTTTGGAATAACAGTTGGATAGACAGTTAAATGTCTGTGGAGTTTGTGCTTACTTCTGTTTTCCTTTTAAGACGAAACATGGACAAAAATAAAATAAAAGAATAATGAATCTAGTACCTCTGAACTCAATAACTTTCAAATAGGAGGAAGAGAGGTGAATTGTTATTGGAATCTCTTTAAACTCTATGCTGGGGCAAAGAATAGGAGGAGGAAGTAAAGTGGGAAAAGGAGAAAGAGAAGTATAAAGTTGGAGAAAAGGCAGTTTACTTCTTTGTAGGCAGGGTCCACAGATAAGCATGATAAAAAGAAAATACTTTAGTTCCCAATAGCAGTATCCTCTAATGTAGCTCTGGTTAATTAAAGCCATATTATAAATTGACTCTATTCCATACACATTCTTTATGATGGTTTTGTGGATTATCTTTGGCATGTTTCACTTGAAAAGTCTCAACCTTGTTTCAGTGGAGGAAAAGGGAAAAGATGATTTTCCATTTCTTCAAGTTTCAGTATTTTAAATGGTTCATGTCAAATCTGTCAGCAGATCCTAGGGAATTACAGGTGAAATAAAAAACTCAAGAGCCAGTCAAGTGCAAGAACATATTTTTAAGGCAAGAAGCAAGATAGAAACAGAGTGAGAGGACTTATTTCCCTCCCCACCAAGAATAGCAATGGTATACCTAGAATTTATTTTAAGCAGGAGCTAGTGTCCAGATGTCTATCTTCCATTACACACACAGCTACTTTGGGATTTTGGCCCGGCATGAGGTTGTTTATGTGGGTTTTCTTTTGGACAAGGCAGCATGGTCATCTCTTCATGTCCATATCCTTACTTAACTTCTCAGCTTTTATAAGAAGTCAACTCCACCTTCAGCATCATCAATTATCAGTGTCCTTTGCTTTATAATAGCATCAGAAAGTAAGTCTGTTTCAAGTAATGGACAAGGAATAAATTTAAACATACAGCTGCTAATAACAGGCAAAACCTCTGGGGAATATCTGGGGAGGATATTTCTCTAGAGGAATTGTATCTTTGTTTTGTTTATTATTTTCTCTGTATAGTTAGAAGACTGATGAATTCCAAATTTCAGTGGAGATATAAACATATTCTTTTCAGTAGAAGCAAACAAGTCTAAAGGTTGTGGGTTTGTTGCCCTGAATGTTGTTAACCTGTTTCATGACAGCTTTACTGAATAATGACACAAACCCGTTTTACAAATGCTCTTTGGACCAGCTTTTCCATCCTGATGGTTCCATCATTAGTGAGTTGTCAAGTCCTTGACAGATGCTCACCAAATATCTGGATGAGTGGTAGTTTTAACATTTCAAAAATTACGTTTTGGCAAAGTTCTTCCCTATCTGCTCTACAAAGGCCATCTTACACTGTTACAGAGTTTCATTTGTCTCTCCTCTAAAGCTCTCTGTTCTTGGATCCTGTCAGTCATATACTTGCACCGGAGGACTTTTATGAAAGGCATAATGGTGTTGTGGGCAGAGAATCAAATTTTAGAGTCAGATTTGAGCTCCATGACATTATAGCTTTGCAGCCTTTAAGAGCTCACCCCATCTCTCTGCTTGCAATTTTCTCTGAGATATTGAATCACATCTGTTGTACCAATGCAACTTCTCAATTGCTTCATTTGTAAAGTGCAGAAGTCAAATTGGTTTACCTCCCAGATCTTCTTCAGTTCTAAAATTCTCTGGTTCTGATACTTCTGAGCTCCCCTACCACTTTGCTGTACTGGGGATAGAACCCGGGGTGCTGTACCACAGAGCTACATCCCCAGACCTTTTTATTTTTTGTTTGGAGATAGGTTCTTGCTAAATTGTCAAGGCTGACCTCAAACTTGTAATCCTCCTGTCTCAGCTTCTCTAATCACTGGGGTTTCAGGTGTGCACCACCTGCACAACCATTATATTCCAATATTTTCCCTTGAGGAGTGAACCCAGGGCCTTACTTGTACTAGGTAAGTGCTCTACCACAGAGCTCCATCCCCAGTCCTTTTTATTTTTTGACTATGTTTTCACTGAGTTGTCCAGGCTGGCTTTGAATTTACAATTCTCCTGCCTCAGCCTCCCAAGTTGCTAGGATTACAGGTGTGCACCACAGCATCCAGCTTCCAATTAATTTTTAAGAATCAGAAATTTAAATGTATGAACTTCATTCCTTTAGTTTGATATAGGTTACAAAGCAGCAACAGTAGGTAGGGCAGGGAAAATTCAGCCTCCACACGTCAAACTCATAAATTTCCAGGGGGTCAAGGCACCAGGGCATCTCCAGATCAATCTCAACACTCATAAAAGCAGCAGTTACTTTATTATAGTTTAGATATAAGGATTTAACAATGCAGTTGTCTATCATCCAACTTTAAAGATAACTTATAAGTGAGAAAAACTATTAAAAAATGTTCATTGAGGGAGAAAACAAAGCAAAACAGATAAGTCTAGTTTATTCCTGGGGCCATGATACCATCTTAAAGCACAGACCTTGGCAGATGATATTGTTTCAGGGAATTACACAAAAATAAGACTCACAAACAATAAATTATTTTTCTCTATTCCTTTGGGTTCATGAAATAATTTTAAGATTCTGACACATAAAATCCTATAAATAAGGGATAATTCATCATATTTGTGAACTTAAAATTCTGTCCCCTATTTTTTTATATTAACACCATAATATATTATAATAATGCTATTTGACAGATATTGGCATGGTGCTATTTGAATAACACTTCTGATTTGGGCTAAGCTAGTTTCATTTCTTACATAATTTAAAATTTATACAGCAAAGAAGAATAATAATTATGATAATAACTTAAATATTTCCAAAGATTTAATTATATTACCACAATATTTAGTGGTTTTCTATATGTAGTTATATGTGAATGATATATCCATTTTCATTTTTCCTAATTTGCTTTAGTAGAAGTTAGAATGTGTTTTATATAAACTTTGTATTGACATAATTGTACATATTTGTAGATCTTTTCTTTTTTCTTTGCAGTTCCAGATTGAATTCAGGGCCTTGCACATGCTTGGCAGGTGATCTTCCACTGAGCTACACCTCAGCCCAAATGTTTATCATTTCTTTGTGTTGAGAACCTTTGAACTTTTCTAGTTCTTTATAAAATGTACAATAAATTGTTGTGAACGATAGTCATCCAGAAGTTAGAATTTATAATAATGAAATCACAAAACAATACTCCATTACTTTTACCCCATGCTACTGGTTAGAAACAGGTCACAGGTCCACTTGAACTCAAGGAGAAGGGATGACAAGGACAGGCAGTGATATCACTAGGGGCCATTTTGGAGTCTCTTTACAATTCACAAACAAGAACATGTCATAAAGCTTTAGCTGTGATTGAATTACAGAGAAAGCATTGTACCAAGACAGACAAAAAGCTATTTGCATGACAGCCCAAATTGCTTTACCTCTCTGGACTTGTTTTTGTGTGTGTAACAATAGAAAAGGACACATAAGGTCCAAAATGCCTGTGGTTGCAAAATTACCTAACGACTGTGCCTCAGTCTTCATAGCTATAAAATCTTATTTACTATTATTACCTTTCAGGGTGAATTCAAAGTCAGAGACTCTGCAAATAGAAAGCACTCATCAGCTTTGAGATAGTCTCATTCCCAAAAGATATTAAAGAGTTTCATACTGTGACCAACGAGTAATTTTTGTTTGTGACATGTAGTATACTGATCGAAGGTCCAGTTTTGGAAAGAGCCTCCCATTCTTCATAAAACATTAACATGAGTCTCTGAGCAATGGAAAGCCACTTCAATGCAGGCTGTTGGCATGGGGCTATGAATGCTGGGTTTTGTGTCAGAGAATAGGGATGGAAGGGGGATAATTAGTTAAATTATTTTCTGTTTCACCCAGATGAAAGAACTACTTTTACATATGTGTATCTAGATATTTCCAAATTAAGGGTACAGAATATGGGTCCCAGAGAGATTTAAGGGGCCTTACATAGACAGAATCATAATCGGAGAGATTCATTATAAAGCAGTATAAAGCCATAACATTTGAATTAGAAAGGCAGCAAATGCGTGCTTTGCATTGGCACATCCTGAAGAGCAGAGGAACATTGGATTCCATCAAAACAACAGAAGAAATTGCTCACACAATGCCTGAATTAGCAAGTGGAACAAAGTCTGCCTAAAAAGGGAGAAAAAACAAGTTGAAATCATCCTAGTAGGGCATTTTAATACATTCTTTTAGAATGAATTCTTAAACTTGGAGCTAGTGGGAAAGAATATATAAAAATAATTTCTAAGAAACAAATTCGACTTTCAAATTATCACATTCCTACAAATTGCCTCTTTCCAGCATGCCATTTTCTGGAAAGTCATGTTGACCTTTCCATCATGTCAACTAAAGTAATTCTAACCTGAATTTTAGATTTGATTGCATTCTCCTTGTTATGTTTCCTTATGCAAACTCTAGGGGAGGAAAGGCTTCCCCTCTGTCACCTAAGATTGATAGCTGGGTCTATAAAACAACTGACAACAGGCAGATTAACAAGAGATAAGACATGTGAGTTTATTACTTTCAAATATTGAGTGTATCAGGGCATCACAGGAAAAAAAAAAAAAAAAAGTGAATGTCCAAAAATCAGATGTGATTTGAGAAGTTTAGGAGAGAAAAAGTTGAATCTTTCCTTACCCCTTGCAAGGTTCATGACTAAGGCATCTAAGACAAAAAAGCAAAACAAAACAAAAAACCTGATTAATGAGAGAAGAGAACATATATTTACTTAATGTAAGTCTTACATGACCAAGGAGCCTTCAGAAATTAACATACAGAGAAACAGGGACACCTGTGTACTTTTATGCTAAGTTTGACGAAAAAGTGGATAGTTGTGGAGAAGTGTCTTTACACACAGGGGGTAAAATCTAGTGATTATAAGCTAGAAGGAACTTAACAAGTGCGATTTGTTCAGATTATTCAGTGTCTCTGTGTCTTCAGAGATAAAAAACATTCTTTCCTTTCTGGTATAGGGCGGGAATCTCTGGAATGAGGGTCTTAGGGTATTATTGCCTACCTAGGGAAAAGTTGGCTGAGCCTATGGCCTATTTCCTGGAAGAAGGGTTGAAGGGAAGATGAGAGTCTTTCTGCTTCTGTTCTTTCTCAAAATCCAGGGTGCCATAGTTTGGGATGTGTCCTGAGCTCCATCGGAGCTGATATTTTGTCTAAACAGGAAAAGGGAAAGGGATGTAGGGATGTTTTCACTTAAGAGAGAGTAATGATTTTTTTGAGAAAGATGAATGGGTCCTTAGAAGGTAGACAGGAAATATGATAGTTTATAACCAAGCTGATCTAGTTGTGGTATCAATGATAGTCTCCGGTGTGATAACAAGCCGATTTTCCCTAGCTGATGAAACTCCTATGGAGGGAATTACTGACAACTGAGTTTCTTTGGGAAGATTAATCTTTAGGTTGATCAGGGACATCCACAGAAATCTGCATCTTTTCTATACCTTCAACTCAAATAATCAATATGTTAATAATGTCCCAAACATAATAATGTTCAATAACTCTAGATAATAAATTTATGATCTCTTAAGAAATCTAAGATTTTGAATTTCTTTTCTTTTCCAAGTTCTGCCATCTTGATTTATTGAAAGGTATTCAAAATGACATCTTGAACTTTTTTAGTTCTCAGAATGATTCTGCATGTGTCTTCTCTAGATGTCAAGTGAAGTCTATTCTTTCTATGAGACTGAAAACTTCCTTAGCCCATTTTCCCATGGTTGGCCTGGACTGGTCCTACACATGGACTGCACTTTGTTCAAGTAGGCAGCTGGTGCAGATGATGATTTTGTCGTCATCTTCAGGTCTCTAAGTCCAAGTCAACTCTGTTGGACTGGGAGACTGTTATAAAGCAGGATTTCCATGAGAAACGTCATGAATTTGAACACCCCCAAATAAGCTCCTCCTACAGAGCAGGTAGCTTTTAACCTGCCTGAGTCTGCACAGGCTAATCAAAGTCAGATTTTTGTCATTTCATAAGTGTGCTCTTTGGGAGACAAAACTATTTGTTTTGGCAGGGGCAACAACAATGGTTAAAATCTTGATTTAAAATGAGACCAACTCTAGAATTTTAGCCAGAGTATTGTGGTTTAGTGTTCCATGCATGTTAACCCATGGATCTTGTTAACATCAGATTTTGATGCTCTTGGTTAGGTCAGGTAGAGTTCCTGCTATTCCAACAACATCCAGGCTGACCATACTTGAAGTAGCAAGTCCTAAATCCCTTGGTTTATAGGTGTGTGATGGCTGAGGGAGGCTAAGCAAGCTGCCTGGAGTCAGGTAGACAGTTAGCAACAGAGCTAGTACTAGAAGCCACATTCCCTGATTCTAAGTGAAATGCTACTTGCCAAATACTTTATTATATTTTCGCTTCCCTATAATATCCCCAATATTTAGGATCACTGAGTCTCAATATGTTTAGATTTTTAAAGTATCCAAGTTATTAATTACTGCTGGAGTATATGGGTTTTAATCTTTGGAGAGTTTTATCTCAATATCTATATTTACTTTCTTAAAAAGGTAGACTAGGTTCTACTTTTTCCTTAACCAAAAAGTAATGAATAAAATCCTTTAGTTAATATGAGGTGTTTCTTTTTAAGAAAAGGAACGACAGCCAGGCATGGTGGCACATGTCTGTAGTCATAGTTACTTTGGAGTCTGGGATAGGAGGATTGCAAATTTGAGGCCAGCCTGGGGGATTCAGTGAAACCCCATCTCAAAATAAAAAAAAAAAAAAGCAAAAAGATTTAGGAATGTAGCTCAGGGCTAGAACACTTGCATAGCATGCATAAGACCCTACGTTTGATCTCCAGCCCTATAATATACACCATCAAAAAAAGACTACAAGTCACATCTATATAACTGAGAACTTTAACAAGCTATAAAGTAGAAAAAATCCTTATTTTACATCTGGGCCTCATTCTTCAATAATAATATTAATACATAAATGGAAGAACGGTGAACTAGGAACACTCAAAAGGAGAGTCAACTAGACCCGATTTTGTCCATCCTTAGAAAAAGTGATCACCCAGAGGCCAACGGCTTTGAAAAGCATATATTCCAGTGTTATAGCTAAAACAAAAGGAAGAAAAGATAAAGCAAGTCCATATTTGTATGTGAAATTACAAATCAGCAATGCAGTTGATTTGAATTATTTGGCTTGAATTATTTGGCCTGCATATGTAGTTATTTAAAAGGTCCAGTGATTGAACCATTTTTGTTTGAAGCACCACCCAGAAGCAAGACTGAACAAAGTTCTTTCTGAAAGCGACATCTTGATTTCTCCCACATGATGCCCAGTATAAGCCCTATAAATGAGAGCACATTGATAAAGTGTTAGAAGTGATTTTCTGGGTCAAGCTCTGCATTACAACAAATACAGATTCAACCAGAAAAGTAAGCTTTCAATTGCTCACTCTTTTTAGTAGCTGCAGTTCCTTTTGCGGCAGCATAGATTGTTACACAAGCAAATAAATCCTTTTAATTGGCCCACCCCTGGGGCAAACAACCCACCCCAGTAAGTAATCATGGCGAAGAGTGGAGGCTGCCGAGGTGGGTGCATCCTGCTGAACAATTTTTGCTTTTATTTTACCAACTGATTTTAAAAAGCAGCATTGTAATTTGGCATTAAATATTTAAGAATGATATTAAGGTAAGATTGATTCATTTAACAGGCATAATGGAGTGGGGAAGCCGCATGGAGTGACTAAAGGGCTTCACAGTGGGAAATCTATGCTAGCAGGCATCAATCCGCACCTGGTAATGGCCATGAATAGGCTCGCCTTCTTGCTATTTAAATAAATTGATGTGCAATTCATCTGCTGTTTAGAGCCATTGGAAATGCACTGCACTAACTCTATTCCTTGGCAAGCATCCCAATTAAGTGCCTGGACCATTTATCAGAGTGCCAAGTGTATTTCAAGTTGCTACCAAGCTTCTACCATTTACCCAAATGGCAATTTGTTCTTAAAAGGGCTACTGGGGGTGTTGGGGGGCAGCAGCAGGATGTAGTAGAAAAGATACTGGACTCTGACAACACCAGTTCAACTCCTGACTTCACTAGAGCACAGGTCATTGAATCTCCCCCAAATTATTTCATTATCTCTGTAATAAGAAGAATAATATGCCTGCTTTTCTTACTTGTAAGACACAAAACAAGATAAAAGTGAAAGCACATTTCAGTTTAAAAAGTGCCATTCAAATTATGAGTTATCACTAAGAGCATAATTCTTGCAGGGGTACTGCAATGCCTGCCGTTTATTTCTGTTAGTGTTCTACACCGTTTCCTTTCCTTCTGTTTTCCTCTTGATCAGACAATCATAGAGCTGGGAGGAGAATAAAAATGTCAACCTTTTAAAAGGCCCACACCTTATGTGATACATAGGTTTGTATTTCTTGGTGCTAAAATGTTCAGACTGTTCTTGTAGTTTTATTAGCCACTTCTTGGTGATATATAAATCAATAAGAGAGCACTTCAAAAGCACTTAAAATAGGTATGATCATAAAGAGCAGCTAGCTAATTTGAAAATTTTATTTATTTTGTGATAAGATTTTCAATAGATTTCTGTTGATTCCCGTCACTTTAAAATATGCCATTGTCTCTTCAGTCTTCCGCTGCTGGATGTGTTTGGCATATTGGTTGTGGAATATAGAAATATGATTTATGCCTTTTAATTTTACAGACACATAATTCAGAACAAATTAAGTCCAGGCTTTGCATTAAAATAGGAGTTCAGAAAAACAAAGTGCTTACTTTTCACTAACGAATGGTGTTTGAAACAAGCAATAAGATGGTTATAATCATTTGTGGTCCACATGTCTCTGCTGATTCAATTAAACGAAGCTCACGGTGGCCCACTTAAAATGCATTGAGTGAGTATGTATATTAGGAATTGTGTTGACTTAGGTTGTTTACCATTCTGATCCTTTTGTTGTTTGCTTTTCTAGTTCTCTTCTGTACAATATTAAATAAAATAATAAGATGGCTGACTACAGTTTGGTAAACACTACTTTATAATTAATGTCTAATATACTTCTGCATCCTCTGTGATTAAACCCAATGGCTGAGTTAGTCAAATGCAGATATTTCCACTAAAGGCAAGCATTGCATTGACAATTCAACTACATCCAGTAAGATCCTATGCAGTGTCTTCTTTCATGTAGCCAGGAGATATTTTTCAACCCCTCTCACTGTACTCTGGCAATTGCCATTATATGGGCTATAACTCATCTGTCTACTCAGACTTCCTCTATTGCTTTTTATCTTCATCTGGCTGTCACTGGAATAATGGTTTCAACAAGAATCTATTTGGTATCAAGTTCTTTTTGCATAGGAACCAATGTATGCAAAGAAGTATTGGTTATAATGATAAAGTTTAGTGGAATAAACAACTCTTCCTAGATTTACTTGGAACAGAATTTCTAATGTTTTTGAAAAAGCATTTTTTAAAAGACATCAAAAAAATGGTAATTATACACCTCTTTGCTCCAAATTCTTATTTTCAAGCCATAGCTGCCAGTTGGATGGTTTTAGGTGGGGAGGCCTTTGGGAGTTAATTGATCTCCTTATAGGAATGGAAAGAGATTAGGGTGCTCTCTCTCAATCTCTCCCTCTCCCTCCCGTCCTCTGTTCTTCCCTTCCCTTCTCCCCAGGAGGGTACAACCATCAGAAGGATACAGCCAAAAGATGGTTGTCTATAACTCAGAAAGAGGGATTTCACCAGACACAAATTCTGCTGGTCCATTGATTTTGGATTTCTCAGTCTCCAGAACTGTAAGAAGTAAATTTTTCTTAAGACACCCAAGTGCTATGGTCTTTTTGTTATAGTGGCCCAAATTAAGACATACAGGGAACATATTTTTCTGGCCATAGAGCAATAAATTGGTAATATAAAAAAAGCCAAAGTTGAAGAAAAATAAAATTTTCAAACAAGGCAAACATGGGATCTGTAGGAATCAATGCTGCAATCTTATAAGATAATTTGTACTACTACAGTGACTTCAAGGGACCACATGCTCCTGTTCAGTGCAAAAATGTTTCTAAATCTGCATGCCTCCATTTTAACTTTCAAAGTAAATTACAAAATTATATCCTCCTCTGAAAAAAAATCTCCTGCATCATTGATTTGGCATTTGCCAGGAATGGGAGGGCAGAGATTGAGTTTGGGAGTCTGAGTTTTCAAGGGAGGTCAAGAAAGAAGCCTAGAGTTATGGCCAGAAAATTTGGAGTGAGATGTGTTTAGCTGTAGAACTCATTATTGTTAGGTCAGTTGGGGTCTTGACAGATTCACAGAAGTGGATTCCTTAATAATAAAAAATATCTAGCCTACAAAAAAGGTTATAAAAAGATTAAAACTTTATCAGTATCTTTCTTAATCTACTAATGAAAATAAGACTGACCACTGTATTGATTATAATTGTGCAATTATCTAATTTTTGGTGAAAGACTATTATAAAAGTTTTAGAACTGAAATTATCTGTTATATATTGAGATTTTAAAAAACATCACCTCTTTTCACAATTTTTGTATGAATTCTTATAAGATGTAAAGGAATAATTTTTGGTGAAAAATGGTTATTTTGAAATGCCACATAAATTTACTAATAAAGAAAGTTCATTTCTATAGTCTGCTCATCTAAGCTTCTTGAAATAGATACTTGTAGCTCAGGCAATTTCCTAGTGTGATGGATAATGAATGTTGACAAAAATATAATATAAAAATTATAAATGAGTAGTTATCAGCATTACCTATTTCCTATAAATAAATTGAGCAGACCTGGCTAAGTAGTGTTTCTTTACTAATAATGTGCACAAAGCAATTGAATCTATATAGTTCCAGTAATTTATGTTCTCTGTGTGCTTTAGTTTTCTCATTCATAAATTGGAGACAGTAACTGGTACTTATCTCCTTGGGCTGCTTTGAAGATCCAATATATTAATAGATATACATACTATTCCCTGTTATACTCTAAGTGCTCATTAAATACAATTTGTTGTTATTATCACTCTTGGGATTATTGGCTTCCCTATTCAAGTGCATTTGTGTACTGGCCTGGTCTAAATGTTTGTTTTTTTTTTTCTTCCAAAGTTTCCTTTTCTAGTTGTCTATGCACAAGATAGCATCCTTTCAAGACTCTTGTGAGAGCCACGACTGTCCTCCTGTTGTTCTGCAGCTACCATTTGCATGATAGTTATCATATTGGCGCCATTATGACAGCATTCTAGCAGATGTCACCAAAGTGTGTTAAGGAAGGATGTTAATGTCACTTGGTAGAAAGTCAGTTATGGGAGTGGTTGTAGTGACCATTGAGCTTTTGTTAATTTCCAAGCATAGTGTAGCTTATAAAAACCTAGACTTTGGATATGTGTTTCTTGAGAATGAGGAAAGTAGCTGAGGCAGTAAAGGTGCAAAGAAGCCACTGAAATATTTGTAAAATGATTAAGATTCAGTGTACTTGAATCCAAGAACCAAGTTGCATTAAGTTTTGGTGTTAATGATAGATCTTCAGTCCTTGTGGTTGTGCAGACTCAAAACTGTGCCTGTGAACTTGGTCTGCAGCCATTAGGAATTAAGTGGTGTCAGGACTCAGAAAACATTATCCTAAAGCACTTGGAACAAAAGGAGATTGGGAGGGTGTCAGAAGAAGATCTTCTCCCTCTGTCCTTTCTTCTCCAAGATATGTCATATAAAGCAGAATTCCTCTCCTCTAAAGCAGATCATAGAATCTAAAACTTCTATCTTCCAAAAGCAAGCCACAAAATTTAGAAAGGTCAGGTTCTATCCTACCTTCCCTGAAAGTAGATCCTAAGACTCTCATTCCCAAGGGCCTCTGCTCTATAACCAAGGAGGAGGGAAGGTTACACAGAGAGACCAAGGAGAATCTAAACAGGCCCTGCTGAGTTCCCCTCTCAGTTTTTTACCATTAGATCATTTCCTTTTTGTCCAGTCCCATTTCTCTATCATTATCTACTCTTTTCATCAGACTTAGCATAAAAATACATGGTTTTCCCTATGTCTTTGGGGTTTCATTTCTGAGGGCTTCTGTATCACATAAACTTTGCTAAATAAATGTTTCTCTTGCTAACCTGTCTTTTGCTATAGCAGTGGGGGCCATGACCCTTGTGAAGGGTGAGGAAAAGGCATTGCCTTTCACCCCTACAATGACCTTATAAAACAATGAGACCTTATACCCTTTGAGTGTCAGCTTTCTCATTTTAAAAATGGGTTAAGAGCACTTGTCTGTCTAATTCTGAAAAGCATAAAAGATCATGTCTGGAAAAGTGACTTGGTAATGTAAGATGATAATTACACTTTGTTCCACGTATCTTGGCAGAAATTCCCACCGTCTCCATTCCTTGTCATAACAGGCTTTGCATCTGCCCCCCTACTTCCTTCCAAAAGGCTCACACAGGGCATGGGTTGAGCAGGTGATGGTTCTAGCTGGTAGTAATGGTGCCAAAGAAGCTGTTGACAGAAGCTGCAACGCAGGGTTGGCCTCGATCAGATTTCCATGACATTAGGGCCCACTTGATCTGGTTGGGGTAGAGGAGACACCCAGACAAAAGAGACAGGGAAGACAGGAGAGAGCAAATTTGAAGAGATCAGGAAAGCAGCAGGCCCTGGGGTAATCCTTCAGCCAGAAGCCACACTCTGTGGGGCCACCTTCCAGGTTACTTGGCTGTTCCTCTGACTGTAGGCACCAGTGAATGAGGAGCTCTTGGAGGCATACCTTAAGCAGACACTGAGATTTAAGATCATGCACACTAAAACTCAAACTGACACTTGAGGAATTTTCACATTTGGCTCTTGGATTAAAAGAGACAGCTTTCTCCTTTTCGCAAACACATGGCATCCTAGACAAAAGACTGAGCAACCCTGAATTTAGTAAGCACCGCCTAAGTGCAACATAAGCTGATGCTTTAATAGAATGAGAACTGATGCTCCTGATTCCCACAAACATTCATTTTTTTTTTCCAGCTCATGTGCACCTTTTCTCAGGGATGAAATCAATCTTTTTTGAAATGAGGAAATGAGCTGTGTCACTAGCCCTCAGTTATGAGTGAAAAATATGGTGGGTGTTCAGCCTCACCTAGGTGCAGCAAATAATTCAGCACATTGAGCATTCCATGCCAATGCCTCAGATGACTTTAGTCTGAATTTTCCCCCAATTGGATTAAATTTGAGTTTTCTAAGTTTTTAACTTATCCTGTTTTAAAATGTTCTTTGATTTAAAAAATGTGGGAATAATGAATGATAAATGCCTTTCTTTAAAAAAATGAAATCATAGATTGTTACTTTTATTTTTATTGGTGTTGGGGATCAAACTCAGGGCCCTCTACTACTGAGATATATCCACAATCCTTTTGAATTTATTTTATTTTGAGACAGGGTCTCACTCACTAAGCTGTTAAGGCTGGCCTTAAATTTGGGATCTTTCTGCCTCCACCTCCTGAGTAGCTGGGATTATAGGTATGTACCATCATGGTAGCAAAAATCATAGATCTTTTTAGCCAGAAGGGATCTTGACACCATGTAGTCTAATCCCTTCTATTTAAAGATGGGATGCTAAGGCTCAGAGAGGCAAAATGTTTATCCAAGAGTGGAAAGTTGTAGAGCTGGGACTCAAATCAAGGTCTCATTTTTCCTCTACACTAAACTGTGTTAAAAAAAGAAAAAAAAAAAGACAAGTCAATTTATTTTTATCAGGGTCAACATCAAAGCATCAAAGTTTGATAAAAACCTTTCTGTGGATCTCAGTTACATCTAGCACAATACTTAAAGACATGGGCTTTGATATCTGACCTAATCTCCAATCTGGGTTTCATCTCTGACTTTGAACAAACTACTTAATCTTTCTAAGCTTCAGTTTCTTCATTTATATAAAGAAAATGACAGTGCATATCTCACTTATGAAGTGATTCATGTAATGTGCATAGTACCAAGCCAGACACAAGAGTAAATGTTTAATATATATTAGATATTACTTTTATGTCTACATCTGCATCTTTTTTTGTGGTAAGAACCTTTCTGCAGTGGAAAAATGCTGCAATCAATGGTCTGTGGGCTCTAAGTAACTTTGGAATCTTGAGCCCATGGAGGTGTTTCAAAGTCAAACACTTATTTACATAGCCTTTAGAAAGAGCTGCCCTCCCAGGAATGTTTACATCATTCAATCAATTTCAGTTATTTTCCAATTGGATAGCAAGTATAAGAGCTTTTCAGAGGGAAGAAAATAGGCAAACCAGCTTTTTTGTCTTTGCTGATGGTGTTCCCTCAGCTTGAAAAGTCATTCTCTTTCCTTCCAGCCCAGATTCCACTCATCCTTCCTAATTTTGCCTCAAATGCAGCTGGGACCCTGCACTAGCTCCCCATGCTTGCTTTTTGCAGAATGTTTATGTCTGTATTATTAACAAGTCAATGTGGATGCCATTCTCCCAGGTAGATTTTAGAACCTGTCTCAATTCCAGATTAATTCTCATCTCTGTGCACTGCAACACATAGTACTTCCCTCATTACATAATTGTAGCTGTGATGTGTGTCATGGTTAGAGCACAGACCCTGGTACCAGATCACCTGGGTTGGAATTTTAGCTCTGCTGTTTCCCAGATATTTGATTTTGGATAAGGTATATACTGTGTTCCTGCTTTCTCTTTTCTAAGATGGGGCTTTAAATAGTGACTTTCTCAGGTAGTTATTAAGGACCAAATGGGTTAATTCATTTAAACACATAAATGCTAGTTAGCTACTATTATTAATTCATAGTATCATGAGAGTTTTATTTGTCCATATATCCTCCCATATTAGAAACTCCATTAAGTCTGTACTTTTGTCTATACTTTTGTCTCGAAGGCTATGCAAAAATATCCATTGATAGAATGGAAGCAAAGACTGAATTTTAAAGGGCAGAAACTATATTTTTTTCATTTGTAGACAGACAGTGACTAATGCAGGCTTGCATTGATATTTATGTTCATAAATGTTTGATGAATGAATGAATGCACATTCTTTCTAAAGCTGTCTTCAACATTTTCTCTCTGCCTGGCTCTGGAATTAATTGCTAATTCATTTGTGCTCCTGACTTCTCACTGCACTCACCTGGTTCTTTTCCTATAGTTTTATGCAACACTGTCCCATATTATACTTGTTGATATGTCCATTTCTTTGACCGGTTTTTGAACTCTTTAAGATGAGGTCTGCTAATCATTCTATTATCTTTCAATACTTAACATTGTTTAAGTTGCTAATTCATGTTTTCTGGAAAGTGAAACTAAGAAGCAATTACTATGGCCAAGGGTGATCTAGAACATGTTGAAAATCTTAGTGTTCACTAAATCCCTGGTTTCACCATAATTTTAGTTCAGAAAGTTTTTTTTTTTTTAAAGTGAGCTTCCAAAAAAAAAGGAATTTATTTTTAAAAAGTAGCTAATCTTAGAACATTCCAGAAGTTGTTTCCAAAATTTGCTCTGCACTTCATAATCTATTATTTAAAACTACATATTGTATTTGTTTTTCCTTTTTCTTCTTCATACTATGTTATGCTTTAGTGTTTATTTAAAAGAGAACAAGTATTTTGTCTTAATTTAAGGCAGTGAACTTCCATACTATTCTCTGGAGGTACCAGGACTGCTTTTTACAATATGGACATTGAGATCATGTTGAATCAGCAGCATCTCAGAAACGCATCGGTATCTGAACATAGCATCCGCTGTTGCTTATGCTTTTATTTCCATAGTGCTCATGTCAGGCTAGAGCACACATTTTTTCCTGGTTTGTTAATTCTGCCAAAATGTCACTCTTGTCAAAATATCTACAGAAGTCTGCAGTCGATGTTAAAAATGTGGCCTCATGGAAAATTGCTGTTAATATGATTTAGTTGGTGCAGTCAAGATCCTGTCCTTTTAAGCATTTTGGTTTTTGTCATACCTCAGCAAGAATACTTTTATGTGTGTTTGCCTTTCATAAAGGAATTAATTTGTTGAAATATTGTCACACAACTGCTTATTAGGCATTAAGATTATCCCCAATTTCTACCAGAGCACTAAGGGTCACATAGGTTTATATATGCCTAGCTAATGAGTTAGACTCATTTAAAAAATTCATTTGTCATGCTTATTAGAATGAACCTATATTCCTTTATTACCTAGTACAAATCCTTTGCACATCAAGCCCAGAGCATAAAATTAAAATTGCATGAAACTTTGATCTCCTTCTTCATTAATCACACTGGATAATTATACACAGGTGTCAGCCTCTGTCTAAAGGCAGATGCTTTCTGACCCTCAATATAATGCTGAATATTTGCTGTGTACACTTAAAAGGTAACTGAGATGTGTATAATACAAAACATATCTCTTTCATTATGCTGTGAGATGTAAAATTCTACCTACACTATACTTAGGGATAATTTTAATTAGAAATACCTGACAGCTAATCCAATGATAATGAATTTAAGAGCTTGAATGGATAAAAGGATAAAAAGGGTAAAAATAGGTCAAATTAATTTTTACAAAATTAAATATTCATTTATATCATGTTTTCAGACCTTACTTTGAATTCCTTTGTTTAGCTTAATTAATGTTACCTGAAATAAATAAGCAAATAGTGATCACTCTAATTGTATAAATACATGGTATTATACCTGGTAAAATAACGTTATGGAGAGACTAGTAAGAAAATGCTGTGTAATGGAGAGTATTCTGATATAAATCCTTAATCCATCGACTTCCTTTTGGTCTAACATAGATGTCTATTCTCATTTAATTTTCAGTCAGTTCCCCCCAGAAAGGGTATATGAATAAGGTATAGTGTAAACTTAGCGTTATGCCCATATATACATTATTTACTCTGTTTTTCTTTTCTAAGAATGAAGAAAAGAAAATCCTTTTAAGGATTGCAAACTCCAGATATTTAGGTTAGTACAAGAGCAATGATCTTAGGGGGGAAATGTTAACAAGGCAGTAAGTTTAGAATTGATCAGCAAAGCTTATTATAATTATTTTAATTTTCTTGACACAGATATCCAGTGTGCTACATATATAATTTAAAAACTAACCTTATCTTAAATAGCATAAATTGTATGATTACACATTAATTCAAGAATTTCTTACTTACCATTAACTGTAGATCACTGTGTGGGAGATGAAAGAGAATTGCTAAGCACAAGGAGCCCATGGGTGGGGGAAGATAAGCTAGCTGATAATTACAAGAATGTGTTTTGCATGGAGTGCTATAAATACTCAGAAATGAGGTTCCCAGTCACAGATGCGGGAAAGTGAGGGAAGAGGTCCCTGGGAGAGTGAAAGACTGAAAGGACAAGTTAGTTTAGCAAGAGAACATGGGAGGAAAAAGAGTTCCAGAAAGAGAGACCAGCATAGATGAAGGCAGGAGGATTTAGATACCACAGTGTATTCTTGACTGGTTGTGGCTTTGGGGTAGAGAAGTACTGAAGTGCAGCAGTAGATGGGGCTGTGGAAGGCAAGGGTCCCATCATGAGTCTTCTCTTGTGTCACATCAAGGTATTTGATTTTATTCTTGAAAGCAGCCTGGAGGTTTTGAACCATTTCAAGCAGGGTAGTGACATAATATGATTTGGTTTTTGTGTTAGAAATAATCTGATAAGGACCTTAGATCAAGAATGTTTTCTTAATTTTTTTTTTTTTTGGTTGTATTTCAGAGGAGAAATGAATCGGTTTTGAACCAATTAGTGGGAGTAGATTGAAAAAGAGTGAAGAGGTTAGAGATATTGAGAACAGACAAATTCATTACATGTACCCATGTTAACAGGGCATTTGACCAGAGTCATGGTGGGGCCAATTGTGAGTGGTTTTTCTCCTGTGTCTTATTTTTCCTTTTCCCTTGTTCCCTGTCAAACAGATTTTGTGTCCTAGCTGCCTCAGGAAGGCAGGGGGTAAAGCGGGAAAAGAAGTAGCCAATATACATTTTGATAATTGTTTTTCATAAGCCTAAGGTTTAGGAGAATTTGGAGGACTTTGTAGAGCTTGTAAAAAACAAAAAGTAGGATGTATAGGGACAATGGTTTGCTATTAAAAAAACAATGGAAGTATTTCCTCTGGATTAAAAAAAAAGTGACTCCCTTTTCCTGGAAGGAAGAGAACAGATGAAGCTGAGAATGGTTCTCACTCTGGTCATGCATCAGTTGTAGTCAGGACGCTGCAATTGTTTGATAGCTTGACTGTGCTGGAAGATGCACGTGTATGTTCCCTGCACAGGGGAAAAGGCCAGAGGGAGAAGTGGTTACAGGATACATTCTAGAAGATGGAACCAAATACAGTTTTGAGACAAAATGTCTGTACTTCAAGTATGGCCCCAAAGAAACAGACCCACAGATCTGGGGGCTCACATATCTGGGGGATATGAACGGCAAATGTTCTCATAGAAAATGATGTACCAATAATCAGTATCTGCCACCCCATTTTGGTACTTCTTAACCTGTTCTTGAGGAAAAAAATACCCCAAATAAACAAGGTTAAGTTTACCACTTGCTCTGTGAAATGACAAGGAGAGCTCAAAAATACAAATTGGATTGCTTTATAGAAAAGACAGTCTATGTCTGTGTGTGTATGTGTTTACTTATATATACATACGTATTTTTCCCCACCTCTGGGTTTGTAGACTGGGCTTTATATTTTGGGGCTTAAAAATTTATATTCCTTGCATTATTATTTTTTGAATTTCTCTGGAAAGGAGTTGCATAAGATTAAGTGGAGAAAAGACTACAGGCAAAAGCAGGTAAAAATTTAAGAAAAATGAGAAGGAAATAAGAGTATTAAGATTCCGTAGCAAGGATCAAGAATATTGTAACTTTTTTTCTCATCCCAAAAGATTTTTGTTGTTGTTGTTGTTGTTTCTCTAGATAACCCACCAGACCTGTGTAAAACAATTTGTATTTTAACTTCTCCAGAGATTTTGGAAATAATAGTACTTTTTGGTATGTTTCAGTTATCAGCACTTTTTTCGTGTGTGTTTGTTTGTATGTGCGTGTATGTATATCAGTATCTGACCAAAACTCTTTCTTATAATTGAATAGGATATTATAATAACAATTGAATATTAAGTGAATAATTCATGATAAAAAGATAGTCTTCTCATTTCCATCAGTCCTTCTCAGTGATGCTCTTGCTATGGATAGGACCATTTTTCTACCAGGTGAGCCTGAGAAGGAGGTGACACTTCCCATTATCAGGGGTAGCCAGGGCTTCCAAGCATTACCTAGGCTGTAGCCATGATTACCTGTACCATAAGCAGTGTTTTGGGATCCTGGTCTAATTTTTCTGTGACAACCCCAATTTTATATAAATACCCCTTAAAATGGGGGTAAATTCTTTTGTTTCTATCATCTTTTTCCTCCCATTTGCCCTACACATAAAAGTTCTTTATCATCAAATTAATTTACAAAAGTTTATTTTGAGTATGAAACTCCCAAAGACACTGCAGAAGATACCTTCTGAGGTCTTAAACTTCTATATTCTTGTGGCTTTGGCTAGATTTTTTTTTTTATACCAGGGATTGAACTCAGGGGCACTTAACCACTGAGCTTCATCTCCAGCCCTATTTTATATTTTATTTAGAGACAAGGTCTCACTGAGTTGCTTAGGGCTAAGTTGTAAGGCTGGCTTTGTACGCATGATCCTCTTGCCTCAGCCTCCTGAACTGTTGGGATCACAGGCGTGGACTACCAAGTCTGAGAGACAGTCAGGTTGGTTGTTTCACACATATTTTGAGCATCTTATAAGAAATAACTTGGGCATTGGTTGCTTCTTCAGTCGATGTTAGGAAAGCTTTTATGTCTAAGTGCAGCTTTGCATTCCCTGTTGACATGTGAACCTGGCTTCTCATTAAATTCTGTATTATCTTTGTTTAAAACCTCTCTTTGGATGTCCATTAGTTAATCCATAGCTTACTCTTGTCTGCTCATGGACACTGCTGAGGAAATTAAAATTAAAACTTGCCTTTCAACTGTTGTCATGTCTAAGTCAGAGTCTCCTAAGGAGCCCAGATAACTGTGGAAGCTGTTCACTGGAGTGTTGAGCTTTGAAGCAGGTCATGAGAGTCTGAGGATCCATTCTGAGCAATGGGGAATATTCACAGACTAGAAGGAATGGGAGATCCAAACACCAAGGGCTCTAGGGGCTTTGGATATGTCACTTTTGCCACTGTGGAATAGGCAGATGATGATGCCATTAGGGCAAGGCCACACAAGACATGTGGACGAGTTGTGAAAGCAAAGAGAAGGTTCTTAAAGACCAGGTGCTTCAATGTGCAAAAATATCTCTCCTGGGAAGATTGAAGTGATTGAATCATGACTGACTAAGGCAGTGACAAGGCTTTGCTTTTGTGACCTTTGATTATTTGCTATTCAGAAATACCATCTATGCCTTGGCTGTGAAGTGAGAAGGCCTGGCCAAAGCAGGAGGAATAGTGCTTCATCTTAGCCAGAGGCTGAAGTGGTTCTGGACACCTCGGAGGCTGTGGAGGTGGTTTTGGTGGCAATGACAATTTTGGTTATGGGAGAAACTTCTGTGGCTGGGGTGGCTTTGGTGGCAAGTGGGAATGGCTGAAATGGGTTTGGCAAAGATGGAAACAATCTGGAGGTAGCAGAGGGTGTAATGATTTGGGCAGTTACAATAATCAGTCTTTAAATTTTGGATCCATGAAATGAGGAAACCTCGGAGGGAGGTTTGGTCCTCATGGTGGCAAAGGACAATACATTGTCAAACCATGCAACCAGGGTGGTTCCAGCAGCATAGGTTGCCATGGCAGCAGTAGATGTTTTTAATTACAAACAGGAATCAAAACTTAGCAGGAGAGAAGAGCCAGAGAAACGATGGGGAAAGGTTTAGGTTCTAATGGATTTACAAAGTTAGCCAAGCACTTTGGTAGTAGAGATTAACTGCTATAAAAAAAACAAACAAACAAACAAACAAAAAAGGCCTGTATATTTGTGACTAATGGTGTAACAGGTTATTTTATTTTCTCTAAAGTATAAAACACTCTCACAATTTTAAGGTAGGGTTTCTTTTTTGGCACCTATAGAGTTGGTTACTAAATGTAATAGTTTGATCATTACACCGAATAAATGTGTCTTTTTTTAAAAATGTGCTGTGTAAAGTTACTTGCTTCTGAAACCATCTTGGTAAACTTCCTCAACAGTGTGAAGTTTGAATTTCTTCAGGGTGATGCGAGATCCCATTAAAAATTTATTCACAACCTTCACGGGTGGAGAAGCCATTGTCTCCAGAAACCTTGGAGTAGTTGAATTAACAATTACTGTTATGATCTTCCGAATTTCACAGTTAAAAGAGTTGCCCAAGCAAAGTCACAGAATTATCTGGTTATAAAAATGATTGTTGGCACATCCTGTATGTAATGCATCTCAGTTGAATAATGGTACCAGTTAAAATGATAGGTGAGAATGGAGCTGGTGTATCATTCATTATCGTGTGGAATCAATAGATGATTTAATCTCTTGGAAAAACCTCTCCATATACTCAGGATGAAGCTTATGATAAATACTAATAAAACATTTTCAATTAGTTTGAAGTGTAAATTCAGTATTGATTTATACCTTATAGCTGATGAAAAACTCTTACCGCTTTACAGACTTTTAAAAACAGTTCACAGTAGAAGGGTAAAGGAAGAGAGTCAGGGGGAAGAAGGCAAGAGGTGGAGAGTTATCGAGGAGTGAAACTGATCAAAGAAAGTCATATGCATATACCAATCTACCACAATGAAACCCACCATACTGTATAATTAATATGTACCAATAAATAAGCAGAAACAAAACAATACAAAACTTTGTTTTCAGCTCCTTCAGGAGTTTTAAAATTTTCTTTACAGAATTCTGGAGTTCTAGCTGAAAACCCTACCCACTGAATTTAAGGAAGGGACATTTCCCTTCCTTAAATATTCCATGTGGGTATTTATTGATCACCTCTTGTATCCAGGTGCTGTCACAGGAACTCAGCATACATCGTTGAGCAAGGAAGACCAGGCGTTTACCCTTTTGGAATTTACATCTTAGTGAGAGAGATAGACAATGCATGATAGGATTAAGTGATGGAATGCATGTAAGGCACTTACCACAGGACCAGGCATATAAGTGCTCAGAAATATTATTGCTATTATGTATTTTTAATGCTGTTGTTACCAGGCATAGTTGAACTGCCTCTTGGACACTTATTGTGTTGCCATTCTGAGTTGAGCTTCTTATAGTTGTTGCACTTGTAGGTAAATTATTGGTTCATCAACCTCAGAAATGAAACTGTCTGGCAGAGAGGGAACTTCTTTTGGAGAAGACCTGGCCCGCCTGTGTGCCCTAAATCTGAACTGAAGCAGGTATCGCTGGTAATCACTTCCAGTTGCCCTGCAGTCTTACTGCCTTCTTCTAGAATGTATTAACACTTCTTTCTTCACTTTTTCCCTCCATCATCAGTGTGACATGTCAACACAGGATGCAGCATATCAATCATTTCTTAGAGGAATTCAATAGTAGTTTTTGTGAGTAATGAAAATGATTACCGGGTTGATGGTGAATTTGCTATCGACAATCTGATATGACAGTTATCTCACACAGTGGCAAGTGTTAAATGAACCTGAAAAGAAAACTGAGATGCCAGTATAAGCAGCACTGGAGGGCTGGAATTTATGCATAAGTCAGAATGTCTGATCAAACATTTGTCACCCTGGGGTACCTAAGGAGTTAGAGGGGAAAATGTCAACTAAGGCTTTCGCTACACAGACTGGAACTCATAGCCTGATCTCTTAGTCATGGGTATTGATATTAAGGATCAGATACCTGTAGGGTTTATCTAGTTTCTCAACTCTCCCTTCAGTTTTATTTTTAATTTTATTAGTTTATTTGTTCATTCAGTGAATGAGACATATATATGACCTTTATTATGTTTCATGCCAGTTGTTTCTGGAGTTTAGATTTCATAGAATGTAAACTTAAAAATAAGTATGAGGATAATTATAGGATTGTCATTTTTAATATAGCCAATGAAGGACAATTTAAAAAAAATCATTTTACCTATAATCATCATCATTTAGCAAAAGAAAGGGCATTTTAAATACCAAGAATTTAGAAAGAACATCATCTCAGAATAGAGGACAGTTCTATACATATAATTAATTTTATTTAAATAGCTCTACATCATGCCTGTTTTCTCATTTTCTAGACACCCTGGAGCAAGTTTTCATGAATTAGTACTAGTCAGCTATTATTATTTAGTAATTTTATATAAACATATTGTGTTTTTAGCAAATACTTTCTGAGGACCAACACCATAGCGAATCCTTTTCAATTTCTCTGCTGGTGCCCACTGTGCTGGACTCAGGAAATGCTCAATTAGATTGCAGCAGATTACAGCTCACTCAGAGAATGTTTTGTAATGGGAGCTATGTGAAATTGGAAAGGATTATGTATGTGTACATATAAATGGCATATATTAAGTTGCATGTCACCAGAGGTCTTCATACAGACTGAATGACTTGTCAGGGATGATTGTAAAGAACGTTTCTCTTCATCTGAATTTTCTAGAAAACAGTTCTTGAAAAATAGACTGTAACTACTCCTGTTGTTTTCCAAGCGAACAGTTTGTGTTCTAAAGTAAGAGGTATATGCACCAAGATTTTTTTTTTTTTTTTGCTCCAGTGGGTATAGAAAAATAATGCAATTTATTGTGAACATAATAGTTTAGTAATTGCTGTCTTAACTATTGTCAACTTAACTAAATGGCTGAGGTTAAATGACAGTCTCAATTTCAAATAGAATTTATTGACTTGATACTCCTGAAATACCAAGCACGAGTGGCTAGGGAGCCATTTCTGGTACTTCTAGTGTGCTTGAATGTTTCTATTCCCACATACTGAACCATATCCTTAGTAAGAATTGGTTGCGTTGTTGAAAACCTGTGTATGATCATTGTATTTGAATTATATTTACAAAATTATGTAAGCACCATATAAATTGATGTAACAAAAGAAAAGAGTTACTGAGGCAAGGTTTAAACTGTTAATGTTTTATTTGAGAGATGCCAAACCTAGGGCAGAGAGAGTAAGAAAAGTGAGGCAATAGGAAATTATACAGTGCTTCACAACAGACCCTGAAGAGACACAGGAGGGCACTGAGTACTTGAGCCCCTTTTGTCCAAGGAACTTTTCTGGATGGGTTACCACGAGAAACTGTGCTTGGATTATTTATTTGTGGGAGCAAAATGTAGAGAAATTATAGATCAGCATTTACTTCATGAGTTGTTAACTCCTCTGCATTTCAGGGTTTTATTATGCAGTCCTTTCAAACACTGCTCAGCAGGAGATCCCATGCCCAGTATGTGGGAGTAGGGAGAAGAGTCAGAAGGTCCATAGGTGGGGTTGGTCAGCCTTGTTGATTTGAGATGACTAAGATGGGAAGAACTGGGACTCCAGGCAAGTGGCTTTGGCTCCAGATGGAGAAACCATGTGGACATAAGCAGCGATGGCTGAGGTAGACAGAGCAGCTGATGGTCCGGAGACAGATGGCTCTGAAGGAACCTGGGAGGACATATAAAATTTGTGTCCAAGCCAGGCATGGTGGCACATACCTATAATTTATTTACTTGGGTGTCTGAAGTAGGAGAAGCACAAGTTTGAGGCTGGTCTTAGTAATTTAATGAGACCCTGTCTCAAAATAAAAATTAAAAAGGCTGGGAATGCAACTCAGTGGTACAGTGCCCTTTGGTTCAATCCCTGGAAGGAAAAAAAGAAAAGAAAAGAAAAAAAGTTGTGTCTGCATAGCATTTATGTATAGTGAGTTGAACTAGACCAACATTTTTTTTCATGTTTATTGCAGGTATCACTGATAATATTAAAGATAATTTCATGAGGACTGTGAATGAATACTTTTTAAGCATTTGGTGTTTGTTTAAATATGTATTAGGCTAAAATAGTACATAATAACATGATATATTATCTTCCAAATAATGTAAGTTTTCCTTTGAACATAATTTCCTAAAACAAAAAATTGAATCAATTTAAAGAAAAATAATAGGTAAATCAGAGTACAATTATATGCAGAAATGACAAAAATTGTTGTCTAATGATTGAAGTTTAAAAATAGTGGACAAGAGAACTTTTCCAACTCCAATGTCCATAAGTTTCCAAATGCCTGTGTAATTCTGTTCTAGTGGTAAAAAACCTGCAAAGCTATTGAAAACAGAGAACCTCTGTTTTCCAGTGTGTGAATT
Source organism: Urocitellus parryii (assembly GCF_045843805.1). Lineage (NCBI taxonomy): Eukaryota > Metazoa > Chordata > Mammalia > Rodentia > Sciuridae > Urocitellus > Urocitellus parryii. The sequence continues at coordinate 89,192,424 of NC_135534.1, read as the reverse complement.
TCTTTGCTTTGGATTAGATTTTAGAACCCTATACTTTTTCTCAATAAGACTCTGCTAGCTTCCTCCTTTGGTTTTATAGTGGCCAATGTTTTCTTTCATTAAATATTTACTTTCTCCAGTCCCTTTAAGTGGGGAAAAAAAGTAAACCTAATAGTCATTTGTAGGCATCCTGATTCTCTCTCTCCATGCTGAGGCATTAGCTCTGACCAAGGAAATTCATCTTCATCCTTCATTAGAGTGTTGTTCACTGAAGTGGTTTATAGCCAAATAGAGTTGCTGGCCTTGCAGATTCTGTTTGGGCTGGTACTGAATCAAATGTGTTCTTGATGTCTAGATAAATCATGCCTTAGATTCTCTTGGTTATATCTGTGTTAATTTCTAAAACCAACTGTCAAAGAGATGAAAGCCATCTAGTGAAGCATGTTGGTATGTGGCCACTCTAATTCAGATTGCTTTCCATTAAATATGCCTTGCCTTACACATGTATATTAAATGAATGATTAAAAGATTCTTTTCTCAGAAAAACTAAAATATAAAAAAATAAAAAATATAAAACACAAAATATAGGAAAAGATGAGGGTTCTTTGATGTCTGCACTCTAAAAGCTGTTTACAGTGGAGTGAGATGGATGCAGAACAGCAGTGCCAGTATAGTCCTGTTAAAAACCAGCTTGAACTGTGGGACATTTGTGCCAAAATGCATCCCTTCATTACAGACAACAGCTTTTGCAGTTTTTCTTCTTCCCATTTTATTGAAATATAATTGAAAAATAAAAATTTTAAACATTTAAGATATAAAACACATTTGATACACATATAATTATGAAATGATTAGGACAATCAAGGGTATTAACATATCTATTACCACAAACAGCTACCCCTTTATTTATTAAGTGATGAGAACACTTAAGATATACTCTTAACAAATTGCGAGTATAAAATACAGTATTGTTAATTAGAGTCACTATAGTATCCATGAGAACTCCTGAACTTACTCTGCATAAATTCAGTTTTGTATCCTGTTTTGGTGCTATGGCTGCCATAAAACATACATATTTATATTTCCATCTTTTAGGTGCCAAAATTACCTTTCCTCCCCATTCTTTCCCATTCTTCTTGATAGTTTTAACAGGTGTGAAGTAATAGCTCATTGTTGCTTTGATTTTCATTTCCGTGATGAAAATGATATTGAGCATCTTTTCATACACCTGTTGACTGTTTGTGTGTCTTTTTTGGAAAAAAAAAAGTCTATTCAATTCCTCTGCCTATTTTTAAATCAGGTTGTTTGTTTGCTAGTGAGTTCTTTGAGTTTCTTGTATATTTTGCATGTTAATCTTTTGTTGGATATGGGATTTGCAAATACCTTCTCCCATACTCTAGGTTGACTCTACACTCTGTTGATTGTTTGCTTTATTGTACAGAAGCTTTCTTGTTGAGTGCCATCTCACTGTGCATCTTTGCCCTTGTTGCCTAGGCTTTGGGGGTCATATCAAAAACCAATTGCTAAGGTTAATTTCAAGAAAATTTCTCCCTGTGTTTTCTTCTAGGGGTTATAAAACTATAAATAGTTTTGAGTCTTAAATTTAAGCTTTTATTTCATTTCAAGTTGATTTTCTGAATAGGTGTAAGATAAGGACCAATTCCATTTTTTTTCACGTGAACATCCAAGTTTCTTAGTGCCTTTCTCTATTATGTGTTCTTGGTACATTTGACGATGATAGTTGACTGTGTATGTGTGATCTCTGTTCTTTCCTGTTGATCCATATGTCTGTTTTTATGCCAGTAAGACACTGTTTGGATGACTGTTGATTTGTACCTAAAGGCTTTAATTATTCCTTTTCAGGTCCTTTAGTTGCATTTTTGTAATGACTGGGGACTATCTTAGATTTTTTTTTTTTTTGGCAGGGGGGTCCTGGTGATTGAATCCAGAGCCATGGGCAAGCCCTCTACTATGGAAACACATCTCTGCCCTCTAAGTTTTTTTTTTTTTTAATTTTATTTTGAGATAGTATCTCACTAAATTGCCTAGTCAGGCCATCAATTTGTGATCCTTCTTCCTCAGCCTCCTGAGTGGCTGGCATGACAGGCATCACCACTATGCCCAATTTAGAATTACTGTTTAGCCTGAAAATATTTCTTAAGCTTAGTGTGTGCTTCTGTTCAGAGCAAAGCACTGTTGTAGGCACTGTGAGCATGCATGTTGGGCCGAAGTCCCTTCTATATATTTTTGGATACTGTTGTAAATGGGATTGCTTGTGCGATTTCTTTTTTAAATAGTTTCTTGTTAACCTATAGAAATGCAACTGATTATTGTGTGTTGACTTTGTGTCCGGCAACTTGTAGAACTTGTTTCTCAATGCTAGCAGTTCTTTCAGTGACATCCTGAGCGTGTTCCATATAGAAGATCATGTCATCTGAAAGCAGAGCCAATTCTTCTTCCTTTACAAGTTGGATAATTTTGTTTCTTTCTCCTGGCTTCACATATTATGTTATTGTGGTTATAATTTATATCTTTTTATTTTGTGTATACATTAAAATTATTGTGGCTATAGTTATTTATAATACTTTTTCTTTTAATGTTCATAATTGAGTTAAAAGTAATTATGTGCCACCTTTACTGTATTAAGAATGCTCTGAATTTGACTCTTATACTTTTGTCAGTGAGTTTTATGCTTTCTTAAGTTTCATATTACTAATCAGCATCTATCTTTTCACTTTAGCTTCAGCATTTCTTGTAAGGCAGGTGTAGTAGTGATGAGCTTTCTCCATTTTATGTGTCTGGGAGAGTCACTATCTTTCCTTTATTTTTTAAGCTTGGCTTTCCTGGGTATGACATCCTTGGTTGGCAGATTTCTTTCAGAACTTTTTTTTTTTTTTTTTTTTTTGGTGCTGGAGATTGAACCCAGGGCTGACACACCTGAAGTCTATTGTCTATGGTTGATAGCAGCAGATAGACACCTCTCAAGAAGGATAGAGAGCGTGCAGGGAAGCATGGGATTCCTCTTTGCTACACTATTTTGTTCCACCTGGGTTTCCCAGCCTATTGGACGGTGCTTCCTACATTCAGGACAGGTCCTTCCCACTGATTACTATCACACACACAAATCCTCTCTAAAAACACCTTCCTGGATATACCCATGTTTTACCAATTTCTTAGGCATCCCTCAATCTAGTAAGGATATAAACAAAATCAGACATCACATTTTGGATTGCATGTGATGTTTCTATTTTTTTTTCTAACTTCAGAATGGTTTGCTTTTGTCATTTGATAATTTGTTTATAATATTTCTTAGTGTAGTTCTTTTTGAAATGATACTGTTTGGGTACTTCTATATTTCATGAACTATCCTGCCAAAGATTTGAGAAATTTTAGCTATAATTTCTTTTCTTTTTACATCTATTTTTAACTGATTCATAAATATGTAAAAACTATATATATATTAGCTGGACGTGGTGGTGCATACCGGTAATCCCATAGACTAAGGAGGGAGGCTAAAGTAGAAGAATTGCAAATTCAAACCAGCCTGGACAATTTAGCAAGGCCCTAAGCAACTTAAAGAGACCCTATCTCAAAATAAAAAAAAATAAAATAAAGGGCTAGGGATGTGGCTCAGTGGCTAAGCACTCCTGGATTTAATCCTTGATACCAAAAAAAAAAAGAAAGAAAGAAAAGAAAAGAAAGAAAGAAAGAAAAAAAAAAAAAACCCTGAGGAATGAAGCCGGCCTTCTATGAACTAATATCTCTGAAACTGTGAGCCCTCACATAAACTTTTCTTCCTATGTAGTTGTTCTGGTCAGATCCTTTAGTCAGAGCAGTGAAAAAGCTGACTAAAACATGTATACATTGTGTAATGTTTAAATTGGGAAAACATATCTATCTTCTCAAATGTTTATCATTTCATTATGTGAAAACATTCAAAATCCTTTCTTCTTTATATTAACTTATACTTAGATAGGAAGAAGTTCTGGGCATATTATTGCCCAGAAGGAACAGTAGGGTTCCTTTCTCCACACCTCTCTCCCTCTTATTATTGTTTTTTGAATTTTTTTTTCCTGAACTGTTCTCTCTTTTCTCCTTCACTTGATGGTGTCTCGTAAATCTCATAGACTTTCTTCATCCTTTTTTCTTTTTTATACTCAGTAAATTTCAAGTGACCTGTCTTCAAGTTAAAAATTCTTTCTCTGCTTTATTGAGTCTGCTGTTGAAGCTCTTGATAAAATTTTTCATTTCATTCATTGTATTTGTGTGTGTGTGTGTGTGTGTGTTGCAGGGGCGGGGGTTACTGGGAATTGAACCTAGGAGCCCTCTACCCCTGACCTACATCCGAACCCTTTTAATTTTATTATGAGACAGGGTCTTCTAAGTGTTCCAGGCTAGCCTTAAATTTGTGATATTTTTCGTGCCCACTTTTACATGTATTTATACACAAGTTCTTCCTCTAATCTCACCTCCCAGATCCTTTTTTTATTCAAAGCCCCTGACCTACTGGTGAAGCTATTTACCACTGCTCATGTATTCATGTATATTTTCACCTTGACCACATTTCTTCCAATAAAATGGTTGGCTAGGTACATCCCCAAAGAGTACCTATTAAATAATTCATCTCACTTCTATCTCTAAGGCCATTCTTCAGTGGAGTTGTAATGCAGCAGCTCTCCATCTTCACTTGTACACATATAATGAGCAAAATCATTTGTGAAACAAGCTGAGTAATTTTCATTTGCCATCAGTTGGTCTGGATATAAAGGCTTCTTTTACATATTTACTCCCAGAGCAATAAGTATAACACCAAGTAGGTAAAAACTTGATGACAATGGGATAGTTAGTCTCAAAGTCCTTCTGATAGAATACTTAGTTATTATAAATTGAAAAGGAGTAACTTTATAGCAGAAAAACCTATCAGATACCAACTTGATCAAATTATCAAAGTTAACATTACCAACAATGGAATAAATTAAAATCATGTACGAATCAGTAGAATATAATAATAGCACCACATCCCTTTTGTCATGTTCCTGCCAAAAATGCAAAATTAAATCTAATCAGGAGGAATTATAAGATAAATTGAAATCACATGACATTCTTCACAATGACTGACTATCTTGTAATCTTCAATATCATCAAATCAAGAAAGTCAAAAAACAACTTAGGAGCTTTCAAGCAGACAAAGAACAAAGAGAAAAGAAGCAATGGAGAAAGGGAGAGAGGGGAAAGGAGAAGTGGGAGGAAGAGGAGGAAGATGACAGTCTCTAAATCCCTTTTGAAGGAAAGTACCCAGTGAACCAAAGATTTCTCGCTACGCCTTACCTCTTCAAGTTTCCATTCCCTTGAATAGCACCAACCTGGAGACCAAGTCTTTAACATGTGGGCCTTTGAGGGAGATTCCAGATCTAAGCATAATAAAAGGTGCATAGTTTTTTCCTTCTTCAAATAATATGTCCTTGCACCAGGTCCCTAAATGATCTTTATTGTGATTCCTTCGTCGGCTCTTGCCAAAAGCTTTATACAGAATCTTTTCCAATTGTAGATACTTCTAATGGCAAGAGAACTGACATGAATTATGTCCTAAATATCACAACCAGGACCTGATGCAGAACCATCGATTGTCCTGAGCCCAATTCAAAACTATGTGCTTCTCCAGGTGTGGTGGTGCATGCCTGTAATCCCAGCAAGTCAGGAGGCAGATACAGGAGGATCAAAAGTTCAAAGGAAGCCTCAGCAATTTATCAAGGCCCTAAGCAACCTAGCAAAACCTTGTCTTAAAATAAACTATAAAAATGTGGGGCTGTAGCTTAGTGGTTAAGTACCCCTGGTTTCAAACAAAACCATCCAACCAAACACCACCCCCCCAAAACAAAGCAAAACAAAACAACAAAAACTATGTGCATCTGTTTCACTTGGTAAATGAGTTAGAACAGTATTCCCAAGTTTAGAGTATGCTATCTTTAGAACATAAGGGCCTGGTCAGTATTTAAGCATGGATGTCTGGTGAAGGATGTTCTGGGATATTTTGTCTTTATTCTTGAAGGAATGTCCCAACATTCTTTGACTGGATTCTTGAGAGCTTCATCAGTATCATGGACCCCTGAATTTTCATAAAATTTATCTTCTATATTCTGAAGTGAATGTTTCTTTCCAAGGCCTCTATCACAATTGCCACTCCTTGCTTGGTATTTCTGACCCAATTACCATGATCTCACGTGTATAATGCACTGATCCAATGTTCTATGGAATGTTCACATAGTCCAGGTCCCTCTGAATTATGTTGTGATAGAGAGTGAAGAGTTAACCCAGCTCTTGGGCAGCTCTGTAATGTATATTGTTATTCATCTCCTGAGAACAGAGTGCTTTCTCTTTTATAGGAGTGGAAACGATTGTCTGCGTCAGATCAAGAGTGACTTCTAAGTTCCTGGGGCTGTGCTGAACTGCTGTGGCAGAGATTCCACACTTGGCAGTGCAGCTGCAGTTGGAGATACTACTTGCTAACTTTACATTAGGTTACTGCCATGTGCTTGAATTCAAGGATGGGGCATTGGGTCAGTGACTTCCTTTGGCTGAAAGAATACCTGGACAGGGATTGAGCTGTAGGTTATCAGCAGTCAATTCCATTAGAAGCTAAAAGAATGAGTATGTTGGTCCTGAAAGTGTGAGATTTGGTACCATACCTCAGCAAAAGTTAAAATGGGCTCTTTTAATTGTTGTTTTACACCATGAAATTTGAGTACACTTTTCAGGAATAGTGCCCTATCTTCCTCAGCTGTGAATTTAAAGTCTTATTCTTTGAAACCATAGGAAAATGTTCAGTTTCAGCTTGTGTCGTCCCTTTTTTGCTTATTGTAATCATTATTTTTGTGTCTCTGTTTTTTGAAAAGTATTGAATTGCCTTTTTAGGGCTATTTTCTGTCTTTCAAACATCACTCATCGTTTCCAAGGGTTAAAAGGTGAGTAAAGTTAAAATGAACAAATTTGCATTTCATCTTTTTAAAAGAATAATAATGATTCTTAGCTTTAGCACACACACAAACACATGCACACATATGCAGACACACAAATATGCATTTAAATAGGAATGCTTTATGCACCATCTCATTCCCTGTATGTTGCATTGCTTTGCAAACCACGTCTAGTCTAGAGAAAACAATGCGAGAGGACTTGAAAGTGCAAAACCTTTTTCAGGTTGTAGACACCTATTATTATGTATCACAGTGCAGATTTAGTGCCTATCAGCAAGATCTTGTGAAAGACATGACTCAGCATAGCACACTGGTCACTACCACACCTAGCTACTGGACCCAGATAACCTGAAGTATGGAACTAGCTCTACAGTTTATTCTTTTCCAGTCAAAATAGCTTTCAAAAATACAAGCAAGTAACAAAAACAATGAACAGATATTATTTTGGAATTAACTTTGAGTCATCTCTAACTTATATTTGAAATTAATAAACTATTAAAAATATCAGATACTTGCAAACTTCCTATCAGTGACACATAACTGATCAGGACATCCTAAAGTAAGGAAACACTGTTATTGAAAACCACCTTAGTGAAAACTTTATAAAGTTGTCTTCATATGAGAATCATCTGAATTCCTGAAATAATCTTGATTCCATGCCCTCTCCTTTTCTTACGAGATTTTTTCAAATTTCCCTGCTGCCCTGCATAATCAACTCCTCTCCATATGCCCAGGTCATAGCAAACACTGATTTATTGTCTGGTCTTAGAGGTTTTGTTTCTTCTAGAATGTCATATAAAATAAATCATTTATACATAGACTTTTGAGACTGATTTCTTTTTCTTAACACAATGCATTTGAGATTCATCCACATTGTTTCACATATTAGCAATATGCTCCTTTTTAGTGTTGAATACTATTCCCTTGTATGGTTGTTCCACAGTTTATCTATTATCACTAGTTGAAGGACATTTGAGCTCTTTCCAGTCCTTGATGATTATGAATAAAGCTGCTATAAATATGTTCTGCAAATGCAAGTTTTGTTTACTTAGATAAGTATCTAGGGATGGAATTGCTAGGTTATATAGTAGAGATATATCTAATTTTATAAAAACAAAACAAAACAAAACAAAACAAAACAAAACAAAAACCTGCCCCACTATTTTTTAAAGTGTCTATATGGTTTTATACTCTGCTCCTGGCTCCAGCAATGTGTTATAATACTAGTTGCCCTGTGTTAGTAGGGTCAGTATTTTAACTTTAGGGGTATAAGGTAGTATTTCACTAAGGTTTTAATTTGCATTTTTCTTACAGATAAATGATGTTTAATGCACAGTTAGGTTTCAAAACCTGACTCTGAATTGTTCTGACACTTTCTACTTGAGTCACTTTAGGAAGGTTATTGAATCGCCCTAAATTTCAGTTTCTTCAAACAGACAAAAAAATAGACTTTCTTTCAACCAGACTGATATGCAGTTAAATGCAAGGATATTTTTAAAAGACTGAGTATTTTTTTACTAAAGTAGTTTCAGGAGTTTGAGTTGGTGAATATTTATTATATGTGGAAAAGCATGATACACACAAGATCTCAATCAAACAAAATGGGATGGTGGGGATGTATATTGTGTGTGTATGTTGTGTTGTATATTGTATGTATATATGTAGGACCCAGGAGGACTCATTCAACTCAGCTGCGTGTGACTGGATGACACATTTGCTTCTGGTATTTTTCTGTTTCCTGTAATGCTTTAAAAAAATAAAATTTATTTAAAGATCAGCTAAGTACTTTTGGCATTTAATAGACATTCAGTAAATGTGAGTACTTAATGATTCTTCTGAACTAATTTGGTTATTCTCAAAATTTCATGTTTTAAAAAATACCTTCAGATGTTAAAAAATATATTTGGGCCCAGGTAGACCCAATTGGTCATTTGGTCATGTCCTGATAGGTTCTCTCTACCATTAGCTAATGGGCATGTTGCTCAAGACTCTCAGAGTTTCAAGCCTAGAAGACACTAGTAGCCTATGTGATTGAGTTCAGGTTGTACCTGGAGCATTACATGTTCTCCGTTCTTGTCTTGTTGGATAATGCAAGATGCATTAATGGTACCAATTACAAAGTGTGAGTTTGATTTATGGCTCTTTGTTACTTTCTCTGGCAGTCACCATGCAATAAGAAAATCCACACACAGCAATCTAAAGACAATTTAGTCTGAAATGGTGCTTTGCAATTTAGGCATTTAATTAGGGGTTTTAAAGCTTAATTAAAAAGTTAAATCATTTGTCTTTATTTCTGAAACAATGCTATTGTAGATGGTTCAATTATGTAAAATAAAACATAAGATATGTATTTCCTTGTCTTAAGTTATAGCATCATTCACACATAACAGCACAGCCCCATAAAATGTATCTGAGAAGATAGAACAAAATTGAAATATAGAACCATTAAATATAGTGTTGAAAGTAACTTCTGGTCTGTGAAGTTGTTTTTCTCTTCTTTAGTTTCATGATCCTTGCAACATATGAGCTTTTCCTCCAAAAATGTAAATGATGAGAAAAAGGATTTCAAGTATATTACCTACAATTCCATCCAAAGGCACACATTTATGCAAAAAAACTAGAATGAAGCTTCTCATCAATCTCGTTATTTAGCTCTAAAAAACAAATTACATTCTTGTTTCTGAGTAATCATCCTTCAGGTGCAACAAAAATGTACTTTCTAATTTTTAGGAAACTAAACCTAGGCCTCCATATTAGTGTTTTCTAGGTAAACACAACCAAGAGAACTTATTTATCTTTATCTATAAATATTTAGTGACTGGCACTCCCCCTGTTATATGCATATAAACAATAGGAACTATCTACATCTCTTTCATATTAAGCTGCCTTTATTTTGTGGAGTGATTCTTTCCTTAAAATAGGTTGTGAAAAAACTATGCATGGAAGTAAATACCTGGGTCCTAAATCTTGCTATTGTATTAAATTTGGATATATTGGAAGATTTGCACTTCCCACGTGTTCTTCAACTTTTATAGGTTGTATGTTAAACAACAATTACGTCATATTAGACCTATACAAGACAGATAGCAGACACTAGTGATTGTGTGTACTGGAAAAGGCAGGACCCAGGTAGGAATCAGAGCAGTGGACTGAGATGACTTCAATTATACATATGTGGCCAGACACCTGTGCTCCTAGGTTATCTACCCTCATTTGGTGTCAAGTGACCTAGATCAGTTGTTCTTACCACTGGCTGCACATTAAGATCACTTGGGGAGATTTTAAAAAATAATGATATGTAGATTCTGTGTCAGGCCAAATTAAACCAGAGTCTCTAGGGGTAGAGCCCACACCCTAGTATTTTTAAATGCTCCCGAGGTGAGTCTAATGTGCAGCCACAGTTGAAAGCCACTGGCCTGTATCTTCCTAGTAACATGGCACCAATGATTCCTGCTGTGAGCATGGGAAGTAGCTTGAGAAGTAGTGTAAGGATAAGTCAAAATTTAGAAGAGGGATAAATTAAGTCACTAGGAAAGCTCAGTGGAAGTCAATAAGCTATCTTAAAATTATACAGAGTCATCCAGGGGGCCCAAATGATATTAAATAGTTTGACCTAGAGAGGATCCAATCAGTGTTTCATTGTAAAGTTCTTTAGCAATGCTTGCCAGCTAAGGAGTAGGAAAAATGAACATCAGGGTCATTCATCGTGGAGGATTGGCATTTTTGATAGTTCCCAAATGATGCTGAGTATGGGAATCATAAGAGAAACTTATGAAAAACAAAATCTGGGACTCCACATCCACCGAGCCTCTTCTAGTAGATCTGGGTTGGTTATCTTCACTTTTAACAAACACACCAGGTATGAGGGGGAGGCAGTAGACTACAGCTTGGGGAACTACTGAATCAGGGGAATGGATTCTGTGTCCACAGTGGACACATGGTTGAAAGATGAGATCTCAAGATCCAGGTAGGTAAGGTGGCAACTGAAATCAGAAGGGCACAGGAGAAAAAGGAGGCAAATAGGGAATAAAGAGCAGGGTTCCTGGCAGAAGGGGAGGTGAGGAGTTAGAGACAAGGAGCTGTTCTGGCAAAAAATAGTTGGTCAAAACTATGGTCAGAGAGAGGAAATTCACTGTTTGATCTTGGATTTCATCTCTCGTACGTTTCTTTGTTTTGATCCCCCCTTCACGTTACTATAGGAATTTTGAGGACACAGAAGTCAGCCCATCATAGATACAAAAGCTGGGCGTAGGATGCTGAAACTCTATTGAAAGAAAAGGAAAGCACAACATGATTTTTCTTTGGTTACTTGGAAATCAAGACAAATCCCCAGTCTTCTCATAGTTTTAGCCTAGGGGAGAGATGAGGTGAGCATGTGCTAAATTAGCTTCTGCAAGACGTTCTGTGATTGCTAATTTTTGACCTTCTTTAGCACAGACTGCGATCTGAGGGCAAAGCCTCCTGGCTCCATGAGGAACAATGGCCTGGCTTGGTAACAAACTGATTTCCTTTTTGAACCTGCATGAGGAAATAAATTGGGGTCTGTAGGCTTAAAAGATTAAAACACTACAACCCTTAGAATTTAAATGAGAATTATTAGGGGAGAAATTATAACATGTCAATTATTGATCAGATATTCTTATCAAAATTGCCTAACAATGTGAGAAAGGAGAAGAGATTGCAGGGCTCTAAGGTATAGGTGCATATTTTAGTGACTTGGATTTGACATTCTCCTGTTTGTTTCGTGAATGCAGAGGGGGAGAAGAACATTCTCATTATCACCTTGCAGAGCTTATCTTAGAAGCCTCCTAGAACCACAGCTGTGTAGACATTTGATGTAAGCCCAAAGGTGCCATGGTTTTATCTTAAAAGCTTTTTCTTCTTCTTTAATAAACTGACTAGAAGTATAATTTGCATGCCATAAAATTCAGCCATTTTAAGTGTACTGTTCCACAATGATATTTAGTAAATTTCCCAAGTTGTGAAACCATTATCACAATGCAGCTTTAAAACATTTCCATCACCCAGTAACATCCCTTATGCCGTTTGACTGTTCATCCGTATTCCTACTCTCAGACCCTAGCAATAACTAAGCTGCTTTCTGTCTCTGTAGACTTGAATAAAGGCATTTTTCCCCATGCAACATGTATTTGAGAAATTCTACTTCTTGGACATATGTCAGTAAAATAAAAACTAGTATGGTGGCCTTTTCCTCAAATTATCTGAGTTAAGTTCCTAGGTTAATTCTAGTCCTAGTGGTTTTTAAAGTAAATTTGGTCATCATGTCAATATAATAATATTTGAAAAAACAATATAATAGTCTACTTTATTCTGATATATTCCTCCTATTGCTAAAGGTTAAGTCAATTCTTGACTTAACCTACTAGCTTGTCCCTTGTTTTATATATAATTATTACTTTAGTGATCTTTGATGTAGTCAAGACTGTCAGATGATACAAAGAAAATGTGGCAAAGTCTATTGTTAAAAGTGAATTTTCACTTCTTATTTCTAAGTACTGACAACCTTTTATTATTGCTAACATTTACAAGGGACAAATGAGTACTCGAGGAAAATTCATTTTATTACTTTGGAAACAGAAGCCTATTATTTTCATTCCAGTAATTTCACCAAATGGTCATCACATTTAAGTAGTTCTTTTTTTTTTTTCCTAAAAGACTCCTCTCCACTTATCCCTTTATGTTCTCCACTGAAAACCAAAGATGTAGCTTCTTGCAAGTGTGATGTGTGCAAAAGCAAAGATGCTGCTGTGGTTCACAGAATATGAGCTTCTCTTCACTGTGCAGATGAAGCATGGAATTGTCAGCATGAGCCATGCATTTAATTGGGTGCTGTCAAAATGGGGCTGAACATGTTATTTAAAATATCTTATTCTATGTTTAAAGCATTTCTAAGGGATCAAGGCCATAGTTTATCATCCTTTTTTTGTTCTTTTCCTACTTTCCATACAGATTAACATTATTCTTGTGCCTTATCACATTATTTATTAGAAAGTTTCTGACTGTACCATCTGCCATCAGCATTCACAGCTCACAAAGCCATGAGATGTACAATACTTTTAGGTGAAAACAATTATTGCAAACTTTAGTGCTCTATATACAAACTTGAATATTCATATGCAGATTTGTGTGTGTGTGTGTGTGTGTGTGTGTGTGTGTAATAAATTAAACAGAGTAAGGCACAAACTGCTTCTTCTTGGATAACTGATGGAAATTTAAATTCCTGACTGATATTTCACAATAAACAAGGTACTCTATCTGTATCAGAACTTCATCAGATTTTTTTTTTGTATCATGAATTAACACCCAATGGATGTTATCACTGTATGAAATTTACTGATTCAATTTCTCAGCTAATTAAGGAAGAGTCAGAAACTATCCAGTGATCAATGACTAATGATTTTACCATTTAAAGTAAAAAGAAAAAGTCTGTAATCAGTTATAGATCAGTAACTCAACTGGAAGCTGTAAGATCTGATTAGGTTCAGTCAACCTTCTGGCAAATAAAGTAACTGAATCAAAAATAATAATAACTTTTTCACTTAATGCAACATCCTTGATGTCAATCAGTACTGGTCTAGACTTTCTTACTGTATATCTCATGAATTTGTGCAAATCAAGGTCAGAAGACTGGTAATTAGGACAGAACTGATGCAAGTAAAGAGGGAGAAATTATTTTCAAAGAGTTATGGAGAATAATTCCAGTTTTAAGGAAAATTTCGCAGAAGTTACAACATGAATAAGGTCAATTTTCACTTACAGGAGAGAAAGTATTTGCAATGTGTGTTTTTTTTTTTTTTTTTAATGTTGTGTGCCCAGCAGTGCAGGTTAGAAAACTGGATAAAATGTGACTCTGATTAAGCCTAGGAATCTGAACTCCAGTTTAAATTTGGCCCAAACATAAAGCATTAAAGCAAAAAAAAAAAAATGTTTTTTAAACAAAAGCTTTTACTTGTTCTTCCTCTTTAGTTCTGAGTCTTGAGCTTTTGGATTCACTCTTTTCTTTTGCTAGTCCTGGATCAAGTTTAAATCACTAATGTGAAAGCAATTTCCCCAATCCAGGGAGGTGACTTAACTCTAAAACCAAGATTAGATTTAGGAAGCTACTTTCGTTCTGCAAGATTGGAGAGCAGTGCCTGTGAAGGTGGAGTGTTTCTTTAATTTTTTAAAGGAGATTTATTTACTAACCCATGCCAGAAAATTTGCCCTGTAAAATCAGGTTTTATCACGATCTGACTTAGGAGCCTCTCTAACTTCATTATCTCCACTGCCTCATACACCATGTTTTTCCACTGCCCAAAGTTATTCTAACCAAGTTCTTGTTCAGCAATATGCTTTTGTACACAGTGCTTCTCTCTAACTGCTTTTCTATGCTCTATTTTTCTTACAAACACCTGCTTATCTTTGAAATTTTAGTAATTTCTTCTTTGGGAGTCAGGCTGCTCACTTCATTTAAGATTTTTAAAACAATCTGTTTTTGCTTGCATATTATCACTTGTTATATTCTCTTATTTGTTTCCCTACCAGATTCTGTGCTGCTCAGGAGCAGGTAGCAGTGTTGGTTACATATATAATAGATGCTTACTAGCTATTTGTTTATTGACTAAATGGAAATGCCTGTCTACAGGTATATAAGTGCAGCTACCTTTGGAAAAATACTAAACACTGGGCACTGATGTAAGCTTTTTTTTTTCTTTTTTTTAGCACTTTAAAGTTGTCTTCTTCCTTGCATTACTTCTGAGGGGAAGTCAGCAATACTTTTTTATTGCTCCTCTTAATCTAATGCTTCTTTCCCTCTGGCTGCTTTTAGGATTTTCTCTTTATGACTAGTCTTCCTTGATTTTATTATGATATTCTTTCACATGGTTTTCTTTGTATTAATTTTGCTGAATTTGTTCATCTTTTTTCTATCTCTGGATTCAGAGTTTTAATTAAATGTAGAAGATCTACAGCCATGAATTCTTCAAGTATTTTTTTTCCCTCCTTCTTTGTTTTCTTTATGGTCTTCAATCAAATCTATGTTAGGCCAGTTATTGTTGTGTTACTGGTCGTTAAAGAATTGTTTTTTTCAGTATTTACTCTCCGTGCTTCAATTTAGATAGATTTTATTATAGGTGCTCAAGCTCAATGGCTTATTTCTTGTGGTACTGGGGATTGAATCCATAGATGCGATACCATTGGGCTATAGTCTCAGCCATTTTCATTTACTTACTTCTAATTTTGAGACAAAGTCTTGTGAAATTACTGAAGCTGGTCTCAAATTTGCGATACTCCTGCCTCAGTCTCCTGAGTAACTGACATTACAGGCTTTCGCCACCTGTAATGATAAAATGATAATGATAAATTAAGTGGACATGAGTAATTGTAGTATACTACAATTACTCATGTCCACTTAATTTATCATTATAGATATTGTATTTTTTAGTCTTTGTTGTATAGTCATATGTGTATATAGGGTAATGATGTCTGATACATTCTATTGAGTTCTATTGCATCTTCTATTTTTTTCTTACTATGTTTATGTCTTATTAAAAATATGAAGATATTTATATTAACTGTTTAAAATTCTTAAGTAATAATTTGATCATCCCTGCTATTTCTGGATAATTTTCTGTTAACTGAGATTTTTTTTCTAGTTATTCCTCATATTTTCTTGCTTCTTTGCATTTCTGGTAATTTTTGACCAGATACTGGACATTGTGATGCTAAGTACATGGGCATTTGGATTTTTGAACTTCCTTTAAGGGTAACTAAACTTTGTTTTTTATAGAAAGTTAAGGTTTTTGATGACCAGTTAGATGATTTTGAAGTTTGTTTTGAAGATATTTTAGGTAGGTCTAGAGTGGTCTTTATTTTAGGACTATTTTTGTCCTACTACTAATGTGTTAGTCATGATGTTGTCTACTGAATATAGTAGGAGTTCAGTGATCTCTTTCTACTCTACCTGGTTGCAACTCAATAATTCTTATACCTTTGTGAACACTTGGAATTATTCAGCTTTCACCTTCTTGATGATACTATGCCAGGACTTCTGGAGAGTCACTCCATGTTTGCACATTTTATTCAGGAAGAGACTCTGGAGAACCAGTGAAGATTTCTAATGCTCATTTTCTATGTACTATCTCAATGATTCTCTGTTAACAAATTCCAGTCATTTAAGATTTTCCAATGTTCCTTCTGTTTTTTTTAACTTAGTAAAACTATTGTTCTCTGTTTTGGTACCCTGTGCTTGCCCTAAAGTTCAGATGATTCCTCCATGTAGTAAGCTTGAGTAATTGTTTGTAATTTTTAAAATTTGGTTTAATTAGTTATACAGGACACTAGAATGCATTGGATACATCATATATAATGGAGTATAATTTCTTATTCTTCTGATTATACATGTTGTAGATTCCCACTGGTTGTATAGTCATATATGTACATAGGGTAATAATATCGGATTCATTCTACTATGCTTCCTACCTCAATACCCTCTCCCCCTTCGCTCCCCTCTACCTAAAGTATCTATTCATCCTTAGGCCCCCCCGAACCCCACTGTGAATTAGAATCTGTACATCAGAGAAATATTCAGCTTTTGTTTTTTGGGGATTGGTTTATTTTGCTTAGCATGATATTCTACAGCTCCTTCTATTTACTGGCAAATGCCATCATTAATATATGAATATTATATATGAATATTACTTTTGAGTAATATTTATAAATAATATTCATATATAATAGTTTTTTCATCAATACATCTGTTGAAGGGTACCTTGGATGGTTCCATAGTTTAGCTATTGTGAGTTGAGCTACTATTAACATTGATGTGGCTGTATTACTATAATATGCTGACTTCAAGTCCTTTGGGTATAAACCAAGAAGTGAATGATCAAATGGTGGTTCCATTCCAAGTTTCTGAGGAATCTCCATACTGGAAAGCTGAAGTAATTGTGATGCATATTATTTCCATTCTCTTTGGGATCTCAGTTTGGTGACACCTGTTATCCATTGTCTTAAAAACAGATTTTGGATGATCTAGTTGTTTATAGTAAAATTACATAGCTAATACTTACAACTCAATGGTTGGAGGAAAAAATTCTCCAATCACTTTTAATGCTTTAACATAATTTTTTTTTGTTTAAATGTTTTGGTTTTATAAGTAGCTCCAGGAAATTTCTGATTGCCAATTAATAGAGAAAATCATGAAAATATCATCAAAATAGAGTAGTCATTATTGACTGAAGAGAAATTCAAT
The DNA here is from genome assembly GCF_045843805.1 of Urocitellus parryii. Classification (NCBI taxonomy): domain Eukaryota; kingdom Metazoa; phylum Chordata; class Mammalia; order Rodentia; family Sciuridae; genus Urocitellus; species Urocitellus parryii. The sequence continues at coordinate 89,175,219 of NC_135534.1, read as the reverse complement.
TTTAAAAATAATTTGAAATAATCTCAAACTTAATAGAAAAGTTTCAGGAAGAGAAGAGAATCATCTATTGTTTTTTCTGAATCACTGAATATAACTTGTTAACATGATACCCAAGCAACCCTAGAGACTTAAGTATACATTTTCAACAAACAAGTACATTCTCCTACATATCTAAATTAACACTATCCAATTAACCTTGATATGTTTCTACCACCTAAACCTTAGACCCAATTTGTATTTCATTAATTGTTTTAACAATGCTTTTTCTGGTGAAAGAATTCAATCCATTGTTTCTTTTCTCCTTGTTCTTTGTCTGCCTCTAAATTTCTAAGCCTTTTCTTGACTTTCCTGATTTGATATTGAAGATTACAATCCCAGTTATTTTGAAGAATGTCCTGCAATTTCAGTTTATATTATAGTTCCTCCTGATTTGATTTAATTTTGCATTTTTGGCAGGAACATGACAAAAGAGATGCTGTGTCTTTATTATACTCTATTAATTTATACATGGTTTTAATTTATTCTATTGCTAGTAATGTTAACTTTGATAATTCAATTAAGTTGGTATCTGATAGTTTTTTCTGCTATAGTTACTCCTCTTCAATTTGTAATAGTAAGTATTTTATGCAGAGGTTCTTTGAGACTAAATTTTCCATTGTCCTCAGATTTTTAACTTTATGCTAATTTAGTTTGATTAATTGTTATATGATGCCAAATAGTGATTTTTTAAAAAATTATATCATTTCTTCCACATTTACTAGTTGACTTTGTACAATAAGAAAAGAAACTGTCTCTTTTTAACGTACATTTGTTTATATCAGTATGGACTTATCTTTACTTGTATTATTTAATAGGTGCTATTATTAATTTTTTACTTTTAGTTATTAAATAATTTCAAACAATTCATTTGGGAATGTAGAAATTGAGGTAAAGAGATATAAACTTCTTAACTGCATATAGCTATCATTTTACTAGGATTTTATCAGAAGCAGATTCAAAGATAAAAATTCAAGGGTTAATCTTTTCCTAGTAGTTAAAAAAAATACGACCCCACTAGTAAGAAGTCAGATAAGAAAGGGAAGGCGACCTGTAGGGAGTGGATTATTAATCCAGGCCCATTCTAGGCAATTAGCATTTAATGTTGCTGTGGAAATTCAGGAAGCCATATAAAAATACACCTTAGTTTTTCTACCTGCAGGGCAATGGTTTGGGTATTTACCAACTTATGTCAGTTTTATATTAAGGAACAATATCTGGGTGAGGTTTTTTTTTTTTTTTTTTTTTTTTTTTCCTGAAGCTTCTGGCATGCTAGATGGGTAGGCACAGTGGGGTATTACAACAAAAGAAAAAGCCCTGAGGAAGAGTTGTGAAAAGGGCAGGAGTAGGGTACACAGTTCCACTACCACCAGCAAGTGACCATGTGGATCTCTCTTAGGCTGGGGCTAGGGCTGCAAAGACTGTGCTTCAGGCTGTCCTGATCTTGTGGCCAAATGCTCATAGTCCTGTAGATTCTGCCTCTGTAACAGATGGCATTCTTGAGCAAGCACCGCCAGTGAAAGGTCCACATGACATCTGTGGAAGATAAAGTAGGAATTCCATTTTCACCTAATGCCACGAGAATACAGCCAAACAAAAAAAGGGTTTCTGTCTTTCCACATTTTAAATTTGGGAAAAATGAAATCCACGCACATCTCCTGGATTCCTTAGAAGTAAATACTCTTTTTCACAACGTAGAACAATTAAGCTCAATAAAAATTTGTTATACAATAACCCTGTTAACACATCTTAATTCTGAAAGGATACTGAAAAGTAGCTGCTCAGTAGTTTGTGAAGATTGTGAGTAGGAAGAGAGAAAATTATGACAAGAAAAAAGGCTTAATAGTGAGATAGCATAGCTAGCATATCTTTGAAAATTAGAAGTGTAAGTATAGTTAAAAAGCAGATGGTCTGGAGCCAATTTTCTATGAACCAATTCATGGCTGTCCCACCTATCAAGACATTATGAGTTGAATTGTGTCTCCTAAAAGATGTTAAAGTCCATGCTCTCAGTACTTATTATATAACCTTATTGGAAAGAAAGACTTTGCAGATAATCTAAGTTAATATGAAGTCATTAGGATGAGCCCTAATTCAGTATGACTGGTGTCTGCTTTTTTTTAAAAAAGGGGAATTTGATACAAAAACATTTGCACAGGGAGAATGTCATCCGAAGATGAAGACAGAGATTGGATCATGCATCTACAAGTCAAAGAATACCAGGTATTGCCGGAAGATTACCAGGTATTGCTAGAAGAAGGGTGAGGAACAGGTGCTTTTCCCTAGCCCTCAGAAAAACTAACCCTGCTGACACCTTCCTCTTCAACTTTTTAAAACTGTGAGACAAAAAATTTATTTAGGCCACCCAAATGTGGTATTTTTTATGTTAGCCCTGACAATTTAACATGCAGGATTTTGTTGTTGTTGTTGTTGTTCTGCAGTTCTGGGGACTGAAACCAGGGTGTTGTATAAGCAATCTACCAATGAGATGCATCCTCAGCCCTTTTAAACATTTTATCTTTAAACAGGGTCTCATTAAGTTGCCCAGGCTGGTCTCAAACTTGCCATCTTCCTGCCTCAGTCTTGGGAATAGCTGGGATTACAGGCATGAGCTAACACATCCAGCTAATACACACTTTTTTTTTTTTAAATTAACCTCCCTGTTTTACAGTTTCTTCATACTGAGTGACAGTAATAATTATATTTACCTTCTAGGTTTTTGTGAAGAGTAAATGAGCTAATAAATACAGGGCTTAGACTTGTGCTTGCCGCTCAGAGGCATAGGGATAACAGGGCTGGTAGTTTGACTGAACAACCATTTATTCTCTTTTGCTAAATACTAAATAGCATTCTATTTGTAGGTTGGGCTTTCTGCTTACTTGCAGATCAATAATTCCCTACTGATAAAAGGGAATAGAGAACAGATATTTTGACTTAGCACAGTGAAAGTCACAGGTTGTAAGAAAAAAGAGGGACTATATCAAAGTGGCTAGTTTCAGAAAGCTAGAGTTTTTTTTTTTTCCCCCAGGGGGTTAGAGGTTTAAAAGAAAGAATAATGATTCCAAGGGTCTAAGAGGCCAGATGTCAATATTTTTAGAAACAGAGAAGGGTTAGTCAATTATGTGGTATAAACCAAAGGATGAAATGCTTCAGATACCCCACATCCTTCATCCTCTATGACCATGGGGCCTTGGATTAAGATATTGGTCTTTATAAAGGTGCTTTTAAATGAAAAACTTACATTACTTTTCAATAGCTATTTCTTAATTAGTATATCTGCTTATCTTATTAATAAGAATTTGAGAAAGCCTTGGGGAATGAAGTACTACCTAGGTTCATTGTGAGAAGAAATAGGTTAGTGGCTTGGGGAGAATTAGGCAATCTGGGAAGAGTGGGTAGTTGGAGATTGGAAGCTGATCAGGACTTGAGGGTTGATGGAAAAGAGAGGAAAATTTCATGTACTCAATCTTTGCTATTTATAGTTCTGTTATCTAAGACAAGTTATTTAATATTGCTTAGCTTCCTAAGGTAGCTATAATAAATACAACACACTAGTAAAATAACACACATTTATTCTTTCATAGTTTTAAAGGTGAAATCAAGGTGTTGGCAGGGTTAAGCTCCCTGAAGCTCTGGAGGAGGATCTTTTCTTGCCTCTTCCTAGCTTCTAGTGCTTGCTTGGTAGATCCATCATTCTAATGTCTCCCGTCTTGTGTGTTTCACACGATGTTCCCCCTTTCTATATCCGACTCCAGATTTCCCTCCTATAAAAACATCAATCATTAGATTAGGGTCTGCCCTACCAATATGGCCTTAGTTTAACTTGATTATTTCTACAATAATTCTGTTCCCAAGATCTTATTGTCCTGTTACATGCAAAAGTTCTGGGTGGAGATGAATTTTTCAGAATCATTATTCAAGTGTACTCAGTTTCTTCACCATAAAAGGAAAGGATTATATTATATTTTTGCTTCACTTTCCTTATCTGTAAAATGAGGAAGATAAGAGTTTCAACTCTGAAGGTTATTTTGGGATGTTTTTGTCATTCTTTGGTAATTTCCCATTGATTTTGCTTGCAATATCCTGATTTCCTTTGGGTGAATTGTTGCTTCCTCAATGGATTGAGTTCAGTGGCTTGGTAACTATGGGTTCACCTTCCTTAGATAATGGTTGTACATGTGACTCCAAGAATGCCAACCGGTTTGGGTTCAGTGGAAATCTAATCTTGATCAGAGGAATAAAAAGACTAAAAGTAGATGAAATCTGTAGAGTGGTGGTTAACTGCACAGATATTAAAGATGGGCCATATATGTTTCACTCTAACTCTGTCAACTGTGTGACTTTGGCATGTGACTTTGGCAATCATTTTGTCTCCCTTTGCCTTAGTTTCCTCACGTATAAAATAGGAATGATGATTGTGACTGCCTCATTCTATTTGTCCACTACTAAACTTGCCATCAGTGAGTAAAATATGACCATGTGGAGCTTTCAAACCTGGAGAGAGCTGGATACCAAACAGAGCAAAATGGAAATTTACAATAAATTGTGATATGTACATACATGTCATGCAAAGTGCTCACTCAGTACTTAGAACACTTTTGACAAGACCTAACTGTGAGCATTTACTTATTTATATTAGTAGTAGTGTTCTGATCACATATCAACCCTATGACTTCTGATTTCTAACTACTTGGAAATGTCTGAGCTTCTGCTTATTTCAGAACTTTTTCCCCCCTCTTTCTCTAATGTTGAGAACTCTAGTGTACTTTCAGCAAATTTCCTTTTGCTTAATTTAGCCTGAGTTGGCTTCCAGAGGTAGTTGTAAGGATTAAATAAAATCATGTACATGCTTAATTAATATTAATTGCAACCTGGGTATGTCAAGAATGGAAAGAATAGAATCAGTTGACAGTGATCTGACAAACAGAAGTAAACAAAAATATTACCTAATATTTTAGTGGGAGGTAGACTCCAGGGAACTTGGCATGCTGGTGAAGAAGGTCCAGCTTTAATTTATAGGATTGAATGAGAATGCTAGATCAATCTGAGGAACTCCCAAGAACTGAGGACTTGAATGTGACACATTCAAGGTAGTGTTAATTGTAATGTCCCAGAAGATTTAATCTTGGATACGCAGTCCTATTCAGAAGTAAGCTCTTCTTTTCCTTTCTTTCTTTCCTTCCTTCTCTCTCTTTCTTTTCTTCTTCCTTCTTTGTTTATTTTTTTTGTATCACCTGAGAAAGCATTCTTCAAAAATAACCTTCAAAGAAATTGTCCTTTGTTTTTTGACACAAAAATATAGAAAAGGAAAACTAATAATGAATGGTAGAGCCATTTGTTCAATACCAATCCATGTATACTCATTATTCTAAAGTGCAAAGGTACACATTTTCAACCCGAGAGGAAAGGTAATATTGTGCCAATGGATGCAATATCATAAATACACACATGCATATTCAAATGTTTCCAATTATTCTTTTGAAGCTGTATAAATTATGCATTTGGAAATTAACAACTGAAAATATGATACATATGGAAAATGCTTTAGCATCTTGAGATAAATATGGAATGAAAGAGGATTATTGCAAAAGCTCTTTTCTTGTCAAGTTTCTTCTGTTTCATTTCTAATCACCAACCACTACTCAGTCCTTTTAACTGTGTCCATAACCCAATTATCCTTTAGGCATCAGGGAACAGGAAGTACTCCAACCCTTATTTGGTTCAAGCGCCAAGCTCAGACTTGGTGTTTAAAGATAAGCTCCTGTTTTGAATTAAAGGGCTAAAACTGTAGTCAACTCCAACACTTTTCATCATGAAACCAGCTAATTGACATTCATTCATTCCACCAGTTATTGATGAAGTCTGCATTATTTTTTGTCAGAGACTGTCCTTTATATTGGGTAATCATGGTGAATAATTACTGTGACTGTCATATGGAATTATCAAGCTAGTAAAGAAGACAGACAGTAAGAAAAGCAACAAGGGAATATTATATTCAATTTGTAATGTGTGCTATGAAGAAAATGAGATGAGGAACAAGGGTGGACAATCTGCTAGGAGGTTGAGCCTACTTAGATGGGGTCTACTCGGTGACAACTTTCTCTGTATGATAAAGGATGCAAATATGAGTGATAACTGCAAGAAGATCATTCTCAGAGTTGTGAATTTATGTTGCCGGTGGGACCAGCCTGAGGTCAGAGTAGCTGCGTGTGTGTGCACACGCTGGGAATGGGAGAGGTGCTGTTGTCCTTGATGATTCTTGCACTATACTTTTTTTGTTCTTTAAACAGGTTTCCGGTTTTCCTTTTTTGACAAGGGAATGGCTTGAGGCTTGCAAAGTCAGGAGAAGATTGGTACTTAATGTCTGGCCTCAAATTACCAGTTTTATTTGCTCTGACTAGAGGCCCTGTAACCAACTGTTCTCTTAGGGCTTGGTTACCTCCTTAATGTATCCCTTCACATTTCATTTTTCTTCTTACTCTTCCTTGCCCTATCTTGAGCTTCAGAGAACAAAAAGTAAGCCTTCCTGTGGGCAGGTTTTCTCTCCTTAAGTGACCTGGGCATGACCTCACTGTAATCTGAATTGTTGCACAATTTAGCTCCTTTTCTATGCTATTGCTCTGTTGCTCCTATTTCTCCCCATTTAAGAAACAAAATAAAAACAAAGTAAGAAGAGAAAAATCTTTACAAAGTTAAAAAAATCAAGGAGTATGAAATGGTCTCAATTATTAATTAAAAATTCTGGCAGAGAGCATGGGAAGTGTCAGCATTATAACCAACATCCTGGGGGCCACGGTCAAGAGAAGCATTCTCTTAGATGCCTTGCCCTCTGCATCTTGCAAGAGGGATTCTAACCGGTGGCTCCTTATGCTACTTGATCCTGGGCTATATTTTCAAGGAATTAGTAGAGACCTCATTTTGTATGAGGAGCAAGTCAACCAAGGATGCTGGAGAAGAAGCAAGAGGAGGGGAAAGGGAATTTGTTATGAGATTTAGGTGTGAGCCTTACTGAGGGAATGCTCTGCAGGCAGAAACCGCTAGGGAGAGAGCAAAGCAGAATGGGCAAGGAAGAGGTGAATAATGGTGCAGTCTCAGGTCAAAGACCAGTCTTGGTTTCAATCAAGTGTTGGGGATGGTAATGTGGCACACAAACTTTACCAAAGAATATATCCCCTTTGAGGTAAGAAGCTATTTTGTGTACCCCAGTGTAGGTCAGTCCACTAGTGGGGAGCTATCCAATACAGCAGAAACGGGCAGGAGTACAGGTCTGGCAAGGGGCATCTGAGGAGTAGTGCCACCCAACATTGACCTCAGGAAGGTTTAAGTTTGACACGATCTTTAAAAATAATTGTGATTTCTGAAGTTGTGATACATGGAAAGAATTCCTCTAGCAACTCTCCTGTATCCCCCTCCCCTTTTATCATTCTGATAAGAATTAAACTATAGATAGTATAGATTAGATAAAGGGAAATGGAACTTTAAATCTAGCATATAGCACTGCCCTTCCAACACATTCAAGTTCAAGTTCTAATAGCTAAAGCTGCAGTAAAGAGAAAGGGCCCCTAGAAAATAGATGGATGGGCAGCAATGGAACATAAACAAAAGTAAAGTACTCTCTGGGGAAGGCTGTCCTACACCAAGAACTTGATTTGTCCCCTTCTATGGAGGATAAATCTGAGTTGTGAGAAGGATCTACTAGTCTGAATCCATCCATAAATATTGGTGCCACTTAACAAACTACTTGACCCTGATTCCAGCTCACCAGGCAATTGTGGATTTCCTAAATAGATCTGCCCTTGGTGAGAGAATGTTTTGTCATACAGATGGATACATTTCAGGCAAACATTAACAGTTATATTTCTCCCTAAACATGAACAAAATGGGACTGTTTGTACTTCAGTCAGTTTAGTTTGCTAGAGTCCTTTTCCCTGTACCTAATTCACCCTGTGACAAGGATCTGATAAATGTACCGCACTTTCAAAGCTGAGGATCAGAACCCGGGCCACGACAGACAGCTGCCCCGGGTTTCCCTGCCCTCCAGGCAGTGAAGCCCTTTTTAGTTTCGTCACATAGACATTCAGAGAAGGGTGAAGATGACTTTGGGCGTTTGTGGAGAAGACAGAGTTTTACTTTGGTCTTTATGAATGTACATGTCAGGGAAGGAGGCCAACCTCACAGAGGGTGGTGAGGAATAAGCCTGCCACCGAGCCACAGGCATTGAAAGTAGATGAAGAGACAGAGAAAGAGAGGAAGTATCTGTATCACACAGCACAGGAAAGGAGGGTGAATTATGCCATTCCCCAGCCTTCCAGTCCCACAGGGAGAGGCAGTGAGCCCATATGGATGCTAGGCTTTGTTCTTGGACTTTGGTAGGCACGCTCAGCGATGGCATGTGTGCACTCTCAGGCCCCAGGGGGATGGGCTTTCCCAACAGGGCCCACTTCCGAAAAATAGAATGGGGAATCGAATCCCCCAAAGTGGTCATGGTTGTGCAACTCCTGTGAAGTAGAAGTTAGTTTCTCTCTATTTGGCTGCAGTAGAGGTTCACTCAGGGGAGTCAGAGAGACATAGCTGGAAAGGAAGCTTAGGACCAGATTGTCAGGGACCATAGGAAGCCAAAGTACTCTGGTTTTTTAAAGGTGGCTAGAGTTTCACTCTATGGAGTCTTAAGAACAAATTCTAGCTTAAAATCTGATTACTCTCATTATCCTTATCATATAGAGAAGGAATGGGGACAGGGAGACCCATTGTATTGCTATGATTATATAGTCAAATAATTAGTAGGCATGACTGGAAACAAATATAATTCCTGAAGCATGATAATTGGTTAATTCATAGTAGCTATTGTTTTCAATAACATGACTTCCAGAACAAATGTCTGAAGTCCACATATTTAAATATTTAGAATTCACGAACCTTTAGAGGTTCTGGGAAAAGGAAACTTTTCATTTCTCTTCTACTTCACTCTATACCTGAGTCCAAGAATGACAACTTGACTCCTTTGAGACAGGCAGCACTCGGACTTGCAATGACTTTGTTTGGAGAAAGCTTTGGGCTATGTTGAGGTTCCTGGAAAGAGAATTGGGCAGACTTTCCCAACCTTGGTCTTCGACGGCCTGGCAGGCTACATGGCAAGCAGTGCTGAAACCTAGCGATAGGAGCGTAGAGGCAGAAGATGAGTGTGCTGGGCCTGTGGAACCTGCAAGGCAGGTGACAGCCTGTGCTTAAACCACTGGATCATTAGACAAGAATCTTTGATATGTCTCATCATGGGTGGGATTCCAACACCAGTCTTGAATTCTAATGAGAAAAATCTCCCCTCCGAATGGCTTCCCATCCAGAATACAGAATTCAAGTAAATAATCAAACCATGTGTCAATGACATGGGACTTCTGAAGAATTAAAAGAATGGAGAATAACGAAGAAGCAAAATAAGATACAGTCTTCTGCCTACTGGAATATGAGAAATCTGATGGTAAGGAATGTCACATCAACAGTGGGACTGATTTCTTACCTGCCTGTCCCAGTTTGCTGGGAGTAACTTCCTTTAGAGCAAGGAAATGTTTGTATTGTTCTCCAGTATATCCCCACCCCCACCCCACCACACACCTTTGAGCACACAGTAGGCAGTAAATAGAAGGTGCTGAGTCCATAAACAAATACAGGGGCCATGACTCTCTCTGCCACTTTGTCTTTCTCTCTGCTGCCTCATATCTTATATTTCATTTACAATCCTATACTATTCTCCTTCCAGAGCAAGTTTTCCTAGAAAAATAACTCTTAACACTTTAGAGTTTACTGCTATATTTCATGTCTCCTTAAACAAATTCCAAGAATCACTGACAATCTTTGTAGAAACTCTATATGTCAACTGGAATGTCCCAAGGTTACCATTTTTACAGAGAGGATTAGCAAAGCTTGTGAAACCTGGGAGAAATCTCCATTACAAATGAACCTTTTCTGGCCAGAGGGGCCTGAAAAGCCCAGGGGGAACCTATAGAAAGTTTAGCTGTCATGCCTGTCTTCTAAGCAGACAAGACATATAGACATTGCTGTTTTCTTAACACGTCTTAGAGAAGACAGGAAATAGCCCAGTTTGATCAGATCAATAATCACATTTGAAATTACATAGAAAGTAAACATTTGGTTTCCAGGCAAAAGTTTTATGTTTTGAGCAAGAAATAAGAAAGTTATAGGCCTTGGCAATTGGAACTTTGGATGTTTAAGTAACAGCATGCATCTGTGTGGAATTTAGTACCCTTAAGATACTCCTGTCTTTTTGTCACGTTTTCAGCCTTTTTGGGGATCTGGTTCTCAACTGTTGTTCTTCTGATTTGGCCACAGGCTCTATTAAAGGTTCATTATGACCTATAATTTAAAGTAGCAATTTCAGAATGAGATTAGATTGATTGAACTTCTACCAGATGCCAAGTGTCTGCTTTGAATTGGAGAGAAAAGGGTATGTAATACAGACATGGTCCTTGTCCCCCCAGAATTTAAATTTAGTGAGAATATGACACATAAACTCACAATCATTCACTGTGGTATGATCTCTGGTGGTGAGAGCCCAGGTTTTGGTGAGGATAGGGGGGTAGGAGTGACTGCTGAGGGAAAGGACTTATGAACTGAAGGTGAAGAGGGCCTAGAAAGAAGAGACAGGGTAGAGGTGATGGGGGAGCATAAACAGGGACATTGCACAAAAAACTGCAGAGGAAAACATGGCAAGTTTGGAGAATGTGTCCAGTACATTGGGCATATAGGCTCGGCCACCTCGTGAGTTATGGAGACTGTGCTCTGCAAGGAAACACCTAGGTGGGCTGGGTTAGAAATCCAGCTGGCACTCCTCTCACCAAGCCTGCACTCTGGTGTGAGACGGCATTTGCTCAGAGAAAGGGCTCTTTTTTTCCCTCATTTATAAAGAGCTATCATTTGGGCTATTTTCTGTCTTGTGCAGAGGTAGATTGGGGAAGAGTATGAAGGACTTAGTAAATTTTGGATATGAGTTCTGAGAGCAGTGGGGAGCCCTCCAATACTTTAAGCAAAAGAACAAGTCACATATGCATTTTAGAAAGATCACCAGTGACACTAAACCAGAGGGAGGGAGGATAATAATCCAGGGGAAAGGTAAGAGAGGCCTACACTAGGCAGGTGGTACAGAGAAAAGTGATTGGTAGTTCACTGGGTTTGCGGCACTGGAGGAGGTGAAAGGGTAAGTACTATGTCAGGATATTGCCTTGAGCAACCGAGTTGACTGTGTTGTTTCTGGAGGTAGGAAGGCAGGTTGAATGGGAAAATAGTGAGTTCAGTTTAGGACATGCTTGAGATTTTAGATGATTATGGTATATCCAAATAGCCAAAGGTTATTCAAATCCAAAGGATTAGACTCAAGAAAGGATTAGACTGGAGATACATCTGAGAGTGTGATTAAAATATAAATGAAAAAACCACAGGAATAGAGATTACTCAGGGGAAGTATTATGTAAAGTTAAAAGAGAAAGGAGCACAGAATGAAATCCCAAGAGAAGTTGATGTTTCAGCAATGGATAGAGAAAGAAGTGCCTGCATAGGAATCTGAAAAATAGAGAAGCTGGCAGATTTCCATACAGGTATGTTGCCACTAATGTCAAAGGACTACAGGGTTTAATGAAGAGAAAGTTTGATGAGGTTAAGACTAAAACTGTGTACAGAAGTTATTAGTCAGTGGAATTTTGAAAGTGGTGGTAAGTGCAATAGACTGGAATAGGAAGATGGGAAGCAGAAAAAGCTAGGAGGTCACTCCAAATACAGTTTTATGAGAAATGAGCTCTCAGTCTTTTTTGGGGAGGAGGGTGGGTACCAGGTTTTCAACTCAGGATGCTCAAACATCAAACCACATCCCCAGCCCAATTATGTATTTTATTTAGAGACAGGTTCACTGAGTTGCTTAGCACCTCATTTTTGCTGAGGCTGGCTTTGAATTCGCCATCTTCCTGCCTCAGTTGGAGGGATTGCAGGCATGTGCCAGCACACCTGGCTTCTCAGTCTTTATTAATGGGGAAAGTTAACTGTTGGACTCCCCCAACCCATTTTGGTCTGTAATAGAAAGAAGACCTCCAAACTATTAAAAGAGAAAAAAATACATTTACTTTTTTGAAAAAAGTGGAATGAAAATATTTTCTCTCTTCTAGAAATGTTCAAACGTCCTTCCAGTTCTCAAAAAAGGATAATCACCCATTAGCCAGGAGATAGAGCTCAGGAAACCAGTTACAGAAGCCTAGTTCTTCTAGTGAATCAGGTGAACGAACCTAGAGATCTCTTGCCATGGCCATTGTTCACATCCCCAGGAGTCTCAAGAAGCCAGGTCGCAGCCAGTGATGTCACCATTAGTCAGCACTCAAGCACTGGTCTGTGCTCCTCAGTCTTTCTGAAGAGGACCACCATCGAACTTTGCAGCAGCACTCTAGCTGCCCAGGTGTGTGTGTTTGCCCATCCTGAATAGCAATCCCCAACTTTCATCTTTCATGCCCCAAGAAACTCATAAACCTAAAAAGGACAACTGATCATCTAGCAGGAATGTGAAAGAGATCTAATCCTGAACTCATGTGAGGCAAAGGTGGTAGGTGGCTGCTGCAGAGAGTAAATTAAAGACACCTGAACTGGGACATGATTCCGTGGCACCCCTATAAACAAAGAGCAAAGGAAGTCAAGAAAGGGCTGCCTGGAACTCTATTGGGCAACTGAAAGGAAATTATGGATTAGATATAATTTAGAATGGAAGAATAGGGCATGATGAGTGATAAGACTGGGAGAGAGAGAGAGAGAGAGAGAGAGAGAGAGAGAGAGAGAGAGAGAGAGAGGTCTTCCAAACTCCTTTGGGACTAGAAAAATACTATGGAAAAACCACACTTACAAATATTCTCTCTGTATCCTTTTTGGTAGGGAGGGGATCAGGACCAAAGAGGAGCTCATCAAAAACACAGGTATTCGGAGTATCATTCTTATTACTTAGAAGTAGGAGAAAACGAAAATGTTCATCATCACTAGCAATTAGAGAAATGCAAATAAAAACTACTCTAAAATTTCATCTCACTTCAGTCAGAATGGCAGCTATTAGGAAGACAAACAACAATAAGTGTTGGCAAGGACGTGGGGGAAAAGGCACACTCATACACTGCTGGTGGGACTGCAAATTAGTGCAGCCAATATGGAAAGCAGTATGGAGATTCCTTGGAAAATTGGGAATGGAACCTCCATTTGACCCAGCTATTCCTCTCCTAGGTCTATACCCAAAGGACTTAAAAACAGCATACTACAGGGACACAGCCACATTAATATTTATAGCAGCACAATTCACAGTAGCTAAACTGTGGAACCAACCTAGATGCCCTTCAATAGATGAATGGATAAAAAAATGTGGCATATATACACAATGGCATATTACTCAGCAATAAAAGAGAATAAAATCATGGCATTTGCTGGTTAATGGATGGAGTTAGAGAAGATAATGCTAAGTGAGGTTAGCCAGTCATACCCCCCCCCCGCCCCACAAAAAAAAATGCAGAATGTTTTCTTTGATATAAGGAGGCTGATTCATAGTGGGGTAAGGAGGGGAAGCATGGGAGGAATAGACAAACTCTAGATAGGACAGAGGGGTTGAAGGGGAAGGGAGGGAGCATGGGGTTAGCAATGATGGTGGAATGTTATGGATATCATTATCCAAAGTACCTGTATAAAGACATGAATTGGTGTGAATAAACTTTGTATACGACCAGAGATATGAGAAATTTGTGCTCTATATGTGTAATACAAATTATAATGCATTCTGCTATCATAAATAAATTTAAAACAATAAAAAATGTAGGAGAAAACTTTACACAGAAGGTCACTGTATGCCTGTCTAGCTAACATTTGCTCATTTCCCTTCATTCATCAGTTGAATCTGAGAAGACGTGAATGCAGACTTTCTGCATTTACTGGTACACTTAAATACTTCCTTCTGAATAGAGTTATAGGGTATCAGCTTGGACAAGAAGGACTAGGTTCTGAAATCCCAAAGGGAATGCAACAACCCACATTTTAGAGAGATTAAGGTCGTGGTTAGGAGTGTGGCTTCTTTAATAGGCTTTCATCATATCCCAGCTCTGCAGTTAATTGACTTGAGGCTTTGGCAGACCACCCAATGTCTTTGAGATTCTGTTTCTTCATTTATAAATAAGGTTGTTGGGAGAATTAAATATGGACTTGTATATCGGTGCTTAGCACCCTTCCTGGCATATAGCAAAATCTTGGTAAATATTAATTATTAATTGTGGAACTGCTTCAACATGGTATATATTAGTAGTCTAGGGTTCCCTATTTAATTAAAATCACCAAACTTATGCCAGTATGTGATTTTGAATTTCTTCACTATCTCCTTTCTCTTCTTGAATTAAATGTATTTTCTTTTTAATTACATATTCAACAGTATATATGAAAGCTAGATAATGTGCTGAAGTATATTTTAGAATCTTGTATGTACTTTATCTCTTTTGAGCTTCAAACTATAGCCTACAGTTAGCACTATCAAGGGCATCTTAACACTGTATTATCATAAAAACTTACAGAAATTAAGTGACTCAATCAAGGTTATACAGATAATTAGTGGCGGAGCTGGCATCTGGTACAATTTTTCTGACTCCAAGTCTCACTCTACGAAGTCGATTTCCCTGATGTTAGTTCAAGAGATAAGCAAAGATGAACTTAAGTTTTTTGAATTGATAAAGGATTGAATAATTTTATAAAATCCAAGTTATTTTGACATTGTATGGCTATAGTCTAAGTCGAAGCAATTGTGTTTTGAAAACATGGCTTTAACATTTTGACTTTGGCTCTATATTGTTATAGGGACACCATATTGTTTTTTCTGTTATATTATGCATTATAATTATACATAACAGTGGGATTCATTGTGACATTCATGCATACAATGCATGAATAAATTTAATATAATTTGGTCATTTTTCTTTCCCACTACCTCTCCTTTCCTTTCCCTCCCCTCCACCATCTCCTGTCCCTATACAGCTAAAGGGAGACTATATCAGATTATATGTAGAATCAGTTTTTGTCTGTTCTTTTTCCTTCTCATGGATATTCAGTTTTGTCCTGGCATCTATCCTTGCTCCACAAAAGCATAACCTTTTGGGGAAGCCGTGTCCACCTGGTTCTAAAGGTGGGACTAGCTGGTGTAAAGGGATAAATCCCACTCCCTTTGCTAGTGAGTGGTTAAAGAGTGGAGATTTGACCTTATTCATGCTAGTGTGACCTCAGGACAGATCTAGCTAAGACCCAGGGAGAAATTTTAAACAATGAACATACCTGGAATAAAACAGGGTTAAGAGCAAAACTTGGCAGAAATTTCACAGCTACATCTAAATTCTTTTGAAAGAGAGCTTTTGGTGGATTTTTTATTTAATCTCTTTCAATAGAGGGACTCATATCATTTGTAAATTAAAATACAACTGACATATAAAATGTGAATCTATTACTAAAATAATCTCAAAGTTTGCTATTCACTTGAATTTGTTCTCTATTTTATGCCTTTGAATGGGAACTTGTCAAATGGTTTTGATAAGTACTTTCTCCCTCATCTTGTCTGGACGGTGTTCTCAGCTTTTAGGAGACGCAAGGCCATTGCTTGCACTCATAGTCAGAGGTGATTACTCTTTTGTCAGATGTAAACTGTCCTCTGGCCCAGCATCTAATAACTGCTAGGACTCTGTTAGTAAAAGCCTCTAGTTCAGCCTGTTGTTGCTGAATGATTTTTTTCATGGAGTACTTATTCTCACCATTCAAGAAATCAGTAACATTGTCATTTTAATAGCTTCTTTTTATAGTAGATGCCATAAGCATATTTCCTTCCCCTTCCAGCACACTGCCTATTATGCAGATACAACTTTAACCAAGCAAAGTTGTAAGAGGTATAAATAAATAATTTTGCATTTTCCTCATAGGACAAATGACTAAATGCTAATTTGGAACCTGGCAAACTTGGCCTGCTTGTTAGAAAATTTTAGAATAATGTGCCCCCTTACTGCAATTCATGCCATATATCCTATTTTATATGGCAAATCCCCAAATGAATAAATGAATTGTGCTTCTCCTAATGCTATTTTCTGGAAGACAGGAAACTTATGTGTGGCAGAGGCAGAAATTTAGTGTTGTTTCCGCTGACTGAATCTTATTTTTCATTTATATATTCCTACTATCCTAGGTTGAAATGATATTATTTCTACAAGTTTATCTATATCATGACCCACAATATCACCTCTGATGTTTCATGAACCATTTTATTCCCTGAGAGTTAAAGTGTCTGTATATTTTTAGCAGAACAGATAGACAAGGGTATCTGTATGCTGAGAATTCTTTGCATATGAGGATGCCTACATTAAATTCAATCTCTTTCTAAAGTTAGTAAAATTATGTTATTCTCTGATTCATTTGAAATTGTTTTAACCATTGAAGAACTACTTAGTATTCCAAAACTAAATAGCACAAAGTGGAAATCTTGCAATTCCATTTCTAAATACTTCTCCTTTTGGTCCAAATTTTTTTTTTCAAGTATTTACTGAGCACCAATTAGTTGTTGGACACTTGTATTGGTATGGGCATAACATTAGTGGAAAGAACAAAGCCCATGTTCTCATGTAGCTTATATTCTAGTTAAAAAAAGAAAGACAATACATTGCTAAACTCATAAAAGCATCACATGTCCCATGTGATTTACAGTAGGTAAAAAACTAGAATGGCCATTTTGAATTTACATGGACTGGTCAAAAAAGGCATTTCTAGTGATGGGACATATAAAACAAGGACTAGGCAGTAGATTCAGCAACCAAGAGGTCAGGTGACTGGGAAGCCATTTTTATGTAGGATGGATAGTCAGCTGGTGTTAGGTAACCCATTGGCTTTTGTCCTCTGAGTTCAATTTAATACTAGCTATTAAATATTTTCAAAATCTTCTTTGTCCCCATTAGCAAAGAATTTGGACAGAAATATTTTTAAAGAAGGGCACAGTGTGACAGGTGCCAAATTCTTTAAGGAATAAGAGGTGTGGATATAAATGCAAGAAAGAGGACAGTTAGTGAAGTGGTTTGATGGCTGAGCCTCAAAATAGCTAAATGTTTTGGGGAGAAGGCAGTGATAACAGCTCCTGAGTGCCAATAGGAAATGAGGTGGACAGCTTCATCACCTCCAGACTCAGTGAAATAAGTGGTGAGGGAGAGAAAACACACTATTTGAGTTGTCTATATGCAAAGCAGCATCCTCAGAAGACAGCAAGACTTCAGTTAGCTGGGAGTGGAACATGCAGAGAAGTGGAGGATAAAAGGGTGTTTCATCAATGGCAAGCAGAGAGCCTCAGAGGGTGAAGATCAGAGAGAAGTCTGTTAGTGGTGGAACCTTGAGTGAGATTACAGGAATTAACAGACCTATGTGAGGATGACAGCCAAGGTGATGGGGGACCAACAAAGGTGTACTCTGAGTAGGATGTGATGGGTCTTGAATGCTTTTCACAGTGAACATGCCATCTTTTGGGGAAAGGCATAACTCCCTGGGATGCTGGTTCAGTTATAGAAATGGAGAAGTGGAAGCAGTTGAGGCACTGAGGCATCTGTAGGATGCACATCTCCAAACTCTTCATGAGCTCCACCTATTGCCATAGGTGGACATCACAGGTCCACCTAATCAGGAAAGTGCCATCTCTCTGCTTCAACTATACACTGAGTATCAAAACATCTGAGTTTAAATGAAAATTATCAGTGTCATTATCCAGATGGTTCTGAAATATACAGATGTTTTTATTACACTGAACAAAACTTATCTGTGGCTATCTGGAAAATGAACTTACCTGCTGCACCAGATATTTCAAAAGCTTGTCTTTGTCTGTTTTGGCCAAAATTACATATGCCTGATATTTCATAAATGTAAGATCCCTGCTTTACAAAGGAGTGGAAGTAGATCCTATATGAATTTAATTCTTGGGTGGGATTAAATCTCATCAATGTGTGCATGTGTGCATGTGTGCATGCACATGCATGTATTTTTGTTCCCCAAATGGAACAACACAGAAATTCCAAGAGCTGATCATCAGGAACTGGCTTTTCTGGACAAGTGAAGCTCCTTTTTTAGTACTTTTGTTTTATCCATTTGATTAAGAGCATTTGGTGAGAAGAAGAAAGGGCATCATAGTGGCACACGTGGGACCAGATCATAGACCCTTGGCCTCCTGATTTTGAGTTCTTTTGATGTCTGAAGGAGCAATTTCTCAGCAATTTTTGTCAATAACTTTCTTTTTGAATTTTTATTAGAACACTATAATTATACATAGTACTTCATTTGTCTTCAAGCTATTTTTATTGCCACATAAGGGTAAGACACAAGGTGGAAAAACTGAGTCTCAGGGCATGCAAAGAGTTTTTCAACAGATCTGGGGTTCCTCTCCTTCCAAACACTCTAAGTAGAAAGTCAAAACCAGAGAATTGAGAAGTAAATAGACACTAGATACTATATTTCTTCCCTACTTAGTTTCTTCAAATGTAAAATGAGCAGTTAATCTCCCAGGCTTCTTTCAATTCCAACTATAGCAAACTCTAAAAATCCTAGGAACCTAGAGGAGATCTTGAGTTGTGCAAATGATTGACCAATAAGCATCTCAGAAATATGTTACAGAGTCTTTAGATGCAGCCTGTGAGGAAAATATTTGCCCCACTGTTACACACGTTTGTTAGAATTTTATTAATACATAGGTATCAATACAACCAGTTTGTACGCACCTTAGGAATAAGCAATAACACATCCCTCATGAGTTTAACTTTTTCAGTTTTATTTCCACAAAGGAGACAAAGGCAGTTTACTTATTCTGCAATTACTGTAGGTGGCAAGCTATCAATAAAATCTCATGCTTTCCCCAGTGGTTATGCAATCCTAATAATTAAATCTACACATCTGCTAAATAACAGCAGATTCAAAGTCTAGCAATTTACATGGAAGAAAACAGATGTCATTCCGGTATAATCTCTTCACTTTCACCATGAGTGCTGTGAACGCTGCACACCCCGCAGTGATTAATCTATCAAAATACTCTACTCCATTTACTCCATTTTATTACATCCTGTGTCACAGGAGATGGAGCAGCTGTTTCTGGATAGAAAGCAAAGAATGGGTACCAAATAAAGCATTCTCTGAATAGGTGCAGCAAACTGATGTTCCCAAATTATTAGAAAACAGAGATCAAGTGTCTGCAATGGAGTGATTTTCAGAAACTCCAGTGAAACTACTGTTTCAATCAACAGCAGAAGGGGAGAATGATCTGAAGCACACAATGAATAGGTGCATTTTCCCTTCACAGAAAAGTGCTTTGCAATGTAATCCTCTGCTTCCAAATTGAAAACTGAAGTCCATATCCTTTGTTAAGCACAGCAAGTTGATTTAAAGAGTAGGTTATTTCCTAATTAAGTTGCCATTAAATAAAACTTCACCTTTAAGGTGAAAACACATGTGAGAAAATCCCCAATTCTGGAAACTTATGCTGAAAAGTTAGACAGAAAAAGTAGAGTGTACTGTTTTGGGGAAATTTATTTGGTCATGGAAAGTGTTATCAAAGAAGACATTGAAAATTTGCTGGGAAGTTACCAAAAGAAATATTATTGATATAAATGAGATATAAAAAGAAGAATAATTATACATAGATCTAATATGTTCTTAAGAAGAAAAATTGTATTTTACTAGATGAGCAACTTTTACATTTCAGTGTGCTCAAGAATCTCCTAGAGTGCTGAAACCCACAAAGATTCTGATTCAGTGAATCTGGGATGAAGTTTACAAATCTGCATATTGAAGATTCCTGCTGGTTAATTCTGATGTGAGTTGTCTTTGGATGATTCTGGGAAATGCTTTCTGGATAACGGTTCAGATAAATATTTATTGGTAGTGTGTTTCATGTAATATGTGTGTGTGCTCGTGAGCACGAGAGCGTGTGCACACACATTTGCACATGCACACACATAGTAGGTACTCAACATATGTCTGCAGAAAGCATAGGGAAATTAAGAGCTCTATCTTTGGAGGCAGACATCTGTCTCTAGGTTTCAGTTCTTCTTTTTGCTTGTGTTTCCATTTAGAGCTAAATCTTTATTCTCTCTGAGCCCACTCTCCACCTTTGTTAAATGAATATACACATACTTAAGTCCTAGGATATTTTGAAGATTTATGATTAATGATTTTCTCTCAGAATGATTTGTCTAAGTTTGCTGCTTTCAATAAATTCCTCCTCCACATTCTCTCTTAAACTTGTACAAGGTTTCTGCCCCCAATAAAGTATCTAAACTGTAATTATGTAACAAAGCAACCTCCACATTACGGAAGCCAATCATCTAGTCTGCAATTTCTTCTTATTTGAACAATTATCAGAATTCATACTATTGCTCATCCCTCCTTCATCAGCAGATTTCTTCATATACATATTAAGAACCAATTTTTCATTTTTTTCTGCCATTTTTCTTGTTGCTCATTCTTGTTTCCTTGTTGGTTCCACCAGAATAGCAGGGCTCAGTCCTTGGGCCTCTTCTTTATCTATACTTACTCTTTGATTTTAGATGCCACTTCTAATGACTATCAAATTTATATCTGCAGTCTACACTTTTTTTCCTGAACATATTAGAATCATATATCAAACTACTCCACTTGGATGGGATCATAGAATCACATATTGTCTCCACTTCCATATCTAGTTGACATTTTGAATTTAGCATGGCCCAAATTGAGCAGCTGATTTTGCCTTCACTCCACCAAACCTGCTCTGTGCTATGCTTTTCTTCATTTCAGCTGATAATTTTATCCCTCCAGTGTCTTAGAGAGATAAGACAAAAGCGTTGGAGTCATGCATGATGCCTCTCTTTATATTATACCCCAAGTCCAATCTGCCAGAAAATCCTTTTGGCTTCTCCATTTCACACCACCTCCACTGCTATCATTCTGACATGAGCCACCATGACCTTTTGCCTGAAATATTGCAAAAGTGTAACTAATTTCTCCAATGCCACTTTTGCCTCCCTATAACCTATTCTTTACCAAAAAAAAAAAAAACCAAAAAACAAAAAACAAAAAACAAAACAAAACAGAGAAATACTTTAAAAGTGTGACTCAGTTCAGATTAGTCCTTTGACAAAACTATCCAATGGCTTGTTAAATGAATACACACATATTTAAGTTCTATGGGTAATTTGAAGATTTAAGATTAATAATTTCCTCTCAGAATTATTTGTCTATATTTGCTGCTTCCAATAAATTCCCCCTCCACATTCTCTCTTAAACTTATATAAGGCTTCCACATTCTCACTGGGCCATTTCTGACCTTATCTCCTCATCTTCACTGTATTTCTACCAAACTGTCCCCTTCACTGTCTTAAAACATGTGTGAGTGCACTGACTATTCCATCCACTTGGACACTCTGACTCTAGGTATTCTCATGGATTCTCTCCTCACCTTCTTCAAGTCTTTATTCACAGGTAGCTTTCTAGCAAGACCTCCCTTGACCACTCTTCTTAAAATTAAATTCCAGCCAGAGGTGGTGGTGCATGCCTGCAATCCTAGCAACTCGGGAGGCTAAGGCAGGAAAATTGCAAGTTCACGGCTGGCCTTGGTAACTTAGTGAACCCGTCTCAAAATAAAAAGCCTGGGGAGGTAGCTCATTGGTAGAGTGCCCCTGGGTTCAATATCTAGTACCAAAAAATAAACATAGAAGTAAGTAAATAAACAAACTCCAAACTTTTTCTTAAGTCTCCATATTTCTGTCCCTGTTTATTTTTATATGTACCATGTATCACTTCATATACTATATGATTTACTTATTCTATTGGTTGGTTGTTTGTAAGCTCCATGATAACAGGGATATTTCTTTTCATTTTTAATTACTGCTGTATTTCTAGAACCTAAAATATTGCCTGAAACAAGGCATGTACTCAATAAATATTTGATCAAAATAATGAGTGAACTTCCCTGATTTTTAAAATATAACCCATTAATGCATTAACTAATTATAGAATTTTTGAGATTGTCTTCATAAAACCAACTAGCATAAAATAAATTCAATTGATGTTTAATTAATATGACATAATAATTACAATTAATAGAATTTTTAAAATCAATTATAATAGAGGACACATACAAAGTGTTTTTCAATGTGCTAAATGTTCTATGTGCTTTGCAAGTATTACTTTAATACTTTTAAATGATTATGAAGAATATATTATTATTGTTATTATTATTATTATTCAGCAAATGAGAAAAATGTTAGAGGGCTTAAGATATCTGGTCAAGGTTACACAACTGCTAAGCTTTAGAGATAACAGTCAAAAAAGGGAGCCCTATCCTGATTCTTCTTTAATACTGTCCTGGGTAAAGAACCACAAAGAGTCACACAATCACTCAGTGGTTGCTTCTGTTAACAATACTGGTTGAAAAAAAAAAAAGAATACTAGTTGCTTGATGACATAAAATTACTTTCCTACAGATGTGTGTCAGATGTGGTTAGCCTATGATTCACTTTTTGGATAGTTTTGGTTGCTGTTTCCAAAACTTAGATCTGTAAATTGCTAAGTATTTATCTCTACTTTTTTTTGCATTTTTGACTATTGGAGGCTAATCAAGTGCATGCCCCATCTGAGAAAAAAAAAATTTATGTTCATGTTATAGGCCTATTGGGTACTACCAGCTTGGTCCATTTTCTTTTCTTTTGTAGAAATAACATCTTGGCCTCAAATAAGCTTTCAAGGAGACCCAGATGGTGAATAATAATTTTAATAGATCCATTGTTCAGTTTTAAAAAGATATCAGTCTGGCCATTAATGAAAGCCAGGAAATTGCTTTACTGCTGTGAAGTACTGTCAAAAGACCATTTATAAATTGTGAGGATATTACTTTTTCAATTAAATTTAAATATGATAATGAATGAAGAGAAAGGTGTACCTGCTCATAATTAGAGGAACTTGTATAAATACCAGAGTGAGAAAAAAAACATGAAGATTATCAAAGTACTTATAATTTCTATGACCAGGAGCCTCAAGAGTCTGATCTAAGGGGTCAGCGTTAAATGACTGCTATTATATTTTAAGCTAGTTTGCTTGGGTTATTTTTAATCTTTTGACTTATATTGTAGAGGTGTGTTATCTACTAGAGACCAAGTCTTTTACTGAGTTCACATTCTGATTGAGGTCATCAGTGATTATGGGAGGACTCATAAATAACATTCCCTACATTCTGGGTTGAGATTGGGATTTCAAGAGCTCATTAATAATGGTTAGTCTTGACTATTCTCTAAAGTTAGATAGAAACAAGGTTAGACTGCCCTAAGGAAGACAGAAAAAGAAAGTTCACGTACTGACTTTCTGATAACCTGGAGAAAAAAATAATAGGAAAAACCGCAAAGTACTAAAATCATCAAATGGTTTAATAGAAACTGTGGACTTCTTTCGGTTTTCACATTGAATCTGTGACAACGCTTTGGACTTTAGAAGTTTACTTTGTAATGAGAGATCTTTTTTGCCAGAATATAATTATACTCTGAGATATAACATATGATCTCGTTTGATTCTCATTATTGATGTATTGATATATGTAAATATTTCCAGGCAGTTATTTTTCTTTCAACAAATATTTCATATTGCCTGTAAAATGAGGATCTTAATAAACCCTAGATCATGAACTCATAGATAAAACTGGACCACAGTGAATTAAATATGCTACTGTGCTGAGAGTAATGTTGCCACCCACCTGGTATAGACTTCCCTTTTCCTCTTTCTAACAGAACTTATTGTTCAGGTGTTCACCTCAGTTTTCTAGTTCAGGGAAAGCTGACCCTACCATAGGAGATTGATCCTGATTAGTTTAAGCTACTTAACATGTGGACTTCCTTGAATCAAGGATTGATAGATGACGTATTCTGACCAAATTGTAGAAAAGGACACATAGCCCACCTGTATGGAAAAGGTCCTTTTCCCTCTTATTTTACATGAGCAAGAAAGCATGCAGTTCTGATGGCCGGGTACAACAGCACAAGAGATCACTCTTAGGATGAAGCTCATACTGAAGATGGTTGAGGAGATGGAAGAAAGAACCCCAGTCCTTGACAATGTAAGTGAACTTCCTGAACTGCCCCAAGAGCACCCACACCTCTGGGTTTCCATTCCTGGTAGATGATCTCTATCCTAATTGTTTCAACCAGTCTGATGTTATGCTCCATGCTGTATTTATATCTTGTCTTTGTCAGTTTGGGTTGTTATAAAAAAAAAATACCACAGACTAAGTGGCAAGCTACTTGCATTCATTTCTCACAGTCCTACAGGCTGGGAAGTCCAAAATCAAGGTGTTGGCAAATTTGGTTCTTGATGAAGGATCCTCTTCCTGGCCTGTAGGTGGCCAGCCTCTCATCATTTCCTCACAAGGCATGGAGAGAAAGCTCTGATTTTTTTTTTTTTCCTCCTCTCATAAGGGCCTTGATCTATGATGAGCTTTTACCCTCAAGACCTAATCTAACTCTAATGACCTCCTAAAAGCCTCCTCCTTCTAACAGCATCACATTGAGGTTAAGCCTTCAATATACAAACCTTGGGGAGACAAAAATATTCAGTATATAATGAAAGGTGTACCCCTGTAGTTACAAAAAATTCATATCCTTCTTGCATGCAAAATGCATTAATTCCATCCCCACAGCCGCCAAAACCTTAGGTTATTTTAGCATCATGTCTAAAGTCTAAAATTCAAATCTTATCTAATTAACACCTAAAACAGATGTGAGGAGGTCTTCTGGCAACTTTTACACCAAGGGGGAATTCCTCTCTACCTGGAGCCTGTGAAACCAGATGAATTGTATGCCTCTAAAATGCACTGGTTAGACATATTATAGAATCCTTATCCTAAAGGGAAATGTTGGAAGGAAGAAAAAAACAACATGATCCCAGGAGGTTAAAATCCAGTAAGACAAATACCATTAAATGTTAAGGCTCCAAAATAATCCTCCTTGCTTTGATTCTTTGCCTCCTGGACTAACTGGGGAGATAGTCCCATCTCCCAACAGCCCTACAATCCTGCTGAGTGGATTGTTCGGTGACCAAGGCTCTGGAGGGCCCAGTCTGCGTAGTTCTGAGTGGCTGCCATCTGGCTTGTTGAAATTGAGGCAATGGTGCCAGCCTTTGAAGTCAAGAAGGGAGCCCTGATGATCTCTGAATCACCTTCAGAATCTCAAAGAATAGTGCACACTCACATCCATCTATAGCTTTACGATCTGGTCCTATAGGAGCTAAGAAGTGGAAGCCTTTGTTTTCACCCTCCCTCTGCCTGCTTCAGTTCAAACTGCTAGTGTTTCCTATGGGTGGTTGATTAGTTCTGTGGTTCACACCTGTACTAACATCCTTATCAAAAGATTGTGGAGCCATTGTCTTGGTAAGTCTTGCAATATGGTAAGGCTGAGAATTTTCCAAATCTTTAAGTTCTGATTAGTTTTTGTTAAACAATTTCTTCTTAAACTCATTAGTCTCTTCTTGCATTTCACTCTATGCGGTCAGAAGAAAACATTTTGCTCAGCAATCTCTGGCTAAATATCCAAATTTCATTGCTCATGTGTGCCATGTTCCACAAAATACTAGAACATGAACACAATTCTGCCAAATTCTTTGCCAATTTATAACATAAATCACCATTTATCAATTATCCGATAACTTGTTTCTCATTTTTAACTGATTTCATCAGAATGCCTTTATCATCCACTTTTTTTACCCATATTATGTTGTTGATTATTTATCATCTAAGAGGATGGAAGCTTTCTCTACAACCCTCCTCCTTTTCTTTCTGAGTCCTCACCAAAATCATCTGTAACATTCCCTACATGACATTCATACACTCTTCTGATATGTGCCTCAAAATTCATCTAGCCTCTACCCATTGCTTAGTTCCAAAGATGCTTCCACATTCGTAGGCATTTTTACAGTAATGCCGTATTCCCAGTATCAATTTCTTAGCCAGTTTGGGTTGCTGTAACAAAATACCACAGATTGGGTAGCTTAAATAATAGATATTTATTTTCTCACTGTTTTGGAGCTGGGAACTCCAAGATTAGGCTACCAGAATGGTTGGATTTTGCTCAGGGCCCTCTTCCAGGCTTGCATATGGCCACTTTCTCACTATATGTTCACAGTCTTTCCTTTGTGGGTGCAAGTGTGTGTGGATATCTGCAATTATCTATATCTATGGCAAGAAAATATGTCTGTCCATAGAGACAGACAAAAAGAGGTAGAGACATCTCCTTCTCTTCTTATAAATTCACTAATATCATCTTGGTGGCTCTATCCACATGACCTCTTCCAAACCTAATAACCTCCTGAAGACCCCAACACCTAATATATCACATTGGCGTTTAGGGTTTCAACACAGGGATTTTGGAAGACACAAACTTCTAGTCCAAAACAAAGGGCCTATGACTTGACTAGAAACTTAGAGTTCTAAAGCCACCTGAGACTGCCTGCATGATCTGAGATGTCACACAATACTCAACCGTACTGTTGGAAAGTACTCTAGCCACTGCATTAGTATAGATTGCATTGAACTGACACTGGGAAGAGTTCTTCCCAGGTAGAGGAAAAATCAGGAAAATGGATCCTGGAGCAAGATTAGTCCTTGTTTTCAAGGAATTGAATTTCCTGGGAGCTGGAAAGAGATCTGCATGGGGGAAGTTAGATGAAGCAAATACTTGGCAGAGAGGTAAAAATCTGGGATAGGAAAATAGTTGTCTCTACAGGCTTACACAGTAGTATTTGTAGAGAATAAAGTGACAGAATGATGCAGACTGAACTCTTTGTTAGCATTTGTGGAGAAGGAGTGATGTAGATGTAGATAAATAGCAACAACAGATGAGTGGGGTTCATGGCAGAGCTAAGAGAGAATCTGCAGGAGGAGTGGAGAGGTTGGGAAACTTAAGGGCTGCTTCATTTTTCTGAGTATTTTAGAGGACGCTGACCCTTGAAATAAATGGGGGATGGAGGTGGGAATGGATATTGATTATTGTTATATTTACATGTAAACTGGGTGCAGTAGGGTTCCCACTCATTTTTATGCCTGAAGGAGGGAATATTTGCTAACTACACGGGATAAACTTTACTGTGATTAGCACTTAAAGTCATCTTTTCACCCTTTAAAGAAAGGAGGGTATATTTTAAGTCATTGCAACCTTTGATGCAAGTCCTTCCATGGGGAAATTGCTCATCTCCTCACTGGAGGTGTTGCAAACTTGAGTGCCATCTGAGCTTTGATGAAAAACACATCA
This sequence comes from Urocitellus parryii, assembly GCF_045843805.1. Classification (NCBI taxonomy): domain Eukaryota; kingdom Metazoa; phylum Chordata; class Mammalia; order Rodentia; family Sciuridae; genus Urocitellus; species Urocitellus parryii. The sequence continues at coordinate 89,147,854 of NC_135534.1, read as the reverse complement.
AGAGTCTTTCCATTAGATCAGAGTTGGGTAACCCCTCACCTCGTTTCTTTTCTTTTCTTTCTTTCTTTCTTTTTTTCTTTTTAGGCCAAGGTGTAAATATTTTAAGCTTTTTGGGTCATATTCTTTCTGTTGCAACTATTCAAGTCCACTGCAGTATCAGAAAGCAGCCATAGACAATAAACAAATGAATATATCTGTGTTCCAATAAAATCTTATTTATATACTCTGAAATCTGAATTCCATACAATTTTCACATGACATAACAGCGTTATTCTTTAATGTTTTTGCAATATTTAAAAATTTAAAAACCATTTTCAGCTGTGGGCAACACAAATGTGGAGTGGGCTGGACTTGGCCAGGTGGGCCATAGATGTTGACTTGTATGCTAGATGGTAGCAGGCAATGGAGGGCAAATGACTTTTTTCCTATGAAGATGAGTGAAAACCAGCCTCTTAATAATAGCAGTTCAGCCTCTTCACTGTTGGGAGAAGGCTCCCTTCACTAAATCACCTACAAAGTATGTCCTTCTGACAAAGACAAGCATTAATTTTTCTCTGAGAAAAATGCAGGCTGGTCTGGTAATAAGAAAAGGACTTTTTTTTTTTTTTTCCTGAGAGCTTGGTTTTGTGTTTTGTCCTTTGTGAACAACAGATCACCCTATTACTATGCTAAGAAGCATTTGGCTCTTTCTTGCCAGACCTGAAACTTGGCTGAATCACAAGAACAACCATGCTGGTTGTCAATGGATGTCTTTTTGGTGCCAAAAGGAGCGGTGCCAAGTTTGATTAAATTCTTCTGATTTCTGGCCTTCCACTGGTGGGGACAATGAGGAATGGTTCTTGCCAATTCCTCCCAACACATATATAAAACTGTTCTTAAAAACAAAAATAGCATATTGGATAGGGCATATTGTTTTTCTTTAATAACCACTTGACAACATAGTCAACATTTCCCATATCATCTATTACATTAAGTGTCTATACTCTATTTCATCATAAATTATAAAATAACCTGATCAAATTTCCCATTTAGGGTTTGAAATAGTGGTCAAATTTTTGCTATTATAAAAAACAGTGTGGTGAAATTCCTGTTAGATAATCTTTGTTTTTGTGCAGATTCATGATTGCGTTTTTAGGATGAGTTCCCAGAAACAGAATTGCTGAAATAAGCATATATTGAAAGCTTTTGATAAGTGTCACAAAAATACACTCTGCAGTTATCTCAATCAATTTATATTCCCATCAACAAAACATGAAAATATCAATTTCTCTATATTTTCGGTATTAAAATTTAATTTGTTAGCAAATCACAAAGTTTTAAATAAAACTTTTTATTTATATATACCTTTCTCAATATTATGAATATTTGATGGGTCAGGGATGCTGTTGTCTTGATTATTTATTCTCAGTTCCCAGAACAAAGCCCAGCATATCATAGATATTTAATAAATACAGTTTGGATTGAAAAATAAGGGAGAGAAACAAATAATATTGCCAATATCTAGACATGTGTTTCCTATCCTCCCTTCACTTTCCAGACAGATTACTTTGTTATAAAATATGTTCTGATCAAATTTATGAGATCTGCCTTTTTCAAAGCTCTGCTTATTAATATGATTTTCTAAATATGCCTGAAAATGTAGAATACAAAAGATTGTAGAAGATGGTTATTTGAATCTCTGATTTTAATTTTTATAAGAAATCTACTCTTTCTATGACCTTTATATTGCTCTCTTTCTCTTTCTGTCAATCTCTCTGTTTAAAAATCCAATTGTATAATTCATTGGATCAGGGGATATGTATTTTTTTATTTAGCGTGTGTACGTATGCAAGGCTTGGAAATGTTTTCATTTGTTGGATACTTACACAGGCTGGATAACAGCATAAATAAATAGCCTTGGACAAGTCATAAATGGAAATCTCCTTGTTGTCAACTGAGTGCAATTAGGATTTTGCTATCATAATAATAGTTGCAGCTGTGCTTTCAAATGAAGAAATGCCCGCAAGGGCAAGATTCTCTCTTTAGATTGATACCCTACTGCTACTTGATTGTCTCAGTTGACTTATAGACCCTGCAGTGCTGAGTAAAATAATTGTCTATTTACACAGGCAAAGTAATTCCTGACTCCAAGGTCACTTGCAGTTTATAGGAAAGAGAGAAGTTTCGCCCTCAGGTGAGAACCATGGGAAACAGTAACAGATTGGCTGTACCCACCACTTCCAGAAGATCCTCCTCTGTTAAGAGTTTTGTAAGTTTAAAATATTAGCTCACTCTGGGAGGCCACATTGTCTGCTTTGTTCACTGAGGTATTGCTAGCATACCTCAAAACCTGTCTTATAGTAAAAGCTCATTAAATGGTTTTTGACTGGGGGATACCTATATTTTCCTTTTTTTTTTTTTTTTTGAATCTGCCAATCAATAAGTACTTTCTGAGCACTTATAAGTGCTTGGTAAATGGATGGAGTTGGAGAATATAATGCTAAGTAAAGCTAGCCAATCCCCCCAAAACAAATGCCAAATGTTTTCTCTGATATAAGGAGGCTGATTCATAATGGGGTTGGGGTGGAGCATGGGAGGATTAGAGAAACTCTAGCTAGGGCGAAGGGGTGGCAGAGGAAGGGAGGGGACAAGGGGGAAGGAAAGATGGTGGAATGAGATGGACATCATTACTCTAAGTACATGTATGAAGACACAAATGGTGTGACTCTACTTTGTATACAACCAGAGATATGAAAAATTGTGCTCTATGTGTGTAATATGAATTGTAATGCATTCTGCTGTCATGTATAACAAATCAGAATAAATTTTAAAAATGTTAAAAAACAACAAGTGGTTGGTGCTTCCAAGTTATACAGTTCTTGTTTTAAAGGTGCTCATAATCTAACTGGAGAGACAAAATATCCACTAAATTAGATTACAGTGTCATTCAGTGTATTAAATTCACTGCCTCACAAATCACCTGTAATTCTCCCTGCCCAGATCTTCAGCTCCTAATATGTCCACTCTTGTGTGATTGCCACTCCCCAAGTATAGACTAGATACATTAAGTTAAATTTAATGTAGAAATATGGCAGAGCTAATGAGATGTCATTTCAAAGTATCTAAGTTAGAAAAATGACTGGCTTCTGTCTTGGGTGTGTCCTTTCTCACTCCCTTGGGCCGCCACCTCTGAGGGAAGCCAGCTGCTTCATTATGAGGCAACTCTGTGTAATGTTCCATGTGAGTGAACATGGAAGTAGATACTGTTTCCCAACTTCCAGCCCAAGTCAAAGTTTCAGATGAGATTAGTTCCATATGATAGCTTGACTGCAAACACATGAGAAACCTTGAGCTGGAGGTGCCCATCTGAATACACATGTATTCCTGACGTATAAGATACTCAATGTTGTTTACAAGATGCTAAATCTTTTTAAAGTTATTTTTAAATATTTAGTGCATTATAATTATAGATACTCGTGGGATTCATTGTGACATTCATACACTCACATAACATAATTTGGTCAATTTCACTCCCCAATACTTCTCCTCTCACCCCTCTTCTCCCTCCCCCTGGTCTCCTTCCTCTTCTCTACTATTTTACTTGAATTTCATGATCTTCTCCCCATTCTTTTTTCTATACCTTTCTCCTTTCTAGCTTATGCATATGACAGAAGACATACAACCATTGACTTTCTGAGTTTGGCTTATTTCACTTGATGTAATGCTTTCAAATTCCATGTATTTCTTACAAATGACAATTTCATTCTTCTTTCTGGCTGAGTAAAATTCCCTTGTGTATACATACTACATTTTATTTATCAATTTATCTGTTGACACCTACACTGGTTTCATAATTTGGCTATTGTGAATTGCTAATGTAAACCTGAGCATGCATGTATTGCTATGGCATGGTGACTTTAATTCTTTAGGATACATATCAAGGAATGGTATAGTTTGGTCATATGATATTTCCATGCCTAGTCTTTTGAGAAACTTCCATACTGATTTCTATAGTAGTTGTACTAATTTACAACCTCCCAAACAGTGTAAAAGTGATCCATTTCCTCCATACCCTCACAAACAATCTATTATTGTTTGTGTTCTTCTGCCATTCTGACTGGTGTGAGATGAAATATCACTGTACCTTTGATTTGTATTTTGCTGATTACTAATGTTGGAATTCTCATATATTTGTTGGCCATTTGTATTTCTTCTGTTGAAAACTGTTTAGTTCATTTTCCCATTTATTTACTGTTTTTCGGGGGGGGAGGTGTTAAGCTTTTGGGGTTCTTTATATGTTCTGGATGTTAATACTCTGTTGAGAGAATAGCTGGCAAAGATTTTTTCCCATTCTCTAGGTACTCTCTTCCTGCTCTTAATTGTTTCTTTTGCTGTGCAGAAGCTTTTTAACTTGAGGCCATCCTATTTATTAATTCTTGATATTATTTCCTAAGCTTTAAGAGTCTTGAGGAAATTGTTGCCTGCACTTATATGTTAGAGTGTTGACCCTATGTTTTCTCCAAACAGTTTAAATCCTTAAATTTTAAAAGTGCACTGTTATATAGCAGTAAATAACAAATAGGGGTCCTTTGATTTATAACTCTATGAAAGAAGTTTTGGTGTACACCTCTATCAAAATGGTCCTTTATGTGAACATACTTTCCATCCTTTTTAATATGGGAAATTTTCATTTATCCATATATTGTTGTTTAGAGTGGGCTTGTGGTGCCCTTGTAGTAATTAAATATTCTGGTTAAAAAGAAGGGCAGGGAGATCCTTGGCCAGGAGTTCTGAGTAGAATATATCACTTCCTGAGAGACTGCATACATGACCAGCTCGCCAACAGCTGTTCTTTCTAGCTGGCCTCATTTAGGAAGTCTTATATTGTAACAGTGATCTCCTATAAGTCATAACTATCCATTAGATCCCTTTCTTTGGTTCACAATTCAAATACAAAAGCCAAAAGGTTTTTTTTTTTTTTTTTTTTTTTTTTTTTTTTTTAGCACGTAGCAAATTCACTTATATCAAAACTATTCCAGTCTGATGTAAGGCTACTTACATTCTTTATTCCACTTGTTTGAGAATTTTTGTGCCTAGTTGTAAAAGATTAATGCTTCTGATTATGGGTCTTGTCAGATCCTGTTGGGGATGTTAAGTAATACTAAGTAAAAGTATTATGTTATATTTCTAATACTTCAAAAAATAGGATTTCTGAAAAACATCTAGCCCTCAGATTTTGGATACTGGGTTATGGGACTTTGCTGAATTCTTTGGGATAGTATTTCACAGAATAAAATGCAACACTGAGGACCAGGACTATAAGAAGTTTGGAAGATCCAACTTTTGGTTTTGGAAAAGGTTTACTTTCTCTCCTGCCCAAATTAGTGTTCCTATCCTCACATGTAGATATGCTGAATTATCCATGAGAGGATTGGCTCTGCCTAAACCACAGTTGTGATTGACATTGGGTGGAGCTGGGAGAAAGGTTAGGTTCTGACATTATCCAGAGACAAGGCTCAGTGATTGAAACACAACACAACATCCCTAGAGTCTACTTGTTTGTTTGTTTGTAGTTCTTTCTCTTCTACTTCCAGAAGCACGAACTGATCCATTGTCTCCAAGTTTAATTCATCATAAGTCAGGGGAAATTCCTTGCTTTCATATGCTCCTATGTTCCAGATATTAAAATTGTAGTCGCTCTTGATTGGCTTAACTGTTAATCCAGCTCTTAAAACATAAAATATGAATTTAACATCTGGGCAATCTCTGATTCAATAAGTCAAGATTATAGAGGGGTAATACCTGCTGAAGAACTGTAATTTCAAAGGGAATCCTAATAACATGTTTTAAAAAGTTATTTAGCTTTTGCCCCTTAGTTTTCTCATCTGCAAACTGGTGTGAACAATAATAGTCCTCATTCAAATTATTGCAAAGGTTAAATAAGTTAATATCATGTAAGGTATCTGGAATAATACTCAGACTCATATGAATAATGATGATTCACCTGTTTTACATCTTCCAAAACTTGTCAGGTTTGTCTATAGTCTAAATTTAATTCTACCTTCTCCTAGGCTTGCCATCATTGCTATTATAATTTATTATTAATATTACATTATTTATTATTATAATGAGTAAGTTCTTATCTGCCTAAACTTTCTCTTGGTTTGAGCTAGATTTCTCTTGCTTTATTTTATTTCTGTTATTAGTTATTCTTTAATGTATTTAAATATGTTTTCCTTGTCTTTTTCAGGATGTTCTGGATTCAGCTTTATTACCAAAAATATTTTTATTTTGAATCTTACTTTTAATTGTAGAATAAAGTTTCTTTTTTACTTTTGTTCTTTAAACCTCCCTCCCTCTTCTCTCTTTCTTTCTGATCTTACAGCATTAGTAAGCAGCATTTGTTGATGATATTTTAGAAGTAAAAACATTTTTTCTAAATATTCCTCAAGTCATATTTTATTGTGATGATGCGACAATTGGTAAGGGTAGCTCTGACTAGATAATTGCAATGGGCTTTTGACCATTTAACTCTGATGACAACTATCGCTATTACTCTTTATATTTGTGTACTAATATTTGATTAATAGGGTGCCACATATGAAATTGCTTGTGATTCTCATAACACTGTAAGATGTATACTATCATAGCCACTTAGATAAAGGAACTAAAGGACTAATAGGTTGAGTAATTTGTCTAAACTAAGCCACTAGGACATAAAATCTGGAGGATCTTGGTCTTCTCACTCCAGGTCCCAGGGTATGCATCCATTTCTCAATTCTCTTTCTAGGGCTAGAGAGGTAACTTGGTGGTAGATCACAACCTGGTACAACACAAAGCCCTGGGTTCAATCCCAAGCACCTCACAAACTATCAATTCTATCTTTCCAAAAAAAAGGATAAATGTTGATAAATGACAATTATCTAAAGCATAGGCAATTGTAGTATGCTAAAGTACTTAGAAACGCAGTTCTAGATACTTTTCCAATAATCATTCTTTATTAGTCTGTTTTCATCACTATAATGACATACCAGAAGCAGCCTAACTTTTATAGTGAATAATTTTTTTAGCTCACACTTAGGAGTTTCACCTCTATTGGCTCAGTTTTGGTGAGGGTCCTCTCCACTGTGTCACATCATGGCTGATGGCAGGAGCATGTGTGGAAACCAGTCATCGCATGTGGATGCAGGAAGCCAGAGAGCAAATGGGATGGTGTCATATTGGCTCAGATATATATAACAACCCTTTTGAGAACTCAAGTGTTCTGTGACAGTGATCTTAAACCATTCCAAGAGTAATCTCCCTCCCTCTTATGACCTAAGGACATCCCATAGACCTCACTTTCTAAAGGTCCTACCACTTCCCAGTGTCACCACTGTAGGGACCAAGTGTCTGACACACAAACCCTTGGGGGACATACCATATCATATCGAATCCACAATACATCCTGAATAAATTCATACACTACAGGAAAGTCATAGAGATTCTCATTCCATTAAAACCATCATAGGATGGAGGAGTTGTTTTGTTATGGAAAATGAAAATCCCAAAGAAAATGTAAATCAAGTTGGCAAAATGCTGAGGTGATAGCTCCATTCATCAATCCTAGTCTTTTGATAAACTTTCTGTCAATCTAAAAAGAGCAGTTTTATTTTTCTTAAGAAACCATTTTTGGAATTTATATTACTGATTTTTCTTCTAGCCATAAAATGAGTCTAAAAACATTTCATAAAATAGAATTTATATATGTAGATAAACCATGGAGTTTTGCCTTCTATGCCTGTACTCAGAGGCAAAGTTACCTTAAAATTCTTAATAAGAATTTATAAAGCACCTGCCCTCAGCAACTCTAGCAAACCAGCCCAGCCCAGCAGTGCCTTGCCCTGGTGAAATAAGGTAGCAGCTGGTCAACGGAGCATTTCATACTACATCCAGCTAATGTTTTCCTGAAGATGGCTCAAATAGAAAATAAACTGCTTTTTTTCCAATACTAGATTAGAAAATCTTTACTGAAGGAAACTCAAAATTCCATTTGGGTCTGTAGCTTTGGAAATACAGAATGAACAAATTTCCAGTGTATAGAAAGACTTGAAGTTGTGGGTATGATATTAAAATGAGCTTACTGAAATGTGTAAAACTCACATGTTATTTGGAATCACTCTGCTGTAATTTTTGTTTACGAAGCTATCTCTCCCACTCAATTATTAATCTTTCGATGACAGGGATGGGGTTTTATTGATCTCTGTATTTACAGACCTAGCATAAGGAGCTTGTGATGTAACTGCCTAATGAGCCAGGAACAGAGCGAGTACTCAGGAAACACATGCTGAATGCTTAGAGTCCAAAAAGGAAAAATGAAAAGAAAAACCCCTGCAGAATCTGATAAGCCTTTATTATTATTATTTTTTCTAGCAGGAAAAGATTATAATATTATTTCTTTGTTTAGTACTGAATGCAATTTAAGGGTATGTAGACAGAAAGGCAAGAGAAAGAAATACTGATCAGAGATATATGCAGGGTTCTGTTGGGTTGGAGACAAGTATTAACCTAGCTGGCAGCAAAGACAGTGTGTGTGTGTCTGTGTGTTGTGCACACACGTGAGAGTGTTGTTTTCCAGAAGGAAGTGATATTTTGAAGGATAACAAAGCCAGCAATCACATCTAGAAGGGAGAAAGGTGTTTCTCATGATAGGAACAGCAAAAACCCAGAGGAGTGCTACAGCATAATGAATGGGGAGTCCTCAGCCTCTATGTGTACTTTCTTGTGAGTTCTCTCCCTCCCACTCCCCTTTATAATATTTTTGCATTTCTTCATCTAATCATCAAACATTTTGTATGTATGTATGTACTTATTTATTTTTTTCCCTGGGCACTTAACCACCCAGCAACATCTCCAGTCCTTTTTTTTTTTTTTTTATTTTAAGGCAGGGGCTCACTGAATTGCTGAGGCTGTCTTTGAACTCAAGATCCTCCTGCCTTAGGCTCCCAAGATGTTAGGATTACAGGTGTGCATTCTCAGCTTGTATGGACTTTTACCTCAAACTTTTCTCCAATCTTCCTTGCTGTGTTGCTTTTATCAAAATTCATGTTGTAGGGCCTGGGGTTGTGGCTCAGCGGTGGAGTACTTGCCTAGTACGTGTGAGGCATTGGTTCAATCCTCGGCACCACATAAAAAGAAATAAAATAAAGCTATCATGTCCAACTATAACTAAAATCAATAAACAAATAAAAATTTAAAAAAGATTCATGTTTTAATTCTTCCTTATATTACATTTTACTTTTTATCTTACAGATTTTAGCAACTTTTATGTCCTTTACTTTTATGATTTTGACCCACTACTGTTGACCTTTATCTTTAATTTTATGTGTTTTATCTTTTCATTTAATAGTTCTTATGCCTTTATCATCAATTGTGTTTGCATGCTTATACTTAATTTCTACTTTTTTTCTCATCCTACTCTCAATTTCACACTTTTATTCTTTCTTTTTAAATGTACTGTTTTTTTTTTTTTAAATACTATTTCTTCTATTTTTTTTTTCAGTCTCCTTGTGCTTTTGTTGTTTGGATAATGGGAGCAGGAAGTGCCCTTTCCTGCCTAGCTGTATTCTTTCTCTCCTAGCATGGTGGCCCAGCCTCAGCTCTGTGCCTCTCCTCACTCCCACTTACTTCCATCCTTTTCATCTCATTCTTGGCAAATGAGTTAGTTTTCAAACCAACAGCCTGTCAGTAAATTCAGACTGAAGTCCCAATTCCTCTGATAGCTCTCCTCTGAACACTTCTAGTGGTCATTTTTCCATGAACTGAAATGTCTGTGAACACTGTTCAGTTTGACACATTTAAATGCATTGTTCTCTATCACTTGGTCAGCAATAATATTTTCACCTGCTGTGGGCTATAGTCTCAGCCTTGCAGCCTTCAAAGTGTTAAAAGGTGAAGGCAATGTTTAGTGAGAGAAATGAAATATGTGTTCCAGACTGTGCTCCTAGGGCTTTGGAGCCTAGAAGCAGAAGGACACCCAGGAGAGGATGCGGCTGTGTCAGGCTATTACAGGTGAAGGGTTTTGGGACTGAGGGTGCAGCTCAGTGGCAGAACATTTGCCTGACATCTACAAGGCCCTGGGTTCAATACTAGAGCAATAAATAATAAAATAAACAAAATTGAATAGTGAAGGCTCCCACTTCTCAGGTGACCTGTATTGATCCACAATCTGGATACTCTGCTACACCTATGTGCTGCTGGTCAGGGGTTAAGTAGAAAGAGGAGCAGAATGAAAGAGAAACAATTCTGTTTGAATGGGTCTAACTTCTTATGTCCATCCTAGAGTTGTCGTTCTTGCTTTTATAAAAGGGATTTAGTTCATAAAAACTGATTTTCTTGCTTTCTTTGTTTTCTGAGGTTCTGGATCAAAACTAAGTTCAGTCTGTTCTGTGCAACATAAATTCCATAAGTATGGTCTAAACAGGTGGTCTATGGCTTGCTTACTTATGAAAATTCATATAGTAGTACATACAAATCAATTCATACATCAAATCAATTGTATACTAATATATAAGAAAAAACATGAAATTACCAGAGGATTGTTAAAATTATTTCTGTAGTTTCCTATGCTTTTCATGGTTTCTTTCATTGCTATAACAAATAACTACCAGCTGGTTGGCTTAATTTACTCATTCCCTCATGATTTAGGAGGATAGAAGTCCAAATCAAGGTGTTGGTAGGATCAGTTCTTTCTAGAGACTTTGAGGGAGAATTCATGCCAGGACATTTCTTTTAGCTTCTGGTGGCCTTAGGCATTCCTTGGATTCTGCAACGTAAGTCCAAACTCTGCCTCCCTCTTTTTCACAAGGCCTTCTTCTCTGTGTGTCTCTGACTCTAACTGTTCTCTTTTCTCTCATATGGTCACCAGTCATTAGGTTGAGTGCCCACACTAAATCCAAGGTGACCTCAGCTTGAGGTCCTTAATTCAATGACAAAATCCTTTTCCAAATAAGATCACCTTCATAGGTTTTGGAGATTAGGGTTGGACATATCCTTTCGGAGTCAGTATTCAACCTATTAAATTGTTAGTCATACACTTATTATTTCTTTGCTAATAAATGTTAGTAAACAAGGGTAACTAACTGGTGCATAGGTTAAGACTTCAAAATAGTACATATTATTATTAATCTAGACAAAGATCCCTTGATATAAAGAAGAAAGCCTCAAACTACCTGTTTTAAATTTTTTAAAATACAGTTTATTGTAATGAAATAAGAATATTCTTGATAGATGTAGTATGGGAACTCAGATCCAGGAAGCAGATTCAGGATCCCAGCAGGTGGATAATCAAGGCATGGTTGAGATATAGTCACCCTTTATTCAGAGGTGGCAACAGCCTCTAGCCAGCTTCAGCTTTAATCCCTACTCACTCTTGCCCCTTTCTTGGCCCTGCAGAAGTGAAATTCATTAATGCTGATGAATATCACTGCAGTTTACTATTGCTCACTGCTGTTAAAAGGGAAACTTCCTTAAACCTGACATTTAGTATAAGTAACTTGAACAATTATAAGTAAAACAGAACAAATTAAAACAAAGTCATACAAAATTAAAAAAAAAAAAAAAACAGTCCTCAGAATACCAGTCTCCAGAACTAAAGCAGGTTAATAAGACTCCAACCAATAACATGATCTGACAGCATTTACAGAAAACAGAAGTGCTTTGTAGAGACAACTTGATTGGTTACAGCTTAATTGGTTGATTGGTTACAGAACCTTCTGCAATCAACTGCAGCTCAGCTATTGGAGTTACACTTCATATTGATTTGGTCTGTTTGTGCTTGGTACTGGAGCCTCGTTCAAATTATTGCCCTCCCACAAATTTTATTCAATATTGCTATATAGATTCTACCTCCTTAATATATTACAATTTATTTATCCAATCTCTCATCCTAGTATTTTGTTATTATAAATAATGCTGGTATAAACATCCTAGTACACATTTCCTGTTTCCTGCACTTAGTCCAAAAACATACACACAGAAAACTAAATCAAAGTTTCAATTAAACAATAATTGCCCTTCCCATTTGCAACACAGTCTCATATTTTATTTATTCTAGTGTAGTCTAACATAGTATATATTTTTTAAAAGGATGTTTTTGACCCACTAGATCTGTGGTTTTCATGCTGCAGCATTTGCCAGAATCAGCTGGAGGACTTATTAAAAGACAAATTGCTGGAACTCACTCCAAAGTTTCTATTCCAATAGCCCTTCAGTCAGGTTCCAAAATTTGCATTTTTAACAAGGTCCCAGGTGATATTGATGTTGCTGGTTTGTGGATATCACTTGGAGAACCCATGAACTAGACTGATTTTTGTAATTTACCAATTAATCTACAAAATTTTCATGTGTAGGTACTTAAGAGTGAAATGGTTGGATCATAGTGTAGATGATTACTGACACTTGACAGATGATGGTTTTCAAAATTTTTGTACCTGTTTGCTGTTCTATCAGCGCAATATAGGAATTTTTATTGCTTTATATCCTTTCCAACATTTGGTATTATCAACTATAATTTTTGCCTACATGGTGAGTATGAAATGCTATCACATCTTGATTTTATTTTGCATTTTCCTGGTTATTAATGATGTTTAATGTATTTTCAAATATTTACTAGTTGTTCATGTTCCTTCATAAGCAAAATGCTTATTCATGATTCCATTCATTTTTCTGTTTGGGTTATTATCTTATTGATTGGCACAAATATTATAAATATTAATCTTTGTGGCTTATATGTATTGTCAGTATCTTACCCTAGTTTGCAATTCATTTTTTTTTTTTTTTTTTTTTTGGTGGTGGTGGGGGATATAGGGGATTGTGCCGCAGTCTGGCTGGGCACCAAATCCCGAGCCACTCACAACCTTGTAGATTCAAACAGCAATTCTTTATTCCTGAACTCACACCGGCCCTCTACAAACACGTTCTGCGGAAATCCAAGTTCTGCCCGCAAAATTCACGTACTCCACCAGGCTTTGAATCCCAAATACTTTCTGAATCCCAGGAGAACTCAACGGGAACTCAGGCAGCAGGATACGCCCTATTCCCAGCAGGAATAACCTTAAACCTGGAACCGCCCTAAACCCAGATTGTCCTTAAACCAGAACGCCCTAAACCCAAGGAGCGGGATACTCCCTAAAACCTGCAGGATACACCCTAAACCTGGATCCTCCCTAATCCAGTAGGATCCTCCCTAAACCTGGATCCACCCTGGTCCTTGAGCAGGGTCACCTTTCTCAAACATACATGCAATGTCACATCGAATGTCCAAGGCAAGTCCATTTTCACGAGTCCTTCCTCTAAGCAACATGGGGTACTCTGGCAAGGAAATTTCGATTCGTCATTTCTACTTGGCAATGGCTCTCAGCAGGATTGAACTCAGAGGCACTCAATCACAGAGTCACATCTCCAGCCCTATTTTGTATTTTATTTAGAGACAGGGTCTCACTGAGTTGCTTAGTGCCTCACTTTTGCTAAGGCTGGCTTTGAACTCGTGATACTCCTGCCTCATCCTCCCAAGCCACTGAGATTATGGGCATACACCATTGCCCCTGGTGGTACAATTTGATTTTTAAGTGTCATTATGTTTTGAAGAATATAAGGTCTTAATTTTAAATGGTCATTTTATGGTTAATGCTTTTATGTATCTTAAGATTTCCTGCTTGAACCTAGTCCAGAATGAACACGGTGGCAGTCAACTGACAGCCTTACATTAAACCCCAGGCTTCAATCTTTCTTTTAGTCAAGATGAGTGAAAAACCAGATTTGTCCAAAGTGGAGAAGTTTGACGAATCAAAACTGAAGAAAACTAATACTGGAGAAAAAAAAAATACTCTTCCCTCAAAGGAAACCATCCAGCAGGAGAAAGAGTGTGTCCAAATGTTACGGTTGTTTACTGGGTGAGGAGTCCTTGCTTCCCTGAGTGCTGAAGTATAACACCAGAGAAGCAAACAGGGGCAAGTGTAGACTGTAAAGTGGAAGGCTTCATTAAAGTATAGCAGAAAAGACTTCTCCCCCAGGAAGAATGGGACCTGAAAAGGGGCAGGGGGAGGTCTTCTCTTCTTTATATTTAAGGTCTTCTGTTGTCCTCCCACATTCCCGTCCTTTGTTTTCCCTCTATCCTGCAGTGATAGAATGCCAGTGGGAAGGCCAAAAGGTGGCAGTGGGGAGGAGTAATCTGGGCAGGAAAGGCCTGGAGTGGTTTGATTAGCACCTCCCAGTTTGCTGGGAGCTACTTCATTATCAGTTCTTTTGGATGGACTCCATCTTCTTAATAGACTCCATTCTTTATTGTACCTAACTACACTACCTATCTTTAAATCTGGCTTCAGAAACATCATAAAATGGGTATCTCCTCCCAAAAGCAAATTTCAACATTGCTGGAAAGTCTTGGTTTTACGCTTTTTTTTTTTTTTTTTTTTTTGTAAACCTGTGTGTTTCTAGAATATTAGGCACCTATGGCTTCTTACCTGTACTTTCCTGGATAAGAGGTTAACACTAGTCAATGTTCTCTTAAATTTATTTGTAAACTTCTCATTGGTCCATAAATAAATTCAAGAGGATAGATGCTATCAATAATCTCACCATTGATGATCTTTGTGTGTGTGGTCCTATAAGGCAAGCCGATTTTAACTTAGAATGGGTACCTACGTTGCTTCTTAATCTTCATGAAGTTACGTGCCTTTGCAGCTTAGTTTATTTTCATTGCTAATGTATCAACAAAACAATCAATACAAAAAATAATTCATGCTTACTCTGAAGTCAGAAATAATTTATATTTTTTTTTCTAAAACTTGTAAATTTGTAGAGTACCAGAGCTTCAGAGAAGGCACTGATGCCTAGACCAGCACCCCAACAGGGAAGAAGTAGGATCTGACACATGGGACATTTGTGTAGATGTATTTGACATCCTCGAATCTTTAAATTCTCCAGAATTCTGGACTTTCAGAAGTGGTCCACACATCTATGTAAATAGTAGACACACACACCCTGCCTGACCTTTGCTAGAAGACAATGTAAATGTCTTAAATGCTTCAAATGAGGTCACTACCTTCTAAAACATTTCCATTCCTCCTCTGTATCTGACCTTGCTTCCCCTCCTAGCCACCAGACCATAGATAATATCCAGTGTCAGCTTAAACCAACTACTAAGGGGGAGATTGCTAAGGGAAAGAGATTATACAGCAAAGGAAAGTCATTACCTGGTTCACATAAACTAGTAAGGATAAGGGCTTAACCCTCAAGGTGCTAGATTAATGGAAGAAGAATTTACAGTTGGCTAAGAGAGAGTGACAGTATATAGGCATTCTGTGATAGGAATGCTTGGGCCCTGGTTTATTGCTTTAATACGTTGCTAAGATGGCCTGGAGTGTTTGAAAGAATAAATAGCTTTCACAGATGAAGTAGAGATGTTAAAAGTGCCATGGGGGGGGGGGGTAGTAATCAGGAAGCTCAGAGCAACAGGCATGCTTATTGGCTCTATGAAATATCAGTGTTCTTTGGGATGACCCTCAGTTCCTTTCATTTTCCAAGGTAAGAGGGGATGTGATAGTGAGGGCTCCAACAGTGCAGAAAAGCTCAAGTGATTCATGTGGCAGGACATGTGATCATGTTAGTGGCTCCTTAGGAATAAGGTGGTGGGGTAATAGGACCCTGGATTAGCAGAAGACAGCTGTAGGCACTTAAGGTATATCTGATTAGCATAATGCACAGCAAGGTTGGGATGGCAGTCAGGGGTCCTGACTCACAGGAATATATGGATATGATTCAGCACGATTTTCCTATAGGCAGGATAGATGGGCAGCCAACAAAAGTACTGATTAATATATGTACCAGAAGGGATCAAGAAGGACAAGTAGATTAGGAGGTCAGCCTTCAAAGAGGTAAATCATTATGTGACCAGTTTCCAGACATGAGTAGTTCTTAGACTAAGAGCCACAGAATAAGTGAACAGTTGTAGTCAGCCATAAAGTACGTGAACAGTTGTAGAACAGTTGTAGAAAGACCCTGAGATGTCACAACAGGTGTGCCTCCTTATAATTCTCCTGGTCTTCCTCATAGGAACTAGTTAGAGATGGATAATTACTCTAGGGAAAGGGACTTGAAAACTGTTAGATACAAGATCTTAATTGGGCTAAGATTAGAATAGGGTCAACATATTTTGATTGTCCTAAATAGGTGTTAGCTAGGTTTTAAACAAACCCAGTTTGACAGTTTTTTTTTTTTTGATGTTGAGTTTTGTATATATATAGTGATTATTGATATATTTGGATTTATTTTTTACCATCTTATTTTATATTTTCTATTCTTTTCTGCCCTCCAATAGCATTTTCTATTTTTCTTTCATTTTTGCCTTTTTCTCAATTAAGTTGTTCTTTCTCTTGTATCCTCTCCCCATCCCCTGCTGTTTTTTCCCCTATACTATTTTGAATGTTATAAACCCTAATTTGTTTTAGCACTTAGCTTCACAATTTTACTACCCATATGTTAAAATGTCTAAATATTTTTATCTTCTTGTAAAATAACTTAGAACATTTACTCGTCTCCCCTTTCCAAATCTATGTTTTACCCCTAGGATTTTTAGTTATATATAGTTTAAAGCCCACTGTAGATTTTTATTTAGATTTATCCACAGTTTTTTTATTTCCCTTGTTTACCATTAGTTTTATCTTAATCTTTCTTTTGGAAATTATTTTCTTTGTTTTAGAAGTCAAAAGTTTAGATTTTTCTTTAGAGAGGACTTGTTGATAATAAACACTCATTTTGTCCAAAGTGTTTGTTTTTTTTCTTGAGTCATATATATTTACTGAGGATCTAATTCTCGAACACACATACACACACACACACACACACACACACACACACACAGGTTTTTAATCCTGCATTTGTACTTGGCATAATAATGTGATATTTACATTATATAAGCTCCCAAATAATCTAAAAATGATTTAACATTTGTTTAATATTCTATTTATGTGCAAACATAATTTATTTAAGTCATCTCCAAATATTTATGATGTAGGTAGTTCCCAACATTTTACTATTATAATTAATACTGTAGCAAACATCCTTGTACATAAACCTTTGTCCTCATTTCTGAGTATTTCTTTAGGGAATATTACTAGATGTGGAATTTCTGGGTCAGACTATCTCAGCATTATAAATTTAATTTAGTTTTATACTTCCCCCATCACAACCAAGTCTCTGGCATCACAGTTTAAATTAAAATTTTTACTTACATTGAAGTCAAGTCACTACCTGATTAAAAAACCAAATCGTATTGACTGACTTAAAATGAGAGTATAGACTCCTTTTCTATTCCTCCCTTCCTATGTCCCACTCTGCATTAAAAGGGTTTTTATTTACTTATTTTCGTCATCTTCTTCTAGTTGCATCAGATTCAGAAGAACCTGGTTGATCTATTCATTTCTTCCCACTTCCTAAGTGAAGATTTTAGCATTCTCATTCTTTTCTCCCTTTCTTCTTTCCCCATCTACCTCCCACATTCTACATGCTATACATTTACATTTAGGTTTTAAAAAGCTGTAAATTGGGGCTGGGGATGTGGCTCAAGGGGTAGCGTGCTCGCCTGGCATGCGTGCGGCCTGGGTTTGATCCTCAGCACCACATGCAAAGATGTTGTGTCCGCCGAAAACCAAAAAATAAATATTAAAAAATTCTCTCTCACTCTCTCTTAAAAAAAAAAGCAGTAAATTGTTTTGTAATCATAGTTCAAACATTCCAGAAGCTGATTTTTACTGCTGAAAGCAGTTAGCTTCCCATGGTTACACCTGTGCAGGTGCTGCTGCCTGTACAGTGAGCATGGCCGCTAAGCAGTGTCACCATGGCACTGCTTTCTCCTTCTCTCCACCTCTGCCACTGTTCCTTCCTTCCTCCCTCACTTTTTTCATTGATTTTTTTTTTCTACTTTATCTTTAAATACTGGGGAGATGTCAGGATTTGTTGCATCAAATGGGAAAAAAAGAGTGTTTGTTAGGAAGAGTTTGAGGAGTCTGAGTGTCAGCTATGTATTGGAAGTTGCACAGAGGAGAGACGGAAGGAGCTCTGAAGGTCAAGAGAGCTTAGAGAAACTGATTTGTGAGACTTTGATGTATTTCCATGTTTTGCTGTTATTCAGACAGAACTGGATCTCTTACATGGGATGATTTTTAAATGTGTAAGTGTTTTGAAAACTACTCCTTTCATTTGTTAACTTTTGATTTATAGAGAAAGTGAATGGCAGGGTGGTGGGGGAGAAGGAGTCAGGGAGGGAGAGAGGGGAAGGAGCAGGAGGGAGATCTGCTGAGGTGAACCATAGATTTGTCTGGTTGTTGTTCATGCCTTTGGCTAAGAGAAGTTCTGAAATAATTGGAAAATACCTTTTAATTTTTACTCAGAAGTCACTGTTCTCCTCAGTTTTATTCTGACGACAGATAATTGCACAGGAACACTTTTCATTCTAAATATAAGTGCTATAGCTAACAATAAATGTTAAATGCTAAATCACTTTAAATGTGGCCAGAAAGTATAGTGGAGCCCTTGGATTTCCCTTAGACTTAGACTTCTTAGAGAAATCACAGAAATTATAGCACTATATAACACTAGTATATCCAGGTATCTTAGAAATAAATCTTTATAAAGATTTCCAATTATCCCTACAATCAAAATCGAAACTCCTCACCACATTTTATCTTATCACAATCTAAATCCTGCTTAACTTTCAATCTCATCTCCAGCTCATAATGCTATTTTTCCCAAAAGACTTATGTTTTAAAAATAGTTCTAAGTTCACAAAAATTTGAGTGGTAACTAGAGAGATTTCTCTTGTAACCTGTAGGTCCCACACATGCATATCTTCTACTGTATCAATGTCCCTACCAGAGAGGAAAAAGTGTCACAATTTATGAGCCTACATCATCACACCATTAAGGCCTGAAGATCACAGTTTACATTACAGTTCAGTCTTGGTTTTGTACAATCAGTGAATTTGGAAAAATGAGTTGGGGCATGTATCCACCATTATAATATATCACAAAGAGTAGTTTTACTGTCCTAAAAATTCTCCATGCTTTTTCTTTTCTCTACCTTAGAATCTGGCAAACATTTGTATTCATACTGTCTCCAGAAAGTTACATAGTTGGAATCATACAATATGAAAATTTTTCAGATTGTTTTCTTTGTGATATGCCTCCTTGACTTTTTTTTTTATATTGTGTCCATCTTATTTTATTTATTTATTTATTTATTTATTTTTCGGCGGACACAACATCTTTTGTTTGTATGTGGTGCTGAGGATCGAACCCGGGCCGCACGCATGCCAGGCGAGCACGCTACCCCTTGAGCCACATCCCCAGCCCCATGCCTCCTTGACTTTTCATTACCTGATAGTTCATATCTTTTTAGTGCAGAATAAAATTTTTTGGAGGGACCATAATTTATTTATCTATTATCCAACTGAAGGACATGTTGATCATGTCCAAATTATGCAATTATGAGAAAAGCTGTTATACACACTCAGGTGCAGAGTGTGAACATGTTTTCAACTTTTTGATATAGATACCAAGGAGAGAACTTGCTAGATTATATGGTAAAAGGATGTTTAGTTCTCTAGGAAACTGCCAAACTATTTTCCTAATGTGATCTAGCACTCTAGCGACAATTCGCCTTCTCATTGTTCCACTTCTTTACCAGCATAAGCTAGTGTCAATGTTCTGGATTGATCATTGTATTAAGTGTGTAATGGTATAAGCTACACCTATGATTGACACTTACAGAATAGGGTCAATGATTCTGGATTTTGATCATTGTAATAAATGTATAGTGGTATCTCCTTATTTTAATTTGCATTTCCTTGATTACATATGGCATCTTTTCATATGCTCATTTGATATCTGAATATTTTCTTTGGTGAGGTATCTCTCAAGGTCCTTGGTCCATTTTGATGATCTTTTATTAGTACATACCTATTCAGAATTGTTATGTGTTCTAGACTTCTTCATTGTTATGTAAAATTCCTCTTTATCTTTGAAAACTTTCCTTGTGTTGAAGTCTGTTTTGTTTGAAATTAATATAGCTACTTTTATTTTCTTTTGATTGGCTCTATCACAGCATCTTTCATTATCTATTTACTTTTAATCTATATGTATATATGTTTTTATGTTTAATATGATTTCTTGTAGCCAACTTAGGGTATTACCTTTAAGAAGAATACGCTGACAAACTTTGTCTTTTAAATGATAAATTTATCCCAATAGCATTCAAAGTGATTATTGACATATTTGGACTAATATCTACCATACTTGTTATTGTTTTCCATTTGTTGACCTTGTTTGTAGTTCCTATTTTTGCCTTCTACTCGTTTGCTGCCTTTTGTGGCTTTAGTTAATGCCCTTTTACATATGTGAGTGATTTGGGGATTGAAACAAGAGGTCTTCTACCACTGAGTTACATCCCTGGTCCTTTTATTTTTAGACAGGGTCTTACTAAGTCGTCCAAGCTGGCCTTGAACTTCCACTCCTTCTGTCTCAGCCTCTAGAATCTCTGAAATTACAGGCACATGCCACCATGCCCACAGCTAGTGCATTTTATAGGATCATATTTTATGGCCTGTTTTAGTATGTCATATACTTTTTTTTTTTGAAGTTTTTAAAGGGTTGCCCTAGATTTGCAATATACATTTACAAGTAATCCAGTCCACTTTCAAATAACACCATACTGCTTCCTTCCTCCATCTGGTCTCTTGCATCATTGCTGTCATTCATTTCACTTACACACGGGAATGCACGTGGGGTGTGTGTGTGTGTGTGTGTGTGTGTGTGTGTGTGTTAATAATACATGGTTGCTGTTATTATTTTGAACAAATAGTTTTTAGTTAGGCCCATTAAGAATAAGAAAAATGAGAGCTTTTATTTTGCCTTCACTCTTCTTTCTTTACTGTTTTTCTTTTCTTTATGTATATTTAAATTTTAGGCCTATGTAATTTTCCTTCTTTATATAACATTTATTTTAACCTTTTTTTTTTCTGCAAGGCAGGTCTAATGGCAACAAATTCTCTCAATTTTTATGTTTTGGAAAAGTATTTCTTATTCACTTTTGAAGGACAGGTTTTCAAAATACAGAATTTAAAATAGTGTTCCTTCCACCCCCTCCTCTTACCACTTTGAATAATTTGCTTCATTCTGCATGGTTTCTGATGAGAAGTCAAAATTCATTCTTCTCTTTGCAAGTTTGAGGTCAGCCTGGGCCAACTTAGTAAGACCCTGTCTAAAAATTTTTTTAAAAAGGACCTCTTAGCCAGAGGTGTTTTCTTTCAGCATTTTTCTTAATCTTCAGTGTTCTGTGATTTGAATATGATATGCCTAATTTATTTTGGCATTACCTTGCCTTGTCTTTGATAATTTTGGTTTTGTGGCATGGTGTCTGATATTAATTTGGGAGAAATTCATAGTCGTTATACTGTAGGTATTTATTCTGCCCTTTCTTTTTTTTTCCTTCTTATATTCTTGTTACATGTATTTTTACCTTTTGTCATTGCCCCACAGTTCTTGGATATTCTAGTTCCCACCCCACACTGGAGTCTTTTTGTGTCTGCTTTTCAGTTTTTGATACTCTTATCAGGATATTCGCAAGCTCAGAGATTCTGTCCTCAGACGTATTGCGTCTTCTAATAAACCCGTCAAAGGCATTCTTCATTGGATTTCTAGCATTTCTTTTTGGCTGTTTTCTAGAATTTCTGTTTCTCTGTTCACAGTGTCCATCTGTTCTTGCTTGTTTGCCACTTTATCGATTAAGGAGAGCTTTCAGCTCTGTTCCTTCTCGATCCTCAACCAGTGTTTATTAGCAAACCTCATGATTTTTCCCCTGATAGTCAGACATGATCTAATGGGTAAAAAGAACAACTGAAAATAGGCCTTTATTATGTGGTGGTTGGGTGGGGACGGGAAGTGTTCTCCAGCCCTGTGATCAAGACTCAGTCTTGAGTGAGCTTGTGCTACTCTTGACTATAAATTTCAAATTTTCTTCAGCTGGGGCTGGCGGCTGGTGTTGGGGTATGGCCTGAAATTGGGTGTCTCTAATCTTACAGATCAGTTACACTCTGCAAATCCCTGAGAAGGTCACGTTCTGCTTAAATAGTTTCACCTGTGGACAGCCTTAATAAGAACAGAATCCCGCTCATGTATTCCAAAATGGTTCCTGCTCTCCTTGTCCTGATGGGCACCTGCAAAGGCTTTTGTTTGCTTTGTGTTGATGCTTGCTGGGAGACCCTCACAGAGCTTCAGGAGGTGAGATTCCAGAAGTGCAGCTGTCCCTCCAACCCTGGTGTCCTGGAGTTTCATCTTTGAATTCTCCACACTGAGCCTTAAGCAACTTGTTGACTGTATGGCTCTAGTTCCCAAGGACTCTCTGCCTGGTAAGTTCTGATTTTCTGTATCTACCAGTTTGCCTCCTTAATTTGGGGATCCCTGGTTTGCCCTGTGACCTCATCTCTGTGGAAGAGTTGTACTTTAACATATGTTCGGCTTTTTGCTTGTCAGAATGGAGTTGTACCCTCTCAGTAGTTTACATGCTTGTCCAGGAACTGCAGGTTCTCACGGTGCTGTTTGTACTGTCAGATATATCAAGCTGGATCCTGCCTCAGAGTCTTCCCCAGAGTCTTTGTACTCCATATTACTTTGCTGGAGGAATGCTCTTCTCTTTTCTTTCTTTCTTTTTTTTTTTTTTTTTGGTGGTTCTGGGTATGGACCCAGGTGTGTTCTACCACTCACGTATGCACCCAGTATTTTTTATTTTTTATTTTGAGACAGAGTCTTGCTTAGTTGTCCAGACTGGCCTGGAACTCAGGATATTCCTGTCTCAAGTGACCTCACAGCTGGGGCCACATGTGTGCCCCTCCATGCCTGGCTTCACCTTTGACTTAATGGTGGCTTAGATTTTTCTTATGAATCTCAAGTGTCATTGTATTTTTTTCTTTGCATCATTTATGAAGCATAGTTGCCTTATCTTGCTCCTACATGGCACTCTATTTTTTATCCTTGTTAGATCCAAAAATTTATCTTATTATATTTCCTCGGTTTTCTTTTTTAATGGCATTTCCAGCATTGAGATTTTTTTGCCAGGTTAATGCTTAATACATATTTATGGATATGTTGAATGGGTAATACGATGAAAAAATCCTAGAAATACTAACTCCCCTGAAAATATTGGGAGTAGTCCTCAGACTGCCTTGTGGGGAACATATGAGGCTGGCTAGATGGTGCTCAAAGGGACTTGAAAGAGGGAAAACCTAGCAACGCCATCTTCTTCACCCCTGTATAGGGAGAAAGCTGCTCAAGGAAATGCATGAAAATTAAAACATCCCAAGGAAAACTAGCACAGACGCAGGGAGCCTTTTCCACATGGTCCCCAGGTCCTCTGTACTGTCTGGGGTACTTCATATGCAACACATTATCTCATTTCACCCTCACACCACCAGGCAAATAGGGATGTGAACCCTGCTCCCCATATGAAAAAAACTGACTTGAGGCAGGTAATTTTCCAAATGGTGGCCATTTCTAATTTAGGGAGAACTGAAAATTCAACTCAGATGGGCTTCAAATCCTAACACTGAAGTATTATGCATTTAATTTACTGGGGGTAAACATAAAACAGAAATTATACTTTTGGGCTTATAGATCAAATACGCCTAAATTCTACCTTTTAAAAACTCAGTTTTGCATCAGTTTACTGCCTGAGCCTTTGGATCTTGAGCTCTGAAAGGGAAAAAGAGATTTTGGAGAACAGTAAAAACTCTAGATACTTGGTTATTATACTCATCCTCATATTAGGGGGAGAGCAAACAAGTCCTGCTCATATCTCTTCTGAATATTCTTAAAACCAGGAATCCAGTCTTGTAGAGGAGGAGGAGGAGGAGAAGGAGGTCTGGGTTTTAATCTCTATGAAATCAACTCTTCACTTGCCTTCCTCCTGGGGTACTTATCCATGGGATGCAGTGTAAAGAACTCTAAGCAGTTTGGCAGTGGGTAGCCAAAGTCGTCTTCCCTCCAATATACAGTGAGTTGCAAGACAGCAGGATATTCAGATATAGAAAAGATCACAAAAGGTGATAGATCAAGTTTTAACCATAACTGGTCTGAGGGTTCTCTGATAAAGTGAAATAATTAGATTCTACCTATAGATTAGACCCAAAGTGTTTTTTTAAGTTTTAAGGATAATTAAGTTTTAGACAATTCTGTTGGGTAAGAGAATATGGATTTGAAAAATTGTGGGAGTTGGGTTTTTTGTGATCTTTACCTTGAATGTCAACAGTTTTCCTCATTTGCCTTGTGAGCCTAGTGCTGTCATGTTCAAAGTGGGTGCTGTGGCCATGTAAAGTGGGCTGATAAAGAACATCAGTGTTGACAATCTGGGGCTGAAACAGAGCTTTGTTATTCATGACTTTGTATCTTTGGGTAAGATATTTTATGCCTTTGACCCTTAACTTCTTTGTGTATAAAATGGAATTGATAATAATTATTTATGGTTTGATATAAAACACATGTTTTCTTTTTTGGTACTAGGGATTGAATTTAGGGGCACTAAACCACTGACCCACATTCCTCAATCCATTTGGTACTAGTGCCAATACATTTGGCACTAAACCACTGACCCACATTCCTCAATCCATCAGGGTCTCATTGAGTTGCTTAGTGCTTCACTAAGTTGCCGAGGCTGGCTTTGAACTTGTGATCCTCCTGAGATGCTTCGATTACAGGCTTGTGCCACCGTGTCCTGGCTAAAACACTTAATATATTTTACTTCCCTAATTTTTTCCTCCCAAGTTCAAAATTGACCTTTGTTGACTCTAAAATTGCTGTTTTATTAGTACTAGGTCATGATAGAAGCTGTTAATTGCCATTTAGTATCCATTTCCATACACACACACATTAACTAATAAAACTCCTCTAGTTTTTCCAGGCACATTTCCACCTAAGAGCTAAACTTATCCAGCATTGCTTATGACCAAGTGATACATGAATCAAAGTTCTAGGTTGGTATTGGGATGTATCTCAGTGGTAGAGTGCTTGCCTGGCATTGTAAGGCCCTGGGTTCAATTCACACACACACACACACACACACACACACTCACACTTCTAGATCAATGGTATTTGAATGGAACTGATGTGAACAACTTACAGGTCATATTCTCAAAGGTGCTAAACTTCCTTTCTTTTGACAGACTAGAATGCATACATAGTATAGTAAGTCAGTTTTAACCTTGTGGATTTGGAGATGGCAGAGAAATAAGAAAAAAGGAACATGGGTCATTTGATAACCATATGGAGTAGGGTTTCTTTGAACTGATTATCAGATTAGGCTTTTATATGAGGAAAATATGCTTTTTAAAAATCAGCTCTAGGGTGACCATAGAGTTTTCTTTACACAGGATATTATCATTGTCATTTCTTTATAACGAAAGCACCATTATCATATGCTTTTTGAACCTTATATTGTGGCTTTTCTCAACTGTTTTAATCTAGATTGAAACAGTTGAGAGCAAAACTCGAGAGATATTTAAACATTAGATTCTTTGGGGAAAGAGTTTATTTGAATGATCTCTAATTTCTTCTCAAACCAAGCCAATGTTTGTTTCTCAGTCTTCAAGTAATAGAGACTAAATCTCGCTTTGAGCAAACCACTGCTCACAGTTGATAATACCTTTATTTACTGTGACCACAGCAATCATCTGCACTAATGATAATTAATTTGAGAGAATTAGAGGATTGATTTATTTAATGAACCTATGGGTAATTGAGAATTTCTTTACTAATGACATCAGGGAAATGAGACATGTTAACATCTAAGACAGTTTGTAATGGACATGTGCATCCCTTAAAAGAATAAAATCTTATATTCTCATTAACTCCCTTCCATTTGAAATGAATGTTTTGCTTTATCACTTTTTATTATTAGATCCAAGTCTACACTTATGATGAGAACAAATTCGCAATGCTTTATTTGTTTACTTTGGCTTCTTCTAAAACAAAGGGGAAGTATGCAAGTGAACTTAAATTTGTGGAGCTGCTATGTATAGGTGACTGTATCTTATTTGATACCTGTACATATTATTTATTGTCTCAATAATATGGTATATAGTGTTACTTCCACAATTAGAGTTTTAAAGCAACAAACATATTTGGGTCAGAAATATGTGTTTAGCTGCACTTACTTGGTCACTATCTGGGGCTGACCAGCTGTTGAATGACCTAGGATAGATGTGCTGCAGTGACTTGGCTTTATTTTCTCTGCCTTCCATCCTTTTATTTATTTATTTTTCATTGAAAACAATAGCCATAATGTATTTGCAGGCTGCTTTTTCTATAGTTTCCAAACAAAAATTAAACAGGATTAGTTAATATTTTTACTTGGTATAATATCCAGGTGAGTAAACTTCAGGATTCTATTCACTTTAGAATTGACATTACACACATATGAAACAAACCTAACCTCTGCATTCAGCCAAGGTCTGTCTACTCGGCCTTCATTATGACTTGTTTGGCATGTCACCTTTCAGTTTAAAGGTAATGACTGGAATAATAACACTCTCAAACTCCTATTTCACTCTTCTGCTGGGAGTGTTTTAGTCTGCATTTACTATGAAGTTGGTTTAATGATTTGGTTTAATTTACTTCACAGAGAGGATACCGAGCCAAGATCCGGTTAAGATGTGTGGCAAGCATCTCAGACAAGCCAGGAAAGAGACCAACTCTTCTTCTGGTAGTCTGGGACATGTCCACCAAAATAATAATACCCAGGAACTTGGACCAAGCCCCTGGGGCATAGAGAGAAGTAGAAGTCCAACAGCAGGCCCCTCACTCTCCTCTCTGCCTGTCATCAAAGGACCCTGTCCCCATCTAGCTCATAGTCACTTTAGATTCTTAGAGGTGACTAGGAGTGAGTCACAGAAAACCATGCAATTTGGGGTTAGGAATGCAGCTTGTGGGCATTTTCTTAGCATACAAGAGGGCCTGGGATTGATTCCATAGAACTGCAAAACCAACAAAGACACAGCAAGTTTTCACAATAGGAAGGATTCTTAGAGTGAAGCTTGCCAGAAATATCAAAATAAAAGAGTGGTCTTTCATTTTAGAGTGCAATAGACATGTTTTCAAGGTGATGGCAGAGAACAGGAGTGAGGGCAAATGGAAAATTGCTGGTATTTTTCAGTTTCTGCTTGTCAAATATACTCATATATACTGATTGTTCATCACAAGGAACATGGTGTATTAGCTGTAACAAAATATCGTAACCTTGGTTGCTTAAACAACAGCCATTTATTTCTACTTTTTAAAAAATTGGTACATCATAGTTGTACATAATGGTGGAGTTTGTTGTTAAATATTCATACATGCATACCATGTACCAATACTGTCTGGCCAGTATCACTTTCCAGTATTTCCCCTTTCCCTCCCCCTGGTGCCTTTCCTCTACTCGTCTCCCTTTGATTTTCATAAGATCCTCCTCTCCCATTTCTTTTCCTTTTACCTCTTCAGGCTCTACCGATGAGAGAAAATATAGGACCCTTGACCTTATGAGTATGGCTTTCACTTAACATAATGTTCTCAAGTCCATTTTCCTACAAATGGACAGTCATTTATTTTTGCACAGTCTTGGAAGCTGGAAGTTCAAGATCCAGGTGTTGTCAAGTTTGGCTCTTCTGATGCCTCTTTCCTTATAGATGGCTGTCTTCTCTTCCACAGGTTCTGTCTTCTGTGTGCACGTTTCCTAGATGTGTATGTCCAGATTTCTTCATCTAATAAGCACACAAGTCAAATTGGATTAGAGTCTATGGAACAACTTCATTTAAGTTATAATCACTTCTTTAAGGGCCTTATCTCCAAATACAGTCAGTCTGAGGTACTGTATTTCAATGTATGACTTTGGGGGAGGCATATTTTAGCCCATAAAACATGACTAAGCCTAGACTGTGAAGGGATGAATATGGGGAGATATAAAAAATTTGGGGACTATATTTCCCTTAATCTACCACAATGCTAACAAAACCACTCAATGATTATTTTTGTGATTTTTTTTTTTACACATGAGGAAAAATAAGGCTCAATTGGATTTGAATCCCCCATTTATTTGTTTTTGTTACATGAACTATTGATGGATTAAAATGAGGGATCTTGAGGAATCTTTGTACTTTCAGCTTTCACATATTTGAGTTCAGGTTGACCTAATAGATTGACAGTGTAAGCTCTTGGCATAGCCTGCCTGAGCAATGCCTTGACTGTGTCCTTGTGTTATTTAACCTTTAAATTGGTCCTATGTTCCTGTAATATAGGAATAAGAGCAATTCCTACCTCATGGAATGAGGAATTAAATCTTTTAAAATATGTAAAGATTAGATCACTGCCGGGTGCATAGGAAACACAAATAGCTTGCTATAACTGCAATGATTATTGAAATCTTATTTAGTAAGTGAGATCTATAAACAAAACATAATTCTTTAATCAGAATAACCTGATGATCAGAGTGAGAAATAAGATAAACAGTTTGGCTGAAAGCTTTTTGCTTATTAACTGGGACTCTGCTTCAGGAAATCAAATACTCCACTAAGAAATTCTCAAGTACTTATATTTTTTATAAAGTTGTAATATTTCAAAGTCAATTTTCTATAACTATTTATTAAATAGTGAGCCTATGGTGTCAGTTAACTATTTGGACCATCTTTCATAGCTTCAAACTGACTTTCAGCTTCTAGTTTTCTCTTTTCTCTAAACTATTTAACATAATGAGGTGAGATCCAGATTCTGAAGAACTTTGGTTTCATCGTATTACTCCTCTTGATATGCCTTCAGCGGCTCTCTAGGACCTATGGGAGAATATTCTAACCTCTCTTTCTAGCATGCATCACAGTCCACAGCATGAGGGCCTCACTTTCCACAGTTCTCAGTGTGGGCTTTTAAAAGTAGGCTGCAGATAACACTGGCCACTTTGCATCACGACTTTCATTTGCCCACCACAATCATTTTGTAGACACTTATTTCCTACTATTTTCACCAATCAAGTAAACTTTCACATATTAACATTTGGCCTCTTTTGATAGATAATGTGAGAAACTGATATCAATTTGCTGTTAGAATAAAAAAAAACTTATTTTCTAATATAATTTGTTATAATTATTGGCTAAATTAACAATCACCATTAAACCTTTATACTAGGCTCATACAAATGCTATTCACATCTAAGTAGCATGGTGCACGGTGGTTATGTGTCTTTTCCCTGAAGGTAGTAATAATTTCTTTCCTTATTCATTTGCATAGTTTTCTTTGTGCCCATGAGTAATTCTTCCCCTATATTTTAAGAGCTTCTTGGTATAATTTTCTACAACGGCAATCCATTTTGATCCTCAATTAGTTCCAATTTATTTTTCCCTCCAAAATAAACCCTCAACTCTCATCAGGAATTTGCTTCCTATGTGAAGGACATTGCTTTCATCTCAGGAGTTCTCTGTTGTCATACTTGAAATCCCCTTTGCCTTTCTCTAGATTGGGACCTGGTCACTGAGATTCTGAACAATTTGTTTCTCTGTTTCTTTGCATAAACCTTGAGAATGAACAAAAATTTCCTAGAATATTGAAGTTCTTTGCTAAATAAAGGAAGGTTTTAATGCAGCAAATTTTAATGTATTTCAAAAATTGTGAACACAATGTCCATTTAATAGTACACCAGCTAAAGCTGAATTTTAAGTATTTCATTAGAAATAGAATTTGGAACTTTGTAATTCTTCAGAAATTTTAGATGAGTCAATTTCTGTTTTCTATAACCCTTTGTCCTCATATTATACAACTTTACTCATGGTAGAAGATGAGGCAGATTCTATATTTACTTTAATGACTAGTGGCTAAAAGAAGCAATCATAAAATTCAATGAACAAAGGAAAGATTATTGTGGGACAATTTCCTCTCTAGATCATTTAAACAGATTAATAAAAAGAATATTTACTACCTACATCTGTATCACCTTAGCCATGGATGGGCTGACTCTAACTTTTTATGATAGTATAAAATTCATTTTTCACCTTTAAGTCCCCTTAAGTTGTCCCCATTGTACGATGAAATAGCTGAGGGATGAAATGTGTTCAGAATTTGTATTTGTGCATCTAAGTGTTGTATGAGGAAAGAATAGAATAAGTGAGGTGCTTCTAAATGGTTTCAGTACCTGACTACTATTTCTCACTTTTCATCAGTTTTCACTAGTAGTCCTCTGGGGGTAATGTGGGTGTGGGAAAGAAGTATGACAATCATAGGAGTTTCTGTTTCTGACCCAATCAGTACTATCTTATCTTTTAAAGAGTGTGTCCAGAGACACTTTTATACTATGAAGAGATCTCTAAAGTGAAACTATGAAGAAGCCATTCTTATTTTTTCTGTCATTTTTTTCTCGGTCATGCTACAAACTAACATCATTTTGTAATTTTTTTCCTTTTCTTCTCTTCCCTACTTCCTTCTCTGTGTCCTTTGTTTTCACTTAACATGTATTTTTAAAGGATTTGTTGTGTGTCTTATAACATTAAAAATGTTGAATATGTAGAAATGTAACATGGTGACTATCAGAAGAGAGGGTGGGAGGAAGGGGAACAATATTACAATTAACTAGGATGAATACATCTAGAGACCTAAATTACAGCATAAGCAATGTTAACTCTTGTTAACATTGTGTACTAGAAAAACTAAGAGTAGATTCTAGGTTCTTACTGCCCCGCCCCCACACCAAAAAAGGTAACTGATGACATGATGGATATGCTAAATTGCCTACTTGTAGTGACCATGACTGTATATGTATATCAAAGAATCATGTTGTAGATCTTGAATTGATACAATAACAAAATGTACTAACTTGCAAGTATTCATCTGACAGTTAAATTTTATGAAGTTTCCTCCTTCCTTCACATAGAGAATGGGCATGTTTTGATGGGATCTTATTATCCAATTGATTCCAAGGGATAATACTAAACCCTCCAATCTGCTCTGTATGCAACCTAATTATATCAGGGCTTCCCTTTCCCTTAACATTTCTTCCAGTATTCCTTATTTTTGCCTATTCGTCCCATCCCTGAGACTTGAAATTTCTAGTGCTTTCACTGAATCATCATTGATTTGCCTTTTATTGTTAATTTCCAATTATGTACCAAATCCTGATTATTTCCCTTCATTTGTCTACCTTTTTACCACATCTCATCGGGTGGCATCCCCATAATAGCTTTTTAGTTGGTATGCCTCCATATCCAATTGGCCTCCTATGACTACCGAGTGCCTGCACAAATGCCTCCTGTTTGAAGGATTTATCCAAGTCCCCATGTTTAACTTCACAGTCCCATTGTTGGATTATATTCTTTCAATTTTGATTTGGTATCCCCATGGAATCTGTCTTGGTTAACCTGTCCATTGACATGTTTCTATCATCCTAGTAACCAAGCTCTGGTCACATATCCTAGATCGTTACTCTCCAGACTGAGTCTCTCCATGCCTATGGTTTTTAGTTTTCTTCCTGCATTCTTGACTTAGCATTAACTATTTTGTTTTCTTGGCTTTGAGTCAACTATTAATTGTGAAAGTAGAAACTGCATATTAAACAGGCAGATATGATTTTTGATTTTGCATAGAGTGCAGTCCTTTGATGAATTGCAGAGTTGAAGAAATAAGTACAAGTGCTGTTGGGGTAACCACAATTCAAACAGTAGTCTTTCCCGGGTGTAGAGTAGAGGGCAATCATAACCTTTGATCTGATCTTGACAATGCACTGTCCCATGGAGAAAAATCACTCATGAAATTATTTACTTAACATACACTATGAACCTTGAACTGTGATAGAGCCTTTAGTTACATGACAAGGTTTATTTCCTTCTAAGTATCCTAATATCTAGAAGCACAAATATGTATATTTAATTATAGGTATAATTAAAATAGAGACTTTATCACATTGTTTTGAGGATTAAATGAACAGATGTCTTTAAAGAGCTTAAAACAGTGCCTGGCAAATAGAACACAGGATATAAATGTTTGCTATTAATTTTACAGTGAACATTAATTATGTTCACAGGCTAGAAAACTACAGAGTTTCCTGCATGTAAATATTGTTTGTCCATTCATGGATTCTCCCAAGGCTTTGCCTAAGACTTACCACCATGAATTCCATGTTCATTCATTATCTTTATTTATTTAAAAAAAACTGTTTAAACATCTTTTATATGTTCAGGCTGTTCTAGGTATTAAAAATAAGACAAGGTCTTTACTCTCGAGATGCTCACATTTCTTTCTGTCCAGCCCTTGAGGAATGAAAGTGTTCTAATAATTTGACTTCCTGCAACCCTTCTTTTTGCTATAAATGCAAAAAGAAGTTCTTTGCTAAATAAAGGAAGGTTTGCAACAGTACAAGCCATGTTCCAGATGTAATAATAAGCTGTAGGAGAGCTAAATACATCCTTTCTGATGATCTTCAATTGTCACAGGTGTTATTAGGTGTATTTTTCTAAATCCTTGGAAAATTGGTAACCTATAAATGACTAGTTTTAAGCAGGACATCCTAATTCAATTTGTAAGATACAGGGGAAAGAACACTAGATTTCAAATCAGAAGATGAAGGGTTAATCCTGGTTTTATCACTTTCTAGCCAGATGACTTTGAGTAAACCATTGAATGTCTTCATTTGTGGAGTAATATGAATAAATGCCTTAGAATGGATGAGAGGATTGCAAGAGAGGTTTTACTCAAGAACTTCTGAAAATATCTGGGAGAAAATATATGGCAGCTATATTTTAAATGGGGTTGGCTGTGTCCATACGTATATATGTATGTGGCCAGGCTGTGATTGTATGTATACACATGGCCCATAAAGTGTCTTCCAAAGGCCATGTGCTAAAAGCTTGGTCACCAACCTGTGGCACTATTGGGAGATGGTGGAACCTTTAAGAGGTTGGGCCGAGTTGGAGGAGATGGGCCATGGAGGTGTGTCCTGGAAGTGTACAGTTTGTCCTGGGCCCCTTTCTCCTTGTCTACTTCCTAGCTGTCATAGGTGACCAGCTTTCCTTCATCATGCTCTTTCACCATCACGTACCACCTTATACAAAGGCCCAGAAACAATGCAGCCAGCCAGCCAACCATGGACTAAAGCCTCTGAAACTCGAAGCAAAATAAATCTTTCCTCCTCCTAAGTTGTTTTTCTCAGGTGTTTTGTCAGAGATGGAAAGCTGACACATTACTTCACCCAACCCACAGAGGATTTGAGAATATTATTTTCTTTGATGTGTCACAAACTTTTTACACAATTTTCTTGATGTTGCTTACTAGCGGTGGCAATGTCAACTTTGTCCTTTATGACTTGAGTCACAGAGAAAGCTTTGTTCACATGTACTCAGTAGATACACAATAAATTCATATCGGGATTGGATTCTTGGAGACAGTGACATGTCTAGCATATTGGAAAACTCTAGCAGGTTCTGAATAACTCATCTAAGCTAGATATTAATATACTTCAGCTTCCTGGAGGCCAGTCATCTATCACAGTGACCATGGGGTATTCCTTCATGTCTATTTTATGCAAGCTTACTTAATACACTTGCAACAGCAAATTGTCATGTGACGTGCTCTAGGAGAAATTTGATATCAATTTGTCAAGCATGATTTAGGAATAATGAATCCATTTGCCCAAGCTATGGTGGTGAGGACGGCAAGCAATAGATGAGGTGATACGCTAGAGGTTCTTTCTAACTCTACTTATTCCTTGACTTACTAAACAAGGACATTTCCTCTGTGAATTATATTGAAGGCTGGCTCTTCCCTTAGAGGCTGTAGGACTCCCATCAAAATAATTTAATGATGAAAATGAAGCTGGTCTAATTGAATTCAGTATGAACCAAGAGTCATCACCTTAGGGTGGGTTTAGCCCTGAGCACTTAATATTCTGCTCAGCAGCTTGACTTTGTGGCAAAGCTAGAGCTGTTGTCATTGCAGGCTTTAAGCTCAGGAAGATATTTTTCTCTTTAATACAGGGAATGGGAAGCTGGGAATGTGCCTGGAATTGAGATAAATGCAGGCACTCACCTTGACCACTTAGGAGCTTTTAAAGCCTGACACCTCATCAGCAAGTAAAAATCAACTCAGCAGGTCTCAATAAAGCTGATTTCCAAAACTAAAAGCGATTTTTTTTTCTTTCCCTTCAAAGGTTCATGTTCTTTAAAGAACTCAGCTCTCACCTTATCCTCTTTAGGAAAGAATTTTAATGAGTGTCAGTAGGATTCCCAAGTCTCTGCCATGGAATTTACTTGCAAATTGATTTTTAAAAATTGGGTTGGAAGCTCTAAGGACAGAATTCCCTAACTCACCCTGCTGTGAAATACCATGCTCACCTCCCTATTGTCTGATCCTGCCTCATTTAACCAATGATGTTTAAGGGCTAAGATTCAGCCTTCCATTTCATTTCACTAGGTCTCTGAAAGAAAATCTAATGTTAAAATTGGTCCATTATCTAGACCAGTTTAATTTGTGTCTTAAAATGACTTTGGAAATAAGTTTTGATTAAAAAGTTACACCAGTGATGCATTTTCAGTATCACAAAGCAAAACCTATTTGAAGAAGTTATTCCTGCATGCCAGATTGAGCAGAAGCCTTAATTCCCTTCAGTAACTGTGTAGGCGAAAAGAAATTAGGACGCTGGTGAATAAACAGGAAGCCATAAAAATTGCAGACATCTTTGCTATCTGTCTTGTTTTTCCATCGAATGGATCTTGCAGTCAAAAATTACAACCACAATCGAATGTAAAGTATTTTAAGAATGAATACACACATTTTTTCCCTCAAATAACTATTAACAACCAAGAAACATATGCTTCAGTGAATACTTTTAGTTGAATCATAAACTACATTTCCAACAACTGTCTGTTGGAAGCCAGTTGAGACAGCCACACAGAGGATGTTAAAGCCAATCAAGCTCTCACTGAGCCCATCTGTGTCTTCCCTGCGAGTCTCCAGCTACTTCTTTGCTCCGTAGTTCTCTAAACTGTACAGTTCCTGCCTTGTTTAGGGATGTTCTGTTCTTTTCATACAACTGTGCAGTCAGTTCCTCTAAAAATTAAGGAGAAAATTAAAACCCTTATTTGCTCATTAAAACTCAGTGAGGGGAGTATAGTCATCATTTGTTAAAGATATTGAATTTTGCAAAGATTTAATTCCTCCTATTATTGGATATTTGTAGTATTTGATCAATTCTGTCAGGAAACCTGAGCGATGAGTCACAAACGGCAACAACAGGGAAATAAAACAAAAAAGAGGTGGGGTTGGTGTTGAATGCTGGGGTGGATGAGGAGTAAATAAGATGAAGCCTATGTAAGATGCCAAGGCCTATTTTCTAAGGTTAAAATGGTCATCTAAGGTTAAAACAGTCCAGAGACAGCAGTGGGAAAGTACCAATTCACTCACTACAGCAGAGCCAAAGTCAATAATTTGATTCCAAGGGCCACACCAAGATTAAATCTGTCCTGGAGGTGGGAAAACTCTTCAAATTGATTCACTTGTGCTGCTATGATGAGGCACCTTCTGAAGGTCCCAAGCTGCATTGGAGATCTGGGGTTCTTAGAATTTTCTTAAAAAAATAAAGAACATTTTCTTGAAAGTGCTGGAGAGGCAATTAACATAATCAAATGGGAACTAGTCACAAATAGCAAGACTTAATTTTAGTACAAATGTCTATAATATACATACATATGCAAGAGTCAAATAATCCTTACAATTTAAAAAATGGCTAAAAGTTAATCTCCCTGTAAACCTGCCAATGAACTTTGCATGGATAAAGGTATAAATAGAAGCTGCTGCCTCTAACCTATGACCAAGTCTTTCCCTTTTTCTACTTCTCTGCACAAAACTTTGCTCCCACTTGTATACCCAAGCTTTATCTGCAACCCTGCATTTGGCCATCAACAGCTTCCTGGCCTTTACCAGCATGACTAATGTGTATTAGTCATATGACCTGTGCCCAGGAAGATGGAGCTGGTAAGGGAACACTCAGGTATGGGAAATGGATCTGAGGACATTTGGGTAGTTCAGGGTCAGGAGTAAGCACTTGTAGTACAGCTTTTTAGAATGGTAGAGTGGAAGGGCAGCATGGGTGTGGGGAGATGAGGGTGAGGAGATGGGGAAATCTGGGGAAGAGCTCCAGGTATGCATAGCTGGACCCATTGACTTCTTGCTCTACCAGGAGAGTAACAAATGGACAAGAGCTATAGGCAGACATTCTGATGCCTGAGGTCTATGGGTCGGATTTCATCCTTAGCAATTTCCCATTGCTGATACATGACTTGGCAAGGGAAATCTTTCACCACCTGGACATCAGGAAATATCATCTTAATGTCCACCTCATCTTAATTTCCAATGACAAAAGTTCTTGCCATGCAAACCAAAACACTATGATCTTTCATACTTTATATCATTTCTTATGTTGTATCTTCTCTAGAAAAAAATCTATTCAGGCCTAAAAATATCCTAGCAACTCTTGAAAATCCGTGTCACATATCACAAAAGTTGTAAGAACTTTTCCTGGCTTCCTCAGGAGTTCACTGACCACTCCTTGGTGCCCTTTGTATCACAGCTCCTATATTGTATTTTAATTTTTGGTTTCCTCCTCTTCTTGAGTTCTCAGCACCTGGCATTTCATAATTGCTGCATAATATTTGCTGAGTTGATTAGTTCATTGGACTGAATGTTCTCCTATTCCAATGAGAAATACACTTAAGACTGTCTATGGCAAGTCTTACCTTAATTTTCATTTCTCTCCTTCATTGTCATCTTATTCCCTAATTTTTATCTTTCCCAGCCACATCTTGTTTTCTATTTTCTACCATGTTCTTGCATTCATTTTAGGTTCCCAGTCAAGTTTTTGACTTTGCTGCTTTATATAACTCTGCAGTTCACTTTTTCATGAGAAATGAGAGAGGGGGAGAGAGTGGGTATATGCAAGTGTGTGAGTATTGGATTTGTAAGGTCAGACCAGCTAATGAAGTTATTGTGATAGGAAGTGACATGGTGAAGTTTTTTTTTTAGAAAAGTTGATCTGACTCATTAATCTTCCCTTCTAGTTGCTTTTGGCAGCTGAGTCACCTTTCAGGCCAATAAAATTTAGGGTTGAAAGTCTTTAAAGATTATCTATTCCCACCAGCTCATTTAATATCTTAAACTAGAGCACCTAGATGATAATAGCAAATAGTGACTATGTAGTGATTAAGGTGCAGACCAATTGTTCCCAATTAATCATTTTTCAGCTTTTCAGGGTTGTCTAGCTCCAACTGTGTTTGTGCCCTGATTCAATGCATTGCTCCAATATATTTTAACCAAGCTTGAATCTACATGCACAGTTCACTCATTTATTTATCATCCTTATTAATATTAATGGTGAGGCCAATGACAGGCATCACACTAAGCCCTGAGGATACGAACACAAACAAGAATTTGTCCTTGTTCTAAAGAAACTCCTAGTATGTAGAGGGCAATAATTACAGAATAACACAAGGGATGATGTCTAATTCAGCTTGGAACATGGATAATGAGGCAGGTTTTGTGAGAATATGACATCAGATCTGGGTCTTGCAGGGTGCTTACCCTTTGGGCATTGATGGTAATAGATACTGAATAATGCAAGTGGGAACATTTGTACCAAACAATGTGATCCTTTCTTGGAGGACCCCTGTGTTGAGCAAAGGATGGGCACAAGTGCAGGGCAGGGGAAAGACACCACTAGGGAGCTGACAGGGCCTGGGTTTAAATCCCTGCTCTGATCAATTGACTTAGGTTATCTGAGTCTTGGTTTCATCACCTGTTAAATGACAATGATACTTACTGGACGGAGTTCTTATAGGGATTAAATGGGATAAAGCATGTGAAATCCTCTTCTTAAGGATGCCTTTCCTTTCCAGAAAAAGTTAATCTCTGATCTGTAGGAACTACAAATAAAATTGTCAGGTAGGTGATAGGGCCTAAGCTGACCTCAGTCACTCTGTTATATAAAATTCTGGTTCATATAAGAAAAGAGGAAATAGACACAGAAGATAGAAACAAATTAAAATATCAGATTTACTACTGGTAAAACTCAATTGAAAACTCTGTGGCCAAACAGCTGGAAAACTATATCTCCTTAGATTAAGAGCCTAAAAAACAGCATATTTAAATTTGAGTGGGAATCAGTTAAAAATAATGTTCTGAAATTAAAACAGCGAGGCAGAGTATCAAAGGATGTATATGCACATTTCAGAATAAACTAGCCACTTGTTAGTTGTGATAGCTTGCGGTACTAGAAGCCAAACACTTTCTTTGCTCTCCCTGCTGTGTCCTGTCTCTGGGGAGTTTTATGCATCTCTGCTAAGCTCAGAGAATATAGCTAGTGTTGGACCATGAAATATGGTAGAAGAGGTTTTTATTACTTGCAGAAGGAAGCTTCAAGAGCCAGAGTGTGGTTGTCCTTATTTCTCTTCCTCCTGCCACCATGACAAGCAATATTCCAGACAGAGGCTGGAATAAGTTGGTGGCCTGCAGTGAAGATGAAGAGTAGATCAGTGGCTAACCATGATAAACATGCACCCTGACCAGAAGTTGGTGTGTTAAAAGCCACTAAAATTATTGGGTTATTGCAGCAAAATCTAGCCTCGACTGAAGTCATTATTAAATCATACCACGTAAGCAATTTAACTCAATGGGTCAAATCTGTCCATTAAGTCTATACTTGTCAAGATTGTATGGTTTTTGAATAAGTTCTATGTGAGGCTATTTAATTCTTTTTGGCTTGTTATAAATTCTGCAAACATCAGGGGTTTTGCGTACTTTCATTTATCAAAAGAATAATACATGATGAGAATGAACATTCAATTTTTTTCTACTTCATTAAATTTTTTGCAACATACCTCTCTATTTGAATCTTCTATCCTAATATAAACACATGTTTGTTCTGTTTATCTTATACATTGGTTTTTACCTATAACCTGGCAATGACTAAAGGCTAGGATCACATCTATTGTGTACTCTATCCCTACCTATGCTGTGCTAAAATAACTGCTAAGAAAGAGAAGTATAGTTAAATGTCACACTTAGCTTCCAAAGAGGGCTTCTTTTTAGAAGAAAGTTCTAATTTTGGAATTTTTGAATACAATTGCCCTACTAATAATACAGCATATTTTAATATAAACTTGTAAAATTAATAAATCTTATTTTAAAAAGAATAGAGGTAGGATCAATTTTTCTATTGTCTTCAAACACTAAAGAAGCACATTTTTGTGGCATTTATGTAGTTTACTGCTAATCACAGAATTTGTTTCTAAATGACTCTATCTTCTATCAACAATAACTGAGTAATCACCTGTCCAGGATACCGCATTACCATATAATGTAAAAGAAAAGGGAAAGGAGGATTTTGTTCTCAACAGAACTGAGGTAAGATCAGTATGTGGAAAGAATGTGATCACCTGTAAATGGCATAAGTACTGCAAACTACATGTAAGGAGTTGCTGGCAGGATTTAGAATTAATGATAGGAAGTATTAAATGGGAAAAGGATTAATATTATATTAGAAAATAAATGAAAAATGATCCAAGCTGGCCTCTGCATTGTCAGTATGTTCATATTATAGCTGAAGGACTGCATTAATATAATTAGGTGAAAATCCCAGTGGAAATTAGCTGACTTGGTATAATGTAAATGTTTTTTAATGACTGTAGAGATTTTGAGATACTCTCATTAATGATGCTAACTGTGTAAAATAACACTTCTTGACACATTGAACAAGATCAAAGTTCTGCAAGGATTGTTTCACTTAAATTTCAGCCTGTGAGGAGTAAGGAGGTGATATAATTAAGGACCACACACCACGATGGAGGCATAAGTGCTATTAGTTCTGTGAGAGTGATTCACAAATATAGTAACTTTTAACTTGCAAAGTTCACGTGGTTAAGAGCAATGCCATCTGATGGAAATTTCTGTCCTCTATTTGAAAGATCCATGATGGTAGCCACTAGTCACACATAGCTCTGGAACAATTGTAATACAGCTAGTGCAAATGAGCAACTGAATTCTTTAAGTTTAA
The DNA here is from genome assembly GCF_045843805.1 of Urocitellus parryii. Taxonomy (NCBI): domain Eukaryota; kingdom Metazoa; phylum Chordata; class Mammalia; order Rodentia; family Sciuridae; genus Urocitellus; species Urocitellus parryii. Next base: position 89,107,744 of record NC_135534.1, on the reverse strand, counting down.
TTTAAAATTGCTATGTGTGATTAAAATGTACTGTATTGTATAGTGTAGGTCTTAGATCACATGCTGTAAAAATTTTAAATTTAGATTTTTGTACACATGTACTATGCCATCTTTAATTAATAATTAATCATAATTAATTTTGCAAAGGTAGACTGATTCAAAACAAAATGAAAATTTGTCTAAGTGAAAAATAAGTTTTCAAGTGCATCCCATGTCCCAAACATAGTTAACTAATGTCCCCAGATTCTGACATTCTTATGCTTATTTTGCCATTAATAGATAGGGATCCTGATTTTTCTCTATCCAGTCATGCCTATTTCAGGCTCCTCTATCTTACTTCTTTCCTATCAAACTGTTGCTTTGGCATGGGAGATTTTTATAAGCAAGAACCGAGCATTCTCTGAGGCCATGCCTCTTCCAGTTAACTTCTGTTTGACTTGTGACTTCAGGGGATGAGGTTCTCTTTAAATGCCACTGAGAAGGCTTTCTGATTTATTCATTGCTTTAAATTGTTACTAGATATGAGGATGTCATATTCTCTATATAGTATCCAATGGCACTTACGAACTGCAACCCTCTTTCATAATAATATGTACCAATTAGTCTTTCTTTTTGCCTGTATCCCATACAAATTCAGAAAACAAGTTTTCAGCAAATGAATCTTTACAATATGCCATACGTTATAAATACAACAACTATCCCAGAGTGGCTGGCGTTGTCATTCAGCCAGAGAGTGAGCACTCTAGGACCCCAGCCATGGGATCTGCTTCTTGAGTCCACTTCCCATACCAACTGTGCAGGTTTAAGTTACCTTGAAGGTGAACCTGAAATGATGATTCTTGTTCATGACTCACAGAGGAAGAGAAAAGTGAACAAGACAGGTGAAAGAAAAAGAAAAAGCAGTCTCAACTGGAAATTGGCTTCAGTCTGATCTCCCAGGAAAGCTCCGGCGTATACCTTGCACTAGAGAGTTAGTTCTGCTTGAGGGAAAGGGCTAGCCAGTTATATACTCTTGTTTACCCACTGCTTCTGCAGTGGGTGTAGGGGAGGTATTCTGTTCCTGGAAATAGAACCACTTGTGAACTGTTCCCAGTTGACATCCACAGCAGCTGGGGATGAGAGTGGGGTTTGTGTAAATACACCTATAGTGAAAGTGTTCTGGGTAGGATAAACAGCCTCCGTTACAGCAAACAGGACACAAGCTCCTTTGGTGGAGTCTTCAGCGAGATAAGCAGCTGGCAGAACCAGGGGCTGAGGACTAAATGCTGCCTGCATAGCACAATTCTTTCCACCTCATCACATGGATATATTCACTCAGTCCCTCATTCCAGAGATAATTAGGGAGACCCATTATATCATAGGAGTAACTTGTGCTCTGGGAATAGGATAATGATTAAGCTTACAGACTCATGAGCAATAGCTTGAAATTGGACTATTTCAGGAAAATCTGAGTAGGTGCTATCAAATAATGTGAATCTGCAAACAGAAGGGAGAAAATAAAAGTGGAGAACTAAAAACAGAGTTCACAGAAGTTGAAATTTGAACTAGGGACTGACAGATGACTAGGAGTTTGGCAAATTTCCCTAGTTATAAAGCAGTTAGGTACCTCAGTATTAAGACAAATTGTTTCTTGATTTTTATCGGATTTAAGATAATGCTTGGGTTAAGTGGCCTACAAAGGCTAAAGAATATCCATCATCCTGCTTTAGAGCTGTGTTGATGCCCTGATTGTATAATACAGAGTGTTCCTTTTTTGACTTGAACACAGATTATTCAGCTCCTATTCACCTAGTATTATTCAGAAGGCACCTCAAATGACACACTAGGAAATTCATGCTTATGACATGCATAGGAGAGTGAATCCTCAGTTTCCCATGGAAATGGGAAATAATTTGAATAATAGAGCCCTATTTCATGACCTGATACTTTTATCTGAAAGGTAACAGGATTCCAGTTGATAGACTTTTTTTTTTTCTTGATGTGAGCTGCAAATGTGTCTTAGGACAAGGAAAAACTGCTGTGTATTCTTTTAAAATAATCTGGTTGTAAGTTTGAGTATCAGAGAGCTTCTAAGGCAGTATGACTGTGGATCTCCTTTGCATTCTGTTACTTATCATTCTCAAAGTTCTCCATTTTCCAGTATTGTTAACAGGATGACTGGATGGATCTGTTCATTAAATGTGCAAAATCAAAGCACATCTTTTGAAAGCACTGTCAGAGCTAATTAGGGAGTACATGAAGGCTTGAATTTGGTAACTCAACTTTGAGAATAAACAACTTTGTCCACCTGAGAGCAAACATATGAAGGCAGATGGTAAAGCAAAATTACATATTTTCTTTCTGTTCCGGGAACACCTGAAACTATTAATACCTCTACTAAATTTTTAAAATGAGACTTGTTTCTATGACTGACTTTGGGACATGTAGATATTTCAAACATTATTATGATTACAATGCTGTTTTGTGTTATTCTATAATAGAATGACACTAATAAATGCTAACTAACAAAGCAGGAGAGGATTTTTTGCTAGTTATAAAATTAGAAGTTGATCTTTTATAATCCCAGCTAAGGTGTCATTGATGAGAAAACTCCTTGGGAATATGAGCTGCTGTCTTCCAGGGCATGAAATACTGTACTTTGAACAAACGAATACATGTGCTGCCTTTCTCAAGTTGAAATTTGTACATTTGTCATATCTGGAAATAGGAGATTATGGCATTCGGCATTTCATCTAGGGAACCTCCCTCAACATGTTGGAATCTACCTCATGGCTATTCCCTCTAACCCTTCTTTGCAGGTTCCTCATCATTTGAAATACTTGACAGTTACTAAATCCTTTGCTCTTTCTATCTCTACTAGCTACATTTCAAGGTTACCTCATTTAGTCCTATAGTTACACATCTTCTAAGTGTTGATGATCTATAAATAGCATTTTTAGGTCTAAATGCCCAGACATCCATTGCGCTGTAGATATTTTTATCTAACTGTTCTTTGACATTCCTACTTGGGTACCTTATCGTCATTTCAAACCTAACATGGCTAAAATTAACTCTTAGTTCTTTGTCTCTCTCAGCTTTCTACCTCTCTAGGATTTATCTAGTTAGGGGCATAAACTTCACTAGTATTTGCTTCATCTCTTCTCATCACACTTCCCATATAATTTATGAGGATGCCTTGTTCTATTATTGAAAATACACTGAACATGGAACTTTTAAATTTTTTTATTTAAAATGTCTGTCTTAATAAATAGATATTGCACATATTTATATATAACATGATGATTTGATATGTGCATTTTGGAGTGGTCAAATCAAGCCAGGTAACACGTACTTGGATTAGCCTCACATATTTTTTTTTTTTTTTGAATGATGAGGATGCTTAAATCTACTCTTAGGAAATCTCAAGTTTTGAATATATAATTAATTTTAGTCACCATGGGTATAATAGATTTATTGAAGTTATTTCCCCTAATTAAAATTTTGTATCCTCTAACAAACATCTTCACAATCCTCAGAATCTGGTGGTAAACATTCTATTTTCTGCTTTTATGGTTTTGACTTTTTTTTTTAGAGTCTACATATATAAGATTATACAGTATTTTTCTGTTTTTGGCTAATTTTACTTAAGATAATGCCTTCTACATTCATTCATTTTGTCAAAAATTATAGGATTTCCCTTTTTATAAAGCTAAGTAACATTCTATTATTCATTTATGCTATGTTTTCTTTATCCATTAATCCATAGGTGGGAAACAATGCATCTAGTTGGCTCCTGAATATGCCAATGAACCTCAATACCTGTTAAGCTTTTAATACCTGTTAGCCTCACAGAGAAGCAAGTCTTCTTAAATTAGTACTAGATAAGGAAAGAAGTTTTCTTGCTCTTCTTATTTTTCTCTTCCTGACTCATTCCCTTTGAAACTGGTAGCATCTGAAGCTTAAGTTATAAGAAAAAGGAAGGGGAGAGTGAAAGTTTAAGGAAAGAGAACGAAGAAAAATGACCAGGATAACCTTCTTGGACAATTGACTTCCCATTTAAAAGAGGTCTCAAATGAGAATGAAGAAACATTTTAACTTTAAATCAAATTGGGAGTTTTATTATTCTATAAGTCTTGATCATTTTAATTACTGAAGTGAGACAATGGTTTTGTAACTTAAGGTAATCATAGTATTATGGTTATTATGGCCATGATAGATTAATTTATGGGATCTCTGGGACTTTATCAGGTTTATTAGGGAGTAGATGAACAACTTCTTCTGTTGAATAACCCTAAGGAGAGTAGAAGGTAAATAAAAAGTGACTTTCTGATTAAACCCAAAGGTTGTGCTTATTTAAGATGCCAGTCTAATTCTGTGAGGCTTATAATAAAACTCAGAATAAAATCTAAAGTCCTCAGGTGCTCCAGTCTTAGTTCTTGATGCCCACCCCCCACTCACTCCATCTCAGTGTGCATGCCTTGTTTCTTGAACTGACTCTTTATTTTTTCAAGTATGAGATTCTTATTATATCCTGAAGGCTCTCCTGCCTACTTCAACTTCCTCCTCTTTGACCTTCCTGGACATTTTTCCCAATACTCTTCTCACATATCTAGTCCTGAACTCATGTCTGGTTACTGGAGGATTCATTGTGACACATGGTCACTAGTGATCTTTTTCAGAGTAAATTCAGGGAGATTGAGGGACTGATTTTAAATATTGTAACATGAATGGTAAGCAATTAAGCATAGATGGTGAATGTGGGTTTTCCTTTAGGAGACATACCTATAGATAGATGGGAAAATACTACAAGTCCCAGAGATGAATTTTCTTGTTGGTCGGTTTTGTATAGTTGAAAGGAAGGTAACTAACATGTGCCAGGACTTTTACTTATGGTAGAATATCTAGTCCTCATTAAAATTACTTGGAACTTAGTATTATTGTTTCCACATCAGATGAGGAAGCTAAGGCATATGGATGTCATCGATTTGCTTGTTTTGTTAAGATGTAGATCCAAGAATTGAACCCAAGGATGAAAGATTTTTAATGCTTCTCTTTTCTTAAACCTAACGTGATGCTTTTAGAAGAAGTCAATAAAAAGCATATGGTTGAAATTATGGAAGAGGGAGAGAGGAGATAATAGATGTATCCTAGAAGAAAACTGGAGATATTATATTATCCGATCTATAGTAACATCTTCCTCTGAGATGAGCCTGGTGACAGATCATCAACTCATGATACTTCTTAAAACTTCCCAGTGGCCAACTTCCTATTATACCAGGGGTAACACCTAAAACTTATCATGGCCTTAAAGAGAGCCACTTTGCTTTACCTCTGCCCAACTCTCTGGCCTCTTCTACCACTCTCAACTTCCTATGCCATTCCAGACATCTCGCTTCCTCCTTTAGCTTTAGCGAGTCAGGTCCTTTTTATTTTCCATGCCTTTACTAATTTCTTCCTCTGCTAGAAAATTTCTTCTTGTAGTTAGGCCTCAAAGCAAATGTCACATTAGAAAACTCTAAAAAATTTCTTGTAAGAAATCCTTTCCCCAAGTTATTCTCATCTGCATTATTATTTAGCTGTTGTCTTGGAATGCACCACTGTCTGAAATGATCAGACCCTCCCCCCTTTTTTTCCATTGAGGTACAAAAATTCATGAATATAGCTATCTTTTTTGCTGTGTTCTGCTGTATCTCCAGGTCCAGAATAGTGTCTTGCGTATAAGTAAGCATTTCTATTGCGAATTGGAGGTAAAATGACTGGAGTTAAGAGTATTTATACCAGGAGATCTTGATTTATGTTGTCTTGAATTTGGCACCTGCTGAGAGTAAGAAGGATCAGAGCTCCAGTGTTGGGGTTTAAGTGTGCAGAGTTTAGCTCCCTCAGCCTGACACTTTGCAAGAAGCTGTGGCTGTGATTTAGGTCAGCTGAAGGCATGCCTCGCTAGGAGAAGGAAAGGTCCCCTTCCCCTTATCACAAGACACAAGCTTCTGCATGGTTTGGCCTACAGGAAGAAGCTTCCTGCATACTGGACCTGGGAACAGTACATTCAGGGATTAGATAATGTCTACAAAGAACTTTGGGAGGGTACTTATCAAATGAACAGGAACAATCTGAATTTAGCTCTGTGTACCCGCTGAGGCATGATATTTGGGCTATGTGGGTGAAGTGTTACTGAAGAATTGCTTGCTTTGTTAGAAGAAGAATATAAAAGGAACTTGCAAATAAACCTCAGCATGCAGTTGCAATTGCTGCCTTGGCTCTGCATCCCCTGTGTCCCGGTGATTTCGTGACCCTTACCCAGGGACCCGAACGCACTAGACGTTCACACTCCAGGAAGCTTGAGATGGTGGCTATGAATAGTAGTAGAAGGAGGTAAATGATAAGTAAAAAATATCAGCAGAGTGCTGGGTGGGTTGGCAGTCTCCTCTACCAGTACATAAAGCTATAACTGTCTATGAATCTAGAAAGCAAGCATGCTCTCTATGTTCTTAGTTGATCTTTGCTTTCCTGTAGAGTTATTAAATGTACAAGTGATTTTAAAGTTTTTTTCAATTCCATTGATTCATTTTAATGGTATGGTTCAATAACTTTGGAAATAAGACCTCTTTGACTTGTTTTTGTCATTTTTTTCTCTTTTAATTCAAGTAAATATTTGTTAGTGTTTTTGCTTTATTCTTCCATTCTTTCCAATTTGTCTCACACCACTAACATTTTATCCTAAATTCATTTTTTCTTATGTAGTGATTTTTTTTCTTTTTTCTTACATAAGTAATACAAACAATTCTCTATTTTCTGTTTTTTTTTAAGGTGAAAAGCAGATGGATGGGGGAAGGGATAGATGGAGAAGTCCAATACACATTAATTAACAACTTTTATAACTCCCTTTAGACAGGGGCAATTCCTGGGACAGGTTATCTTAGCAACATATTGAAGCAGGGGCAGGTTCTTTTTTTTTCTTTTTTTTAAAGAGAGAGAGAATTTTTTAATATTTATTTTCTAGTTTTCAGTGGACACAACATCTTTGTATGTGGTGCTGAGGATTGAACCTGGGCCACATGCAAGCCAGGCGAGCGTGCTACTGCTTGAGCCACATCCCCAGCCCCATAATTCTCTATTTTCAATGTTCGGTTTGTTTCTGTGGGATTTCTCTTACTTGTTCTCTCTCTCTCTCTCTCTCTCTCTCTCTCTCTCTCTCTCTCTCCCTCTCCCATCTATAATATTCTAAGTTTTTATAACTCAGTAATCAAAAGGCAGTTACGTTTTTATTTTAAAATGTGCTGTGAGTTTTGGAAATACATCACATAAAAATCAGAATAATTTAAAAATAACAATTAGAGTAGTTTGAATTTGCAGAATAGCTCTAAATTTATATGCTACACTAACCCATTTATTCATTTGTTGATAAATATTTGTAAATACACATTAGGCAGTGTATTACACATACTAGGGAAAATAATAGTGGTTATTGCAACTTAAAAATTCACTGTGAATAAGACATGCATATAAATGATTTTGGTAAAATTCAATAGAGAATGATGTGGTTTATAATGGAGAGTACCTCCAGCAGTAGAACTCTTACCTTTGCTTAGGGATTCACCAGAAGTTGAAGTGTACCATAAAATACTTTGAAATTGAGTCCCGAAGCTAACTAGCTCTATAAAATGGCAGAAGGGCAGTCCAAGCAGAGGCAGGCTAAAACAGTGAGCGGGTGTGGTTGGATAAAGTGTCAGATCATGAGGGATTTGAACAAAATATAAAATTACATGGACTTCATTCTGAAACTGAAGACAAGTTTTCAAGAACTTTCAAAAAAAAAAAAAAAGTGTTATGACTGTTTGTTTTTATAAAAGCTCCAGTGGAACCTGTGGAGTTACAGGGGTTTGAAGGTGGTACTAATGCCAGTTAAGAGACAATTGAGAAATAGTAAGAAATCAAACATGGAATGTGATAGATTTGAAATTTGTTAAAGGAGAAGGATTAATTGAGCATGATGATGCCACTTTCTGTGGAGAGTAATCTCTCTCAAGTGGCTGGCTTGAAAAAAACACTAGTAAAATTCAGAAATACTAAAAAAAAAAAAAAAAAAAAAAAAAAAAAAAAGACATGACTAGAGAAGATAATGAGATGAATTTGAGACATTTTCCACTGTAGCTATTGAGATATTCAAGTACAAATGGCTGAGAAGCTCTAGAAATACTACCCTAAAGCTCAAAGGAGAGTTGGGGTTAGAGATGTGGATTTGGGAGTCAATAATATAAAGGTGATTGAAGCCAGTGAATGAGTTTACCTAGTGAGAGCAGGTAAGGAATGGGAAAAGATAGTAGAGCCCCTAAATGTTACAGAGGAATAAGTGAGAAGGGTAGGCGAAAAATGAGGAAGCAGTTGTAGAAATCAAGAAAAGAGAGATTCAAGGAGAAGTACATATTTTCATCATTTTGAAATTAAAAGTTTCAAATAGCTATTGAGTAATCATTTTTTTTAAAAAAACATTTGTTCTTTTTAGTTTGTCAAAATACATTCTACTGTCTTGTATATCATACATACGTGGAGTATAACTTCCCATTTTTGTGGTTGCATATGATGTAGAGTTACACTGGTCGTGTATTCACATATGAACATAGGAAAGTTATGTCTGATTTATTCTACTGTCTTTCCCATTCCCATCTTCCCTTTCTTCTCCTAACTTCCCCCCAGTTCCATCCTCCCTCCCTCCTGCCCTATTGTAAGTCAGCATCTGCATATCAAAGAGAACATTTGACCTTTGGTTTTGGGGACTGGTTTATTTCACTTAACACATAGTCTGCAATTCCATCCACTTACCAGCAATTGCCATAATTTCATTCTTATTTATGGTTGAGGAATATTCCATTGTGTATATGTACCACATTTTCTTTATCCATGTATTTGTTGAAGGGCACCTACGTTGGTTCAATAGCTTAGCTAATGTAAATTGAGCTGCTATAAATATTGATGTGGCTCTGTCATTGTAGTCTGCTGATTTTATTTATTTATTTATTTATTTATTTTTTTATTTTTTTAATATTTTTTATTTTTTAGTTCTCAGCGGACACAACATCGTTGTTGGTATGTGGTGCTGAGGATCGAACCCGGGTCGCACGCATGCCAGGCGAGCGCGCTACCGCTTGAGCCACATCCCCAGCCCCATAGTCTGCTGATTTTAAGTCCTTTGGGTATATACTAAGGAGTGAGAGAACTGGGTCAAATGGTGGTTCCATTTCAAGTTTTCTGAGGAATCTCTATACTGCTCTCCAGAGTGGTTATACAATTTGCAATCCCACCAGCAATGTATCAGTGTGTCATTTCCCCCCACATCCTTGCCAACATTTATTCTTACTTATATTCTTGATGATTGTCATTTAGACTGAAGTGAGATGAAATCTCAGTGTATTTTAAATTTGCATTTATCTAATTACTAGTGATGTTGAACTTTTTACATATATTTGTTGACTGATTGTATTTCTTCTTTTGTGAAGTGTTCAGTTCCTTTGTCCATTTATTGATTGCAATATTTTTTTGGTGTTAAGTGTTTTGAGTGCTTTATACATCATAGAGATTAGTGCTTCATCTGAGGGGCAGGTGGCAAAGATTTTCTCCCATTCTGAAGGGTCTCTCTTCAAGTTATAGATTGTTTACTTTGCTGTAAAAAGCCTTTTAGTTTGATACCATCCCATTCATTGATTCTTGATTTGACTTCTTGTACTTTAGGAGTCTCATTGAGGAATTCAGTTCCTAAGCCAACATGATAGAAATTTTGAGCCTACTTTTTCTTCTAGTAGGCACAGGGTCTCTGGTCTAATGCCTATGTCTTTGATCCACTTTGAGTTTTGTGCAGGGTGAGTGATAGGGGTCTAATTTTATTTTATTACATATGGATTTCCAGTTTTCCCAGCACCATTTGTTGAAGAGACTATCTGTTCTCCAATGAAAGTTTATGGTACCTTTGTCTAGTATGAGATAACTGTGTATATGTGGGTTTGTTTCTGTCTTCTATTCTTACCATTGGTATTCATGCCTGTTTTGGTGCAAATACCATGACATTTTTTGTTACTATAAATCTATAGTATAATATAAGATCTGGTATTTGATGCTTCCTGCTTCACTTTTGTCATTGAGGATCACTTAGGCTATTCTAGGTCTCTTAATTTTCCAAGTTAATTTCATAACTGCTTTTTCTATTTCTATGAAGAACATCATTGGAATCTCAACAGAAATTACATTAACTCTATATAGCACTTGTTGGTAGTATGGCTATTTTGACAATATTAATTCTGCCTATCCAAGAACATGAGAGAGATTTTCATCTACTAAGGTCTTCTTTAATTTCTTCAGTGTTCTGTAGTTTTCATTGTATAGATAGATCTTTCAACTCTTTTGTTAGATTGATTCCCAGATATTTCATTTTTTGAGGCTATTGTGAATGGAATAGTTTTCCTAATTTCTCTTTTGGTTGATTCATCACTGAAGTCTAGGAATCCAGTTGATTTATGGGTGTTAATTTTATATTCTGCTACTTCATTGAATTCATAAGAGTTCTAGAAGTTTTATGAAGGAGTTTTTGGGTATACTAAATATAGAATCATTTTTTCAGCAAATAATGATAGTTTGAGTTCTTCTTTTCCTATTAATATTCCTTTAATTTCTTTCTTTTGTCCAGTTGCTCTGGCTAGAGTTTCTAGGACAATATTGAATAGAAGTGGTGAAAGTGGGCACCCCTATCTTGTTCCAGTTTTTGGAGGAGATGCTTTCAATTTTTCTCCTTTTTAGAATGATATTGGCCTTGAGTTTGGCATATATAGTTTTTACAAAGTTGAGGTATGTTTCTACTATCCCTAGGTTTTCGAGTATTTTGAACATGAAGAGGTGTTTTATTTTGTCAAATGCTTTTTCTGCATCTATTGAGATAATCTGTGATTCTTTAAGTCTATGTGATGAATTATGTTTATTTTTGTTTTTTGAACCAACCTTTTCATCCCTGGAGTGAACCTCGCTTGATCATAGTGGACTCTCTTTTTAAGCAGTTTGCCAGTCAATAATCCATCTTTAAAGGATAATGACGACTGATTATTATAAATGGATTTACTTAAAATTTTGGTTTTAAAATTTCACAATAAGTAATCAGCAAAACTCTGATCTTAAATTTTATTTTAAAATTTATATTTTACAATCTAGCAAATTTGCTAATTGTTTCTTATAATAAATTAAAAAACACACTGAAGTCAGTACAAATGACCACATTAGATATATACTTTAAATTTGAAAATTTGCCTCAAGTAGCACTGAGTTGCTTCTTTCAAGGAGTGTATACAAAGGCTATTTTATTCCCTCCTTTTTTGATATTGCTGTAATTAATTAAAAGTTCATTGTGAAAATTTTATAAGATTGAAATTGTAGAAAACTTCATGTACTTATCCCCTAGATGCAGTTATCAATATTTTGCCATGCTTGTTCTGTGTATTCTTTTAAAAAATTTCCCCTTTTCTTCCTTCCTTTCTTTTATTCCTTCCTTCATCTCTGCAATATTTTGAAGTAAACCTCTGCTATCATGTCATTACATATTTTTCTAAACATTATCTGTCTAAAATAAACATACTATCTTATCACACCTAACAAATTAGTATACATCTACTTAGCCATATATCATGTTCCCTAGTCACTTAAATATTATTTATTATGAATTATTTAAATTATACTCTATAGTCTTTTCAGGTTATTACTCAAATTTCTTTTAAAGAGGAGTTTGCTTCTATTATTGCTCCTCACTCTTGTTCTTATAAACTGTCATTATCCTAAAGCATTTCCCACATTGTGAATTTGGTCAGTTACTTCTTTATAGTCTCACTTTTTTTTCAATTCCCTGTTTTGTTTGTTTTTGCAACTAGTATACATAGAAGTTGGTTAAACTCTGGATTTATTTATTTATTATCAAGAATATTTTAGGGGGCTGGGGATGTGGCTCAAGCGGTAGCGCGCTGGCCTGGCATGCGTGCGGCCCGGGTTCGATCCTCAGCACCACATACCAACAAAGATGTTGTGTCCGCCGAGAACTAAAAAATAAATATTAAAAAAAATTCTCTCTCTCTCTCTCTCTCTCTCTCTCCTCTCTCTCTCTCTCTCTCCTCTCTCCTCTCTCCTCTCTCCTCTCTCCTCTCTCCTCTCTCACTCTCTTTAAAAAAAAAAAAAAAAAAAGAATATTTTAGTACTTAGACTGGGCATGGTGGTACATACCTGTAATCCCAGCGGCTCAGGAGGCTGAGGCAAGAGGATCTCAAGTTCAAAGCCAGTCTCAGCAAAAGCAAGTACTAAGCAACCCAGTGAGACCCTGTTTCTAAACCAAATACAATGTGAAATGTGGCTCAGTGGTTGAGTGCCTTTGAGTTCAATCCCTGGAACCCCTCAGCCCCACCCCTCCAAAAATAAAGAATATTTTAGTACTTAAAATTGTATTACATCTGGTTGTCAATGTGAAGTTGTCTCACTCTTAGTGATGCTAAAATTAGTAGGTTTGGGTGGTAATCCAATGTCAGATTCTGCATCAGTCACTCTTTTCATGTTTTTTTTTTTTTTTCTTAGAAGCCATTATTAAGTGTAGCCTGAATAAACATTTCATTAGGGATTGAAAACTGATTTTCTAATCCTCTTATTTACTCCACATGTGCTACCGAGCCTACCCACATGGATCTTATGTCATGACCCTGTTTGTTCAACTTCCTTGCTTTCTGGCTTTACTAGATAATGCAGCCTATTCCTGTAGAATTCTTTCCCTAGACTTTGAATCGGCTATTCCTCTGAGCAACCATGGTTGCTTTTAATGGATAACAGGGACTGTTTCAGCCCTGGTTCCTTAGAGAACTATTTTGGTGCCATCAGGACAGCATAAGTGAAGGAAAAAAGAAGTAAGACAGGAAAGAATGGGAAGTAAGATAAGATGATAAGTACTCAATTTCCATTGATATTTGACAAGCTTTGATGGCATCAGCACATGTGTATGGCCATATGGGACATCTCCCTATAGGCTGCATGAAAAAACCAAGTGGGGGAGAAAATAGGGAAGCAAATTTATATTTCTGGCTCCATTACCTTCTATTTCCAATGGGTCATTGTTACCCACCAAGGAATTACCTTTGTGTGCTTTTCTTCTGTATCATCGAATACCTGTAGGAGCTTGTTGGGTGGACAGATTTTATGTCTCACACTGTGACTCCCATTGACTAAGTGCAGAAGCCATGAGAGGGATCAGAACCATAAAATTACTTCTGGTTAGTCTGTTTTTTAAAGCAGCAGCCAAAGGGTAGTTCCTAATACTCCAGGTCAAGGTATTGTTTGTTCCTATGTCGTGGAATTGAGTGGATCTGAAGGATATGTCTGTGTGGTGGATGATGAGGTGGAGCATGCATCTTGGGGTCTAGCAAGAATGTGAAACCAGTGGAGACTGGAGATGTACACAAAAGGACACAAATTTTAACTCCCACATCACTTTCTTCAACTTGTTTCCTTTTGCTTTTAGAATAATTGAAAGGCCACATGTCTTAGTAAAAAGACATTCTTTATAGAAGTTAAATTCAAGATTGTATTAGTTAGGCTACTGCTAGATAGTATGTGTCACTTTCTGTTAGGTGTGGACAAGTACTTGAGTCCCCACTAATTCCAAGAGTGACTGAGAGGTGGTTTAGTTGCATTCACAGGGAGAGGAGGCAACAGGTTTGGTGAGGGTAATGATTTGCACAGGGTAATGATTGTCATTGGAATGTATCTAAACTATTGTGACATGTTCACTTACACAGTTATTGGTTCCTGCTATAGGTTAGTGTATAACTTGCCACAGAGATCACTGATGAGGGGATCCAGATTTGTGGCCAGATATGGGATTTTTCTGGTAACTGGCATGGGTTTAATTAAAAATCAGAAATCAGATGAATCAATAAAGATAGGAAATTGGCCATCTCTGAATATTTGTGTCATGCTGCAGCTGGGTCACCTGTTGACAGAACATGAGTTGCTAACTTACTGTATTGACATTTAGGTCAAGAGGCAATGGTAATGCATGCAGCGATTGTTTCTTGAAACTATAATTCAATTTTGTGTGGTTGGAAGAACCAGCTATTTAGTGAACATTATTTTTACCTATATAATTTAGTATGATATAAAAATTCTTACATAATTATGTTTAATATATATTTTACAAAGATGCTACTCAGTGGTATTACTATTACATAAGTATTGAAAGACAGTAAATATCAAGGTGAAATGTTAAAATTTATGGGAACATGTTTTCTTTTATTAAAAGCAGAAAAAAGTTAAGATATTTGTCTGTTTTATAAAAAATATTAAGGAACAATAATTCAGAATTTCATCAAAAGTGCTAAAGGCTCAGACACACAGATACATCTGTGATCCCCATTAAAAGGTTTAATGACATTTTATAGATAAATATTTCTGCCAAGGAGTCTAAAGCAAGGCCATTGCCTTTATATTATGGAAAAAGTAAAACCTATACAAATATGGGGAATAGAATAATAATGTTCACTAATGCATCACTCAGCTTCAATGATTATGAGTATCCTGCTATACTTTATATAGTATACTTCCTAAATTGTTTATTTTACTTGGAAATATTTGAGTATTCAAATATTGAAAATAAGACAAATTCTAGAATCATCATTTTATAGGTACATACTCAAGTAGATGACTGGATAAAAAATGTGGCATTCATACCCAATGGAATTTTACTCAGCAATAAAATAGAATAAAATCATGGCATTTGTAGGTAAATGGATGACATTGGAGAAGATAATGCTAAGTGAAGTTAGCCAATCCTCAAAAAACAAATGCCAAATTTTTTTCTGATATACGGAATCTGACTCATAGTGGGTAGGGAGGGAGAGCATGGGAGGAATAGATAAATTCTAGATAGGGAAGAGGGGTGGGAGGGAAAAGGAGGGGGCAGGGGATTAGCAACGATGGTGGAATGTGATGGATATCATTATACAAAGTACATGTATGAAGACATGAATTGGATATCAACCTAATTTATATACAAACAGATATGAAAAATTGTATATATGTGTAATAAGAATTGTAATGAAAAAACCAAAGTACATGTATAAAGACATGAATTGGTGTGAATGAATATACTTTATATACAAAGATATGAAAAATTGGGCTCTACATGTGTAATAAGAATTGTAATACATTCCACTGTCGTATATATTTTTTTTAAAAATCAATAAAAAGAAAAAAATAGTCCAGGGATTCTAGTCACTGCAGGAGTGACTCATGAATTAGGAATTAAGTTTTCTGAATAGTTGTATATGAGAATGGAAGAATATTTTGCTATAGTAAATAGCTCATATTATTCTTAAATCTTTATGCATGTCAGTCTGGACACAGCACACATGAAGTGAAATAGATTCTTCATGTTGGCCACAAGATGAATACTGAAGGCTAGAATTGCAAATATTTTAGTTTAATAAAATGATAAATTGAAGTTAATTTCATCTGCAATTTTTTTTAAGTCCTGTGGATTGAATCCAGGATCTCATACATACTAGGCAAGCTCTCTGCCATTGAGTTACATCCTCAGCACTTTTTATTTCATTTTTTAACAAGACAGGGTTTTGTTAAATTGTCCAGACTGGATTTTAATTTGTGATCCTCATGCCTCAGTCTTCTGAGTAGCTGGGATTACAAGCATGTGCCAACATACCTGGCTCATCTACAAAATTTTTAATGAAATATTTCATTTAAAATGACTTTGGTTGACACTTTGACATCAATAATTAGTCATATTTTGATTTAGAATACTAGATAGTAGTGAATTTTTTTAGAAGAAAGTAATTTTAACGTATATAAAGTTTTAGCTTTTTTATATAACTGAATTCACATTAAAAAATAAAACTGTTGGTACTGCTACCATTCCCTTTTTCTCCACCTAACACTCTTTATTTTCAGAATTTCTGAATTTATGTTCAAATCAGGAACACAAGAAGTTCCACATGTTGTGTTCCTCTTTAGTTTGCAGTAGTGTTTTAACGGTTTCTCATTTATATCTGCAAATCATTTATTTGTGGAAGAAACTGGATCCTTGGTTCTGTAGAATATCCCACATTCAGAATATATCTGATTCCTTCCTTATGGTATTATTTAAGATGTTCTCTTTTTTCCCCCTCAAGTATCTCTTGCAAAACTTTGCCAGTTTCATGACAATTTTTAAGACTATTAAAGGTATAGTTCTGTATATACATCCTCTTCCATCATATCAGGTTGGACCTATTGTCTGTGTGACTTTCAGTGATGTTAGAATCAATGGGTTCAGACAGTGGTATCTGATATCACTAGTAAATACTGTTCTTCAGCATTTGATCTGGTGGTTTGAATACCTGATAATCTTTGCCTGAAAACTTTTTAAAAATTCTATTGTAAGTTTTGAATTTACTGTGATTCTTCTCTAATATGGAGATTTTCTTTTCTCAAGTATTTGGTTTATCATGGAACACAGTTCTTAAAGAAAAGGAAGCATAAAATCTTAATTCTTATAAGAATTCTAGAAGGGTGATTCCTGAGTTCAACAAAGATGAACAATGATTTGTGTGCCTGTAGCAGTGTGAGTGCATGACTTTAGATAGCTAGTGTGTTCCAGTTCATTGCAGTCATTGTTCTGTTTAAGTTCAAGTTGTCCCAATTTGCCAGAGGGAGGTCTTTACAGCACTTTTTTTTTTTTTTTGTCATGACAACAGTGGTCTTTATAGATACAATAAGAAGTTCCAGGCTTATCTTGTACATTTTCTACTGTAAGCCTTAAATTATCATTTCTCCAAGAAAGTCCTGATTCCTTTTAGTGGTCCATGGAGATGTAGACCACATTTTGTGCATGGTATATGCATTCTTTGTGTTATTTGTGCATGAAGGATATTCATTATTTTTCTAAACTTTTTCACTGGACAAAGCTAGAGAAGAGGTTATTTTTAAGAAAAAAGTTTAAATAAATTATGAATTAATATATTTCTCAAACAGGATTTTATTTAAATTAAATATATTTGTATCATCTCCCATCTTAAAATTTTGCTGTTTCAATACTTTTAACATTTATATGTTTATATTTGGCTAGTTAAAAATGCTACCCATAAGAAGACCAATAGATATAATTTAAGATTTTGTGTGTGTGTCTGTAAGTGTACATTGTCCTTGGAGTGTGACCCAGTAGGGACTTACTGTCCATTGACAAATTTGAAATATTTACCTATGTTCTTATAATTCTTTTATGAGGAAAAATTTTAAGTTACACCTATTTGGTTGCTAAATATTTAGGTTCATCATCCCCCTATTCTCAATTTCTAGAGGTTGCTTAGTATTTTTTTCACATCTTCATACATGTATTTTATATGATGATGACCATCTCCTTCCACCATCCTTGCTATTCCCCTTCTCCCTTCTTTTCCCTCCCACCCCTATTCCCTATCTAGAGATAATCCTTCTCCCCTGCTCTCCTTCCCTACCCCATTTTGAGTCACCCCCCTTATATCAGAGATGACATTCGGCATTTGTTTTTTTGGGATTGGCTAACTTCACTTAGCATAATCTTCTCTAATGTCATCCATTTCCCTGAAAATGCCATGATCTTATTCTTTTTTAGTGCTGAGTAATATTCCATTATGTTTAAATGCCACATTTTTTTATCCATTCATCCACTGAAGGACATCTAGGTTGGCTTCACAGTTTAGCTATGGTGAATTGTGCTGCTATAAACATTAATGTGGCCGTGTCCCTGTAGTATGCTGTTTTTAGGTTCTTTGGGTATAGTCCAAGGAGAGGGATAGCTGAGTCAAATGGTGATTCCATTCCCAGCTTTCAAAAGAATCTCTATACTGCTTTCCAAATTGGCTGCACTAGTTTGCAATGTATGAATGTGTCTTTTTCCCCACATCCTTGCCAACATTTGTTGTTTGACTTCATAATAGCTGCCATTCTGACTGAAGTGAGATGGTATCTTAGAGTAGTTTTGATTTTCATTTCTTTGATTGCTAGAGATAATGAGCATTTTTGCATATATTGGTTGATTGATTGTGTATCCTCTTCTGAGAAGTGTCTGTTCAGGTCCTTGGCCCATTTATTGATTGGATTATTTGTTTTTTTGGGTGCTTATCTTGAGATCTTTATATATCCTAGAGATTAGAGCTCTATCTGATGTGTGAGGGGTAAAAATTTGTTCCCAGAATTAGGCTCCCTGTTCACCTCACAGATTATTTCTTTTGCTGAGAAAAAAAACTTTTGGAGGTTGCTTAGTTTTTTTCCTAAGCTTTTTTTTTTTTTGGTTTTATTTTTTTTGCACTAACATAAAGCAGTTATATAGGTCTAAGGACAAAATGTGAAATAAGTACACTGAGAGAATGCTTGGTTGCATATTTGTTCCCATACCTCATCTTCTTTCTCAATGAGTCACCAAGTCTTCAGGTTATTTCTTCCATTATTTGTTCTTGAGAACATTACCCAATGTGAATGTTTGTATTTTTTTCTACTTCTTACACAAAAGGGGGCATATTCATTCTCCTCCACCTTATTTGCTTATTTTAGCCATTTATTGGCACATTTTTGCTAGTCTATCTTATGGGTAGATTACTGGGTGTGGGACAGTTCTGTCAAAGAGTATATCCGTAAAACACCTTATTAGATAGTCAAAGTCCCTTTAGTAGAGTTGTATCATTTTTTCAATTGGAAAATTTTTAAAAATTAAAGTTCCCTAATGTCTGACCTACTGAGTGAGAACTCAGAGATGTGGGCGTTCAGGTTGAGTAGGGTGCTCACCTTGGTTTGGTGAGAGAGATTCCAAGATGAAACAGTGTCTCCCCTGTATGATCCTAGAGCCTGGATAGTAGAGGAAAATATTCATAAACAAATAATTTTTATGTGATTGCTGGAATAATAGAAATGTATGCATGGTACTAAGGGGCGACAATAGAGTGGGTAACTCTGTCAATTAAAATGGTACCTGATATAGAATGGAATTGACTTTTCCTAATATAAAAAAGCAGAAGTATACATTTTTAAAAAACAATTTGTCTGCAAAACTGATTTAATGAAGACACCTTTCGTGAAAAGAAATTATGAGTTAAACCCTGTGAACTTATTGTATCTGTACTTGTTTTTTTGCTTATTTTATTCTTTGTCATAGCTTCAAATTTTCAAGTTTTAGCTACCATGGACATCTATGGAGAGTTTTTTCAACCTAAAGTCACAACAGCATGCAGAATCCTCACAATGATATGTTCAATGTAAAAACTCTGCTGTAACCAGGAGCATTCTGCACTCTGCTTGAAGCTAGTCATAGAGTTGACAGGAGAGAAGATAAAAGTCAATAAAAACAGAATTATTTATTAAAAAGATCTAATGTTACAAGAACAGTACACAGAACTATTATCTTACTGTGCCTTCCACATGTTATATACCATTATATATAGTATATATACAGATTGTATACAGTATATTTAACGGTTTGACATGGAGTCCACAGTACCTTTAGTTGGGTGTGTAAAACAGTTGCTTTCATTAAATTTTTAATTATCAGGAGTGTTGTTTTCTTCATAGTTCAATTGACATTATACAAAAATACAGTCTCTTTAGTGATTTAAGACTGTGTGGTTACTATCCCATCCAGGAAAAAGCTCCCTTAGTACTGTAGCTGAAAAATAAGGTACCTTGATAAGGAATGCTGTCTGCATTCTACAAAGTAACAAATATGTAATACATAATACATAAACATTGAAATCCTGTTTTTTAAATAGATTTATGAGGCAAAATACATATTTTGTGAATGTTGAGTAAAAACATCCCATATCTGATTCCTGTAAGAATACAACATTGACATTCTATGCGTAAATATTCTGGCAGATATGTACCATCCATCAGCTATTTGGAAATATCGATCGGTTGTAATTTGGTATTGGAGATGGAACTCAGGAGTGTTTTGCTGCTGATCTATATCCCCAGCTTTTATTTTTGTTTTTAAATTTTGACACAGATTTTATTTTTATTTTTAAATTTTGATACAGGGTGTCTCTAAGTTGCTTACGACCTCACTAAATTGTTGAGGCTGCCTTGAATGTACCATCCTCTTGCTTCAACCTCTCAGGT
This sequence comes from Urocitellus parryii, assembly GCF_045843805.1. NCBI lineage: Eukaryota > Metazoa > Chordata > Mammalia > Rodentia > Sciuridae > Urocitellus > Urocitellus parryii. The sequence goes on along the minus strand of NC_135534.1, from coordinate 89,087,620 downwards.
CACTGGGATTTCAGACATGTGTCATTGTGCCTGGAGATATTGGTTAATTTTAAGTTGTCATACATCAACATATTTATTGGGTTTTGCTTTATAAAAATTTAGTATAAATTATAAATAGTAAATGTTAGTATATCTTCATTCTTGAAACCCTTCACTGAATCTAGTATAGAATATTATAGAAAAGGAAGAAAATGCTTTTTGGTTCATCAAATATGTAAAAATTATTTCCAACTTTTAAATATCCTTCAATTTTTTTCAGCTGTACAATTAGCTTTCATAAATTACATCATACTTAGGAGAGTTAGCATCCCTCTATTTGCAAAGTTGAGCCTCTCCCACTTCAAAGGTGTCAGTCAAGAAAGGCCACTTCATTGTTGTTATTTAAAGGCTAACATATTCACCATCTGTAGTGTTTATTATAATCTTCTGACTAAAATAGTATTTTAAATTACTTTGTGTTTGTTCAGGAGTGTCTTGAACGTAATCTTCTCCAAACACAATGAGTAATTGAAATATATAGTTATGTTATATCTCTAAAACTAATCTTTAGGCTGTTCAGAACAGAATTCCTAATCTTGCCAGATGTTATGGTGTATGCCTATAATCCCAGCGTCTGGAGAGTCTGAGATGGGAGGATTGGAAGTTCAAAGCCAGCCTCAGCAATGGTGAGGTGCTAAGCAACTCAGGGAGACCCTGTCTCCAAATAAAATATAACATAGGACTGGAGATGTAGATCGGTGGTCGAATGCCTCTGAGTTCAATTCCTAGTAACGCCCCCCCCCCTCCAAAAAAAGGAATCCCTAATCTTTCCTCTTCAATGGTTAACCAGCAACTTAAACTTATATTGTAATGCTTAGTTGGTAAAGATGCAAATAGAGTTGATAGGTTCAGATTATATAAAGGAAAATAAAGGGAAACTGCTTTTTGTTCTCATGTAAGCATCACCTGTAAGACTAGTTTCTCTAGGCTCTTTTCTGGCAAATGAGGTTGCAATGAATCTTTTCAGACATCTTCATGGGTGCAATGCCAACTCTGGCACATCCTCATATTTTCTAGAAATTCATGATTCATCAAGTAGAAAAATTTCACCTAGCTTTCCAATAACTATCTAGAATAACTTGGGTTCAATTTGACTTCTCAAAATAGCAAGTCGTAATCACCTCCCAAGCTACAAAATCAAGCAGTGTGTGTCTGGAAGAAATAGCAGAGTCCCTATGCTGATTCTATGTTCCCACAGATTAATTTTCTAAAAATCAACTTATCCAATAGCTCTTTATTTTAGTAGTTGGTAAGATTTTATAAATGGCATGGAACTGTCTGAAAAGTATTTATTTGATGTACTTGAATCATTTTAATCCACAGACAATATGTCTGTATAATTATTTCCACAACAAATTTTCATTGTCCTTAAAATTATTTGTAGTTACAAGAAAGCATTGGATTTAATTCAAATTTGCTTTGAAAGTAGGTGGAGAAATTAAAAGCTCTGTCTCATTTGTTATATTTTTAAGTTAGTGCCTGTGGCTTCATATTATTGTCTCAGTTTTTAGTCATCATATATTTTTGTGACTTTAAACTCTCTTGTATTAATAAAAATAAACATTTACAATCTTCATTCCTAGATAACATAGAACTTGATGGAAAACAATAAACTCATTTGGACTTACTTTATATTTACCTTGTATTTATATTAATAGTTTATTCCCTACCCCATTATCTGATTCTAGGGGTGCATATAGAATAGTGTATTGATAAATCTTGCAATTTCCCTATGTAATCATATAACATTTTTTGAGAAAAATTTTTGAGTATTTATCCTTTAATGGGCCACATAACTGAAGTATTTTTCATATCTCCTACTGGTTTGGCAATTGGAATAGTTAGCTGAATAGAAAATAAAAACACTGGACTTGGAGTCTAAACAAACTTTTCATTCTTGGTTTTGTATTTGTTTTTGAAACAGACCTGCTAGTTACCACTTAACAAATGGATGGCACATACTCAGTCATCAGATATAAAATCAAATTCCAACATATTAAAAAAATTCAGAATACATTCGACAGAAATTACCTTTGCTTACAAAAATTCATTACATACAATCTGCATATTTTTATTGGACCAAGAACTGTCCTTTCCATTTACAAAAACCAAAGAGAAACCTGATGGATAAGTAATATTTTCCTCCCGACCTCCTGTAAGTGCACCATGTGTGGTCCCAAGTTTTAAAGCTTATCTCAGGGTCCTGGGTCTCCAATTAACTACACTCTATTCACTGCTGTTCTCAAGCTAAAGCAAAGAAAATCAAATTAAGTCGGCAGCTTTCACCAGGAAGTTGAAGGAATCATCAATGCCAAGAGCAATGTTACTGATGATGATGTGGAGAGAGTGTGCAGGGTTGGCTGAGCGCTTGTGATTTTCCCACCTGTGAAAAAAGAAGCATCAGATGAAGCCAATTTTTGTGGTCTTATTTGGACAAGGCAAGTGTTCTTAGAATCTAGGACAAGAGTATATTATCTGTCCCTTTAATGAGTGTTTTTTTTTTTTTTTTGGCAGGGGTACTGGGGATTGAACTTGGGGGCACTGAACCACTGAGCTATACCCCATTTTTTATATTTCATTTAGACAAGCTCTTACTGAGTTTTTTAATGCCTTGCTTTTGCTGAAGCTGGCTTTGAACTCATGATTCTCCTGCCTCAGCATCCTGAGCTGCTGGTAGTGAGTGTTCTTCATACTTTGGGAACCTCAGATCATGTCTTATGGCCTAAGTTGCAAGGAGAGCAGAAATATTTATGCAACACTGTATTGAAAAATCTAAGTCATGCTAACAAACGCATCAAACCAGGAGATTTAGTGTAATCTCCATTAATGATGTGCTGATGGAAAACATCCCAGGTTCCTGATAGGGAATGAAAAGTAATTTTTGTAGAACATACTTCAGGAAGTGGAGCAAAAATAATTAGCAAAAGTGTGAAGCAACATGAACTCATAATTTAATTACTTCTGTTAATTTTTAAAATTTAATGACATTTATTTATGGGTCTTTGATTATTTCAATTGATTGGGCTTAAATTCTAGATTCTCATGCCAAACTTGGTAAAGGTTTGTTTTTTCATCTTTCTTTCTTACACTCAGGAGATATTTCTTCTTGAGACCAAAACGTTACATGCACTTAATTGCATTAAATTAACTGATCTGAGTTGATTAGTCTGAAGTAGCTCCAATAGCTCCACATGGCCACAGATTAAGAATGATTTTTAATGCTACCTTCAGGAATGGTATTTTAAGCCAGAAGACTTCTAAAATATCATTATGATCAACATGTAATGAATACTCACTATATCACAAACACTGTATTAAGCCCTTTATAAATATTATATTATTTGATTCTCACAACAACCAACTTCAGAAAACTATTGTGCATCTATTTTCCTGTTGAACTTGAGAGAATTGGTATTTAGAAAAAGGATAGAACTTGCTTAAAGTTCCTGAGCTAGGAATTAGTACATCTGTGATGCTTTAATGTTTTGTCTATCTTAAAACAGTGTTGGTTATAACCTTAAGAATAAGGATAAAATATTCCACCTAGTTTTTGGACTCTTCTGTCAAGTTCTCTCCTCTGACTGGATTGAATGTAATGGAATTATAATGGTGATTTTTGTTAGTCTATTTTTCATATGCCTATCTCTACTTAAGAGGTAAAAAAAAATTGGTAAAAGACATGCAAAATTGGCAACTCTTTCTTTGAAAATTTGTATAACTAATGCAATAATAAAACTTATTAATCAACATGTTGGAGAATGTTAGATATAGTTCTACTTGTACAATAGGAGTTTATCATGAAATTCATAGTCATATGTGAACTGTAAAGGGAGATGACAAAGCCTTACTGGAGTTCTATGTATATGCAAATAAATAGAAAATGAAAAAAAATTTCTATATATTTGAAAGTGACTGTCTTCTTGTTAAACTAACTTACATGACATTTTTATAAAAGCGTCTCACTTTCAGAATGGTAAGTAGAGTCTATACCTCAAATTCTAAGTGAAATCCACAAAGTCATCATTTTAGTAGGGCAAACAAAACAAATGGGGTGGGGAGAAAAAAAAAAACCCTCTCCACACACAGCATCACCAACATTGGATTAAGTTCTAGCCTGAGCTGTAAAAACTATTTCACTTGGACAAGTCATTCAATTTCTTAGGCATTTGATTTTTTTTGGAATATAAGAAAAAAAAAACAATCATTGCTTGGGTTTTATGAGTCTAAAGTAGATAAAACTAAGAGATTTCATATTATTGAAACTCAGAAAATGGATTACACTGGCCAAGATGTTATTAACTAAACGATTAAAGTTGCCATCTCCCCCCATAGAATAGAAGTAATAATTAAAATAAATGTGAGAATTAAGGTCTTTTATAAGTACTCCAAGCTTGGGACTGAACTTATTCAGAGGATGCTATTGAATCTGATTGCATTAGAATTAAAAGGAACTTTCTAGAATCATAGAGTAATATCATTCCTAATTGGAAGGATAAAGTAATGTATGGAAAACATGTAGCATGGTTCCAAGAACATTTTGAGGTCTTAATAAATGCTCATTGTGTCGTTAGAAATTTGACACTTCTGAAAGAAGAAGAGTTATTTTTTTTTAAACATGAAAAATATCTTTTGCCTTTCAAGGTGCTCTTGAAAATTCGGCACCCTCACCTGAACAGTTCAATTGTGAATTAATCAGCACACAGACATTATTACCATTCTTGCTGTTGAAACTGCACATTTATAAAGGAATCATAGAGTGTATTAAATTTTTGTATGACCACAATATACTTAAATTTCGACTTGTATTCCTGAAAATGTCAGTTTCCTACATCTTGTAATACAGTTTTCGGTGAAAAGTTAAAATATAACAAAGAATTCACCTAAATTCCTTTATTGTTAATGTTATCTTCATGTTTAATTGTCTTTTAAAACACATTTTTCTCATTTTAAATATAGAAATGATATAACCTTTCCCCTAAGTACTTCAATGTATGTTTCTAAAGAATAAGACAATTTCTCATCACAAAAGCGTGATTTCTACAAATTGATATTGCTGTAATCTTTTCTAATATACAGATAATCAAATTTTAGCAATTGTCCCAATAATGTCCTTTATCTCATTTTGTTTTTTTAATGCAGAAATTTGGAGTTTATTAAATATTATGTTTTCCTCAGAGTCTGGTATCATTCATTTCTCCATTTTATTTGCCATCCATTCATTTTGTGACATCAAAAAATAACATAAGCAATACCTCTTATCTGATTTCAAGTTGGTCAATGTATTAAATAGTGCCATACACACAGAGCCTTAGAAGATATCATCAGAAACTGCCTTTTATGTTGATCATTTTGTGTAGGAATGATTTCTCAACAGATAATACTCATAATTAACCATTAAGTGAACACCATTTAATACAAGGTTTTAATGAAAAATTGCCCAACACTTTCTCAGAGATTTGCATATCTAATTAAATCTTTTTTTGACTACTTTGACAAAATGGTTTCTTCTAATTTTATAAAATCTCCCTTCCTTTAGATAGTTTTGTCGTACTGGGACACTAATGATTGTGGTGGTAGATATTCAGGTATCCTTGGAGATAAACTACCTAGATTTGAATTCTGGTTCAGCAATAGTGTGATCATGGGCAAGTTACTTAGATTTTCTCTGTAAAACAGGAAAAATGCCACCCATCTCATGTGATTGTTACTAAGATTAAATAATATGAGTGTAAAGTTTTTTGTGCCTGTTATATAGTAAAGACTCAGAAAACAAGAAATTAATATTGCTTATAAGAACTATGGGGCTCAGTGATATAATTTGTTTAGAAGTCAAATATCAAATTTTAAAGTTTAAAGGGAATACTTTTAAAATAATCTAACAACAAGAACAATCAAGATAATAGAGAAGTAGGTACATCAAATGGGTGCAATATTACTTTAAAAGCAATATTTCAAAAGCCAATTTGGCCAGCAAGGTACTACTTGAGACCAGGATCGAAAAGAATTCTCGTAAATAAGTACATTCTAATAAAAGTATCAACTGCTTTCTAGATTTGTAGAAATTCTGCAATTGTGAGCAAATTACCATGGTTCATTCAGATTGTAGGAGGAGTTGGAAATCAAAGAAGAGAAACCCCTCCAAAAAATATCTGAACTGTGCAATCCATCATTCGGTTTTGATGAGGTTTTATCATCTTGCATTGCAGGTGGCCACCATATTAAGCCTGTTAGATTAAAACTTACCTGAATACGATGGTACCCTGATTTGGGAACTAGCTGTTCCATCCCCTCCTTCGCTGTATGCTCGGACTTCAATAATATAGACTCCAGCATCAGGGAGTGGTACTACTGCTTGAGGTTTCTGCGTTTCAATGACTTGACTGTTGCTGTGACCCTCTTGCCTATAAAAAACCTGTGAGGAGTAACAGAGGCTCAACATTTGAAATTCAGTTGAGGATTACAAATGCTTACTGTCTATATCTGTATGTTACATTCTGAGCTAAGCGCAAGACGCTTACTGCTTAGAGGTGTAAGCAAATGTAATACATGTGTTATGCACTGCAATGAAAATATACTTAGGGAGCCATGGAAGTCAAGAAAGAGTTTAATTCTGTCTTGGGATTTCCGAAATCCTTTCCAGAAGAGGTGATGCCTGAGCTAAGTATTTGAAAATGAATAGAGTTTACCAGTTGGAGAATACAGACAGTGATAAGATTAAAAATACACCTAGCTGATAAGAAACCATGGCACTGGAGTATGGAACAGAGAAGATAAATATGGATAGTGAGAAATGAGACTGGCGAAGTAGGTAGTGAGGAGACACACCATAAAAAATCTTTTATATCTGGTTATTGAAATGAATAATATCCCGAGGAGATTTAGAAGCTTTGTCTTTAAACTGTTTGAAAAGAGTGAAGAGAGAACTTAAGCATGTTAACAAATCCTTAAGAATTCAGGAGATGGTTGAAAAGTTAAAATTGTTTTAATTTTTATTTTGATGGTGGTTTGCTTTTTGGTGAACTGATATCAGGATAATAGAGGGTGGCAAAGTTGAAGTTTTTTTTTTTTTTTTGGCATCTGCTCATGGTGCTGTAAACAGGCATGCATGGTAAATTCAACTACAGAGAAGGACACAGTGTTATCCTGTGTTTACATATCACAAAACTAATGGCATAGGTGGGTTCAGGTAGCTCATAAGATCATCTGTCTAGTTAGAGTAAAAACTTTGTTAGTAAGTTATTATTTTGATGACTTTAGAGCTATTTTACTATATTGTGCTAGTCTAAGTGCTTTTGCCTCTAATAATAGTTCAGTATAATTTTTGGAGGTATAATAGTCAAATAGCAGCAGTTAAGAATGTTTAAATGCATTTTTATTCATTTTCATTGTCTTTATGCATTTTCATAGTTATTGGAATTATAATATGATTGCTTTGCATAATGGAAATAGAAATGGCTTTGTAGTCATACAAGTCTGGATTCAAAACAATTTCCTACAAAATAAAGTGAAACAAAACTAATCTCCTAAACCTTCCTGGCTGGATAAATTCCAACAAATTACTAACTTTTCTTGATCTGCATTCACTTGCTGGTAGAAAATGGTGCCATGTAGTTTATGGATTTGTTAGAAGAATGAAATGAGAAGGTGCAAAAATACCTAGCACAGGACCTGGTGCATGTAAGCTTAATAAGAAAAAGCTATTCTCAGCCAGGTGTGGTAAAGCACGTCTGTAATCCCAGCAGTTTGAGAGGCTGAGGCAGGAAGATTCCAAGTTCAAAGACAGCCTCACCAACTTAGCAAGGCCCTGTCTCAAAATAAAAAGAGCTGGGAATATGGCTTAGTGGTCAAGCATCCCTGGGTTCAATCCCCTGGTTCAATATATGTATATATATTCTTATGAAAAATGTGTTAATGTGTTTTGAGTTTGAACTAACTTATATACAAGACAATAAACTCTAGAAAAGCAATCTTATCCTGAATCTGTCTTTACTCAATCCTTCTGTGTTTTAGTAATATATACTTCCTTTATCTTTTGTGGGTTGAAATTTACTTCAAGGTCTATAGAAGGAAGTGACTTCTCTGTGGAAGGAGGTGACTTCTCTTGAAAATATAACATAGTGTATAGTTATAGCTACTGAAATGTTTTTTTGGGAAGGATGTCATAGTCTCAATGAAAATGCAAAGTGATAAGTGCATCACCAACCATGTATCGGGCAGCTCATGTAGGCAAGCCCATGGCTGTTATACTGGAGATTCATGAAAACAAGACCATGCTTCCTGCCCTCATGGCACTTAACAGTCTAATATTGGAGACAGATGCAATTCAATGAAGTGTGGTATCTACTACAATAGGAAATGTGTATGGTGCCAGGGCAGTGCAGAGTGAATTCTTAGATTTGAGGAATCAAGAACACTTTCTGGAGGATGTCTATAACAGTATTTTTAGGTTTAAAAATGACAAATATGTCAGAATTTATGCTTCCAATTTTGACTATAGCACTCTAATGAATTAGAATTTGATTATATACATGAGGCAATTAGAAATCAAATTTATGAGATGGGAAAGTATGTAAATTGGTGAGGATTGGCAGGGGAGTAGCTGTTTTAGAGGACACTGTTATTATGGTTCAATAAATTACAATTTTTATGACAAAGAAAAATGAAGCCAGCAATGCATATCTAATGGTGCTGTAAAATAGAGTTAAAGGAAACCTTGTGGATCAGTTGAGATTTAAGAACAAAAGGTAGAGGCAGCAAAAATAAAATTAGTTAATGGTCATAAAAGGAGTTTAAAAATCACTTGTGGCTTTTACCAATACATCCACGAAGATGTAGTGCTATGTGTCAATAAGTAGGTATATTAATTGAAAAGTTAAACTAATGGTTAAATTTTGGTGCTTTTAGGGAATCTTGGCTCATTTTAAATTCCTGCCCTCATATAACCGCTGAGACTCATTGTAAATTCCTGTCCTAAATATAGAAAAAATGAGGGTAAGAAATATAAGATGAAAGAATTAAGACATGTCAAAAAAAATTATTGACAAAAAGGAGGTAAGGGAGACCTTTGAGACTCTGGACATTCACAGATTGGCAGGTATGGTGACAGTTACTTTTCTGCACAGAAAATTGTCTAATGTTGACTATTCTCAAATTCTATCAAAAAACTGAGAGCATTGGGTTATTCAAATGGATAATCCTAGAAAAAATTTAATTGGGATTGTAATTCTTAAAGGCATGATCTGTAAGTGGCTCTTCTATATGTCTAAATGGCTGAATGGTAACAATACTGAGAAGAACGCACCAAAAATATAACAGAATAAAACTTTTGCTGATTATAAGTGCCCTTAAGAAGAAAAGATCCTATTAAGGTCGAGCATCTTGGGCATAGTTGATGAAGACAACTGCTCTTTATAGAGGATGAAGAACCCAAAGCACAGGGGCAACAAGATAAAGTGAAGCAGGGCAAATCAAAACTGCATAAATTCCTTTTTTTTTTTTTTTGGTACCAAGGATTGAACTTGGGGGTACTCGACCACTGAGCCACATCCCCAGCCCTATTTTGTATTTTATTTAGAGCCAGGGTCTCACTGAGTTGCTTTAGTGCCTTGCTTTTGCTGAGGCTGGCTTTGAACTTACAATCCTCCTGCCTCAGCCTCTCAAGTGGCTGGGATTACAGGAGTGCACCACTGTGCCAGACTTTTTTTTTTTTTTAATCAAGCATAATCAAATGTACATGGTATAATGAAACTCATGTACCCATGACCCAAATTAAGCTGTTATATATGTCTTTGTAATTTGTGGAAACAGCAAAGACTGTCTTCTATATTTGGAATTGATATAAGATGAAAGAAGCACTGTAAAATACAGGAAATTGGAGGTGGCGATAACTCAGAAGATCTTTAAGGAGATGGAGAAATATAGGAGTGGGCTTCCAAATCCTATAGTGTGTGAAATACATTGGTGTAAGTATGCACACATCTCAGGAGGCTACTAGGCCTTCATTTATAAGTTGCATAAGCAACCAAGAACTATGTTGATAGATACTATAATGATTAGAAAATCCTGGACCTGATTACTCTGTTAGCATTATAAATAGGTAGAAAAAGAGAGGTGCAAAGTGGGTATATATGTTAAGGGATTGTGAGTCTAGGAAAGGATATTTTCTAGCTGCTTACCAGAAAAACTAAAACAAAAATTTTAAAAAACAAATCGTTTATATAGCCTTAGGCCCTTGTCCTCAGTTTTTTTTTCCAACTGCTTGTTTCTTTTCTGAAGGGGAAAAAAGTTTCTCTCTATAGGAAAAGGGATATTTACACAAGTGAGAGCACAGCCCGGGGGCATTCAGTATTTATTTTCTTTTTCAGTTGGGCATTAAAATCTGTATGATGAAACAAGGAATAGATAAATTGGCTATTTACTTTATAATCTTGATAAACTTCTTTCATGGTGTTAAAAAAAACCCTCCCTTCCCAAGATCATTAAGAAGAATTTTGAGAGAATTTACTTTAGTTCATAGTTTTGTTATTGGCATTTCTGAAGTAAGGCCACTAACATATTTATAATATGTGCCCAAATTACCAAGGATTGTAGATATAGACCCTGAATGAATGAAATTACCAAAATACAATCTTCTTAATGCAAGATAATTGGGGGGGGATACCAAGTTAGTGAAACTTTTATTTGAAGTTTTTATTCCACTTTCCTAGTCATTTATAAATAATGCATTGATAAAATATTGCAGTTGATCTCAGATTGGGAAATGTAAATAAAATAAAGTGGCACTGGCTAATTGACCAGAAAAAGTCATGAATATAATAAATAAGTTATCAAGTTTTATTCAACCTATCAAATAGGTTATCTTAAGTTGGAATAAATTGTGTTAATATTATATCTTAAGGTCTATGTAAAACAGACATCTCTTTTCCAACAATTTTCTGGTTCTTCATAATTTTCTTTTACTTACTAATAGAAGCTGTGATATTTTTAAATTATTGCTATTAATATAGACTACTTAAAACCCCAACAAATCTAGAATCTCTTGAGCAGTCTCAAGAATATAGCAGTGAGAAATACTGCACTAAGTAGTAATGCTTTATGTTTATCTGAATGGGTTCTATTTTAATTAGATGCCTAAAATCATGATTCCTGCAATTAGCCATATATGTTTTTACCTCGCTGTTTCTGGAATTTTAATTTGCTTTCTAGTTCAGGAGATTGCTTGCCAGTGTCCTAATGATAGTAAGTTGGTTTCTGAATGGTGTGTCAACATTTCTGAAAACACTATTACTCCTAATCATTGAAAGTTATATTTGCTTTAGAGGGCAAATTATGAGGACATGGTCTTTTGGAAAGATTTAGATAAGAGAGTGCTACAGGAAAGACCCCCAAAAGGCGTTGTTTACTGTTATGGTTTAGATATGATGTGGCCCCCAAAATTCATGTGTGTGTGACAATGAAAGAATGTTCAGAGGTGAAATGATTAGATTATGTGAGGTGTAACTATTAATCCATTGACACAGATTAACTAGGTGGTAACTGTAGGCAGGTAGCGTGTAGCAGGAGGAGGTATATCACTTGAGGTGTGCCTTTAGGGTTTGTATTTGTGCCTGATGAGTAGAGCTCTCTCTGCTTCCTTGTTGCCTGGTTCCCACGTTCTAACTGCTTTCCTCCACCCAACCCTTCTGCTATGATGTTCTTATATCTAGAGACCAAGTGTGGACTAAACCTCTGAAATTGTGAACAAAATAGACATTTTTCTCCTTTACTGTTCTCCTCAGATCGTTTGGTCACAGCAACACAAAAGCTAACTAAAACACCCACCCATTACCAAAAGCTCAAATTCAATATTTCTGAGGATTAGAGACAGATTTGAGTATGTGTGTGAGTTTGAGTGTGAGAGAGTTTTATCATATATACTAATTATGGTAAGAAATGCTGCAGGTTGTGTCTTAAAATATTAAGGAGAACTCCTTATCAAAACACTGTATTTCCCATTTATAACTTCAGTTTTTAAGTATCAGAGTTTTGGCACTTCATACATAAAACACATTGTGTGACCATCTCTGATAGCAGAAAACACACCAATAATAATAATGCTTTTCAGTCTACGTATTGTTATTAAAGTATTTTCAAATCTACAAATAATATTCAACTAATAATTTTGTATGGAGTTTAAGATAAAAAAATTGAAGCTGATTTTTCTGGAACAAGATTTTGAAATTAAGCAAATTCAATGTACAGACCCCATGTATTTAAAAATCAAGGTTGTTTTTTTAAAAAACAAGCTGAGTAGATGTCTTCCTATTTCAGATCTCTGGTTGGCATTTGGCAGGATAAGTGTGAGAAGTGTCTTGGAGCTTGCCGTCTCTCTCCATGGACTCTTTCCTATCTAGCATGCTGGCCCTAGCATTTCTTTCTTGTGTTTCTTTGTTAATAGTAAGTCTTTCTATTCAGTCTAAGACGTCCAGTCTTTGCCATCTGCCAGGAGTTTGTGTGTGGGAAGATGTGCCAGGATCCTCTGCCTGGCACCATGTGTCATGGAGCTATTCATACTGAATGATTCTCACACTGAATTCAGACTGTTGTTGCATTTCCTACTCCTTCCCTTCCTGTGCCTTGTGCAGTGTGGGTACCGAGTGTGACTGCCTTGGCCTCCTCCACCTGTAGGCAGGTGCCTCATTCTAAGATCTAAACAGAAAATGACTTAGAGAATACAGAAGGCTTATTAGTGGGCCTTTTTATGCCTCGTTAATGGTCTGTCTTCACGAGAACGATTTTTGGGATGAATGTGTATGCCAGGAATGAAGAAACACTCACCTTGTAACCCATGACTTCTGATTCATTGGCTAAAGGTCTGACCGGCTCCCAGCCCAGAGACACCTGAGAGCCTTGCTGCTCCCACCGGAGGTTGCTAGGTGCTTGACTAGGGGCTGCAAAATAAGCAAAAGTGAACTGACAAGGATTCTTAAATATGTGTCTTCATTTAAATCCTCTCAAGTATTTGAGTCTTTTCACGTGTTTAGTAGTTGGCCAGCCCCCTAGGCTTCCTTCCAGCTGGAGTCAGATAAGGAGGGTTTTGCTCTAGGAGTGTCATTTTAATAGCTCCTCTACTGAGCTTTTGAACTTGAATCCTTTTATCTGCCTTTGGTGTCAGAATCGCTTAGCCTTGTTTCACAGGAAGATAACCTTTATCTACTGTGAATGCAAAAATTTCTGAGCTAGTTTTGGAATTCAGATCTAAGCACTGAAGCAAGACTATGAATCACCACTCCCCACCTGCCTTTGACTCTGCTTATTATGTACCTCACATGGCTTTCAGAAACATGAAAATGTGTTTCCTTTTTGTCTGAAACAAACAAAAGCCCAGGTCACTTACGGGATTTCTTGGTGGTTGCACTCACTTCACTGCTAGGTGGCCCGTATCCAGCTCCATTGTAAGCCCGCACTGTGAAGTGATATAAGGTATTTCCTTCTAATCCTGTCAGGATGATAAATGACTCATTCCCCCTAGTTTTGACTGTTTCTGCTGCATCTTCTTGTTCCATGTCTTTCCAGTAACCAACCTGTCAAGAAATTATCAAATGACAAATTAATTTTGAAGTTTGCCTTGAGATTATGATTGCTTGAATATTTAGAATTTTTTTTTTCTGGATATTGCCTGCAGCCACCCCAGGAAAGAAATCATCCCTGTATGACCCAATTATCAGGACTTACTAATGAGACCAAAATTGCATCCCTGGCCTGATTTGTATGTTTGAATCACCACTACCAAAGCTGCATTCGGCAAAGCAACAAAGGATGAGACCTCACAGCCATGGCCCAGTGGTGTGAAAGAGATACAAATGCACTGTGATATTATTGAAGACTCATTCAAAGAAACTGCAGAAGTGCTTTTCCTTTCACAGGCTATCAGAACAATTTACTGTGTTTCAAAACCAGGAAACCTTGCATGAATTAGGTGAGAAAATAGGTATGAACAATATTTCCTTTTGGGCTTTACATAAAGGTGAATCTCACAAGCTGTATTAGTTCAGTGCAGAGAAGATGAAAGAATACCCACAATATCTTGGAGTAAATCAAGTGTAGATAAATAGTATTATTGGGCTATGGAAGAATGACAGAATGAAACAGCTTTTTATTGCAGCGTGGATTGTGCACTGAGATCATCTTTCCCTGTTTTGAGTTCATGGTGGATGGTCTCATACCTTTGTTTCCCTGTGAAGCTAAGGCTTAACTCTGCTCAAACACTAGAATTTATCCCTGCCTCAATTCATGGAAGATTAATCCTCCTAACACCCTGCACTGTACCCATTTCATCTGCCTTCAAGGGCCTTGTCTACTGTGATATCTAGAAAGCCAAACATTTTCCAGATTTGTTTTCAGCTACAGTTTCTGGTCTACAATGTGAATAGTAAGGAATTTGAATTGGAAGATGCTCTGAAGCATGTGTAGGATTGCCACTTCCATTTGTGACCATAGGAAGTCACTATGGGCTTTGATCTCAAGAATGAACACAGGGAAGAGAGGACTAAAGGGGGCACCTTGAATGAAATTGACCAAATTTATTGTTATATTATGTGCATGTATGAGAATTTAAACATATTTTATTTTGTATAATTATAATGCACAATAGAAATACATAAAATAAATTTTAAAAGAATGAACATGTGGATTGCTATGACTTTTTAAAATTTTATTGATGTATAATGATTACACATAATGGATTCATTGTGACATACTGATTTATGCACATAATTTGGTCACTTTCATTCCCTAGTCCCTCCCTTTGCCCTTTCCTACTCCCTTCCTCTAGTCTCCTGTCTCTACGTAAATGGTCTCTCTTCTAATTGTATGAGATTTCCCCACCTTCACTTTTTTTCCTTTTATTCTCTCCAACCTTCACATTTTTTTTAAATTTTTTTTTTATTGGTCGTTCATAACATTACATAGTTCTTAATACATCATATTACAAAGGGCAACCTTCACATTTTGACAGAAAACATACTCATCCTTGACTTTGATTCTATCTTATTTTACTTAATGTGATGCTCTAAATTTTCATATATGTTCCTGCAAATGACATGGTTACATTCTTCTTTGCGGCTGAATAAAACTCCAGTGTGTGTGAGTGTGTGTGTGTATCTTCTTATCTATTTATTGACTGATGGACACCTACGCTGGTTCCATAGTTTTTCTTTTGTGAAGTATGCTGCTACAAACATGGGTGTGAATGTACCACTGTACTATGCTGGTCTTTAATTCTTTTTGATAAATGAGTAGCAGTGATCCTCATGACATGCTTGCCAGCAATTAGTACTTGTATTCTTGAAGTTTGTAATTCTGATTTGAGTGAGATAAAATCTCAGTGTAGTTTTGATTTGCATTTCACTGATTATTAATGATGATGAACATTTTTTCATATACTTGTTCCTTTGTATTTCTTCTTTTGAGAAGTGCCTATTCAGTTCATTTGTCCATTTATTGATTGGGTTACTTGTTTTTTTTTTTTTTTTAGTGTTAAGTGTTTTGAGTTCTTTATATATGTTTCTAGATATTAATCTTCTTATCAGAAGAGTAGTTGGCACAGATTTTTCCCATTCTGTAGGTTCTCTCTTCATGTTTTTAATTATTTCATTTGCTGTGCAGAAGCTTTTTAATTTGCTGCCATCCCTTATTAATTCTTGCTTCTATTGCCTGAACTTTAGGAGTTCTATTGAAGAATTAAGTTTCAGGCACTTATGTGTTGGATTATTGACCCTGTATTTTCTTCTATAAGTTGAGATGTTTCTTGTCTTGTACCTGGTCTTAGATACATCTTGATCTGACTTTGTTGATGTTGAGAGATGGGGATCTGACTGTGTTAGTCTACATAAGGGCAACAAGTTTTTCCAGTTCCATCTTTTTTTAAAAGAGACTAACTTCAATGTACATTTCTAGCATTTTTGTCAAAGTTCAGATGACCGTACTTGTGTGGTTTTGTCTATTTTCTATTCTGGTCTCTGTATGTATTTTTATGCCACTACTATACTATTTTTTATTATTATAATGTTGCAATTTAATTGAAAATCAGGTATTTGGATACCTCCAGCATTGCTCTTTTTGCTTAGAATTTCTTTGGATATTCTCAGTATTTTATTCTTTTTTATGACTTTTAGGATTTTTTTCTAGTTCTGTGAAAAATGTCATCTTATCACAATATTTCAAAGGACCCAACCAATCTAGGTGCTGTCCTGAGGCAAAGTGAAAGAGAAATAGGGAGAGGACAAAGAAGTTACAAATTTCATCTGAAGCTTTATGAAATGAAGACTGTTATCTGTTGGTCATATTTTTCTTGTATTATTTCATATATATTTATAAGTATGAAAAGACCTTATTCTCATGTTTTACACAGAGCGTGTTATTGCTAAGCGACTTTCTACTACAGTTTATTAGAGGAGGAACAAACTTTCACCCAGAGATTGGACAGATTGACAGATGGAACTTTCTTTGGGCTTCCCGTTATGGGAGAGGGCAGACTGCATTTTAATCTGTGAAAGATATAATTGCATTATGTTTTTATGCAATATCATTGATACAAGTTGATACTTTTGGGGAGCTGATGAATAGGGAAAATAGTGCATATGGATATTAAGTGACTGAATGGATAATGTATAGTACAGTTCAACTGTTCAACATCCATTTCACCCTAATTCTAGTGTGTGTATTATACTGATGGAATACTAAAATTCATATTTCTATGGCTACCTTGCAATTAGAGTCTGGATGTGTTTAGATTCAGTCAGTCAGATGCAGGTGCATGAAATTTGAAAGTTAGAAGTGAAATGAAGGTGAACCTTTTTTTTTTTTTTTTTTTTGCAGGGGCGGGGGGAAGCCCAGTAATGGAGGCATTTGGGCTTCCTTGCAGTAGCATTAATACATGTCTCATTGCTTACCTATTGACCTTATTAGAGTCAAGAGGCAGCTCACAGGGCAGCCATTTTGCTGGTGTAAATCATAGTAGACATAGTGGGATGCTGGAAGTGGCAAGAATAAAATCCCTTGGGATGAGGATGCTTTCCTCAGCGTGGCACCATCTTGATCATGGTGGCCTCCATATGCTTCTGGAGCTGGTGGTTTCTTGATTTTAGAAGACTTCAGTCTCACCTCTAAGGGCTTAGTTCTATTGCTTGGCTTTGAGGGTTATTCTTGAAAGACTACCATGAATTCTGTTGACTTCACAGTCTCAGTAATTTTGTAAGTCAATTATGCCTGTCATAAAACACTCATGCTAAAAGCTAGTTAAAATAAATCAGTTCTTCACAATTAAACCCTGCCTAATATACCTCTGGATCTTTGATTTATATATAACAAAGACTAATAAAATGATCAAATCCTATTTCTTAGCCCCATCTTCCCACTGAATTGAATGAACATAGTTCAGTGACTGAAATTTGAAAATTTCTTTTTACAAATGAGAAAACTTGTTATATGTACAAAATGAGACTAGATTCTTATCACTCACTCTGCACAAAAATCAACTAGAAATGAATCAAAGATTTTCAAAATAGAAACTATGCAAATCCTAGAAGAATAGATAGAGTCAACACTCCAGCATATATGCACAGGCAGTGACTTTCTTAATAGGACCCCTAAAGCTCAGGAAATAATACATGCGATGGCATAAAATTAAAAAGCTTCTGTATAGCAAAGGAAATAATTGAGATTGTGAAGAAAGAACCTACATAATGAGAGAGAAATCTTTGCTAGCCATTCTTCTGATAGAGGATTATATTATATTGTATCCAAAATATAAAGAACTCAAACTTAACACCATAAAACCAAATAACCCAATTAACAAATGGGCAAATAAACTAAAAAATACTTCTCAAAAGAAGAGTTGTAGCCAACAAATATATGAAAAAAATCTTCAACATCATTAGCAATTAGGGAAATGGTAATCAAATCTATACTGACTGATCTCACTCCAGTCAGAATAGCAGCCATGAAGAATACAAATAATAAATGCTGGAAAGTATGTGAATAAAAAAGAACAGTTTGACACTGTTTGTGGGACTGTTAATTAGCAACTACAATAGAAATCAGTATTGAAGTTCCTCAAAAAACTAGGCATGGAACAACCATATGACCCAGCTATGCCACTCCTCAGTAGATTTCCAAAAGATCTAAAATCAACATACTATAAGGCATGCAGCCACATCAATATTTATAGCAGTACAATTCATAATAGCCAAATTATGAAACCAGACTAGGTGTCCATTAATGGATGAATGGTAAATAAAATGCATATATACAGAATGGAGTTTTATTCAACCATATAAAGAATAAAATTGTTATTTGCTGGAACTCAAGAACATTATGTTAAGTGAAATTGGCCAATCTCAAAAGTCAGGCATGTTTTCTGTCATATTGAAGCTAGAGAGGAAAAAGAAAAGGGTGTGGTGGGGGAATCTCATGAAAATTGAAGGAATGTCAGTTGAGTAGAGGAATGGGACCAGGGGAGGGAAAATGAGAAATACTGGGGAATCATATTGGCTAAACTGTATTGCCATATTGTGTGTATTTATGAATATATGACAAATATCACCATTATGTACAACTATAATGCACCAATAAAAATATGGAAAAACTTGATTTTTTTTTGTTCATGACAGTAGAGTATATTTTTACATATGAGTATAACTTTCCATTCTTGTGGTTGTACACTATGTGGAGTTACTCAGGTCATGATTCATATATGAACATAGGAAAGTTATGTCCAATTCATTCTACTATATTTCCTAATCGCATCCCCTCCTTTCCCAGGTTCCTCTTTGTCTAATTCAATGAACTTCTATTCTTTCCTCCCTCCCTCGCTCATTGTGTGTTAGCATCTGCAATATCAGACAAGATAGTTGGAGTTCGGGGTACCATGGCCTTAGACAGTATCTATGTATCAGAAAGAACATTTGGTCTTTGGTTTTCTGGGATTGGCTCATATCACTTAACACGATAGTCCCTAGTACATCCATTTACCAGCAAATGCCATAATTTCATTCTTTATGGCTGAGGAATATTCCACTCTGTATATATATCACATTTTCTTTATCTGTTCATCTGTTGAAGGGCACCTAGGCTGGTTCCACAGTTTGGCTATTGTGAGTTGTGGTGCTATAAACATCCATGTTGCTGAGTCTCTGTAGTATACTGATTCTAAGTCCTTTGGGTATAAACTGAGGAGTGGGATAATTGAACCAAACAGTGGTTCCATTCTAAGTTTTCTAATGAATTTCCATATTGCTTTCCAGAGTGGTTGCACCAATTTGCAGTCCCACCAGCAATGTAAGAGAAAACAATTTTTTAAAGCTTAAAGCTGCTAATATTGTCTTTTATGTGTTGTTGGCCCCATTATTTCCAGTTCCAAAACCTATCTTGCTTGGTCTCTGAGAATATTTTTAACTAAAAAAAAAAAAAAAGAAAAAATCAGTTATTTTCAAACTGCAAAATTGGCTTAGAAACCATTGATGAGCAAATGTGTATTTTTCCTTTCCAGTGATATATCTGATTTCATGTTCTGTTTCAAT
Organism: Urocitellus parryii; assembly: GCF_045843805.1. Lineage (NCBI taxonomy): Eukaryota > Metazoa > Chordata > Mammalia > Rodentia > Sciuridae > Urocitellus > Urocitellus parryii. Next base: position 89,068,022 of record NC_135534.1, on the reverse strand, counting down.
TTTCCTTAACCAGTTATTTTAAATACAATTAAATATATATTCAGAGGGGGCTGAGCACAGGTAAAGAAACTACAGATTTTGACACAAATATAGACTTCAGTAAAAATTCTGGACTTCTAAGTCAGGTGTGGTGGTGCACTCATGTAATCCCAGCAATTTGGGAGGCTCAGGCAAGGAGTTCAAAGCCAGCCTCAGCAACTTAGTGAGGCTCTAAGCAGCTCAGCAAGAGCCTATCTCTAAATAAAATACAAAAAGTGATGGGGTAGGGTTTAGTGATTAAGACCCCTGGGTTCAATTTCCAGTACCCTGACCCCCAAATTCTGGACTTCTAAATATTGAATGTTTAATGTTCCAATTAACCACCACAAAATTAACCTTCCCATGAAAAATAGAAAATGTTTCTTAAGTAACTCATTGGAAGATAAAGAATTATATGTGCACCAAATGACACCAGAAGTACCAGAATTCATTTATTATTTCCTTTTTTAGTACATATAATATTTAAAAAATACAGAATGAAATAGTTGTTTATTCACACCTTTCTATCATGTGGGAGAGAATCAAAATATGGAGTTTAACATAGTACATCTTTAGTGATTCTTAAGCTGAAATTGCAGTTAAGAGTATTAAAAATCATACAACCAAAGTTGAAACTTTCATTTCATTTCTTTCCTCAGATATTTTATCCACTCATGAAATTTGTACTCTGTGAAATTACTTGCAATGAATGCAGTTAAAACCATTAAAAGATATAAATATTTAAAATTGGAAGCATACACAGCCTGTTTTATTACCCTAGCATAATTGTTTTCCTTTTTTTGTACGTATCCGTTTCTTTATTTTTATGTTTGATGTATTTACGATTGTACTATGACTGATTTAACGTCATATTTCATTCTCTAACATTATGGTTACACATAAATATTTTCCAATTTTTAGAATAATATTCTATAATATGTCTATGTAACATATATAACCATTGTCCTATTATAGAACATGTGGGTAGCTTTCAATTTTTGCTTGGTTAATTAAAATGTTGCCATGGATATCTTCATGTACCTCATTTTCCCCATAGTAGCTTAATTGCCTAAAATAGGACCCACTAAGGATTACATGGGTTACAAAGTTATGAAAAATTTTAATGCAAAAGTTCCACACTGGTTTTCTTTTTCTTTTTCTGTTTGTAGTGAGAATTTTAAGAGTATAGTTTATGGAGACTTTACACTATAAAAATAAATTAATTTGAACATTTTTAACTCTTTAAAATCCTGTAGAACAATAATCACCAAAGAACACATATTTTACATCCCATTTTTGTGAAAAGGTTAAGTCGGGATCCTTGTCTTGTGAGTTTACTACACAATTATTTTTGAAGTATTACTACTTGTTAGGATTGACATATGGGCAACTATGTATCATGAACCTGTGTTGATCATTAAGACGTCATCATCCAAATTTATTAAAGATTTTACAGAATGAACAGCAATACTTCAAGATTTATCCTACAAAAATAACATTATGATGAGAATTTCAAAGAGTATGACTGAAATATAAGCTGACTTCTTTTTGTTTTATCTAACAGAAAATACTTGGTAGGAATATTGAAGAGCTACCTAATCCTTTTTAGATTAAAATATCTTAACATATGTCTAAATAAAAAGTTAACAAATATATCTGATAAATATATTTATAACAAAGACGTTAACTTCATTTAGCCTGAGTAATGACTATAATTTGATTTTTTTTGTATAAGACAATGCTAAAATCTCTAAAATATAATTACTAGATTAGAAATGTCTTGTCTTAGCTCCCATTTTTGCCACTTGATGAAAACACATTCTCTGGTTATTGCAATTTTTTTCTTCCCCTTATGTTGTCATCTAAAATACTACTAGCTCAGAGATTAAAATCATGAAGTTTGAGAATATTGTGAAAGAAGATCTGGTGGACTAGCTTCTGTTGTTGACCTCAGGTTTTTTGGGTTTTTTTGGGTGCTGGGGATCTAACCCAGGGCCTTATGCGTGCTAGGCAAGTGCTCTACCAACTGAGCTATATTCCTAGTCCTTGACCTCAGTTCTTGATAAGGTAGGAGATTCTGCCCAGGAATTCACCTTAGAAGCCTAAGGTGAATTTGAGGCAAGAATTGGAATCAAAGAATATAAAAATGAATTTCACCTAATTTTTTCATTTCATTAAAACCACATTCTCTTCCTGTATTGATATCAATTATGCATCTCTTACAAATAAAATCTATGACACCATATTAAAGAGAGCATAGGAAGTTTTACATGATTTGTTTTTTGGATGGCCTAATATCTTCCCCAGAAATGAAAAAAAAGAAAAGGTATCATTGTAGCTTTTCTCAAATCTTTTCTTAGAAGAAGGGGGAAAAAAGCTTCTTTCAAATCTTAGAAGTAAAGAAAGTGCATCTTCCAGTTGTCAGTAATCTCATTTATGTGAGTGGAAAATATGTTCTTTACAAATTCATGTGTGACAAAGATGACAGAATAGGAACACTGACTATGGAGTTATTAATTTTATTCAAGGTGACAATTAGGTCTTATAACCTTCCTGGTAATCCATAAAAATATAAACAGGTATTATTTTTAGGTAGAGGGGTTCTTTGACTAAGTAGAAATTGTTGAAAATCACAATGAAAGTAAATAATAGTTTACCTGAAAAATAAGTTTATAATCTTTGAAAAGATCTATATTTATAAGATCTTTTTTTAAGATGAGATGGAAATATTAAGACATCATAGCAATGTTGGTCCACAGCAAAGACTCAAATAGTTTGTACAAACTTTCATTTCCAACAAAAATGAATAAATGCAAGAAATTCATCATTCTGTTGTAAGCTCTAGGAAGATCAAGGATTTGAAGCCAGAAGGTCCATATTCAAATCTTACTTTTTTGATATTTGTAATAATAATTGGACATTTACTTCACCAGTGAATCTCTATATCCTTAGTTTGTAAAACACGTAAATCAGTACTCACCTTTTGTTTTATGAATCATTTTTTAAAACAGCTTTCCTAGTTTTACTCAACTACTGAGCTGTTCTTTTTTTCTGATATTTTAATCTCTCTCATTTGTATTTGTAAGTATGTTTTCTTTTTTATCCTTTGTTTTTAAATCTGATTGTTTGATTTTTAAATCTGTTTTTAAGTCTGATTTTCTGATTTTTGTTACTTCCAAATTATTTTTATTTAAAATTGGTATATAATTTTATTAGTGCTGGACAATAAATATGAATTTTTGTCATCTAATACCTTTAAGAGTATAAATTTGAACTTAAATCTACATAACGGCTCTTTCCAGTGGATATTTTTTTTCTTTTTTTTTTTTTTTTTTCATACTATATCTTTTTTATTTTTTTTTTATTTTTTTTTTATTGGTCGTTCATAACATTACATAGTTCTTAATACATCATATTACACAGTTTGATTCAAGTGGATTATGAACTCCCGCTTTTACCCCGTATACAAATTGCTGTATCACATCAGTTACCCTTCCATTGATTGACATATTGCCTTTCTAGTGTCTGATGTATTCTGCTGTCTGTCCTATTGTCTACTATCCCCCCTTCCCTCCCCTCCCCTCCCCTCCCCTTTTCTCTCTCTACCCCTTCTACTGTAAATCATGTCTTCCATTTGTATTCTCTTGACTTACCCCTCCTTACCTCTTATATGACATTTTGTATAACCCTGAGGATCGCCTTCCATTTCCATGCAATTTCCCTTCTCACTCCCTTTCCCTCCCACCTCTCATCCCTGTTTACTGTAAATATTCTTCTCAAGCTCTTCGTCCCTACCCTGTCCTTGTTTACACCCCTTATATCAAAGGAGTCATTTGGTATTTGTTTTTTAAAGATTGACTAGCTTCACTTAGCATAATCTGCTCTACTGCCATCCATTTCCCTCCAAATTCTATAATTTTGTCATTTTTTAATGCAGAGTAATACTCCATAGTGTATAAATGCCACATTTTTTTTATCCATTCATCTATTGAAGGGCATCTAGGCTGGTTCCACAGTCTTGCTATCGTGAATTGAGCTGCTATGAACATCGATGTAGCAGTGTCCCTGTAGCATGCTCTTGTTAGGGCTTTAGGGAATAGACCGAGAAGGGGAATAGCTGGGTCAAATGGGGGTTCCATTCACAGCTTTCCCAGGAATCTCCATACTGCTTTCCAAATTGGCTGCACCAATTTGCAGTCCCACCAGCAATGAACAAGAGTGCCCTTTTCCCCCGCATCCTCTCCAGCACTTATTGTTGTTTGACTTCCTAATGGCTGCCAGTCTTACTGGAGTGAGATGGTATCTTAGGGTAGTTTTGATTTGCATTTCTCTGACTGCTAGCGATGGTGAGCATTTTTTCATGTACTTGTTGATTGATTGTATGTCCTCCTCTGAGAAGTGTCTGTTCAGGTCCTTGGCCCATTTATTGATTGGGTTATTTGTTATCTTATTGTCTAATTTTTTGAGTTCTTTGTATATTCTGGTTATTAGGGCTCTATCTGAAGTGTGTGGAGTAAAGATTTGTTCCCAGGATGTAGGCTCCCTGTTTATCTCTCTTATTGTTTCTTTTGCTGAGAAAAAACTTTTTAGTTTGAGTAAGTCCCATTTGTTGATTCTATTTGTTAACTCTAGCGCTATGGGTGTCCTATTGAGGAATTTGGAGCCCGATCCCACAGCGTGTAGATCGTAACCAACTTTTTCTTCTATCAGATGCCGTGTCTCTGATTTAATATCAAGCTCCTTGATCCATTTTGAGTTAACTTTTGTGCACGGCGAGAGATAGGGATTCAGATTCATTTTGGTGCAAATGGATTTCCAGTTTTCCCAGCACCATTTGTTGAAGATGCTATCCTTCCTCCATTGCATGCTTTTAGCCCCTTTATCAAAAATAAGATAGTTGTAGTTTTGTGGATTGGTTACTGTGTCCTCTATTCTGTACCATTGGTCCACCCGCCTGTTTTGGTACCAGTACCATGCTGTTTTTGTTACTATTGCTCTGTAGTATAGTTTGAAGTCTGGTATCGCTATACCGCCTGATTCACACTTACTGCTTAGTATTGTTTTTGCTATTCTGGGTCTTTTATTATTCCATATGAATTTCATGATTCTTTTATCTATTTCTACAAGATATGCTGTTGGGATTTTGATTGGCATTGCATTGAACTTATAGAGAACTTTTGGTAATATCGCCATTTTGATGATGTTAGTTCTGCCTATCCATGAGCAGGGTATGTTTTTCCATCTTCTAAGGTCTTCTTCTATGTCTTTCTTTAGGGTTCTGTAATTTTCATTGTATAAATCTTTCACCTCTTTTGTTAGGTTGATTCCCAAGTATTTTATTTTTTGGGGGGATATTGTGAATGGAGTAGTTGTCCTCATTTCCGTTTCAGAGGATTTGTCGCTCATATACAGGAATGCCTTTGATTTATGCGTGTTGATCTTATATCCTGCCACTTTGCTGAATTCATTTATTAGCTCGAATAGCTTCTTTGTAGACCCTTTTGGGTCTGCTAGGTATAGAATCATATCATCTGCAAATAGTGATAATTTAAGTTCTTCTTTTCCTATTTTTATGCCTTTAATTTCTTTTGACTGTCTAATTGCTCTGGCCAGTGTTTCGAGGACTATGTTGAACAGAAGTGGTGAGAGAGGGCATCCCTGTCTTGTACCAGATCTTAGAGGGAATGCCTTCAATTTTTCTCCATTCAGAATGATGCTGGCCTGTGGCTTATCATAGATTGCTTTTACAATGTTGAGGTATGATCCTGTTATCCCTAATTTTTCTAGCGTTTTGAACATAAAGGGATGCTGTACTTTGTCGAATGCGAAAAAGCATCTATTGAGATGATCATATGGTTCTTATTTTTAAGTCTATTGATGTGGTGAATAACATTTATTGATTTCCGTATATTAAACCAGCCTTGCATCCCGGGGATGAATCCTACTTGATCATGATGTATAATTTTTTTGATATGTATTTGAATCCGATTCGCCAGAATTTTATTGAGGATTTTTGCGTCAAGGTTCATTAGAGATATTGGTCTGTAGTTTTCCTTCTTTGATGTGTCTTTGTCTGGTTTCGGAATCAGGGTGATGTTGGCCTCGTAGAATGAATTTGGAAGTTCTCCCTCTTTTTCTATTTCCTGAAATAGCTTGAAAAGTATTGGTGTTAGTTCCTCTTTAAAGGTTTTGTAAAACTCTGCTGTATACCCATCCGGTCCTGGGCTTTTCTTAGTTGGTAGTCATTTGATGGTTTCTTCTATTTCCTCTATTGTTATTGGTCTGTTTAGGTTGTCTATAGCCTCCTGGCTCAATCTGGGCAGATCATAGGACTCAAGGAATTTATCTATGCCTTCACTATCTTCTATTTTATTGGAGTATAAGGATTCAAAGTAATTTCTGATTATCTTCTGTATTTCTGAAGTGTCTGTTGTGATATTGTCTTTTTCATCCCGTATGCTAGTAATTTGGGTTCTCTCTCTTCTTCTCTTCGTTAGCATGGCTAAGGGTCTGTCAATTTTATTTATTTTTTCAAAGAACCAGCTTTTAGTTTTGTCAATTTTTTCAATTGTTTCTTTTGTTTCAATTTCATTAATTTCAGCTCTGATTTTAATTATTTCTTGCCTTCTACTTCTTTTGCTGTTGTTTTGCTCTTCTTTTTCTAGGATTTTGAGATGAAGTATGAGATCATTTATTTGTTGGTTTTTTCTTTTTTTGAGGAATGAACTCCAAGCAATGAATTTTCCTCTTAGAACTGCTTTCAATGTGTCCCATAGATTCCGATATGTTGTCTGTGTTTTCATTTAGCTCTAGGAATTTTTTAATTTCCTCCTTGATGTCTTCTAAAACCCATTGATCACTCAGCAACCTATTGTTCATTCTCCAGGTGATGCTTGCTTTTTCCTTTCTTCTTTTATCATTGATTTTCAGTTTCATTCCATTATGATCAGATAAGATGCATGGTATTATCTCTACCCCTTTGTATTGTCTAAGAGTTGCCCTGTGACATAGTATATGGTCTATTTTTGAGAAGGTTCCATGTGCTGCTGAGAAAAAAGTGTAGCTACTTGATGTTGGGTGGTATAGTCTATATATGTCAATTAAGTCTAGGTTGTTAATTGTGTTATTGAGTTCTATAGTTTCCTTATTTAACTTTTGTTTGGAAGATCTGTCCAGTGGTGAGAGAGGTGTGTTGAAGTCTCCCATGATTATTGTATGGTGGTCTATTAGACTCTTGAACTTGAGAAGAGTTTGCTTGATGAATACAGCTGCACCATTATTTGGGGCATATATATTTATGATTGTTATGTCTTGTTGGTGTATGGTTCCCTTGAGCAGTATGAAGTGTCCTTCTATATCCCTTTTGATTAGCTTTGGCTTGAAATCTATTTTATTAGATATGAGTATGGACACTCCTGCTTGTTTCCGCGGTCCATATGAGTGATATGATTTTTCCCAACCTTTCACCTTCAGTCTATGTATATCTTTTCCTATCAAATGCGTCTCCTGTAGACAGCATATTGTTGGGTCTTGTTTTTTGATCCATTCTACTAGCCTGTGTCTCTTAATTGGTGAGTTTAAGCCATTAACATTTAGGGTTATTATTGAGATATGGTTTGTTCTTCTATCCATATTTGTTTATTGATGTTACTAAACCTGATTTGTTATCCTCTTTGACTACTTTCCCCCCTTTACTGTCCTACCTCCCATTGTTGGTTTTCAATGTTGTTTTCCATTTCCTCTTCCTGTAATGTTTTGCCAAGGATTTTTTGAAGAGATGGTTTTCTAGCTGCGAATTCTTTTAACTTTTGTTTATTGTGGAAGGTTTTAATTTCATCTTCTAACCTGAAGCTTAATTTCGCCGGATACACGATTCTTGGTTGGAGCCCATTGTCTTTCAGTGTTTGAAATATGTTATTCCAGGATCTTCTAGCTTTCAGAGTCTGTGTTGAGAGATCAGCTGTTATCCTGATTGGTTTACCCCTAAATGTAATCTGCTTTCTTTCTCTTGTAGCTTTTAAAATTCTCTCCTTATTCTGTATGTTGGACATCTTCATTATAATGTGTCTAGGTGTGGATCTCTTATGATTTTGCATATTCGGCGTCCTGTAGGCTTCTAGGATTTGGGATTCTGTCTCAATCTTCAATTCTGGGAAGTTTTCTCGTATTATTTCACTGAATAGACTGTTTATTCCTTTGGAATGGAGCTCTGTGCCTTCCTGTATCCCAATGACTCTTAAATTTGGTCTTTTGATATTGTCCCATAATTCTTGGATGTTCTGCTCATGGTTTCTTAGCAGACTTGCTGAGCTGTCTATGTTCTTTTCCAGTTGAAATACTTTGTCTTCATTGTCTGATGTTCTCTCTTCTAAGTGATCTACTCTGCTGGTAGTATTCTCAATTGAGTTTTTAAGTTGGTTTATTGTTTCCTGCATTTCTAGAATTTCAATTTGTTTGTTTTTTATTACCTCTATCTCCCTGTGAAATTGATCTTTTACTTCCTGGATTTGTTTGTCAATGTGATCTTTCATTGTCTGATTTTGCTGTCTCATGTCTTCCTTGAGACTCCAGATCATCTGAAGCATGTATATCCTGACCTCTCTATCTGACATTCCATCTGTTGCAGCTATTACCTCTTCTAAAGTTGAGTTGACCTGCATTGCTTGTGGTCCTTTCTTTCCTTGTCTTTTCATACTGCTCGCGTTTCTTTCTGCTTGGTGCAACTGTTGTGTTTTGAAATTTACCCCCTATTTATTTATGTTGCTCTTGTATACTTGAAAAGTCTCCCTTGCAGGTGCGGGCGGCGGCTGTGCCCCTACTCCAATTGGGGTGACGTGTCTACCACGCTGGCGGCTCTCTGGGCCTGTTCCGGGAGTGGAAGGCGGCTCTGCTCTGTCCCTATTCCAATTGGGGTGTCGTGACTACAATGCTGGCAGATCGCTGGGCCTGTTCCGGGCGTGGGCGTAGGGCTTGGCTGGCGGGATTCCACCTAATGGCAGTCCCTAACCTCCCTGCTTGCTAATTAATGGCTTCTCTGAGGCGCCACGCCTTCTGTAGCTGCGGGGCAGGCCGCGCGAATCAGTTGGCCTGGATCTCCGGGGTCCTGCTGCTGGCTGTTTTGATGTTGCAAGCTGTTGGAGAGTGGTGGTGTATCCTTCAGCTTTCCCGGATGGTGGCCGCTGACTGCCTCGGCGGAGTGTCCGCTGTGGGGGATGGGACTGTACCGCTTCCTTCCCCTTCTGAGAACCCGTGCTCGGCCCAAGGGTCCGTGTGGGCTTGGCTGGTGGGATTCCACCTAATGGCCTTCCCTAACCTCCCTGCTTGCCAATTAATGGCTTCACTGAGGCGCCACGCCTTCTGTAGCCGCAGGGCAGGCCACGCGAATCAGTTGGCCTGGATCTCCGGGCCCTGCTGCAGGCTGCTGGGATCCCTGGCACTCTATCACTTTGATTTTTTCTGCTTGCCCCTCCCCCAGCGCTGGCTAGCCAGGTTTCCTTTTGGCTGCTACTGGGAGGAGGGGTTGGAGGTCAGGTGTCTCTGGTTTCCCCCTAGCCTGTATGGAGGCTCAGCTTGATACTCCCTCTCCCGGCAAGCCTAGGAGAGATTTTATGCGAATTCCCGCTGTCTGGGGGGTGAGCTGAATGACACCGACCTGTTTTGATGTCGCACTCTGAAGGAGAGTGGCGGTGTATCCTTCAGCTTTCCCAGATGGTGGCCGCTGACTGCCTCGGCGGAGTGTCCGCTGTGGGGGATGGGACTGTACCGCTTCCTTCCCCTTCTGAGAACCCGTGCTCGGCCCAAGGGTCCGTGTGGGCTTGGCTGGTGGGATTCCACCTAATGGCCTCTGGATATTTTTTTTCCAAAGTTGATTTTTTTTTCAGGATAATAATTATTTTTACTGTGTAGAGAATATGTTTCACTCTCTGGTGTGATAATTCTAAGATATTCATGTCATACTTTTTAGTAATTTTAGGTTCACAGAAAATCGAAAGGTAGATACACAGACTGTTCATTTCTCCCTACTTAACACATGCACAGCCTCCCCCATTATCAACATTCTTCAGTAGAGGGGTAAATTTACTACAACAGGTAATGTTGATATATCATCTTAACAGATTTTTGTTAGTTGCTAAGTTTAAAAAATACAACTCTTGGGGAATGGAAGTATAGCTTAAAGGTAGAGTTTGTGCTTACTATGCATGAGGCTCTGGATTGAATACCCAAGACCTCCACCCCTTCTTCAAACTCCCCCTCCCCAAACAAAAAACCCAAACATTTTATACTCATTTCTGTATCTTTAAATGTACCTAGTGAACACTGCTCATTCAATGCCACTCTCCTTAAATTTAATAGACACCACTCTATTTTCTGCTATTAAACACTGTAGAATCATTTTTATTTTTACACCTATGAAAGTAACTTTTTTAAAATCAGAGTTTATAGATTTTTAAATAATCAAAATGTATATTGAAGTGTAAAATTTCACCCGGACCTGAGTTTTTGGAAGTTACAAATTCAGCTGCTTGTTCAAAATTATTTTTCGAATATGTATTACTTGCCAGACACTTAGTCCTCAGTTGCCTGCAGGCAAACGATGAGTCAAAGTAGATGTGGTCCTCATGTTCCTTAGAGCTTACAATCTCCTTTAGGGCACCAGCCACAGAACAAAAACTATATAAACAAATGTGTAAGTGTGGTTTTGATAGACCTTGTGGAAAGCTGAATATTGTCAGAGATCTGCCATGGAGGACTGGACCCAGTAAGGCGGGGATGGCCAAGGGAGTCTGCTAGGGTAGAGACGGTTGAGTAGGAGCTAAGCAGTCAACCAGGGAGGGAAGGGCCAGGAAAGGTGTGTGCAGTGTGGAGAGAGGAGCACAGGGCCCACAAAGGCCTGATAAATGTCCAGTTAGGCTGATAGAGGGTGGGAGTTAGTGTGGCAACACCTGATGCTAGAGATGAAGGGTGCAGCTAGGTCTTGTACTTGGCTATGTGAAGGTGTTAGGATTAATAACAAATATGTCCTAACAGCAAGTGTAACACACTGAAGGCTTTTAAGCAGGGATAAAAGTGGGAGAGCACATGTGATCAGATTTGTGTTTTGAAAAGATACACGCAGCAATCAAACTTTTGTATGTTTTAAAATACACAAATCAGGTCATTCCTTCGCTATTAGGATAGACTTCCTAGGGTACTGAGAATAAACTCCAACGTCCTCCCGGTCCTCCCCATGGCTTGCAAGGTTCTGCCTATTGTAACCTCTATATCCTGTTTCCACCTCATCTTAAATCTCATCTCACTTTGTCCACCACCTTCCAGGAACAGAGGGCTCAAGTACTCGACCGCCTGCTGGGTTTAGAGCCTGGGAGTCTTTCATACTGGCCCAGAAAGCTCCTCTCTCAGCTGCCTCCTCTCTTCCTGGAGGTTTCAGTTCAACCTAAAACCACCCCTCCCTTTGTCTGTCTCTTTTATTAATATTATTACTTATAATTATCACTATACATAATTATCCTCATTTATCTGTTTAATCATTTGCTTTGTGATGGATACATAGAAGCACTTAACAATCTGTTTTAGTGAGTAAATAATGATGTCATGAAGAACAGATTGGGAAGGGGCCAGAATGCATATAGGAGATAATTCTGGAGTACAGGCTAGAAATGAGGACAGCCTGGAGTTGGGTTACAGTAGTGGACCTGGAGAGGTGTATAGGGTCAAGAAATATTTACAGAAATTAACACTTTGGAGGGTTATGGAGATGATAAATGCGGAACATTTAAGATTTTAGTATTTGCTGAAATGCTGTGGAATGTCTCTGTGTTCATAACATAGGCATTTTTGGGGTTGCATTATTTTGAGATTTTTATTTACTTTAATTGTTTTTTAGTGCTTTGCTCCATATATTCTGTCTCTTCTGCAGATACCTATTGTTTATAGACGAAAACTCTTTTGTCCTTCATATCTGCCATCTTCTATCTCTTTTTAAAATATATTTTCCTTATTCATTGACTTTGCATTTTGGGATAATTTCTCACATTTGTACTCTGAAGCACTGGTTTAAATATTTAGCAGTAAGAAGTTTGCATCTTGCAGCTTCCAATGAATATTTTATTTTAGTGACTTTGGTTTTGATTTTATTACATTTTCTTCATATTCTGAACTGCTCTTTAAATATAGAAGAACTATTCTTGTTTATCTCATGGAGATCTAGAACTGTATGTTTAAAATTTTTCTTTGATTTATACAAAAAAACTTTTATAGGGAAAGGAATTAATACTTAGTCTTACCATTTGTTTCTTTGCTTCAAAGATTTTTCTTCTAATAACCCTTAGATTTTACCCAAATGAATTTTAAGTGGATATGTGTTCTAAAAGGGAATCAAAGGTTTATTTGAATGGGGAGACTTGCATTTCTACACTATATTTTTTCTGTACTGGTCCATGCTGTGCAGTAGATGCCAGATTATTGGTTGTTATGGTAAAACTCCACTGATATTCTCCAGAAAACACACACACAAAAAACCAACCCAGGCCTGAGCTGAGAGACAGAGCTTCATGAGCCTGGATGTAGTTTGTTTCATTGAAGAAAAGATGAAGGAGGAGGAGGCCAGAGGCTATTTCATTGCTTGCTTGCACCTAGAAAATGGGATTTTGAGGCTGGGTCATTGCACAAAGATGAAAGGAAAGAAAAACCAGAAAACACTGTAATAATTTTGTTTCATACCACTCACTGTGATTGCAGTGAGGATTGTCTCTCTCCTCAGGGTTTCATGGGTACTTTAAGGGGAATCAAGGAAAGCTGATTTTCTATGCTTCCAAACTGAGGGTTAGAAGGCAGACATATCACTGCTAGTGTACTTTCTCTACTGATTTCTCAGCTTCAGATGCATTTTAAAATACTATAACCATCTTCCTATGAATTCTTAAATTACCGTTTACATTTCTCTTTCCTTATGCAACATGATCAGCATGTCCTTTTACTGAGAGTTTCCAAATCCTATACATGGGGAGCACATTTCCCATGGAAGATGAATTTGTTTTGGTTGGTAAAGTTCCAACCTGCCTCAATTTAGCCCATCTCCAGATTCCTAATCTAACACTAGGTATAGTTATTAAATTGGCTATTCATAATCAATACCCTGAGATATGTCAGCAGTCAATGTTATTAGATTGCATGCATATTAGTCGTTTTGTTCCCAGAAATAATGTTATCAAAAAGGACACAATTTAATGAATCAAACAAGATAAATAAACAATGTTTAAACTTTTGAATATTTATGCAGCAGCTCAATAGTGATTAGAGCATATAAGGTGAAGAAATTTAAAATTCGAAGAAACACAATAATAGATATTACTTACTGAATAAATTTGCATTTTTTTCCTGATGTTACCTAAAAAGACAAAGTACTAAAGAAGACTGGGTATAAATATAAACTTGTATAAATATGGGTATAAATATGAATTTGTTCTTAATACCTGTAGTTTAGTATAGGTTGTTTACAAATGTTAGTTTCCATCTCTTCTTCACCTTCTTTGCTCAAATATTCGAAAAACACTTTAGGAATGTAGCTCAGTGGCAATTGTTTACTAGAATGCATGAGAAGACCTGGGCTTAATTGCCAGGAACACACACTCATACACACACACACACACAAAAGCACTTTGAATAGAGAGAATTCTGGGAGAATTTTATTACAGCTAATGTACTTGAGTGTTTTGTGAGCTGACCTATAAACCCAGTAATCTCAATGCATCTTAATTAAATGAAAGAATAAAGGTTTTTGATCTGAAAGCGAACACTCAAGTATAAAATTTTGATCTGAAAAAATTGTGTTTAATTGTATTATGTTATATTCCCTACAAGATGCTCGAAATGGAGAGTTTTGGAGATGTATGTTCTTAATTATATTAGAAAAGAATAAAAACTCAAAATCAGTAATACGTTCATCATATAATGTTTGAAAAAGAACAGTACCTTTTAAACCCAAATAAAGTAGAAAGCAGGGTATAATGATAGGAGCACCACTTAATGAATTGGAAAAGCAAACATAAAGAAAATGAATAAGACCAAAGTTAATTATTTGCAGAGACTCAAAATTTTGTAAATGTCTTTTGATTAAAGGAGGCAGGGGGAAGGGGAAGAGCAGAGGAGAAAGGAGAAGGAAGGCTAAAGGAACTTTTTGTTTTTTGGGGGGAGGTTACTGGTGATTAAACTCAGGGCCACTCAACCACTGAGCCACATCCCAAGCCCTATTTTGAATTTTTATTTAAAGACGGGCTCACTGAGTTGCTTAGTGCCTTGCTTTTGCTGAGGCTGGCTTTGAACTTTCAATCCTCCTGCCTCAGCCCCTTGAGCTTGCCTTTTAGAATAAAGTCTCAATCATTTAGTAATTGTTATTCTTATATTGATAAGTCTATGTTTTTATGTTTCCTTTTTCTTAATGTGCTCTAGCACTTTATAAAAGTTCTGTTTCCTGGTATATTGAGCTAGTCTAGATCTGTATCTGTCAACACTTACTGAGTCAGTACTTCTATGTCATAAATGAATTGTCAGGTACTTACAATATAAAACTAGCCTAGGTGTGCACCACCATGCCTGGCAAACAAATTCTTGATACAAAGAAAGTAATATCACAAATCCTAGAGATTTAAGATAATGAGAGAAATCTGGATGAGAAGAGTGCTTGTACAAATTCTGTCCCAGATGAGAACTGTAAAATCTCAAACGTTCACAGGCAGAGAGAAGATGGGGCAGAGTGTACCCCTGAAATACTGAAGTGCAACAGGCAAGAAGTGTGACTTTGTGGCTTTTTGGTTTGAGGACTCCTCCAAGCCCTCTGGTTATGGTAGAGAAAGTCTGCAGCCTTATCAGCTGGAGTAGCAAAGGAAGCTTAGTGCAAAAAGAGCAGCTGGAGACTAAGAGCGAAATCCAAGAAGGGAGAGAACTGCAGAAATGATAAGACCCCAAATGTGAGTTTAAGCCTTGTTTAAATCCTTGGCAGAGTGATAATTATGCTTGCCCAGGGAGAAACACTGGGGCACCTAGTAAATAATGTAGGCAGAGACTTAGAATCCTTAAAGACAGAATCACATTAGGTGTGATTTTTGAATTTCCTGCTTCAAAAAGTGAGTGCTTTCTCCAGGTGACAATTTTTAAAAGTTCTTATTTTAGAGATGGTTTAAATTGAATTATGTTTGGTGAAACAAGGGTTGAGATTTGCTTCAAAATAATACAGGAGGATTAAGTAGAATTATGCATAAAAAAGATTATTCATTAGTTCATATTTGCTGAAGGTGAGTGCTGAGTACATAAAAAATTCATTGTGCTATTGTGCATATTTTGCATATTTAAAATATTTCATAATACAAAGTTAAAGTAATCTAAGTTAAAAACAAAACAGCTCTAATAGTACCAAAAATAACAGGTAAATCTGAGTTGCAAAACTTATATTGACAAAGAACAAAGAATACTTGAAAAACAAAGTTATATTATGATCATGTATTAGAAACTTAATATTCTGAAGTGGATAATTCTCCAGAAATTGCATTGTGGTCAGTGCTATTCATGACAGACTGAAACTGGAAACATCCTCAGTGTACATCAATGGTAGGGTGATAAATTGTGAGATACTCATATAACATAATTTAACAGACAGTATAAACTACAGCTGTATGCAATAATAGACAAATTTAAAAATTTTTTAAAAATTCTGTGTAATTTCAAAAACTATCACAACCAATCAATGTTTATTATTAGAAATAACGATTTTTTTCGGGGGGAGAGAGCTGAGAATAAAGATAACTATCTGAGACACAAGTGTGTTTCAGTTTTAGTAATGTTCTGCTTCACGACATTAATTGTATTTACTGTGTATTAACTCATTCATCAGTTCATTTATGATCTGTGCACTTTCCTTTCTGTATATAAAAAGAAAGCTTGCCTTTTAGAAAATAAAGTCTCAATCATTTAGTGATTATTATCCTTATATTGACAAGTCTATGTTTTTATGTTTCCTTTTTCTTACTGTGCTCCAGCACTTTATAAAAGTTCTGTTTCCTGGTATATTGAGCTAGTCTAGATCTGTATCTGTCAACACTTATTGAATTAGTACTTCTATGTCATAAATGAATTGTCAGGTGCTTATAATATAAAACTAGCCTTCAAGAGGAAGAATTTATTACAACTTAATGATTTTCAAGTTGGGTATTCCATGAAAAAAAATTAAGCATTTGTAAAATAAAATTAAATGATGTCTACATCTGTTATTTATTTTGGTAGGGATGATGTATGAGTCCAAATGTGCATAATGTAAGACTATAGATGGACTTTTGAATAGCTTATGGATGGTTGGGATCAGGGATGAAAAAATACCTTGTAAAATGTGGTGAAGTGAATTCACATATCTATGTTGAAGACTGAAAAAACGAGGAATACTTCTACATATGAAAAAAATGCGTCATATCTTTTTGGTTCATTTTATGGTAAAACAATATAATCATGCAAACATTTTAATATTTTTTAAATAAAATGATTTATGTAAAATTTTGATAGAAAAAAAATTTAGTGTTTTGAATTATAGAATTTCCTCTATGAAGACATGCATCTAGAAGCAAGTAAAACAAAAGCACAATTAACTGAGTACTTAATAGCCCTCTGAAAGAACCCTACAGAGATGCCTTTGGACAGAACCCAGAGAAGGAACAAGTTTAGCACCAGAAATATTGTTTCTTTAATTTATTTTTTGATTTGCTGATCTTTGAAAAAATAAGTTAGTTTTGCTATCAAAGTAAATCAAGGGACTCTAATGTTGAAGACAATAAAGCCATTTGATTTAAATCAGTCTACAGAATTTCAGGAAAAAAAGAACATAGAGAATTGGCATTGCATTTTTTCTTACTGTTTAGTTTTTTAAATTCTTTTTTATATAGTCATAATAAAAAGCAAAGTGAATCTATAAAACAGCTGCTACCCACATACCATATGGAAAAAAAAACATTCTTTGTTTTAGCCTTTTGGTAACTGGCTTTATATGAGCTTCTTTTTCCCTTTAACTTACATCTGAAATTCCATTTTCACCCACACATGTTTTCTCCTTTCCTCACTATAAAAATTAAACACCATCCACCTAGCATGCTCTATGGTCAGTCAACACTGAGGTCCATTTGTTTTTGTCTTTTGCCCTGATGATTAGCATCAGATCCTAAAGTAAAGAGTAACAATCTTGTCCCTTCTCCCCTTAAGGACATCTCCACCACCACTTATTTTATAAAACAAGATACAATTTGTGCCTTTTCAGCATGATCAATAAGTAAACATGTTTAGTGACATGTCTACAAGGACTTCAAAGTTGCATATCCTCCAGAAGATTTAAAATGAACACATGTAAGTCTTACACATAGTCCAAGAAAAGGAGTTGCTAAGGTGAGGATGGTGGCTTTTAGTGACAATCCTAAAATGGAATAAATTGGTTTGTCTTTCCTTTTCTCTCAATAATAAACACTAGAAGTTCAGAATTAAAAATATTACACTGAATACTTGTCCCTGTGCTACAAAACAAAAACCAAAACACGTTGTCACTTACTGTTAAAATGATTTCAGCTGTTAGAGAATTATTATCTGTCTTTTTGTATTTCTAACACAGAAGGCCGAATAAATATAGACATCATAAACCAGGCAATCATGTGGGACTCTGTTCCACAGGTAGAATATACAACACAGTATTTTAAAATATATCCACTGAAGTTTTCTTTTTTAAAAAATTTATCAAATAAAACTATTTTTACTGATTACATAGGCAAATTGAGGGCATGTTAGGGGCAGAAGTATATGCTAATGTAAACACAGAAACTTTAAACCCATATAGGTCACAGGCATGAGTTCATTCTCAAGAATATTTCTTGAAGATCCAGATGCTAAAGAACCCTGGGGCAATTATGGATCCGAGGATAGTACTGTTCCAATGTTTTTCTTTTTTTGTTTACATTAATTTTCTATAAATCTCCCTCAATATTAGACTGAACTTTTTGAGGTCAAGGACCAGATCCTATAAATTTGGTTATTTCCAGCATAGTACTTATACTAAATGAATGCTTGATGAATGAAGAGATGAAAATAGGAATCATCTAATATTCCATTATCACAATTTCTTTCTTCTTTCTGATCTGGGAAAATCGGATAAAAGATGATGAGATTTGGCATTATCTTTTACTCTCTTGCCAAAATGGCATCTGCTCTGAATTTGTATGCTCATAAAAATCCTGGTATGCTCTGAAAAGCTTGAAGAACTCTGCTCTAGAATTCAGGGATTACCATTCACAGGACACGTTAGTACTGGTGGGTTCATAAATTCAAGACAGAACCTAATAATTCACTTGCAGGAACACTGACAGAGAAGGCAATCCAGATGGGATAGTCATGGTTATTCATGAATTAAAGTTGTTCCATAAATACAGCCCATTTCCAACTTTCAATCATGCTGTGTATCATAAGCTAGAAATTTCACATATCTCAGTGCTAATGTTTTCTACATTCAGTCTCTGCAATCACGAAATCTCAAGCCACTTTTAAGTATCTGAAATTCTCAAATGGGTGGTTCTAAGAGAATGCTGACAAAAGTGATCAAATATTTGTAAAATACGGTTAGATAGGCTGATGTCCACATCTGGGATTTAAAAAAAAAATTCTATTTTCTATTTCTGAGGTAGTACTATCCTGGTAGAAATAAGTCTTAAAAGCTTGTTGAAAAACAGTTTTTTATTTCCTTTCCTCCCTCCCTTCCTAGTGGAGTTCTTTCCCAGCTTAATGGTGACATTGAGAAATATCCATGGTTTGATTCATGCAAAGTGGGAAGGGATGATACCACTAAAATGTTCTAAAGTCCCTTACTATTAAAGATGTTACCTGGAGAAGGGGTCACCATTCTTTACCTTTTTGCATAACTGTTATTACCATCTTAATTGCTGTGTCCACTGTATTTGAACAATTAGTCAATTTAATAACACAAGCCAGTGACTATTTGATTTGAAATAATTGGTTGATGTATTTGAAAGTTTTGAGTTTGTTGCAAATGAAAATTAATTTAAGTTAAAATGCTTTGTCTATTATTTCTTATATCAAGTTATAGTGGGAGCTTCCTTGTGTAGGCAAAAATGCCTTATGGAGGTAGAATATTGGCAGATGGTATCAGGGGAACCCTTCAATGAAGTCCTTATTGCTGGCCTCCTCGGCTACGTCAGGGAAAAGAATGATAAGCCCAAACCATCAGTAAAAGGGGATACCTGGAGTTGGGATCAAGACTTCAGTATAAGATTAAAACAAAAATATACACCCAAGAAAATAGGAATACTCTCTCCTTTGCTAGACTGTGGACTTTATAAGGAAAGGAAGTTGTTTGATTTGTTTTAGCCTTATCACTGTGCCAAAATGTAGTGGGCACTCATTAAATATTGGTTGAGTAAATAAATAAAAAATGAACTTTAATGAAACATATATAAAGCCTGATCAGGATTATATGAAAGCAAAATCTGACTAATAACCCAGGTTCATAATCAGTTAGATTGTAACCAAATTCTGGAGCATCTGTAGCCAGAGTCAGAACTGGGGAGGGAGAAGACAATAATGGGGACTTGGGTGGGGGAGATCAGGAGAGGATATGAGAGATTCAGGGCTTATTTCACTTGATGACATAAATTATCTCTCTGATCCTTGCTAAGTAGCTTTCCCCAATTAGTGGGAAAAGAAAAATTCAAAGTTTTCAGAATCAAGTCACAAAGCCTCAAGTTTGTTAAATAAAATACACTGAGATACTACCACTGGTTAATACCACACTATGTACTCCAGAGATAGTCAATATCAGAATACATATGAATTTCTGGACAGGAAACATTCTGGAAAGAAATACATCTGTGCATATAACTTCTAAAATGATTTCTTATTTCTCATTTACCTCTCCTGTTATGCTGGGTACATAAAGGGAAATTTCCCATATAAAAGTATCTTTTCAACTATTTTTTAAATCTGAGGCTAAAGTAGTTTTCTGCAGTGGTTGGTTAGACTCACTTTATAATCTTTGGAGCAAAAACATATTCAGATGTGCAGTTTTCTTTAACCATTTTTGACAGCAGGATTGGAGAGTTGAAATTCTTATGAATATCAAAATACCTATATCTTGAGAAGAGACCTAGATAATTTCACAGCAAGTAATGATGGGATGGCAGAGAACTCTGAATTGAGGTCTCCTCAGACTATTTCCACTAATCATCGTTAGTGACATTATTAAGGCTATTAAATGTCAACACCTTAAATAGCTAAATTTACAACATAAGGGTTATGGATTATTTGTTTGATTATGGAATATTTCTTAGGAATACTCAAAACTTCTAAACCCACTTTGCACTTTTCTGCCTTTATCTCACTTGATCTCTTAGCAGCTTTAAGCATAGTGGAATATTTTCTTTCCTTTGGTCAGCTCTTTTACTTTTTATTTTTTATTCATACCTGGTTTTCCGTCTACCAGACTGAGCTCTCCTTACTGATTCCTCCTCTTTAGCTAAACTTCTAAATGCTGAGAGCACAGCCCTCCTTACTGTCCTCCTCCTCTCTTGAAAATTTGTCTTTAGGTGCTTTTATTTAATAGCATGGCTTTAAATGGCACCTCTGTCTTTAGCCCTGATCTCTCGATTAGACTTCAGACTCAGATATCCTACTGTCAACTTGACATCCTTAGGTTGCTGATAGGTGTCTCACATTTAATCTGGCCAAAACAGAACTCTTGATTTCCCATCTTCAAATCTGTCCCTTTGTTCAATTTCTCTCATTTCTTGGTAAATAGCACAATTTACTCACTTGACCAATCCAGCAATGCAGAAATAACCATTTTTCTTCTCTCCAGCCAACAAATCCTGCCAGCCCTGCTTCTAAAATACAGTCCAGTTCTCTCCCATTTCATTGCGAGGCCCCAGCCTAAATCACCATCATTTCTTGCTTACCGTATTGCAATAACCTCATAACATTGACTTCCTGATCCTTTTCTCTTTCCCTTTCATTCTTCAAGTAAGAGCAGACAATGTTATTTTTAAGTATGAATCAGACATTGTCCCTCCCATCTAAGTTGCTCTCTATACTCTCTACTGCATTTGGAATAGAATAATCTTTCCATAATTTGTATATCCCTACAGAATCCTGTCTCTGCCTGAGTCTCTGATTACTTCTACTTCCACTTACAGCATTGCTAACTAAGGTCTAGTCCCTCTGCTTCGTTTTTGTGCCTCAAAGAAACTAGGTTTGTTCTACCTTTAAATTTCTGCATATTGTTATTTGAGTTTATTTGCTTCTTTATTTTTTTTAAATTTCTTCCTCCATTAGGATGCAATATTCCTTAGAACCTCATCTATCTTAGCCACATTCCAATTCAAGAAAAATAAGAGAGGAACCCCCAAACACTGTCTCCTCTATTTTCTACACAGTACATGGTACCATTCCAGTAATTTGCTCTTTCAGACAATTCAAGGAAAGTTAGAATTATGGCTATAAAAGTGATTCATAGAACTGATACAAGTACATAAAAATTGAAACAATCTTCTGGGTTTTGTTGACAAATGCTCTTGTTTCAAATATCAGTTACCATGCTCAGAATCCTACCATTAGCACATATAACTAGGATTGTGGTAGGCTTAGAGTACAGGAAGGAGATAGAAGATAAATTATTAAACTATAAGGAATTAATATGTCTTACTAATAATTAGGGACCTCTTTTACTAAATGACATTTTTAATAGGAGATAATAGGTAGAATATGAGAGCAGTAAATACCTGTATGGGCAGAGGTTGCATTTAAAGGTATAAAAGGGTGCAGAAAGGAGGGGATGGGAGATGTTGATAAGCTTTATTTACATCACATTTAGTTTTAAATCTACATGCAACCATTCAGTTATGAGACAATATACATTAAAAATAGTCTTTGCTGAGCATATGCTATTTAAAATAGCAGTAATTTCATGTTTGACCATGTTTGAAGTTTATATGGTTTTAATTATTTTCTGATTACAAGAAGCATATATTTAATTTTCCACTTAATAAGTTGTTGATTTCCTCCCTCTGATAACAAACACCAAATTTTTTTAAAACTACAATTTATAGTGCATTATAAAGTAGCATAGATGTTACTGTGTCCATGGATTCTGCCCTGTTTTTGTGTGTAAAATCAGTTGTCAGAATTTGTGTCAGGTCATTTCAATTTAAAAATATAGTCATTGTGATTATTCCAGAATTTGATTCATTCCTATCAGCTTTTGATTTTTAAGGATATTCCACTTTTGCTTGTGATAAGTTGTCATTTTGAATGAAACAGATTTAGCGCAAACATTGTGCTCTGACACTGAGGTGTCACTCTTGATCTTAACCTCCAGGCAAGCCTTGATCACCAACATTTCAAAACCTCTCTCATCAAGTTTATGAAAGCCTCTGCCACTTCCATCTGGAACTCTCGGGCCTCATTTTTCTGCTAATTTTTATTTTTTACTTTTTTTGAGACTGGGTTTCTCTGTTGCCCAGGCTGGCCTTCAACTCCTGGGCTCATCTGATCTTCCTGCCTCAGCTGCCTGAGTAGTCTGGACTCAGGTGTGTGCTACTGAAACTGGCTGAGGCTTCATTTTTCTTAGCAGCATTTGACCTCTTGGAACATTCTCTGCACACTAAAATTCTTTTCTTGGATGCTGAATTTCTTTCAGGTCTCCCTCTTTGTTTCTTTGGCCACACCATTTTCCTTTCTTGAGCTCTAAGTGGTGAGACATCACTGGGCTCATTTCTCAGACATCTTCTCTATCACTGCTCAGTGATCTCAGCCAGTAAATGAACAAAAGCTATTTATATACTGGTGAGTCCTCACATTACTCAACCCCAAATATTTGTCTTCATATAAAACCTCCTTGACAACTCCTTTTAGAAATAAAGAAGGCTTATAAAATTTAACCCATCCCAAACAATACTTGATTTCTTTCTTTTTTTTTTTTTTAACTGCAAGACTCACTTTTTGAGTTCCTTATCTCCATATATGACAATGCTATTCAACCATTTTGGATTCGAAAGCTCTGGAATTAGTCTTTGACTCTTCTTTCAACCCCACATCTAATTAATTATCAAGTCTTATACCTCCATTTGAAGTATAACCTACAAGGTCTGCTTTTCAGCAACTCTGCTACTACCACTATAGGTGAAAGCTATCTCACTGTCATCTAGGTGGTGGCAATCTCCTTGCTGCCACTCTCTAGGGAAGACTGGATTTTAGATTTCCCCTAGAGTTTGTTCTTCCCCCTCTAATCTGTTCTCTACCTTCTAGACCAAGAGGGGCTTTAAAAACATGTCAGATCTTGATAAGATCTCCCTATTTAAAATGCTTTAGTGGATTTCTCTCTACTTAGGATAAAATTTAAACTCTTCTCCTGGTTCATGAGACTGCATGCAATCTGGTCCTTGTCCTAGTGATTATTCAGCATCCTATTGCTACCTCCCTATTGATCTCTGTTCTCTTACCTTTTACTCAATCCTGACTCTATTCAAATGTCCCAACCTCAGAAAGCATGACTTCTCAAACATCTATTAACTATCACAATCTCTACCTTTACCTTTCTGCTATTTTTATATAGCATTTATCCTCAACTGAAATTATATCTCATATTTATTTCTTAGCTTTTATTAAATTCGCTCTCCTACTGTAATATAAGTTTCACAAGGGCAGGGACTTTATTTTATTCATAGCATTTAGCTCAATGTTTAGTACTTAGCAGCCCTTATAAATATTTGGTGAATTATTAAATTAATGATTTATATCGAGGGAGAAAAAAATTGTGCACAAATTTCGATCTTACATAAAAATTAAGAAGTTATGGAGAGATGTCAGTACAGCGAGTCATGGTGGATATGTGAAAGTTATGCTATTGTGGTAGGTAAAAAAGAAATTGAGGGTAAGTGGCTATGTGATGGATCACTACTTTGAGGTGTACCAATCTGGATCTCTCTCTTCTACATACTGGTATATACTTGTGGCTCTCTAACAGTACACTCACTAAAGATGGGTCCCCAGATACTCTGCCTCTGAAGTCTAGGGAGGATGTACCTTTATGTATAAAAACAGCATACTACAGTGATGCAGCCACACCTATGTTTATAGCAGCTTGACTCAAAAGAGTCAAGCTATAGAAACAACCTAGGTGTCCTCCAATGGATGAATGGATAAAGAAAATGTGATCTATATATATATACAATGGAATATTCATCAGCCATAAAGAATAATGAAATTATGATATTTACTGATAAAGGGATGGAACTAGAGAATATTGTGCTGATATAAGCCAATCTCCAACACCCAAAGGCTTAATGTTCTCTCTGATATGTGTATGCTAACCTACAGCAGGGGAAGGGGTGGCAGGGGATAATAGAAACCCATTAGACTAGACAGTGGGAAATGAAAGGAAGGTAGGGGGGAGAGTAATAGGAAAGACAATAGAATTAATTGGACTTAACTTTTCTAGCCTAGTATTTGTATACAGGATCATGTGTACACATCATGTATGACCACAAGAGTGGGAGCCTAAATAGAATAAGTTATATCTTATTTATGTATAATATGTCAAAATACATTCTATAACTGAAAATAAAGTAGAGCTTGAGGTAGGGTTTTAGGTGTGTTTGATTTGTTGCAAGAGTGCTAGCAGGTATAATCCATGAGGGCAGGAGGACAGCTAGGTGGGGAAGGAGAGGGAGCTAAGCAAGAATGTGAATCCAGGTAATCTAGTGTCAGCCTGATGCACACAGCAAAGGCTCTGTGTCATAAACCACACCATCATATTGTTCTCTTCGAGGCATGAGAGTGGTATCAGTCCATCACTAACCTTGGGCTGTCTGAGTGTGGGAGAGGTAACTTTCTGGGCAAAATGGGCTCCCTCAGAGTAGGAGAAATTGAGAACCATTAGCAGTCAACACGTTAGCAGCTGGGGGATGCTGCATTAGCTAGTAAAGGGGGTCAGAGAATGGTTCCCTTCATTTGGTTCACAATGGTTCCTATAATCATGTAGAAAAGGGGCTGATAGTGAAGCACATTCATTCATTTCGTTCAATAGAAACTTATTGGGGCATGTCATAGGCCAAGTGTTACTAGTTGCTGGGATGTGGTGATGAATCGACATGGTTCCTGCAACATGCATAGGGAAAAACAGAACTATTAATAGAATAAATATGCAGTCATAATATAGCACTGAATTATCTGTGCTATAATCAAATAATGAATTGAAGTTCAAATAATAAATTGAAGTAATACTGTAAAAATAAGTCCATGATACTGGACTTTATTTTAAAAATGGTTCTTGCTGCAACTTCTAGGTTCTTATATAAGAATTGATATATTGTGTGCATACACACTTGTATTATGGACTTTTTATATAATGTGAGCATTACTGTGTTTCAAAACGGCAAATTTCATGGAACAACCAAAGTAACTCCCCTTTGAATAAATAGATACAGGTGTCTATGTTCCAAGCAAAATTTGAGTATCAATATTAACGGTAAGACCTGCCTAAAAAGTATGAAAAGAAAATTCATTGTTATACGTTACATTATTAGAAACAAAGGCACAAAACATTTTTAATCACCAGTAAACTGGATACTAGCAAATATCTACCTGTAGTGCCTGATTCTACCTATTTTAATCTTTAAAAAAAAATCTTTGCATAGTCCTATGGAAAGTATTGTACAGAAAAACAAGCCAGCTAATGAGCAACATAGTACTTGTCAGTAAAACAGTATTTTTACTTTTTTTTTAAACATAGAGCAAAATTTCAAAGGAATATAATTCTGTCAAAGTGTCACCAAACCATCTCTTTAGGAGGATGTAGTGCCAGCAGAAACAACAAGGCTTATTTTCAGTATTTCTGTTCATACCTCAAATCCCTGCGGTCTTCCTAGACTCTCTTTAATATGTTTCCATGCAACAAGAATCTCTGACACAGACACACTTGTAGCCTTGACATCCGTGGGAGCAGCACTGGGTTCTGCATGAAGGAAAATGGAAATAAGAAGCCAGGACTGTAATAAGTTATATCTATCAAAACAGTATACCTAAATCTATCAGGGGTTCACTTCTTTCTATCTTGTTTTGAAATGATATGCTATAATAGCTATGAAAAGCTCAAGATAAAAAGGTGGTTTTGGATTTCTTTATTTGGGTCAAATATCATCAATAACTTACCAATGGCAAATGACAAATCTTTATCCTTGGATTAGCTAGGACATTTCTAGAGAAGTTAAATGGTCTGATTTAAATTGTCTGACAGTCTAGCATAATAATGAAGGAATGGGCTATGCACTTGGGCTTGGCTCTTTTTGTAGTGGTGGTGAATTTTTGCCTTTAAAAATTATTCAGTTATTCATGATTACACAATATATGCATATATTGAAACATCATGTGGTACCCCATTAACATGCATAAGTTTTGTGTTTTTATGTTTCAGTTCACAAAATCTTTTTTTATTCATTATATTTATTTATTTAGCTTTGGGTAAATTGCTTTACCTCCTCCTAACCCCTCATTCCCCCATCTGTAATAGGGAAGTAATTAGAATTGTATCTTACAGAATTTTAAGATTCATTTTAACAGAAATAATATCTATAAAACATTTAGTTCTAAGTTGCCATTTTAAATATTCAACCATAAAATGTCACATAAATATTATTGTATTTAACCCACAAAGGAGAAAATAGTCTAAGTTTCATTAGATACTTTTTGATGTTCCAAACACAAAACTGCATTTCCATTCTTATGTGTAAGGAATATGTTAAGCATCATGATATTTAAAAGGCATGCACTGACTTTTAAGACAGGTGTGGGCTGAGTTGGAAAGTCCCTGAAGGTCTTGGTGCTATTGCTCAAAACCACTTTTTCATTTGTCTCTATGTTCAGTGACCTTTCACACTATTTTTCTCGAATACACAATGTCTGACTGACATCCATCAAGAGGTGCATTTTATTTGAGGTTGCATGCTATGTGAGCAACAAAATATTTCTGGCGTTGACATGGCTGAATCATAAATATTGTCACCAACACATGTTAAATGAAATGGCAGAATAAAGGCCATATATTAGGTCAAACAGTTCTGTAGAAAGCCTATTTTAAAAAACCCTACCCCATAGAAATTGTAGACTTTGATACTAACCCCATAAAAGAGTTCAGACTAATCTGCTGAAATTTATTTATTTTTTTTTCCAAATTCAAGAAACTGCATAGCAAAGATAGAATTCTAAATAAGATTTTTAAAGGCCTTATGACAGACTTCAAAAGAATTGTGGCCATATTCTGAGATCTTTCCTTTTATAATAGAAAGTAGTCATACATCTGCCTGAAATGATTTTGTTTGTTATTAATTGAAAAAGATCTGTCAAAAGCATTTACCTGTTGCTGTCAAAGAAGCCCATAAAAGACTTTTTCAAAGGTATAGATTTGTAGCAAGCAACGATTTTTCTTAGGTAAAACCCTCATTAAAATCATCTGTTACAATTGTGTAAACTCAAAGTGCTTTGGTAAATTTAGTCTATGTACAGAAGTCAACATTAATTCCGGTCTCAGTATAAATAATGATTTCTCATTCTGTCACCCTCTGAATAACTTCTATTATTTTCCTTTGTTCAGTGGTTTCCCTCATCCTATTTTCCAACTTCCTATTAATTGTGTATCTACCCAATTTTTACCAAAAAAAGTGAATTCTGGGAAAAGCTTCTAGTTCTATTTCATTCTAGAATTGTGGTTTGCAGATTTGTAATAGACTCTTTTTTCTCCATTGTTATTTCACAGGAGTTAAAATTCTTGATTTTGCCAGTAAAGTAAAGGACATGCTGATATTTTGAGTTGTGTACAACTTGATCTCTAGGATTTAGGACTGATATATTTCTAAGAGAGCCATGCTTTGGATATCACTTGTTATTCAGTAATAGATTTGCTTCTCTTTAGAATGAATGCATTGCATTACAGAGATTTGTGTGCCAAAAGTCTTCTTTTAGCTTTTATATTATTGAAGCAATTACATCTTTGTCAAAGAAGATTGCAGGGGGATAAATAATTTTGGAAGCACAAAGCATGTGGTTGGGTAGCAGCCTTTCTATCCTTCCTTTTCTCTAAAGAAAGAAATTGAGCTTGCAGGAGTACTATATGCATTTAAACACTCCTCAAATAGAAAATTTTAAATGCTATACTCCATGTATGTATAACACGTCAAAATATACTCTACTCTCATGTATATCTAAAAAGATCAGATAAAAAAATAAAACTACTTCCTAAATAAGCACCTTAACTATTTAAAAGCTCTGAGGATTTAAAATTGGGGTCAGAACCATCCTGACATTTTACAGTTGAGTTCTTGGGGCTGTGCATTACAGCTACATCTAATTGAATGAGGGTGAATGAATCATACCCGATCTACTTTAATTTGTTTCACCTTCGGGATCTAAATAGTTTCAGATGTACACCCATGCTGACCTAACTTGGAAATTTCAGCATAGAGATTTATTCCGGAAGTTTTAGTGTGTACTGTCTATAGCCAAGTGAGCAAGAAGTTTGTCTGCATATAAGGATAACTGACTGGATCAGCAAAGTTTAGAATGAAACTCACTATTCCTTTAATCCTACTTTAGCCAAGTGATGGAAGGCCATGACTAGAAAGAGTTTAGAATAACACTGACATCAAATGGATGGCCAGTGGGTCTTCCATCATTTTGTTAGTACACACAATGTGTTCAACTAAATTAATTTAAGCCCATGTTTAAGTTCTAAGGTCTGAATTTCCTTGGGGAAACAAAAGTAGAAATCAAGTCTGAATTCTTGTGTGGGAAGGTGAGGACTGGCAGTCCACTCTAACCATCAGGGTGTATTTGCCAGAGCCCTTACTTCTCCCTGTCCTCTCGCAAAAAGGAAATACTTCACTTGCTTGTTTCTTAAACGACCCTTGCAGGACTTGAGTAATGGACTTGTTTTTAAATATCTGCCCCTAGTTTGCAAAAGCAAAAAAGAGGCCAAGGTTGATTTCCCCTTTCCCCCCAAACTCTCCTCTGGTTCTGAAAGGGTCCCAGCTAGAGCTCTTCTCTTTTTAAATTGGGTGCCAAGGAAGCATTCTCAATTTTTTGGAGTGAGCTTTCAGATACAGAAGAGATCTTATCGAAAACATTCGTTTCTCCATTATGCCAAATTCCCTCCAATAAACAGACAGAGGCATGGGTGGGATATCATTAAGAACAAACAAAATAGATAAAGGGAAGAACTCAATGTAACAATTGCCATTTTACTTTGAGGGTTTGCTATGTTCTTCATTCTGGTAACTATATTAATTAATCATCCTAAAAAATTTTGTCATTACAATCACTATTACTTAGGTGAAGAAATTGAGGGGTGGTGACACTAATCGATCCAAGGTCATTCAGAGCTAAATGGTGGAGGATGTCAGCTCCCACCACCATGCCATCAGCTGTGTGTGTCCCTGTTGCACATGCCTTATGTTGTTTTTTTCTTCTTTTTCTTTTTTATTTTGCTTTCTCTCTTCCCCTTTGCCTCTACACTTCTAACTTCTCCCAAGAGTTTTGATGTTGGGCTTCCTACTTGAGAGCTCTACTCATGAGTCTTTTCAGAAGCCACCTAGACCCTCACCATCATCTGTTTAACCCTCCACAAACTTACAATGAACTCCTGTTACTCCTGTTGCAGGGACCACATCATACTTGTGCATTTCTAAAACTCTCCTGACCTTTAAATCATAGGGTGTTCTCTGCAGCTCTCACTCCTGTCTATTATACTCTGGTAATTTGATGAGAGCTCAGGAACGTATTTCTGAGATTATACTAGTGTTATGTCTAGTAGACTTAAGACTTAAAAGGATCTTTTTTTTTTTCCTTCTACTTATTTTATTAAGTAGGCCATGGATAACTCCTTTACTCCAATCTGGGGATATGAAGTAGAAGGCTGACTGATAGATTTTGGTATCAGTTAGATTAAAAATTTGAAACAGCATTACCATGTTCATGAATTTAGATGATACGTTTGTATTAAGTGACCTAGCAGCTGGAGTCCTCCAAGTAATGTGGGGGGATGTGCTTGTAATATTGATTATACATCTGACTTCCCAGGAGGGGCAAGCAACAGCATTAATCAAAGGAGAGTTTAATAAACTCCTTGGGAGAAGGGTTATGGTTTCATTATTTAAAAATTCAGTAAGGACAGCTGTAGTTGAACTTTTATAGGCACTAATCCAAATAGATCATCTGGCAAAGACAGGAAATTATTCCTTGTATTTTATAACTAATATGCCAATTTATTAATTTCCAAGTTCACATAAATCCCACTGAGCTCAGTTCCAGCTAAGAACTGATTTGGAGAATAATGCCTTATGAATGTTGGGTTTTAATTTGAGCTGTGGTAGCTCTGTTTGCAAGAGGATAATTGCATATCAACTTCTTCAAATGAATAGAGGCTTTGGGTTTTAATAAAAATAAAAGAAGCACTCTTTACATACAAAGCAAAAACCAAAGGGAGGGGGTAGTCTAGAAAAGTCTAAAGCATGTCACAAATAAATAAATCTTCTAAAATACAATTAGTGTATATTGAAATTCAGTTTTTCTATTAGGCATAAGTAAATGTTCTGATTCTATCTAAAGTTATAGTAATATGTTAGATTAAATATTTCTAGAAAAAAATGCTGATTTGACCTTCATCTTGAAGAAAAACCCCTTTATTGGTTTTATTGAGCATTTTAAAACTACTTATTTTGGAAATTTGCTATTCTTTTAAAAAGATGGAACTGCTTCAAAATTATGATATTGGTACGATTTTACCCTGCTCTGTAGATCTGTAGTCGAATCAGGATTAGGAATGTACATAATTCTTGACTGGTTTAAAGTGTGTTCAGTGTTAGAAATCCTAGTAGGAAAATCTAGGGTGTGTGGAAATCCTAGTAGGCAAAAATCTGTCAGGTTTATGCCAGATGCTACTTGGCACTAACAGAGCCTTTAAGGTTTACTTCTATTGTGAAAATATTGAAAGGTTTCAAAGGTTCAAGGGTGTTAGCAAAAGAAGCATTTGCAACTTCTCCAATAGTACTCTAGGGCAATAGTCAATGTCAGAAATGCAAGTCAAGGTCACATCTCAAGTAATTTACCAAATATCAATATTTACAAATGATGATTCCTTTTAATAACAGGTCAACTAAGGTTTTTCCTTTATAATAATATAATTCTCATTTGCATTCCAATATACTTTCTTGAGAGAGGAAAATTAAAAAAGATGAAGGGTGAACACACACAAGCATTCATAGAAGGGCATTCTGGGATGTGAATGCCATCTATCATTGATGTTCCAGTGGGAGAGGTAGAAGTAATACTCTAAGATGAGCCTTGTTAGTCTTTCTGTGCCTCAGATAACACCAATTCTCATGGCTGAATTTTGGTTGAATATCCATCCAGAGAATAGAATACACTGTAGAGATTATTAATACTTTAATTATCATGGAAACATGTTTGTCATAAATTGTTAGAGAGTGAAGAACATAAAGCAACATAAATGGACTGATTTTTAAAAAACCAAAATGTGAAAAAACTTAGAAAAACATATCTAAAATGTGTAGTGGGATGTGTAATATATTTAACACATATCACCCCCCTCCAACCCAGGTCAGTGTCAGCTGTGAAAATGTGACTTTTTCATAGCGTCCTAGGCGTGTGGCCAGTATTCTTGGTCGAGAGAAGAACTAAGCCCATGAATAGAAATAGAAAAGCAGTCTCATTCCGTTTGTTCTTTACTGCCTCTCCAGTAAGGAAAGATTTGAAAGTGAAAGACAGTTGACTGGGTTAAAGGGAACAGTAGAGCAGCAGAATTGGTCTTAAGAAGTACATTCTCAGATCTGGTGGGCTGGGGGTAAGAGGATGATGATTAAAGACATATTGAACCTGTAAATATCCACAGGCATAGAGGAGATGAAACTGCACTGGCAGGAGTACACCCACAATTTATAGTTTTGAGTGTATTACAGGTTTAATTAAAAATCATTTAATTTTTAAAATGGTCTCTTCTTCTCAAGTAAAGCAATTTTCCAAGGGACTAATTTGCCCTTTTTATTATAGAGAAAAAGTGAACTATGATTACTCCCTGTTAGGGATAGTTGTTTAAAAGAACACCTTAGAACATAGGATAAATTGACAAAATTTTAATTTTAGATTTGTGAGGATTGACAGAGACATTTTTATTTTAAAAGTTCATTATTGAAGTGTAGAAAGACAGGGCTCAGAGAGGTGAATTAACTGTCCAAGATCATTTAGTATATAACCAGAGTTGAACTTGGGCTCTGCTACATCTAGGAAAAAAGCTCTTCTGTCCCCTATCCTGCAATTTTGGTTGAAATTTAGTGATGGTAGCACTTTATTCATATTTACACACAGAGTTCCAAATTTTTAAATCTAATTAGTAAGAAAATGCCAAATATATTTTGAATTTTGTCATCAGAACAAAGGCAGAGTCTATACATACTTAATTTGCCTGGTATCTTTCATATTTTAGTCTACAAAATAAATGAAGTGTTACTATGAAATATGTTACAGCAACAACTTCAGTGTCTTTGAAGGAAAATATGCATATTTCCTTTCTAGCTTAAAAGAGAAATCTCCAAAGGCAAGCCATTTCAAGTTTAAGGGAACACAGTATTAAAAAAAAAATGGTGGCTGCTATAATTTAATTTCAAAGCAAAGGTTGTCAAGAAACTTACAAACTGGATTTCTTAAAGGCAGCACTGGCATTAACATACAAAGCATGTTCCCAAACTTCTGCAACTCACCTCATGTGACCTTTGGGATTGTGTGCTTGATAATTGGGTTGAAGCAATTTTAAAGCAACAAGAATATGCACTTCCTGAATAAAACATGTACTTGAAGATAGATATTTGGAGTAATAAATAATAGAAAATATCATAATTACATACATTCCTGGTGAGACAGTATAGGGTAGTAGTTAAAACGTGCTTCGGAATCATATAGGTCTAGTGAAAATCTCAGCTGTGTCACTTACTGGTGTGAACTTGGGCATGTTAGTTAGGTTCACAGACACCTAGTTTTCTAAAAGGTAGATTGAGCTTGAGCTCCTGGCCTCTTGTTTGGTTTTAAGTGTTAAATTAGGTAGTATAAGTAATACGGCACAGTGGCTATATTGAGAAACATCAAAAATCTGAGATGCTTAGTTCATGGGTTTCTCATTGGAATACCCATGACTCCTTTTCATTACTTGATTCTTTA
Organism: Urocitellus parryii; assembly: GCF_045843805.1. Lineage (NCBI taxonomy): Eukaryota > Metazoa > Chordata > Mammalia > Rodentia > Sciuridae > Urocitellus > Urocitellus parryii. The sequence continues at coordinate 89,034,701 of NC_135534.1, read as the reverse complement.
TCTTCCTGACCATTCTTCTGCTAGAATAGAGTTTTTGCTTCACTATTTGGCTCTACATTATAAAAACATAAGGCAGCTTTTACAGAAAATCTGCACTTACATAAATCAAACACTACCTTTGTTCTTCCATATTCAAATAACCCTATTTCTTTTTATGAAGCTCACAGCCCTGAAAATATTAATTCTTTTGAGCTATTCACGTTGCACATGTGGGCATGAAGGAAGTACAAGGGTCAGTCTGTGTTGCCCTTGCTTATTTGGAAGGTCAAATGAGTGCTGCCTTCAGTGGAACATTTTCTCTCATAAATTTAGGGAATATAAGACAATTTTATTTTAAACTTTCGGGGTCAGTTGAAATTCTGCACATGAATACAAGAAGGACTAAGAGGTAAAGCTAGCTTTCAGGAGTTAGATCTATCATGCTTTCTCTCAGAAAATAGCACGTTTGTACTTAAACTCAAAAGAATCCAGGATTTTGATGTTGGAAGCAGGGTTTGTACTTTAGCTCTATGACCTATTGACTGTAATCATGAGCAAGTCACAGGTTTACAGTTTATTCATCTCCAAAATGGCTAGTTAACTGTATCTTAAGTGAGGTCATGTGTACTATCGCAGCACACTCTAGAAAGATCAAGGATTTAATGCTTAGAGATAGGGATTGAATACTCAATTACAAACTTGTTACTTTTAGCAAATTTCATAATTTTTCTGAACTTTAATCTCTCTTTCTACTCAAAGCCTAGCACACAAGATTGTCATTAGGATTTAATGGTTCTATGAAAAGTTTGTAATAGAAAGTCCTGATACTACTTTATCAGTACAATGGTTTGTGCATGGGATAGATAGAAATATTTACTGGCCATGTAAATGGAGACCTTATTTAGATTTATTTCACATATGTATTATTAAAGTTATCTAAAATTCAAAAGAAAGGGGTTTGTTAATATGCACCCAGAGAATTGAATACACTACAGAAATTACTAACATTGTTATTATCATGGATACTTGTTTGCCATAAATTATTAGGGAGTAAAAAACAAAACAAAAACCAAAGCAGCATAAACAATTTTTAAAAATTAGATTATTTTAAAATTAAAATTAGATTTTTAAAATTACATTTTCCAAACTCTTCTCAAAATTTATCTTAAGTGTAGTAAGATTATAAATGAACTTTATTTTCTTTATTTTTGGCTTACTCTTGAATAATGAAGCCTTTCATAAAGAAACAAAAAAAATATTAAAATGCTAAATAAGATAATAGGAATAAGGCAACTGACCTCCTTCAGCTGAACAGATAACCACAATTTGACTGAAAGGTCCATCTCCTTTATTGTTATAAACGCCAACCTTTACTTCAAAAGGTGTAAGGGGAGGGACGCTTTCATCTCGATAAATAAATTTGGAAGCTTCAGAGGATGTCACCATTTTTTCCTTCCAGCCACGTGTTCCATTGGGTCTAAAAGCCACAATATAACCAAAGCCTTCCCCATTCTGAAACTCTTCAGATACTGGCTAAAGAAGGAAAACACAATTATCAGCAAAACAATTTGTAAAAAACCACTTCCTGCAAATCTTTAGTTTTTTATTGTTGTTATTTTATGGATAACTAGGGCAAAGGTAAATATCAAATCAATACTACATTGGAAGCCAACATAACAAATGACTTTGGCAGGTTTTGAAAACTTAAAAGAATTTAAAGGTAAAAGAAGGAAAATTAAATTATATCTGTGGGCATGTAAGAAAACTCACAAGAGTACTGAAAACTCCTGAAGTGAAACAAATTTGCTCTCATCAGTCATGTATATGAAAGGAAGGCCCTTGAATTCCACACTAGAATTTAGCATGTTGGGGAAAACTGACATACGGTCTGATATTTGGGAATATCTTGTCACTGATGCTCTTCTGCAGAGTACTTTGCACAGTTAATTGAAGAGATATTAAATGAAGAACAACCTTTCAGTGTTCTTTTCATTTTATTTATGAATATGCACAAATACTGGACTATGGAATTTTTTTTTTCAAGAAACTTCTTCTGCTATGGGGCTTATGTTTACATTTGTCAAGTGAGCTTCAATTGAATATCACAGAAAGCCATAATTGTAATTGACTAGTTAACGGAAAAGTTTAACAGCCACTGATGAGCACAGTGCTTGATACATAGTAGACAGACAGTAAACATTTATAAAGTAGGTTTTCTTTAAAATTTTGATTTGAAGAAAAACTAGTTATCAAATGAAAGAAGAGAGACAAGCCTATTATAATCAAAGTTCATGGGGAAGGGCAAGTCTATTTAGAGAGAGATCATCTCAGTGAAGGTCAGATGTTGAGAAGTTAATACTTCTGCAGAAATAAAAAGCAAGGCATGAGGTTTTATTGAGAAAAGGGGAATAGATAGAAAAAACAGGACAGATGATGAGCCTATGGAAGGTTTCTTGGGAAAAGATATTTTACTTTACATTTTATATTTGCTCTTAGAAATTATCAGGCATTTGTTCGATTTTTCCAACAAACATTTCAGTGTCTGTATATTCTAAGGCTTAGGTCTGTGAACTACATAGATATATTTGCTATTTGTGTGTGTGGTGCTGGGGATCTAATCCAGGGCTTTGCACATGCTCTGCAAGTGCTCTGCCACTGAGTTATTTTCTCAGTCCCAACAATAAGGTTATTTATCAAAAAGGAAATTGGCTTAGTGAAAAATAAGTCTCCTTTCATTCTTTTTTTTTTTTTTTTTTTTTTTTTTTTTAGAAAAAGAATACTTTGGAAGCTGTATGACAAGGTAGAAAAAAGAATACAAATGCTTATAAGAAGGGTCCCAATTCTGTTTATTAGGGAGTTTCTTAAAAATTATCTGATTCATAATTTGTAAAATGAGGACACCATTTCTAGCATGGGCTAGGAGGGACAACCTGGACACTGTGCCCCACATGGGTGATTCATTCCTCCTCCCCAGGACTGTTAGTTCCTAGGAAGTCAAGGTGACTATCTACTGGTCAAATAATTAAATGACAAATGAAGTCAAACAGATCCATGAAGTAATTTGGAATAGGATGTGTTTTAATCATGCAAACTTTGTTTTGTGATGTCTTATATGACAGGAAAGCATATCTTAGACCTGGGGCCTGGTATGAAAATGAGAGAGCTTCGCTTTGGCAATACTTGTGAGAGCAGTACATGCTCTAAGTGCTTAATCTAAAAAGAAACCCATGTGTTTCTGTATACCAGGGCAGCAAGCCTGCATTTCTAAGGAAGTGGGGAATTCTGACATCTTCAGAGACTTTCTTTACCTCCCAGGCGATGACCAGCTCATGCCTTCTTCCACTTCTTCCACTGACATTGGTGGGTGCTGTCTTTGGAACTGTGAGGAAAAAAGGATCAACAGTGAGGAGAGGGAATAGATGTGAGATTTTTCTTACAATACAGACCTATCATGACCCTATTGACTTTGGGTAAAATCCTGAAATAACAAGTCAAACATTGGTTTGAGCTTAGAATGATCATATTAAATATTGAAATAAAACATTTGTGACAGATTATCTGCTTTCAAATCTTTGAGGGACAATATTTTTAATTGTAGCTGGACACATTACCTTTATTTTATTTATTTTTATGTGGTGCTGATGATCGAACCCAGCACCTCACTCGTGCTAGGCAAGCACTACTGCTGAGCAACAACCCCAGCTCCTTGAGGACAATTTGGTAACTATATTTCATGGCCACATACTCCATCCCTAAACTAGTCTTGTTGTAAATGATCTGTCAGTGATGTTCAAATTATAATGAACATGAAAGCTAAAGACTCCTACTAATGGTTAGATAAACTCCATCCTTTAAATTGTTTGCTTTTCTCCTCTTTGCCAGTAGTGTGACCCTTTTCTGTCATCTAGAGCTTACAGAATCCCTGGAAAACCCACAGGTTGACACCAACATTACTGTATTACCAGAACTCCCCAGGAAGACCCAATTTAAAGAAATCTTAGCAAAAATGCCACAGAAGGAGAATCTATTTCAATACACATTTAAAGAAAACCTGTCAAGAATCAATTTCTCTACAAACTGCAAAATATATAGGCCCTCAGTGAAACTTTTTTCAAATGAATAACTATTAAAAGAATAAATGTGTCAAAGGAATAAATTTCTTCTTCACTGTACCAAACCACAAAATCTGCAGTTGAATGGGAACATTGTCAAATGAAGAACTGTTAAATGAAGAAAAATATTAAAAGAAATCATTTTCCAGGCTATGAGCCTGCATTAGCAATTTTACACTTCACCGTTGCCTTTCTATCCCAGCATATAGTTTTAAAATGATATTGATATACTCATAAACAATGAATTCACTCCCATATATTACCTACTCGGATGACAGGCTATTAATTACTGCTAGATATTCACGCAGCATTTTATATGCTAGAAAAAACTGAAGGGAGAATTTATATAGTACTAGAAAGGAAAAATAAAAATTCTACTTGGGCCAGGGAGGTGAGAGAAAAAAAAGCCTGTTAACATATAATCGGCTCCACTGAAATAAATAAGCTTTATTTTTCAGGGTCCAAATTTCAGTATCTTTGGGCATGTTTCTCCATAAATGATTCTTCTCCAGTCAAACCACAGGAAGAAGCCACCAATACAGCATGAAATAGCAGTAGAGTATATACAGCAGTAGTTACTAGTCTTTTTTTTTTCTTTCACAGTTACATGCATACTAAAGATTTTTTTTGCCCATGGAGTTCACTTTCATGGGTTCCCTAAGAATTACATGGTGTTAGATAACCTTTATTCTCATACAAGAAATTGTATGGTGTTCAATTGGGAAAAAAAATGGGGGTATTGCAAAAAACACTCTGAATATGTCTTAATTCATACGTATATCAAGCAAGTGATTTATGGACATGAGTTTTTAAATTAATAGTCATAGTTAATGGACATGAGTAGCAACCTGTGATGTGTCAGTATGCCTCGAGACCATGTCTGAAAAGCCACTGTAACATGATGTACTAATTGTAAGTTTATTTTCTGGTTTATGATATGAGTAATACAGCACATGAGAAGTGAGCTGGTTTTTACTGTGTAAAAAGAAAGAAAACAAGGTGTCATATAATTCCCCTCAATGGCTAATCTGAGTTTTGAATATTCTGATCATCCATGGCTGCTCAGTCAAATGAAGAGTGGAGATAGAGTAATTTATCGATACCAAACCATCATGGCTTGTCTTTGTACCATTTGTTTAAGAAAAAACAAACATGCACTTCACATTTATCTCACAACTCACATTTGAGTAATATTATGCATAAGATCTATCAGGTCAAGTTCCTTTTCTGTTCCTTTTCTGTTACACTGTTATTTCCTAAATTTAGGGATCTAAGGACACAATGCCTAAATGTATGGATTTCTATGGGAAGACTATGCACTGAACACCCTGTTCAATTTTGTTTAGTTCTCTGACATCACCTAAAAAGAGGCTGCTCTGAGACTCTGGATGGCAGTTGTGGAGTAGGCTGTGGGATCCCTGGTGGGATCCCTGGAGCCCATTGTAAGACTGGAGGAGAATGGAGTGGGAGAAAGTATTTGAAATCAAAACCTCTGAAACTTTAGTGTATTGTTCTACAGTCTATTAATGCTTTTATGTTTTAGAAAGCTTATTTAAATTGTTTAAAAGTTTTAATTTTCTGAGTAAAAAAAACTGGTGAATGTTTTGTAGAAACTTTCACTTTGAGAAGACAAGAAAACAAAGCTTTCTCTGATTTGATTAATTTCTATTTGGGTAATTTCCCAGTTGAATTATCTGTAAAAAACCAAACAACAAAACAAGACAAAAACAACCCCAAGTGCATAAAATTTCTTGTATTCAAAATCAAGCTGCTAATTTCTTTTTATTTATTTATTTTTGGTAGTGGGGATTAAACTTAAGGGTGCTTGAACACTGAGTTATGAGCTACATCACCAGTCCTTTTTATTTGAGACAGAGTCTCCTAATGTTGCTGAGGCTGGCCTTGAACTTGTGATCTTCCTGCCTCAGCCTCCTAGGTCTCTGAGATTACACCACACCTGGCAAGATAGCCCATAGTCAGTGTTAGAGTGACATAAAGAGAATGTTAGTTCCTATCTCCAATTTTAATAAACCTAAGTGATATAGCAAGAGGTATTATGGCTTACTATGTTTTAATAATATTTGTGAAAAAACACCAACTGCTCCTAAACTTAAAAAGCTTATTATTAGATATACTGGGAAGTACTACTAGAAAACATAAGGCTTTAATAACTACAACTCAGGCATTATATTTTGTTGTAAGGATCATACTGTTTGGGCAGTCTAATTCTAATGGGCTTAAATTTCCTAATTATGTGCAGATGATCAGTGAAGCCCAGGCTCATTCATTTCCTTTTCAAGTTGGTGGTATATAGTTATAATCTCTGCAGTAAATTCTATGGAGTCTACTGATTTTAATTATAGCCCTTTATTTATAAAACAGCATTACTTATGATATGAAGGAATTTGACTTAATCTTTCAGAGCCCTTCTGGTGTAATAGTCCTATAATTATGGTTAGAAACATAAAATTAATGCAATGAAACATCTAGTAAATGCTTTCATTGAGTACAGAGAAATACATATTTTGTTAAAAACCAAATATTTTCAGTGGCATTAATGAGAACCTGATTTATATTTAAGAAGTGAGGTCATTTTTCCCTCAGCCACTGATAAGGTCATGAGCATGTTAGCGTAGACAATCAAGTTTACATGCATGGTTAGCAGGTTAAGCCCTGATTCTTCTGAATTTATTTTTGGGCAGTGATCCTCCATGAATGGATAATGTAATTGATACTTTGCCCACAAGCTACAAACAGTTAACTGTTTGAGGTCTTATCTGGCACGTTGAACTATAGACTATTGACTCTTTTCATCTTTAACTTTGAAAACATTCTTGTAAATACTCAGAATAACCAAAATGTAGTATACCACCTCAGTTTAAGCATGTCTAAATATTTTTGTAAGTACAACAGTTAGAACAAAGTGAGCCACACTATCAACATGACTTAATAACTAAGCAAAAAAGATGAAATCATTTACCCATCTTTTTTCCCCCACTGTGAAAAATTTCTAGTTTTCTTATTGCAGGTGTTTAAATGACTTATTACATAATAAGCTTTATCAGAGACTGTTAGAAGCGATGTGTAATTTAGGAGCTCAGTGGTTATTGACTAGTTTGGAAAGAAGGTAAAGGAGAATGGAAAGACAGGAGGGAAGTTGTTTATACAGTAAAGGTGGGAGGGGAGAGGGACATTTAAACATTTTTCCCCTACCAGAATTTAAGTACAAGGCACATGGATATTGCTATTAGTTATCATTTAGGCTGAATTTTATAGAAAAAGTGAAATTTTTAAAGTTTCAAAAAATACCAATGGTGTTTCCTAAACAAATTCAAATCCTGTTTTTGTTCTTATGAATAGAATAGATAAGAATGTATACAAATAGTAAAAAGGTTCTTGTGAGAAAGATCTGGGTGTGGTCCTAGTTGTACCACTCTCATTCCTGTCACTCATGAAGATAATTGTACCTACTTAAAACATATTTTTGTAATTATTTATCACAATACCTGGATTTTGAAAAATACTACTAATTATAATTTTCTTTCAAAATTTTAATTGGTTCTTTTTAGTTATACATGACAGTAAAGTCCATTTTGATAAAATTATACATGTGTGGCCTATATCTTATTATAATCAGGGCCCCAGTCTTGTGGTGGGACACACTGTAGTGTATTCATACATGTAACTCGGAAAGTTATATCAGATTTTTTTCCATTGTCTTTCCTATTTCTATCCTCCCTCCCTTTCCTTCATTCCCCTTTATCTATTCTTTTGAACTTCTTCCCCTCTACCCTTTATTGTGAGTTAACTTCACATATCAGGGAAAACATTTGATCTTTGGATTTTGGTGATTGGCTTATTTTACTTAACATGATACTCTTCAGATCTATCCATTTACTGGCAAATGTCATAAAGTCATTCTTTTTGGCTGAATAGTATTCCATTGTGTATATACACTACAGTTTCTTTATCCATTCATTTGCTGAGGGACATTTCAGATAGCTCCATAGCTTAACTGTTTGTGAATAGTGTAGCTACAAAACATTGATGTAGCTGCATCACTGTAGTATGCTGATTTTAAATCCTCAAAAGAGAAAGTGGTGACATCCAACAGGCACTAATATTCAGCATGAGTCTATGCATGTGTGATCTTGAAAATACGATGTCTTTCTTGGATATGTGGTTAACCCTGTTTTGATGTTACCATGGGACTTATGATTTTAGTTTTGGCACAGCTGGCTTTATGTATGTATTTATGTATGTATGTGGTGCTAGGGATTGAACCCAGGGCCTTGTGCATGCAAGGCAAGCACCCTAACAACTGAGCTATATCCCAAGCCCCACAGCTGGTTTTAATTTGGAAATCTAAGTAAACATCCCCTTCTCAATTTGTAGAAGAAATGGTTATATATTTCAGGAAATGTAGAATTTGTATGATTTTTGAACTTTGGTATAAGGAGTAATAGTCAAGAATACAGATGTAAAGCTATGGTGTTTATCTTAACTCATATTCTCTTATCTATTTGTAAGAGTTTACAAGGGAGTAAAAGCAGAGAATGAGTAATCTCCAAATGAGACTTATAGATAAATGTAGTAAAAAGAGAAGAAGGAAATGGCAAGAAGGAGGAAGGAGGTGTGGCGAGGAGATTACAATTTGGGAGGCATCAGTTTGGAAGTTAAGGTCTAGGTTAGAATCAAGCTCTACTGCTTATTTACTAGATAATCTTGTGCAAAATTTTTTAAAAAGTCTGATTCTGTTTATACCACTATAGATGATATAAACTGATTTATAAGAGTGTTTTAGAGACTGATGTGAAAACCAAATGCGGTATTGAAGGGCAAGTACTTAGCACAGGACTGGAAATTGATGTGCAGCACTTCAGGGACCAGAAAGATAGGAAAAGTCTAACCTGAGGGTGTCAGATTCCTTCCTGAGCTGACAGCCCTTCATTACCCTACCATCTTGCATGTTCAAGTCTTCCATAGCTTTGCCTCTCATCCTGTTTCTTCTTTGAGATCTTTGTAGCAAAGACTCGCCTGCCTAATAATGACCAGTTTTCCTTCTAAAAGACATTTGTGAAAATTACCATCTTAGCTTGAAAACTGTATCTGAAACTGAAGATATATTTCTCAATTGTGTTTTATTGAACAGACTTGCCTGGACCAAAGTAGTTTTATGATTTTTAAATATTGTCTGCTATATGAGCCATACTGTTATTTTCTCTTTTCCCCAATAATCAAGATTTGGTCTTAGAGGTCTGTTGCTTGCCATAATTTTTGTCTTCTTTTCATCTTACTGAGAACCACTTATACAATATAATTAAATTACTCATTGGATTGTGAAAGCCAATAATGTTCATTTAATTGTATTTGCTTTTAGATTTTCCCAGTTACTTCAGCTGAATATATTGTCTATGTAACATTTTCTTAGAAACTGACTAGAAAAACAACCCTTAAAAACTCCATAGCCTATGACTTTTATTTTGTACACAGCACTGCCTAACAACTGGTATTTTCTAGTTGGTCCCAATAAATAATTTAATCCAAGTCATATTTGCTTTGGCTTTCACATACTCACTATATGCATTTACAAAGCCAATTTATATACTCCTAGAGAAAACTAATCTAGTCCTATCATATTGCAATAGTATTTTTTGCATTTTAAAACTATTTTTTTGTATTAGAGAAGTACATGAGTATATTACAATAATATTTTATTGTCTCCTACATAACTTCTGAACTCAAGAAAATTTTCTAAATAACTATCATGAACCAGAACTATAAAGATACATATGTGAAAACAGCAATATCTTATTAGGAGTCACAGGACAATGAAGAACTAAAGAAATTATAATAAGAAGTTATACAAATCTCTTCTGAACTTGGAATGAATTACATGTAACTTCATAAGCTAAAGTGGGGCTGGCTAGAGAAGGGTGCAGACTTGCTTAGAAATAAGGTAACCTGTTTTTTGATTCTTTCCTATTATCTTTCTTTAGCTCATATAAATAGGATTATAGCTCAGGAAATGCTATTTTGGAAGAAGAGTGTCGGTTTAGAAAATGGATGTGCTGTGGCATCTCTCTCTCCAACCCCAACTGTTAATAAGGAGGGAGGGGGCGATTTTCCTACCAAGATAAATAAGGAGAGGAGCAAGACTTCAAAATAAGTAGAGTTCATATACTTACTCTATCACACTCTGCCTGAATGTTGAGCTTCAGAGTTTTGTAGGATGCCCTGTCCCACTCCAGCTATCAGTACAGAAATTAAAATAGTTGTTAAAAAGATCTTATATTTCTAGGAATTGACTGGACAGGCATGGGGGATGTGAAATAGATACTGCTGAAATGGACTCTATGGAAAGTAGGTTCGGACAGGCTTGTTGAAGTCACACCCAGAAAGACTGTGTGTTAGGGAGCCATATGTCTCCAGCAAACCCAAAGCACCTCAAAAGAGAAGGCAGAGGACAAATGCCATCACGTGGACTTTCAATACCCAAGGAGAAGCACATCATACACATTGCACACCTAAGTGGACGTTTACCCCTTTTTTGTTTTCTTTTTCGTTTCTTCCCATTTTTAAAAAATTTTAACTTTGCAATAGGAACCAGTCTATTTAGCACATCAGTATATAAGTGTAATATAGTGCATAAAATATTAAGACAAAGGAAGATTTTTATCTGATTTTCCATCTGGTACCTTTAAATGTAGAAAAATATTTTTCCTTGTGTGGTCAGAAAAATATCAAAAGAGAATGATAGATGGAATTCAGTGTACTAAGCAACTGGGGAGCTATTTGTAGAAAAACAGTATACATGGTCTTTCATTTGATGCTTCTTTCTCTCTGCTCTTTTTGCCTTGTCTATACTACAAGAACCAAAGGAAATTATTTGAGATAACGTAGGACTCAGTACTGGCTATTAGGAAGAAGGCAAAAGCACCATATGAAGGCCAGACATGGGTTTGGGAGGGAGATGTAGAAAATACCTGAAAAAGGGCCCTCAAAAAGAAACTTCTGAATTATTACTATTGTGTAAATTTCCATTTTATAAAATAACAAATCATTTAAATTAATGATGATGGCGATAGTGCTTATACACATTGTCTTTTTTATTTTATAGGTTCTTTTTAGTTATATATGACAATAGAATGGACTTTGATATAATTATACAAGCATGAGGTATATTTTATTCTAATTAGGACCACAATACCTATCCTTCCCCTTTCTTTTCCCAACTCCCCTTCCATCTATTGATCTTTCTGCCATTTACCTGTAGTTATTTTGTTTGTTAAAATTTCTTGATGTACATGATGGTGAGATTCACTGTGGTGTATTCATATATGTACATAGACAACTTATGTCAGATTCACATTATCCAGTGGGATAAGTTGTAATATTTTCCCCATTTCTCTAAGTAGGAAAATCAAAGCCTTAAACAAACTTGCTTATGTTCACAATGCTGGAAAATGGAACAATAAAACATTAATTCAGATGTAAACTCAAATAATTACAGGTAAAGCTTCCTTTAAAATATGTTTATATTATACACACACATATATATTTATATATTTTTATATAGAAAAAATTTCAATTTTTAATTTATATATACTTATATGTATAAATTAAAGTTTGAAATAACAATAGATATTGGGATTTATGTCAAGAGTTTTGTATTAACAGATATTACACAATAAAGCATACAATGCTTTTCTAAATGACAAGTTACATAGTTAACTCTTCTTTTTATTCATCTTTCAAGTGTTACAAATGTGTAACTTATAGAATATTGACATTCAGGGAAAGAACTGCTGTTGCTATATTCATTGTATGTTTTTCCATTTTTATCATAGTGCACTTTTCAAATTCATTTCTTAAAATGTGACATTATCCTTTTAAGTAACCAAGGATTTATATTGTCTCATAATTTATATGTTGTTTTGAAAATAGTAACATATTTTATAAATTAATAAGCACAGGGATATTTATCTGTCTCTAATTAAAGCATGTAAGAAAATTTCACTATAAATGTGTACTAATGTAAAAAATACATATTTATATTACTGTTTTGATATCCTATTGCTAAGAAGTTGAGTTGGATCAAGTTACTTGTATTGACTAAAAAAAGTGCTTTGATGACTACAAAATTCAAAATATACCCTAGAGGAAAATTGCAAAGAAAATTTATTTATTATTCATTTGTTACCTTTTGGTGTCGGAAAGGAGCAATTCTAAGGTTGAAATACTTTGCTAAATCTGCTTTGGAATTTAGAATTTTCTAATAAGAGAATTTTAAAGAGGCATAAAATTTTCAAGTGAACATCCTAATGTGAGACCTTTCCCCTCCCAAACAGCTCTGTCAATTTTCAAAGTTTAGTTGGTCCATTAAAAAAGACTCATCTTTTAAAATACAGGATATGCACTTAATAGAGACAGAGTGCATCACTTGAGAGGCTGTCTCAGGATATTGGTGTCCCTTTTAATCTGTGCTGCCTGACAAAACAGGCACAAAATTCAACACTTGGTTCAACACCATTAGTAGCTCGAGTTGTAGGTAGTATCTAAGCAAAAGAAGCACAAAGTGGGCAGCACAAGCCTTCAACTCACTTTCAGAGAAGAGTACTTCATGCATTTTTCATACTATTTCTCTTCCATAAGATTTTAATGGACTCAAGTATGTCATGTATATAGAACTCATGATAAAATGGAGAGACAGGCAATACATGATTGAGGAAGCTGCAGAAACAGATGAAGTCTTTCAAATGCATCTTCTGAACATAATTTAGTTTAAAAGCGTTTTTGCTAAAAAGCTTTTTAATAGCACAAGGAAATTTATACTATAAAAAGTTTAAAAGGATTATTCATCCCAAACGAATTATTTACGTTTGAAACGAATATTTATAGAGAGCCTCTGAATTAGGCAGCAATCTTTGTCTTTATTTAAACACAATTAACAATATGCAAAATAAGGCAGTGATTTTTAGAAATTATGTGAGCATAAGTATTACTATTGGCAGTCATTTCCATATCTGCACAGTGAGTACATAAAATGAGAAATGACTAACCTGTTATGCTCTTAATTAATGAACACCTGTACACAATGAAAGCATGGCTGATTTTATGGATGCATGAAAATCCAACCAGCCAATTAATGTTCAATTTAAAATTCACACTATTGAAAAGTAGCAGAAAAAACAACTTGTGAGAGGCAAATCATAAAAGCAGAGAAGTTGGATTTTTCTGTGCATGAATATTTTCCAGCATATGTAATGTATTTTTTCCCTTGGGTGCTTAATTTTTATGTGGAAAAAAATCTGAAAATATTTTGTACAGTTATTTGTATTTAATGAAAAAACTTGATCATTTGGAATTCTTTCCTCTCATTTTAAAGGGTCAGACATGATATGCTTAATTGTTGTGATAGTTTATTTTGCTGATAATTATTTTGTTTAATTTGTTAGAAGTCAAATCATATTTTGGTCCAAGTCTATAGATATAGTAAAAAATGGATATAGTTAATCCTGTCTTCTATATACATCTGCCTCTGACCTAGATAATGATATGGATAAGGCTGCCGAAAGGAAAAAGAAAGAATGTTCCCTTTTAAAATAAGACATGTTGAGTACAAGTTCCAGATACCGTTTTATATTCCAAAGGATAGTGAAGACATGACAAAAATCTTCATTTTAATGAACTTTCTCTGAGTTTTACATATTATCATTAAATATGTATGAAAACATTAGTTTTTTTTTCCTTCCTGGATCTAATACCTACTTTGCCACCTTCCCCATTTATGTTTTTATATTACTCTCATCAAAGTATTGATTCATATGTCTCCTTGTGTTCTGTTAGGTGCTATTAGGTACTGTCTTAATATACAATTAAATACAATTTATGTATTTTAATTGTGTATATATGGATACAAATGGTACCCATTTGATACACACAACATGTAATGATCAATTCAGGATAATTAGCATTCAGTGTTCCTAAACATTTATTATTCCTTTGTGTTACAAACCTCTGAACACCTCTTTTATTTTTTATAAAATTAATATAGAATTTTATAGGGTTATAAAATTTATGTTTCAATAGACTTTGTCCAAAGTAATAAAATCTACTAAAAGTTCTTTGTATGGAAATTTCACAGATACACTGATTAATCCATACAATGAATGAATGAATTAATTAATTAATAATCTTAGTAAATTTTTTTTAGTTCCGTGTACATCTACTCTTTCCATGTGATAAGAAAGATAGCTTAATTTACTTTTTGAGTAAAGCTGTTAATTCCTCTTATCTACATTAAAAAAAAACATTTTTTATCAGAGATACTTATTCTAAAAGACCAGAAAAATGCTTTGTTTTCTAAGTCAGAATGCAGATGTGTGTTTATTATACACATAGACTTCAAGTAAGCAATAGGTCAAGGAAGGACTGTGTTTGTATTTGCAAGGTATAATTTATACAGGTTAGGTGGTGAAGGTCAGCATAAAGGAGTTATAAGGAAGTAGGTTATAATTAAAGGAGGATGTTGTCACTGGAGAAAAAGAAGAAAAATCCATTCTGGATTTTGTGGATGTATAGTGTATAAGTATACAATTAGAATTAGAAACTAATTGCTTCGACTTCATGCTAACTTGAAGATGCTATGATGGTTGGTAGAAAATTGCAGCATCCACGTGCCTGTATTTGTGGTCAAAAGGAAAAAAAAGTTTTGAAAACAAGTAAAGTGAAAGCATTATTTTAAAGGAAATGATTTTATGATATCTAGGTAAGTGCATCAGGACAAATTATATTAAGGCAAGCAATAAAGCAATCATGCTTAATTCAACTTGCTTTCAAAGTCAATTCCAACTTTTTAAATTCTTACCTGCCTCATTTGTGCGGATCATCCGAGATGGGGTGCTTGGATCTCCAGTCCCAATTGGATTGGTGGCTACTACACGAAACTCATATTCCACCCAGGGGTTTAAGTCCACTGCCATGGCTGACTCCATATCTCCTGTTATGATTTCTGGGACTATAGAGAGGAATGATATGTTATGTCATTAGGAGGACTATAAAAATACTATAAATGGCATTCAAAGATATCACTATTACTGACATAATCAGCAGGCAGATTCATTCCTCCTCACAACACATGCTTATGGTACCACCTCCAGTGTCAGTAGCAAAATGAAAATCAATTTTCAGGAAATAAGTGCTTGCAAGTGTCAAAGTTTACTGGAGTTTATTAAAATTCTTTACTTATGTTTGGTCGTTATATAACTTGTCATTATCTATACTAAAAATCATTTCATCAACTCTTAACTCGAGATAAGAGACCAAGTCATAAAATAATTTAAGCAAAGAGTTTTTCTTCAATTTCTAAGAAATTTCTTGAGCAGTTTGCCTGTCCTGGTCTGACAAATACATTTTGCTACTTGGTAGTTCCAAGTAGCAAATTAAGAATATAGCTCTCAGTTTTTAAAAACTATTTGTGGGATCTAAGTGGATATTCTCACTTCTTCTCATAGTGACTACATTTTTCATCATATTTTGTACTACATTTATTTTTTTATCAAAAGGTAAAATTGTCAATACAATTACCATGTAGTGAAATACTTTTTATATAGTGTATAAGAACTATTCAGAACTGCTTTTATTGCTCATCTCTGCTCTCTAGGAAATATTGTTAGAACTTATCATGTGAATAAAAAGGGAGATTCTCCATATTCTTATGTGTAAAGATCTTGAGATGATATCAGTCCTTGATTTCTATGTGATGTGTGTGTGTGTGGGGGGGGACAAATGCGAGTGGGGTAAGGCTGTTGATTTGATGATAGTTCAGTTTTACTATAGCAAAGTGGGATTCATTCATCTTGAATTTTGCATGAGAGTCTCTTCTGAAATGTATAGAAAGTTACCAAGTTAGCAGCTCCATGGAAGGTGAGTGAACAGAGCACAGGCTGTATGGCCTGCCTGATAAATCTCACAGAATTGCAGGGCTGATTGTTGTAAGTGGTGACATGAAGAGGTGGGGGAAAACCTTCTCCTCTTATTGCACTGGAAACTGAGCACTGTTCTTGGAGCACAAAGATCTGAGATATAGGAGAAAGGCCACCAATCCATATATTGGGGAAATACTGAGCTACCCTTGCCACACATCAAGGTGGGAACAAGATTCCCAGACACCCTCTCTGGCTCCCTTCTACACTGTCTCACCAACACTTGTCTTGGGTCCACCAGGATTTACCTTGCTGCTTCATTTCATTCTGCTATGGTAGGCAATTTCAGACATCTGCGCCCCTCCACCTTGTTACTTTTATTCTTATCTCCATAGAATTTAGCACACTTGCTTTTCTACGCAGCTCGTGTTCCTCCCTAATTCCTGAAGCTCTTCCACTGTGATCTTTGGAATTCATGATCTGTCAGCAGCAAAATCCCTTCTACACTTAATGTCCTCTCTGAATGTACTGTTCTTCCAATTTCTTACTCTAATAGGAATTGAGGACATTTTGCCCTTCTCAAGGGCTGATTCTCTTAAGATATTGCATAGAAGAATAAACAGCCTCCAAATGCAGATAATGTATGCTTTCTATAAGCAAACAAGTATGCAGGTATTTTTTTTTCCTATAGAAAAACAAAACAAAACAAAAAACAAACAAAAAACTCCCAAAGCTCTTATCACCTTTCCTCTCCTTCTAGTCTTCACTTAGTTTTTCTATTTCTTTTAGAGCAAAAATGTCTTGTTCTGCCTGTGGATTTTTTTCTTTCCATTCTTTCTTGAACCCCCTCCAATCATGCTCTTACTTCCAGCTTTCCACCTTATCTTCTGTCTAGCTTACCAATGGTCTCTGTTATTGAAACTTTAAGGTGAGGTCTCAGTTCCTCATCTTCCTTGACCTGTCATCATCCTTTGACACTATTGATCACTTTCCCTTTTGAAATGCTTTTCACAGCTTAGGTGCCCTCACCTGCCTGACTGTGCCTTATCAGGCTCTGTTGCTAGCATCCCAGTGCCACTCTTCCCCATTTTCTTATTACCTGGTGATCTTATCCAGTCTCATAATTTTAAACACCCTCTCTATGCTGATGACTCCAATATTTTCAGCCATGAATCTCTTGGCTAGACTCCAGACTCATGTTCAATGGCCTATTAGACAATTACACTTGAATAATGTTTTGAAGGACTCATATTAAGGGAATGACAGTTTCTTTCTTACAGATGTAGCCAAAATCTTAGAGCCATTCTGGACACTTTTATTTCTTCCTGTCTGACTCCAATCCCTAAGTAAATTATGGTGTTTATGACCTCAAAATATGTTTATTTCTTCACTCCCCTTTGCAGTAAAACCTAACAATTTTCTGTAATAATTTCTCTCCCTTTCTCTCTTGAATTATTCTTATCAGACGTTATTGCCTACTATGGGACTAAAACTGTTATTATCAAGGTCGCCGATGGTCTTCATATAACTAAAACCAGTGGTCAATTCCAGTACTCATTTGACATGTCAGCCACATTTGAAATATTTACTCTCTTCTGTGATAGTCTCATTTTTTTTCCTTCCAACAAATCACATTATTTTGATATTATTTTCTCCCAATGATTACTTCCTCTCTGTATCCTTTGGCTGATTACCCTTCTCAACAACTTTTTACTATTGGAATATTCCAGGACTGGATTTTCATACTCATTTCTTTAATTTATATTTATTTTCTTTGAGTTGACATGCAACCTTATGGCTTTAAATACAATTTATGTGACAATTTTACAATTTATAACTTTATCCTAAACCTCAAACTTGAGACTCCAAATGTTTCAAATTCTGACCAATTTTATGACTTGTCCTTTGTCACTCTGAAGCAATACCATCTCTCAACAATGATAGCTTCCTAACCAGTGTAGTGCCCCCTCTCCTTACCTGTTTCATAATCTATTTCCAACATAGTTGGAATGAATGTATTAAAAGATAAGACAGGGAATATCAGTTCTCCAGTATTTCTCCATTCTTTCAGGATGCGGGACTGCCAACATCTCTCCAAACTCATCTTCTACCATTTTTCCAAATCTCATTCTGCCCCTGCCTCATTAGTCTTCTGATACTTTCACATTGGTTCGTCCTTCTACTTGGGCTGCTTTCTCCCTTGGTATTGGCATAGCTAAATCCTCATCTCTTTTAAAAGTTCACTCAAATGTACCAACTCCATGAGGCATATGCTGGTCACTCTATTTCAAATTATAACCTCCTGTTGCGAACTGAATTGTGTCCTTCTAAAATTCATATGTTGAATCCTTAACCTCTAGGGTTGCTTTATTTGAAAATGGGGTCTCTAAGGAATGATTAAAGTTTTAAGTAATCACAAAAGGGTGTTCTCTTCTTAGTATGCTTATAAAAAGAGACACCAGAGCATTTGCATGTAAGAGTCTTCATCAGGGAACCAAGTCAGCCAGAAAATTGACCTTGCAATTCCAACTTCCAAAACTGTGAGAAAATACATTTCAGTTCAACATACTCAGTCTGTGGTTTGCTATGGATGCCCACACCAACTAATATACTGCTTTACCAGTGTACTTCTACCATACCATATCAACACAATTTATTTCTTTTCCCACAGCACACATTAAATTCTGACATACTATGCAATTTATATGCTTATTTTGTTTTCTGTTGATTATTTATCCTCACGATGACAGTGCAATTTTTACAAAGGCAGAGATGTTGTTGTTGTTTAGTGTTCATCAATGTATCCTAAATACCTAAAACAGTGATTTTAAAGTTCATTTTATGGTCTTACACACTTTTCAAATACCATGTTAAATGCATATCTTACTGTCAGGAGGTGAGTTTGGGGTTACACGTCCTTGCTGGACAGTGCATTGAAGAAACAGGGGGAATTTAGTTTTAAAATATAAAAAGATGAAAATAATTTTTGGAATAATACAAATATAATGGAAACATCTTAAAAGTGGTCATTAAAATACTATAATGTTTTAAATAATACAATTTATGTTAGATTTTTTTATAAATAGATATATGACTATAAAGGCACCGCACAAGGAATGGGGACAATGGAACACTCCTATATCCGAATTTTCCCGTGGCTTCTTGAATTTATAAAACAAAATTACAAAGAATTTCACAGAACTACGCACCAAGAAAAACTGCATTATCAGACTGGGTGAAATCCAAATAAGGCCTGAAGCTCGACTGAGAGAATTGTCCCAATGTCACTTTTCTGATTTGATAACTGTATTGTGGCTGTGTAAGATTTTATTATTGGGGGAAGGTGGGGAGTGGGTCCGAAGAAACTGTATTATTTTTACAACTTTTATGTAAGTCCAAAATGATTTCAACAAACAAACACGATGTGCTCCCTGTTTGGAAACTAAGAGGAAAGAAAGGTAGCTTGCTTTTTTCAGTTAATAAAAAGAAGCAAACGGTGGTCAATAGTGTATTAAATAATAACAAGATTTCAGAACCTAGAAAAGATCCTAGTGAGATTGTAAACAGATATTAATCATGAGATAAGAAGCTCGGGTTGTGTCTGATTTTGCCTTGGGACTCACCTGTTTTTACAGTTTGCCAGCCCAAGGAAAAGGGGCTGCGAGCCTGCAGGTTATAGGAGGAGATTGGGCTGTGGTTGTCAGCTGCTGGACTCCAGGAGAGTGTGGCTGTGCTGTCGGTGATTTCCTCCACAATTACTATTCCAGGTGGACCTGGGGGACCTGAAGGCAAAAGGCAAAGGGCAAAGCTAAGTACAGCTCATTATGAGGAGCCAGAAGAAATTGTATTGCCAGTGTGGATCTCATCAAACTATATAATCATCTTAATGAAATATGTATTTAGTAATGAAAATTGACAGCAAAAAAATTATGGGATGCAAGTTGGTTTCTAGGATTTCTTCAGGGAATTTAATTATAGATTGGATATTTTTCTGATGTTTTGTGCCTGGAGGCAACTACCAATTAGCATTATGTTTTATAGGAAAAGAAAAAAAATAATTAGAAGCTGATACAGGGTATAAACATCAATATCAACTATAGTTGTTGAAATCTATCACAGCTTACAGAGGTTGCAACAGAGTGATAGTCAATGCTTCCAGAAACAAAAGCAATCCCATTTTCATGTTGAATAAACCTACAGTATATAAAATTGTGATGTGTTCTGTTAAGTATCTTAGACTGTAACAAAAGACAATGAAGGGTTCTGAAGAAATGATAGTATTGATAAGGTAAGGACATCTACCAGAAGTGAGACATGTGTAGAGTTGATGAAAATTTCAAGACTGAAATTAGGTTCTTTTTATTTATCTTTGTGTAAGGCAGTGTAGGTAGTGAATCAGAGGAGGTTAATTCTTTTTTAATCTTGAAAGAATTGCATAGCGTAGTGATGACTAATCTTTACATGAACTTCATCTTTAAAAAGAAACCATGATCTGATTTGAGGAGAAATGTACCATTGTATTATTGACTATAAAATAGTGATTTTAATAGCATTTAAAAATGCACAGCTATTTATATTGTGATAGCTAAAAGCAATGTCAGTTATCTCATTGACATTTTTTTCTGTTTTTTAATGTAGACAATTCAAGTTGCAAGAATGCTTTTATTTTCAATGAAAAAAATTCTACCTTTAAGTGCTTTATTGTTGTTATTTTCTGAACTTGCTACACATGTAGCAAGTTGCTGTCTGGCTTTGGTGATTGGGATGACTGAGAGGTAAGGACTTTACTAGATTGCAAGGAGCTAAGAAATGATTTGGTGCTGAAAAGAATGAGCAGTTAGTGAAGACCTCTGAGACTGTCAACAAGAAAGAAACAATGAGATGGAGAAAGAGTTTAAAAGCCTCATTGGGGCAAATGATGTTTTCAGGATATGAAGGATGAGCATTTTTACCCAGGCTGAGAAGAACCAGCAGCATATGGTAGAGACTAAAGATTTGATAGATATGGACTATTCATCAGAAGGGTGACAGAAAGTTGGGACTGTGGACAGAGTAGTACAGGATAAACTTGAGAGGGAGTAGCAGTTTTTCCTCCAAGAGAGAAGATGGAAGCAACAGGGAAGCCAGTTAACACAGAAAGTCTTTGAGATTGCAAAAGTAAAAAGGCTCATTTTGGAAGGCACTCTTTTTTTTTTTTTTTTTTTTTTTTTCACGAAAGTAGAAAACAAGACTGTCAAGCTGGGGCTGTAGCTCAGTGGTGAAGCGCTTTCCTAGCACTTGTGAGGCCCTGGGTTTAATCCTCAGCACCACATAAAAAATAAATAAATAGAATAAAGGTATGTGGGGGAAAAAGCCTTTTTTTTTTTTTAAGACTATCTCCAGAAGTGAGAGTGATGGGATGAAAATGAGGTGACCCTAGAGAATAACAGGGAAGGGTTGGGATAGGGATATAGTAAAAATGGAAGTGTGCAAAGAAGAGGCTATAAAATGATTTTGGAATAGTACTGGAGTTCAAGTTTGCTTGGAGTATATCATTTTGAAGGGAACTGAGGAACTTGGCAAGGTCTGGAATGCTAGGACCAGGAAAAGAAGAGAAGTTAAGGTTTAAGAGTTTGGCAGAGTTAGTCTTTATCATCAAAGATACTAAAGACATGGGTGACTGTGGAGTCAAGGTAGAGTAGGGGGTAAGGTGAGGCCAGAAAGTGCTGACAGACAAAAAAAAAAGGAGTCAGGAGATGGGATTATTATTGTAGGAAATGTAAGAGTAGTATCATGTCTATGAAGGGAGATTGGCAGAATTTGTTATTATTTCTTGAGAGGTAAAATAGTTTCGAGTGACGATTTGGTTTGCAGGAGAGAAGGGAAGAAAATAACTATTAGGTTGACAAGTTCTAGGGATGTAAAAGTTTGTCTAATGTGTCAGCAGTATCAGTCTTGAAGCCACTAAAATAGTGGTTATGCATATGGTGAGAAAAATAAATGTGATGTAGTTGCTAAAGTTGTTAGACTGTGGTGACAGGAACAAGGGGAACATCTGTAATAACAATATCATGAGAAGAATATTAGTTATAATAATAATACTAATAGCTGTCATACTCTCCTGTACTATATTAAGGAGCTGTACTAAATATTTCCAAACATTAATGTATTCCTAGAGTGGATAATGAACTTTGAAATTATTTAATAAATAATAAATTATTTAGTCAGTATCTTTATGTTAGGTTTGTGGTAGGCACTAGAAATTGGAGTCCATTCTAATGAACTGTTGGTGAATGGCATAACAGATTTGAATGCAGATCTGATTGTAAAATCTGATTTTTAGAAAGAAGAAAGGGGTAATATTCCATTGTGTATATATGCCACATTTTTTATCCATTCATCTATTGAATGGAATCTAGTTGGTTCCATAGTTTAGCTATGGTGAATTGTGCTGCTAAAAACATTGATGAGGCTGTGTCCCTGGAGTATGCTGTTTTTAAGTCCTTTGTGTATAGACTGATTAGAGGGATAGCTGGGTCCAATGGTGGTTCCATTCCCAATTTTCCAAGACCATACTGCTTTCCGTATTTGCTGCACCAATTTGCAGTCCCATCAGCAGTGTATGAGTGTACCTTTTCCCCCACATCCTTGCCAACACTTATTGTTTGTCTTCATAATAGTTGCTGTTCTTACTG
This sequence comes from Urocitellus parryii, assembly GCF_045843805.1. Taxonomy (NCBI): domain Eukaryota; kingdom Metazoa; phylum Chordata; class Mammalia; order Rodentia; family Sciuridae; genus Urocitellus; species Urocitellus parryii. Next base: position 89,012,009 of record NC_135534.1, on the reverse strand, counting down.
GAGTGAGATGAAATCTTAGAGTAGTTTTGATTTGCATTTATTTAATTTCTATTGCATTTGCAGATAAATGGATAGAGTTAGAGAAGCTAATGGTAAGTGAAGTTAGCCAATCCCCCAAAACAAATGCTGAATGTTTTCTCTGATATAAGGAGGCTGATTCATAGTTGGGTAGGGAGAGAGGGAGCATGGGAGGAATGGATAGGGCAGAGGGGTGGGAAGGAAAGGGAGGAGGTATGGGGTTACAAATTGTGATGGAATGTGATGGACATTATTATCCAAAGTACATGTAAAAATACATGAATTGCTGTGAATATACTTTGTATACATCTAGAGAGATGAAAAATTGTGCTCGATAGGTGTAGTAAGAATTATAATGCATTCTGCTGTCATATATAAATAAAAAAATAAAATAAAGAAGAAAGGGGTACAGAGACCCTATCTCCTTTTATTAGTAATCTAGAAAGCAGTTTCCACTGAAAGAAGGAAGGAAAGAAAAAGTGTGTCATAAAGGCACATTTAAATTATGTAGCAGACGGAGATGTCATTTGAAGATAGATTAAAGACTTTGTGGTAGCCTGTGCCCAAGAGGATTACCCTCGCTTCCTTTCCTCCCTTTAGGTGTAACTCATTTCCATTTGACAAGTGGAGCCTCCTCTTTGACCCACCTTGAATCTGGGCTGTCCTGTATGGATCCAATAGATAATGGTAGATGTGACACTGTGTGACTTCTGATATAAGGTCATAGGAAGCTTTGCCTTCACACAGGTCTCCTGGAAGGCATGTTGTGGGAAACAAGTGAAAGTTTGGGACTCCCATTCTCTAAGGAAGTCCAAGTTAACCATGTGGAGGGGCCTATGAAGAGGTAGATACACCCAGCTTGCCTCCAGCTATTCTAGGCATCCCAGCCTAGGCAAAGTGAGGAAAGAGACCTTCAGCTGATGCTGGCATCTGCATGAGAATCCTTAGGCATGAACTGCCTAGCAGTGTCCATTGGCTGCCTAAACCATGAAAGCAAGAAGTAGATGGATTTTTGAAGCTACTAACTTTTGTCACAGCAATGGCTAATTGGAATAGGCTTCAAAATGCCTTGTTTTGACAATTTGCCAACAAATTCATTTATTAAGCTGTTCTGTAGTGTTTCATTTCATATATTCTAATTATTCATCTCTTCAAAGGAAATTTATTAACAACTGCCTATGGGAAGTCTGATGAGAAACACTGAAGAAACAACTATTCAAAAATACACCTTTCTGAGCATTAAATTTCTAAAAATGTTAAGATTGGCTCTTTTAAAAAGTCAAGATATATTTTTAATAACGGGTACTAATTACTATAAAGCTTTGGCTGGAAAAATATGTTCTTGGAAATTTACAACATAATAAAGCTTTAAGTTCTTTTTATTCTATGTGTCTATTTGCCAAAATATGGTCCTTAGCAAAATAATCAGTGACAGGGATAAAAATTTATGTACCCAGGATACTGATTATGGCTGTACAATTATTTATAATTATAAACCATTCTAAACAACTAATTGTCTAATAATCATATAATGTTTAAATTATAAATACTTATGATAAACTATTAGGCTTCCATTAAGCTGTCTAGTATTAAAGGCTATTTAATAACATGCAGAATGTTCATAATTTAATAAGTGAATAAAATGGATTACAGAATTGGATGTAAATATGAATGTTATCAGTTGTAATGTGACAAATATGCAACAGAAATACTGGAGAAAAATAAATCATTACTTGGATATGGGGCTAGATGATTTAAACCTTATTCATATTTGTTTGGGTCTTCTAAGTCTATAATAAGCATATATTGATTCTAAAATTATTTTAAAAATTATTTTAGAGAAAGTTTCTATATTGTGATGTGTTAAGTGTTTTCCTAAGGATATTCAATTTGACTAAACAAACATTCACTGAGTATCTAGTAGTGTGCACCACTGTGAGCAACCACGGGAGGTGGCAAAGGGGAAGTGGTTGCCAAAGGATAAGATGGGGTTTTGGCCATGTGTTAAAATCCAGTGGCAGAGAACCATCTTTCATTAAAAAAATAAAGTGCTTTAGAAATGTATTTCATATCATGGTAATACTTGTTACATTGGTTATAATTATTTTTCTGTAATTTCCACTCAACATGGTACTTGACATATATTAGGTCCTTAAGAAATATTTGCAAATGATAAAGCAGGAAAAGTGAAGGAAGAAGAGGAAGAGTTATATTTTGAATTTGTAATGTTGTATAACTATAAATAAGAAATTTTAAGGGATGGGGTTGTGGCTCAGTGGTAGCATTCTCGCCTCGCAAGTGTGAGGCCCTGGGTTCCATCCTCAGCACCACATGAAAATAAATAAATAAAAATAAAGGTATTGTATCCAACCACAACTAAAAAATAAATATTTCTACAAAGATGTTTTAAAATAAAATATTAGACAAAGATGCTATATAATATTTTTTGTGAAATTATTAGCATAGTGATATTTTTTCATGTTTAAAATGGCAATACTAATGAAAGAATAGCTACCTATGAAGAAAGCAATGTGATTTAATAGTAAGGTTTATTAGAACTTAGAGTTTTATAACCTGTAGATAGATAATTTTTCAAAATCCTGGTAGATATGAAAGATTTGCGAAGAGATTACTGTAATGATACTCCTAAAAAAAAAAAATACTGGTGGTCTTATTTACCTCCTAAAAAATTATACTTTTAAACCATAGTAATAATGAAAATAAACTATCATTATTTCATTTGTCTTGGCTTGTCTATGACGTACTCCTGGGGAAATATTTTTAGATACTATATACTGAGTGCTTCCTTTGTATATTTATAGCTTCCTTTGTATATTTAGGAATGAATTGTACTTACATATTAGTAGTCAATATTTTGTTTTTAATACCTGTTAATAATAGTCCTATTTTTACCATCTTTTGACTTAAACAATCAAGCAATAAAAGTTTTCTTAAAAGCATGTTGACATCTTTGAACATAGATTGGGAGAAACATATCTTACTGGCAACTAATGGTGGCAGCAGTAGTATCTGCATCTGATACAGATGCCATCCATTTAGCAAAAATCTCATTACACGCTATACATAGCTGTAATGATTCAGTGTCAGATGGGCAATAATCTGGAATGTTTTTTTTTCTCCCCAGGGACAATGCTGTTATGTAGAATCAGTAAAATAAATATTTATTGGAAAATAGAAAATTTAGAAAAACAGGCATAGTCTGTTCATATCTTCATGTTGAGCATTACAGAGCAAATGACAGTCCCCAAAACCCTCAGTCAAGGTTCTGCCCAGTACTGCCACCAGATGGCTGGCAGATCTACTCATTCTAGTGACCTAATGTTCAGTTACAAAATTTTCTTTTGTTGAGGAGCCACTGCCTTTTAAAGCTGTAAAGTGAATTAGATACATTTCTCCTCTAACCTCTAACATGGTGATTATCATACTGGAGACCTGAAACAAGGACCTGAGGCTTCATAGACTAATTCATCAGCATTGCAGATTCTCGGAATTTTTAACTTAACTGAAGTCATCTAGGTCAATTATTATTATTTTCAGATAAGGAAGGAGTACCTGAGACAAAATGTCTCAAAGACATTGAAAGTATCTTCCTGCTTTTGGGGGTAAGGATTGGCTATAAAAACATGAAGTAGGGATAGGTTTTTGTCTTGATAACCAGTCACATTAGTCCACTTACTACAGTGTGGTAGCAATGAGCTATGTACTGACTACTTCTGATAATATTGCTGGCACTTCCTATCTACCACTAGTTGTCCACTTAGAGTTCTTGTGGTGTGAGCATCTGACCCTTCACGAAGAACACTGAGGGACCTCCTGCTAATGTTGAGGCTGACTCCCAAGCCGAGAAATATTTCTGGCTTTTTCTCATCTAGATAAGGTCATGTTCTCTGCCTGATTCTAAGACTTACTGATTCAACAAATTTCCCTATTATGAAACATTTATTACCTTCTAAATGTATTCAATTTGTTTTCATGTTTATTTGATTTGAGGGACTCTCCTTGATTTCCTCATGCAGGAATTTTAGAAGTAAAATTAAAGTTTGTTAGAATTCAAAATATTTAATGAAACTTTGTTTCATATCACTTAAAACTGAAGTGAAAATTTGGTACTAAATATGCTGCATTGTTCTAAATTTGTTCTATTCTTAAGCCTGTCAATAATTCTCCAGGGCAGATGTCTTTTCTAAACACATCCAGAAATATGCAGTAGAAAGGAAGGGAGCAGCATGTCAGTTAAAATGGAAGTAAAGTCCTTCAGCTGTCCTTCTAACATGAAATGAAGAGGAGGCTTAGTGACTGTCCAGAACACAGATGAATAAAATCAATAATTCAGACTACAAGGAAATTTTATATATATATATTTTTTTATCATGCATGTAACTCATCTCCAGTGAACCATCCACTACAGAAGTCTACTTTCTATAGACCCAATTGAAAAGGCCATATGTAAACATCAAAATATTTCAATAAAAAGTAATATTTAATCAACAATGTGACTAGATTAACAACTGGTTGTTGAGGTTTCTACCAAATTATGAGGAATTATAGTATGCCCCTATGTAGGAAGTATGGTATTATTGACAGAATATTTTTATGTAAGAAAATATCTCCTGATATACTCTTGACATACTGGGATGGCTAAGTCCAACCCCAGGCAGAATGAAATCATTTCTTCTTTGTCCTCATTGTGTCTCATGAAGCCTGGGTTTTTTCTTGGGTTTATTTACTGTTATAACTTAAGTGAACCTTTCCTAACGTTTTGAATCCTGTCTGTGTAACTTGTCCCTCAGCATGAAATTCTGGCCCCTCCTGACGTTGCCTATTTAACAGCTATTTAGACTTCATATTTCAAATCTCTGCTCAAGTTTCACCTTCTTAGGGAAATCTTTCTGACCACCTTGATAGGTAAATTTACTGTACTTTATGTATTTATTGTACCCATATACTTTTCAGTCATAGTTGAAATAAAAATTGAAATCTTTTTTACTTATGTGATAATTTTATTAATGGGGGCTCTGCTCTTTAGCTTGTAGGTACAAGTGAGCTGGAATTGTGTTCTAAATTTATTTCACTACTGTCTTCCTAGTACCTAGGACACTTCTTAAAACATAGTGTGTTACAATACAGATTTGTAATAAAGGATTGAATAATTTTTATTAACAGATTAGTATAGCTATTGACTTAATATTTGTATATCTTTTCACTGGATATCAAAATATGAAAAAGTATTTCATATTTACAAATTATATAGCACTATTCTAAAAGAACACCCTCTCATATATGTATATATGTTATGGTAGATATATAAATCTCATGTTGCATTTTAATCTTTCTTAAATACCACTAATTAGATACTAACCTGTCTATGGTATATTTCTTTAAAAAAGGAGGAGGAGGCTGTTTGTGTCTTTCAAACTTTGATTTTGATGAGCAATGAAAATGAAATTTCTGGGCTGTTTGTAAAGAAAATGTGAATTTTCTGAGCTTTACCTAAAACTACTGAATTTCAATTTCTATGATTACAGCTTACGAAACTATATTTTGTACAAGATGTATAGGAAATTTTTATGTATGTATTTCAAGAAAAAAATGATCTATAGAATAAAAGAGTTGTACAAAGAATCAGAAAAAAAATTATTATAGTCCTGACTCTTTACTATAAAGGCTTTAGCGCCTTGGGCAGATTTTTGAAACTCATTAAGTCTCAAATTTCTTACATTATATAGAGACGATGATGATACTAGTCTCATTGTGAGTACCATGTAGGGTAACACATGTGAAAAGTGGTAAATGATTGCAATACTAGCATTAACTTGGCCTCTCACTACTTGGTAATTTTGACAATATCAACTTCACAAGGCATTTCTTTCCAATGAAAATAAGAACTCATGTACACATGTGATTTCATCTAAATAAATGTGGAAAGATATGTAACTAATTTGAAAACAACAAAAATGTACTATTAGCAAATTCAATATTTTATTGGGAGGATGGAAATAGGAAAGATGGTAGAATTAATTGGACATAACTTTCTTATATTGTATGTAAATATAAAACCAGTATAACTCCACATCATGTACTACCACAAGAATGGGAAATTATACTCTATGTACATATACATGATAGCAGAGTGTATTTTGGTATAGTATATCTAAACAGAATATGAAGTCTTAGAAAGTTCAGGCAACTCACCTAAAATTGGTACATAATACTACAAAAGTGGGTTCAGATTTGAGTCTCATTTTTATTTGCATTTATAACTTAGTTTTAACTCCTTGTTATTCATTGTCATGTAGCACTATTTCAAATAATTCAGCAAAGACAACACATAGATTTCAGAAGATTAAAAGTTACGAGCAGAGACAAATGATTTTTTTTTCAACTGAGAATGAATTTATAGAAACAGCATGTTAGAGATGAAATGGTCTTTGTGGTTGACTCTCTGTCATTCATTTTACCTGTCCCAGAATTCTGTTGGTAATACCTCTTTTTCCTCCTTCCCATTATCTGGGTTACCCTGATTAGGCTGTCAGTCTTGACACTCTCATCAATCTAGTGATTGGTTTAGACCTAGCTTCCAGAATCAATCAGATCAGGGTAATCTTAGAGCAATGGGTGTTGGTTCAGAAGAAAGAACATGATCTAAACTGGTATGACCAGATGAAGGGGTGGACATTCATTGTATAGTTGGGGGAGAGAGGCTAGTAGCTTCTGTTGCATGTGAACAAGGAAACATTGAGATTCTTTCTTATTCCTGTCAATCAGCCTATTTCATGATATTACATAATAGATGACAGAGCGAAAAGATGGAAGTACCATGGTCTTAAGGAAAAAGTTGATATTCTGAATTGGCCAATTTAACCCGCTTTAACTTTCTGTCATCAGTCTATATATTTCCTATTTTTTCAGACAATTTGAGTTAGGTTTTGTAGTACTTGCAACTGGGAGCATTCTTGGATATAAACAATAGCTCAGAATTCCCTTGGTTTATGAAGGATCAAAACAGCAATGATTCCTTATTTTTATTAAAACTGGTTATATTATTATAAAAAACCTGAAAAGGTTAGTCTTCAAAAGTATCTACTGTAAAGATACAGTTGTTGGAACTGAAAAATGACAAATTGATTGAAAAAAATAAAAACCTATGGAACAGCTGACCAACTGGAAGCAGACAATTGGGTAAATACAAAATTGAAAGGAATTACTAAAATGGACTAAAATTTATCTATAGGATAATGGAAACATCACTTTTGAATAGAGAACTCAGACTCTTTAAAGATAAGAGTGCTATAAACGATGTATTCTTATGATCACAAACATTGACAAAGGATTAGAAATCCAAGAATTTAAAGCAAAATTAAAACCACTCATTTTACAAATCTATGATCAAACATTCTGCGTGTTTCTCTTTGCTATTTTTATTTTAAAAACTAATCATGAAAGAATCTGCTGTAGAAGGACAAAGACAAAATGTCTACTTGACAGCTTTGAGAGGTGAAGGCTGAGCAGAGGACAGCTGAGACTTACGTTCTCATGCCATTTTCTAGCAATATGACTTGAGAATAAACTTTGCATCTCAGAGGAATGGCAAGTTCATTAGATGTGGAGGCTGGCAGGATGAGTTTTTCAGCAAAGATTCCAAGAAAACAGTTGCTATGGACTAATGTTTCAAGATAGAAAAGGGGATTTGTGTGTGTGTGTGTGTGTGTGTGTGTGTGTGTGTGTGTGTGTGTGCAGGGGGTGGGGTGGGGGAGTGAATAAGCAAACAAATATGCCCAAAGACTGAAAATTTCAAACTATTTTGAATAGAGTCAGAAGATAGCTTAAGTTCAATCAGAGTAGCAGGATTTATAAAGGTGGAGAAAAGTAGGCTGGGAAAGGCAATATTAGGGCAGTGAGTTTGAACTTAATTATGCAGGTAGTGAAGAACCAGGAAATGTTTCTGAACTGGAGGTGGGAGCCCTTATAGAGAGGATTTTAGAGTAGAATGAAAGAATATTCTAAAATTTCAGGCTTGAATAAATTGGTATAATTGAGAGGGTAACTAGAGGAGTTTTTCTGAAGGTTTCTTTTTTTTTCAATTTAAAGCAATTAAGTTTAAGTAGAATAAATTCTGATGACATTGGAATGCAGAAGTGGTAGGATGCTAGTTTGGAGCCAGAAGAGAGTTGAAATTTCAAGAATAGTCATTCTGGGCAATGTGATGAAGAGTCAAACATGAACAGTGATATTACTGACCAGTATTGAGAATGAAAATGAAGTAAAATCTAGTGATGTTACAGGGACTGAGTTAATAACTATTTCATTTAGATTCTTTATCCCTTATGTCTGCTAATAATGAAAAACAGGAGATACAGATTAAAAATAGACATGAGAGACATCAAAGAAGTTGGGAATTTCAGGTAGGAATTGAGTTAGGTGTAGCTGGTGACCACTGGAATAAAAGGAAATCCAAGTAAAAGAGGAAGACTCAATAAAGCGGGGAGATGGGCTGAGGTTGTAGCCTATTGGTGGAGCGCTTGCTTGCCTAGAACATGTGAAGCACTGGGTTCGATCCTCAGCACCACATAAAAATAAATAAAGGCATTGTGTTCATGTACAACTAAAAAAAAAAAAGATGGGGAGGCACCTACTGTAGTGGATTAAAGGAAGCTGTTAGAGGTTTCATGTCTCAATTGTGATATTAATATACACATGGCAAGTTAGACCTAATGTAGGTCCCCCATAGCTGCAAATAGGGGAAAGGAGTAGGGTGCTGGCCCTTAGTTGGTTGATATAGTAAATAATTTTTTAAAACTCCGTTATTGAACTTATAATTTTAGAGGAACACATAGTCTTTTATTTAGCTTTCCTGTTTTATTTATCATATACTCCAAGTATCCAGAATTCTGTGTGTGAATCATTCTTAGCCATTTGCATTTAGTTTTTATTTTTTTTAGCTTTTAATTGTGCAATATATTTATACATAATAGAGGAATTCACCATATCATATTTATACAAGTGCATAACATAATTTGATCACATTTCTCTGGTTCCAATTTAAATCAATAGTTCTTATGAGAATGAGTATGTGTGTATGTATGTGTGTTTTAAGAATTGAGTGGAAAGTAGAATGGAACTATGAAAAAAAGTCTGAAGGACTTACAGGGAGTGTTAAACTTCAAAGAGAATTCCCGAAAACTCTCACCACAGCATTTTTATGTATTTCACTGTATCTGTGCCTATACTTTATTGACATAGGATGTGGCAATATGTGTAATATTAAATGTCTGTTACTATTGTTTATTCAATTATTATGCTATCTTCTCTCCATTCTTCCCTATTTATCTCACGGGTAAAATTTAATCTCTTTGGGGGAAAGTATTCCATATTAATTCACTCATACATTTAATTATTTGTTCAATAGTATTGAGAAACATTGCCCTGTGTTGAACCCTGGGGCTAAGGGAGCAAATGGGAAGGAAGTTTCCCACTCTTATGACATCTACAATTATGGTGAGGAAAAGGAAGTAAATAAATGAATGAGATCATTTTAGATGGTAATAAATGCAATGAAGAAAGCAAAATGAAGTGAGCATCAGGTGTTAGGGGACACATTAGAGAAAGCCGAGGAATAAATAAAAAGAGCCATGCAAAGATAATGAACACTTTTGGGGGGATAAAATTCCTAATTACTAATGAGTGCGTCATGTCAGAAGAACAGAAAACTGGTGTGGTTACAGAATGGTTAAGTAAGAGGAGGGAGAAAGATGATAATGTTGGAAATATCAACTGATGCCATATAATAGAGGGATTTGAAGGTAAGAGTAAGAAATTTAGATCTTAGAATAAGAGGGACTTGGAAGTCATTGGATAGCATAGGGGAAAGCCAAGGGAATAAAGTCTTGAAAACCAAGGAGAAAAAGTCTGCTGGAATCCCTCAGAGGCTGTAGAAAGCCTTTGTTCAAAATCTTTTAAAATTGTTAAAAAAAAAAAGTGTGCGTTTTTTCTTTTCCATAGGGCTTTGTAACAAACGTCAACTGTGATGGTTCATCAAGTCACTTTTGGAAGATGGTATTATCAAAAAGTAGATGTCAGTAGATGTCGGTGACATTGGCCCTCCCTGAGGATTCTTTGGTTGCTGGTCTCTTGCAATCTTACTTAGAACATGATGATTCTTCTATTAGTAGGCAAAAATTTTTTAAAAAAGATATCACCCACTCCCCTCACACCAGTCTTATAAGACTAGAAATTAATGCATTATTCCGAAGTTTAATTTTATAACATGCAGTTGTCACTGGAAGGCTGGATTCTGAGTCAGGATATAAGGAGCTATGTGATTGATTCAGACTAGTGAGTTGTAAGATAAAATGACTCGTGTCATTTTTGACTGAAGCATTGAATTGCCAATGTAACAGTCTCCAGAACATCATGTTTAAAATGTTTATTAAAGAATTTTCTTGTTTCATTTTTAGAGAAATACAAACACTTCCTGGTCAATTATCACAAACATCAGGTGAAAGGTAAATTAACGAACAATTCCAGGAGGTGAAGTAGGCATAAATATTTAATGTAGTTTTACATGAGTTGAGTTGAACACACTTTATTCCAATATAAAAGTAATACTGTCCATCCATCGAGGGTGATCTTTCTGAAATGGAAAATAGATATTTTGAATCTATTGTACAAACTGTCAAGAATAATTAAAAATATTCAACTTGTTTATTTAAAAGCTCAAGCAATCCACATGTTATTCTGAAATTTATTTATTAAACTAGGATTACATAAATTCTAAGAACAGATCAGTAAAGAAATCCTGTAGGAAAGTTCCATATGAGGTGCTAAAATATGCAAGGTACCATGTTTCTGCACAGCTTTCTATAAATCCAATGTTGGGTTGCTGTGTATGGCTCATTATGATTCTCAATGCAGATTAAGAAAATCATGGAAATGAGTAATTTATAGATATCCCTGTGATTTACTTTCACAAACATACTATGAAAGAAATTTGGAATTATTGTTCTCCTTGAAAAACTAGGGCAACACATTTATAAGGCCATTTTCCTTAGGATAAGTATACACTTGACAATACTATGGACTAAACTCTAAGTGGGACACTGGATTTAATGTTTTTTTTCCTAAAGTATAAATTTTTACTTGTTCTCACTTATTTAGATTTTCTTTCATATTTTTTTTCTGGAAAGCAACATGAAATCATATTTTTCATGGTCTTAGAAATGAACAAGAGTTGACAAACATGTATCCAGGATCTGTAATTTCATATTTTTACTAATTAAACAAATCAGTAGTCCTCAAATGACTTAAAAAAGAAGAAGAAATATTACTCCCTGGGTGCTTAACTTATCCAAAAATGACTAAGCCATAATGGAGGGAGGGCTGTCTCATTTTTCTTAGGTGACTGCTGGTTTATACTCTCAGGATTTTGGTATGCAACTGTAGAAAGAGCATTTACCATTAGATCTCAAATCATGCTAAAAGATGGCTATTTTCATATGGTGATAGTAATCTTGGTAAAATCCTGATGCCACCATAGAACTCATTTGGAGAAATGAAGACATAAGATCTTCAGATGCACTTCAATAGAGCAGTCTTCAGACTGCATAATCTGAAACAGATGTTCCCTATAACAGATGGATTACAGGAAGAGTCTGTTCACTGGGTATGATCAATGTTGCTTTTTAGCTTGACAACATTCTGTGAGATGAGGTTTTGATGTGAGTATATGAGCATTATTTCACTGATACACATATCAGGTGATAAAATGTTTATAACAGTGATTAGGTATTAAAAATGAAGTTTACTAATAATAGGTTTATTTCTTGAGTTGGCATAAAAGAAATAATTATATGAACCAATAACCTCCTGAACAAAACATGTAATTTAAACAGACTTGCTTTATGCCACAGTTTTCTGTGATTAATGAACACTTAACCAAATCAGAATGCTGTCAAAAGAGAATGCTGGCACTTCTGGTGTAGATAATTATGTGATTTTCAAATTTAAAAAATCCTCTTTCTTTGTGATTTTATATTTTTGACCAAGAAGGCTTTAAAATTTAAGATATAATTCAAGAGAAATGTCAAAGTCACTCATTCTATTTGGTTTCATTTTTTTTAAATATGAGTATTTTGTGTCAATTCCATTTCACATTTACTTTGAAGCCTTTTAGTTTTCTTGGAGGTGGTGAGAAAGGCATTCTGCTAATTTTTACATTGCTTCCTTGCCCACTCAACTGAAGGTATGGGGATATTTTATGCAAACACTCCTGGTATGAATATTAATATCTTAAGAATATGTATACATTTAACTGTTTCTTAGTTGTGTTTTATTGTAAACGTATTTGAAACACTGCAGACAGGAAGGAGATGATGTCAAAATGCCTTCTATCACTGAACAGGGTGAACAAAACAATCAGAATACTATTGGCTATTCAGTCAATAGATAATGAATTAGGGTCTCCCTTTAAATGTAGACCATTTTCCTGACCACACAAACCATGAATAGCAATGGTTCAACTCCTTAATCCTAAAGATAAGGAAAATGAAAATTCTTCCTAAAATTAAGACTTTCAATAATATCTATAATTTACAGAGAAGCATTCTATTATTTGAAATTTCATTCTCTTATTTAAAATAGCAAATTAAATATTATTATCCTCCCTTTTATATGAGGAGGCTAAATCCAAAAGAAGTCAAATAACTCATCCATGGTATGCTTTACTGTCCAGAGTGAGACAAATCCTGGCCCGGGGCAGTTTTCTAATGTGACCATGTGTTGGTTGGGTCAACATATTATTATAGGGATTTTAAACAATTTGAGTTGTTTTTAAATTATGCTATTGAGATTCAATTAACATGTACTGAATACCAGCTCTGAATTAGGTCCAGTGCTCAAGCAGATATAAGACTTTTTCCCCCCCAAATTTAGCATAAATACAGCCAACCTTTCTCCACTAGTTTTTGTCAACATATAACCTGAGATAGAACACTGTATCTCATCTTTGCAGTGCCTACACTTTTGAAGCTAATAGAGGTTATTCTCTATTTTAATGAATTGTTCTTTTCTGAAGCTAGGAGCTAGTTTTTCATTTTTCCCTGTTTCAAGGCATCTCAGCAGATCTGCATGTTTCTAAAGGAAAAAAAAATGCTTATCTACTTAACAGAGAGAGTAGAAACCTACTTACTCATGACTGCCAATCATTATATGTTATGTGTCAAATTAGATTTTTCCCATACTTGCTAAGCAGTAATGTAAATACATTTTAATTTTAAAAAAGTTAAAAAACACCTTTTCTTTGAACGATTTTACCAAGAGCAAGTAATATTTTTTCTTGGCATTTATAGACATCATCTGGTGTTCAGTCTCCCCTACCCACCCCCCACACACTCTTTCACCTCACTTGCTCTAACTCATTAGAGAGCTAATTGTCTTTGTAATTCCAAATTAAGGAGTACTTAGTGAAACGAAGACATTACCTTTGCCAGGTGTTTGGGAGGACAAAATTCAATCTGCAGTAAAAGTCAAGAGAAGTTTCTTCTGATCAGTGCTAGTCCTTTTTGTCTTCAATACTTGGATTTTGTATTGTTCAATGAAGAATATGAGACCAGGCTACATAATGTATAGTGTTACCTAAAATCAAGAAAACAATTAAAAATTGAGTATCTTGGAACATAGACTAAAATCAAACAAAATTTCTTAATAGGGACTGAAGTAAACTTACCAATTTTCCCTTTATTCTTGAAGATGTGACCTGTCATTGGTTGACACTCAAAACTTCTACTTGGAGCTTGGCTCTTGGTGACCACATTAGGGTTATCAAAAATGGGCTGTACAGTATGAATATGCTCTATAAGACCTTATGTTTCAGGTTTCACAAAATACTACTCAAACTTAAAAACCACACTAGAACAGTATAGGTGACAGTCACAGGAAATAGAATGTATTCAGAAAAAAAAAACAGGTCAGTTTTACATGTGATTGGCAATTGGGTAGTCATGTCTATACAAAGTATATGAAAAGTGAATAAATAGGATGATTCCCCCCCCAAACTTTTCAAACAAACAAATTAATAGATAGATACAAATTCCTTTCTATATTTTGCTTATGGAATATTGGTGTTGTTAAAACCATCTTATTTAATGTTAAAGACTGTTTTGTTTTTATGACTCATGGTATAATTTACCTATACTTGGGCAGGAAACACATCTAAGTGTTGAAAGAACTGTAGCAGTTGGAGTGAATATCAAGTACTTTCTAAAGCACCTGGGAGTTTTGTTCTTGCCTCATAATTGTAGGGTTTGCAAGAAAGTTTAAAATGAGAGAATAAAAAGCAACCATACAGAAAGAGATCTATTATTTATAGGTGCTTAATGTTTCCAAAGGTGTCTTGTGCAGAAGTGATTGTTTGTTTCTGTTGAAACCCCAGGGCATCTACATAAAAAGCTCTACAAGATTCTGAAAAAAAAACCAGTCGTTTGAATTTAAAATTTTAGATGATAGGCAAGATGTGGGGTAAGAAGTCCAGACAGTAAGGTTAGTGACTATTCACATCAAGATGTAGAATAAAGTGGTGCCCAATGATGCCATCTGTGATCACATGGGCAAAGATTAGGTACTTCAGAAGATTAGAGAATGTGAGGCCTTCAAACAGGTGAATGGGCACGAAAAAGTGCTGCATTTGCAAACTTATATGGAGTTACTGTTCTTCTCTTTCTTGGTTCAGTCATTGCATTTCCTGTAAGATTCTGCCAGCCTTTCATCTCTTTGATAAAAATTCCAACTACTAGGCAAAGCTTGTCACTCCATCCTGGTTTCTTACTATAGTCCTTTCTTCTTTTGTGCCCTCCTCCCTCTTTCCCTCTCTTTCTTGTCTTCCACAGTTATTAATATTTCAGGAATTATAATGTATCAGGAACTGAGAGAATATACAGGACACAATGTTGAAGAGATAGAAATGACCTGACACTTGACAGGGAAAGAGGTACAAAATACTAGCTCAAAGCCAGCCCATCTGGGCTCTCCTCACTATTCTTTATCTGTCAGGGTGACATTCAATAAGTTCCTAAACCTCTCTGTGTCTTGATTTCCTTACCTGCAGATTAGAACTAAAAGTAGTACCTCTCTCACATTGTGTCCACATAACATGCTAAATGGATGAAGTGAAATAATTCATATGGAGTCTTTAACACAATGCTTGACATTTGGAGGAACTTAATAAACGTTAGCTGAATTTTAAAATAATTATTACTAATAGGGCTTATAGTCAGAGAGCAAACCATGCTGCCCATATACTGGTAAGAGCATTACTCATATTGTGATGTAAAAAGACATGTTCCTCCATATCATACGTTGTCCATGGTTAGCTGGTTAGCTCTGTGCCTGCCACACATTGAATGCTCTATAAATGTTTGATGAATATGTACTGATTGAAGAATGAGTGAGGTTCAAATAAAACTACCTGCCCAAAGTCATTCTGTAAGAGATATGTGTGTGGGGGGGAGTCTCTGACTTTAAATCTTCTGATTTTCTTAAGATTATGCACTGCCTTCACACAATATTGCTTGCCTCTCCACCTGCTGTAATTTGGTTATTACATTCATCATCCATGGAATTTACCCTTGCCAAGTTTATCAGTGACTTCAGAATCACTCTATTCAGTGGTATATATTATTTCTTATTTTACTTGTTTTGTTTACTCTGTTGCATGGGAATTATCTTCTCTCTCTGTTTAAATGATATGATTTATTTGGATTTTTCTCCTAGTATCTGTCACTGGCAGCCATTTCACAATCTCCTTTGCAAATCTCTCCTCCTCTTTATCATGATACTTCAGTACTTCCCAGGATTTTATTACCAGCATTTCCCTTATTTTTCACATGCTACTTTGTAATTTCATTCCCTTTTGACTCTAATATGCTGACAGTGCCCAAATCTACATATCAACTCCAATGTTTCTCTTCTGACCTCCACAGGCACAAACCTATTTGCTTATGGAGATTTGTCTCTGGAGAGCCTCAACTTAAATGCTGTTCATTTACTTAGCATTCACTTTTCTCAGAGTCTTCCTGATGACGTGAATCTGATCAATCTGATCATGATCATGAGTAATGATTGTTTTCTTGGGTTGGGGCACATAGTTTATCATATAAACCAGGGCAGCTTTCAAAGTGAGGATGCCTCATAACCAAATACTCTGACACTCTAAGTATGACTTGGAACTGCCTTAGTCTGACCCAAGGAGGGGATCTGCCTCCCATTGATCATCTAAGCATTAAAACTGGCCTTCATCTTTGCTTCCTCTTTCTTCTTTAGCATAGTCAATAGGTTGTCAGTTTCTGTAGATTTTATCTCCATACTATCTTTTGGGTCTATACCTCCTTTTCCCTCCCCTTATTTTCTTTTCCCAGGCCCTTGTTATTTCTCACCAGAATTACTGTACTGTGCCCTACTTATTCGCAAGCCACTGATCTGTAAAGCACTCTCTGAGGTTGTCCAAAGGATCTTCCTTTAGAGCATATCTGATCATGTTCCTTTCCTGATTGATCCTTAAGTTTTAGCATAAAAGTTCCTTTTCATGGCATCGGAAAGCATTCATACACAATTCTATCTTACCATTTCTTCCTGTTGCATTCTAGAACTTTCCTGGTATAATGTAGGTACTCATTAAACAATGAACCCTACACACCAGGAATTTGCCTCAAGGTTACATAAATGGGAAGTGACAGTATTTTTGTATTATGATGTCTGCATAAGGAAAATAGGAGCTATCAGTGGAACGAATTACAGAGTGAAATGTGATTACCTTAAACTTTTGACTCAAAATATTGATGATATAAAACCTCAGAATTTTTCTCAAAATGAGTAACGTCGCAATCTTTGTTTCAAAATGCTGCCATCAAGAAACTTGAGAAAATCTGTCAGTTGATGTAAATACCAGTGTCTAAAAGAGAGGTTGGCTTCTTCCAGCAGGCACTTAGTATTTGTTGAGTGAACTAAATGCAAAAGATTCAGTCTTCATCAGTGTGTTGCCTGTATACAATGATAATTCATTTATTTGCTCTTATTGTATTTGCAGATATACATGTATGTGCATGAAAACTACTTCAATCATTTTGGTCATTCAGGTCACTTCAGTTAACTGTAATTTGAATCATCCAAACTAAAGTGGTGTAGGGAATCCAAATACCTGATTATCAAAATATGTTACCTTTTTAGTCGTTTGTTAAAAAGTTCTAAATAAGCAAACAACCACATACAAAGTGAAAGACAAATGAAACTAAACTGCTGTTCAATGTCTAAAAGAAATTTTATAGTTGTCAAGCAAACCAGTTTATGTAGACAGAGAATAAGCTAGTAAAAGAAGTGATTTGTTTAAGCTGTTTAAATTATCAAATTCTTGTGTAATAGTGAACTAATACTTCCACAGTGGTATAGGATAGTCCAATAAGACATTGCGTTAGGGAGATTAATTTTCTTTAAGAGGGTGATACCTCTATTTTAAAGTACTGTTATTTTGGTTTTTGGTGCTGAGGATCAACCCAAGGCCCTCATACATGCTAGACAAGTGCTCTATCCCTGAGCCACATTCCCAGCCCTGTTTTAAAGTTTTTTTTTAAAATCAACTACATAACATACATTTTCAAATAATTTATGTTTAGAGAAAAATATGTTATTAATATTAACTAAGACTAAATTACACAGAAAACATTAGTCAGTGTCCTTTGATCTCTAAATACCAACATATTGGCAAACCCAGCTCTGCTTTAAGTAACTATTAGCTTTTTTCTTATTTGTGAAAGACTCTTGAGTCCAGGTCATAACTCTATCATATAAAGGCCCAGGAATTTTCCAAGTATAATAAGCTCATTGTATGTTAAATAAATATATAATTAGGAAATAAAAACTGTTCACAGTCCATTTTCCAAAGATGCTTATGTAAATACATGTGCCTTTTTAAAGCTTGGAAGCTTTCGGAAGTGGCAAGGTACCAAAAATGGACAGGTATGTCAAGTTAGAATCTGCATAAATCATAAGATTAGTGCTGTGAGATGTGAAGATAGAGAACATAAGTGCAGCTTTAATTCTTAAATCAATTAGTATGTTAGAGGTACATTGTTTTCACCAAGTTTTAGTTTCTCATTGTATTTCTGAAACTGATCATACATGCATTTTTCCAAGGGCAAAAAGAAAATTCTCAAATATTCCCTTTTTGCTAGTGAGAATCACAAGAAAAGAGAACACAAAGAGAATTTGTATAGTATTTAATCATGGGTTACCAAATTTTGGTTTCTATTCTGGTAGAAACTGGTATCTTTAGATATTTTTCAACTATTTGAAGACAAAATCATTTAAATTGGCATTAAATTGTCTAGTTTGGTAGTTTCATCTACCTTAGCATAGGTTTTTTAGAGTTAAAATTGAAATATAAATATTTAAAGACAGCATAATCAAAACATGGCTTTTTGGGTGAAATAACTGTGTGTGTGTGCGTGTGTGTGTGTGTGTGTGTGTAAAAGCTCACAAAAACTTGTGATAAAAGGTTCAGTACTCTAATTTTATAAATGAGAAAACTTCTGTTTTCTATAATTTATTCCTTCCCCCTGCTAAAGTTTTTGTTGTTGCTGTTCTATAGAGGAATACCTAATTTAACAGCTATGGAGGCCACTAATCTTATAGTTTCAGGGGGCCCTGTGCTTTGATTAATGTCTTACTATGCTAAAATTTTTACTGATTTTTAAGAAGTAGCCTCACATTTTCATTTTGTACTGAGCTCCTCCAATTGTGCATATGGACCCACTGCAGACTTATTTTCATAATCTCTTACTATGTCCCTGAAACTTACCTGGAGGCACTTCTCTGGTCTTTCTCACCCCACTTACAAAAATATCTCTCATTCTCTAGTAGACTAGAAAATGTTGAGCTTCCTAAAGTTTCTTCATATTTTTGATCTGAGTGTTGACATTAGTGCAGGATGAAGAGCCAGGTGCTAAATGAATGGATAAATGAAAAGATGAACAGCAATTTATAAACAAATGCCTGTTGACTTATTTCTTTGGCAAAAAAAGTCAAACTTTTAATGGCTTCAAGTTTGTGCTGAAAAGTGACTAGGTGGTTTAGGAAAGATTAGACCAAAAATTTTCAAGGAAGAAATTCTTGGAAAGAATGAGTGGACTTGAATTGATTGGAAAGGTAGAGAAAATTAGACTGACAGGTAGAACTCTGCTAGGAATAAGAAGTGATGGAGTGGAGTTAGAGGCAGAGGGCTAAAAGCAGTTAGAGATCTCCCAGCAGTTTGCATCCCAAGGAGGATTCATTCTTTTCAAATTCAAGTAAATTCATGTTGGATTCATCTTGTAAGTTGTGATACAGGAAATAAAAACAGTCTAAGTTGAGGAAAGGCTGTGTGTTCAGAGGAAACTTAGAGATTACTGATTCTTCTTTGATTATTCTCAGAGTTTCTAGACCTAATGTTTTGTATTAAGAATAAGAATTATAAGGATATTTGAAGAGTGAATTTCTTATTGCTTCCTCTGCCTCTGAACAGAATAGAAAGAACTCAAGCTCTGGCTCCCACTTAGCCTAGCTTAGTTAAGCACATTTTATTCTTTAAACCATGATAGTTTTCTACCCTTCTAGTTGCTTTGGGAAACACATTTCTGACATTGATTTCTATGAAATAATATAACAAAAAAATGAACACTCCTTTCTCTAGAATCTTTTAAATTGTGTTTGATCACTTCTTATATTGCTTGAGAATATCAATTCTTTACAAATGTGTATCCCCTTCAGGGATAAATTTTTACTAATATCTCTGGATGGCTTATCTTCCTTTCCCTGGGTAACATGATACAGTCACCTATGGCACTGTCTACCCTTGCTTTCTCTGTTGTTGTTATAGCATACTTAAATAAGTGCTTGAAATTGTACGCAGATATACAGGTGCAGCTTTAATTTCTTTTTATATCCAGAAGAAGATTCTTGTCAGATGTTCATTCACTCTCGTATGGCTCTCCAGATTGTGCATGGTGCTATGATAATGCTGGCTCACAGGGTGCTAAGTTTGTGAAAGCAAGTGATTTTATGCTTCAGCTGATTATTTATGGAAAATTCAATTTTTAGATAATGATGATAATGGTGGAAGACAGGTGAATAATAGCACTGACATCCAAAAGCAAAATAAAGAAAAAGTGTGAACAATCATTTGAGGGAAAGATAGCCCTTAAGATACTTTATGGGGAGAGTAGCATGGAACACTCAATTCTAAACAAGCAATGGGGAGGTCATGTCCTCCCCCCACTGAATGCCAATTTAGTGTGCTGGTGTGGCCAGATAAGAAGTGCAGGCTTTGGTAAGATGAACAAAAGAATGTTATAGTCAATCTTCAATTGGAGAGAAAAACAACAAAAAGGAGCTTCTTTCTATCTAGAAGAGGAGAATATAGATATATTCCCCTGGTATTTCTACTGAAATAGAATCACAAGAATGTATTCCTCGCCAGCCAATTATTTTCCAAGTATGATCAACATTGAATGAAGTGAACTGCTCGCTCTAACCAGTGTATTCTACAAACAGATGGTTGGAGTTTTCTTTACTGTTCCCATCTTCCTCTGATTCACATTTGAATAACTGTGTTTTAAAGATTCTGATGCTAAAATTGTAGCAGTTATTTAAAAAGCTTAATCCAGAGTGTTCAAGCTTTGCTCCTGCAGGCCTCCTCTAGAACATTGCCCTCAGTTTACAACTGAGGAGATTGGAGGAGAGGGAGAAAAAAAGCTTGGCCAAGTAAAACTATTTTGAGTGTATATTTTGCAAGTCAATATTAAAAACAGCAACATTCAAGAATCTAAGTTCCTTCAATTATTAAGAGCTGTTAAATTTAATAATATTGTTAATAAAAACACCAGAACTCTTTAGTTTAGTTTTTAAATTTGTCTGAGAGTGGCCAGGCAGAAGAAGAAATCTATTTTTTCCTAATTTTGAAAAAAGTAGTGCAAGTATATAATCGAAAATTGGCAACTTGATCAAACTCACTTCAAGGGAAAGCTTGAGCTGAATGCTACATGAATATTCAGACAATAGCAACCTGTTTGAAATTGCTATTGGGTATAATTCCAAAATTTATGCATTTTATCATCTCCTAGGCATAAAGCCAAAGGCTAAAAGAGCAGAACATGAAAAAGTTGAACTTGAATTATGTTCTAAACCCTGTTGAGTTTAATTTTACTTACAAAGCAGAATGTTAGTTTGCCACTTGAATTTGCCCCTTATAGTCCTGTAAAAATACCTGGTTTCTTGTTATCAGTCTCTAAATTGCAGTATTCATTTGGAAAGCTCCAATTTTAGGAGCATCATTTTAAATTACTAGGCAAGTGCATACAATAAATACACATAATCTAAGACATACTGCAGCAAGAGAAGGCAATTCTATAAATTAGAGTACTGGGTGGTTTGCAGTTCCACGAGCCTTGTAATGTCGAAGGCACTAGGGGAAATTTTTAGTGGAATGAAATGTATTGAAAAAATGAGCACTTTAAAAAGTTGGTGTTTCATACTGTCATACAATACACATTCTTGATGTAAATTTGGAGAAAATATTGAAACTGCTTTCTGAACAGAAACACACAAAAAATTGAATAAGTGCTATTCAGATATATACTTTTTAAAGCATTTTTCTTGAACCAATAATAGATGCACTACCAAAAATCAGTAAACAGTTGGTGATACAACGAAGGGATGATTAAGTTCACTGTATGCCCTTGTGTCTACCATACAAAAGTTTTTGTAATCATTCTTAAAAATAATTCTAAAATACTTCAGATGTATGTAAAGTCAGTTAATCTAAAACATAATTTCTTCCTATAGATTATAAAATTGTTACTTGTAGACAACGTACAAGAAATCTAAGCATGCAATACTCATGTCACTCAAAATATGTTTGAACAAAATCGAAGAGGCACTGGGTAGTCTTCTGGTAATATTCTAGTCCTTATAGTTATCTGGTGTTCTTGTATTGGACACATGTACACTTATGAATTTAGAAAATGCCTGTAGATATATTGTACTTGAATATAAAGCTAAAAGAAAAGGAAGGATGGAAGGAAAGAGGGATGGAAGGATGGAAAGAAGAAAAAAAGTGAAAGGAGAAAGGAAGGAAAATAGAAGTATGCTAAGATCTGCTTTTCTCATACTGGGGGACACTGTGCAAAACGAAATGAGTGTTCTGGTCATTTACTTAATTGAAATAAGACCTAGCTTCCGAGGATTGCAGAATTTGATGATCTGGCTTTTAATTGGAAACCACTTGACTGTCTTTTCTACACAGGGAGTCAGTATGTTGACATTTTCAGACTTTTAAAACATCCCTGTCACTTAACAATTGTAAATGTCACCATCTTACACATGCAGTTTTTCTGTTTTGGGAAGCCAGATTTAGAAGTTAGTGGAGGAAAAGCAAATTCCACTAGCTTTGCATTTGTAAAACACACAAACACAGTTTTATTTTTTTCTCTATAGTCCAATAATTGTCTTAGTATCTCTACTATTTCGAGTTTATGCTTGGCAGTAAGTTGGTTTGACACTCAGTGATCACTTATTGCTAAGAGTGTTTTTGGACCCTGAATTTGGATCTGTAGGTTTCGTCTGTTACTGAGGAACAGTTTTCCATGTAATCTCTTCAAAGGCAAAAGGTTAAGCAAAATGACATATATTGTAAAATTGAAAGTAAAATGCATAGTACTGATGTGCTCAAAGTCCATGCATTTAAATTCCTTTGTATGATAATTTATGGTGATCATGTCTTCAGACTGCACTATTAGCATACTCACCCCTAACAAGAAGTTCTGCCTCATCTGACACACTGTCTGCTGTGGTCTGTACCCTGCAGCCATATCTCCCAGCATGCATCAGAAGGATGTTCCTGATCATTAAATCTGCAGAGGATGCTTGCTGAAAGAGGGATGAAGTGCCAGTTTAAAATGTTGCAAATCTGCCTAGTTCAAGGTGGTTTAAGGGGGGAACTTTGCATATTCAAAGGGCCCAATTTTGGCCTTACAATTTATATGACAACAATTCAGAAATCAAACATGCCCTACCTTAAGGAACACATGGAAGTTGTTTTTAACAATTGCTAATAAGGGTTTGAACATTTAATATTGCATATAATGATTTAGCAGCTAAGATATTGAAGAAATATTTAAATATGCACAAACAAACTCTTTAAAAATAGAAAAACTAATCAGTAAAACATATTGCTTTGCTATTCTGAGGCAGGCTGATTTTTGTGGCAAGAAAATTGCACTAAAAGAAATAGCAACTTTTGGGAAATTAGTTATGAGAAGGTCGCTGTCAAAGGATGATCTCTTGTGGCTTTATTGAATGGTTCCTTTTGTAATACACTGTGGGCAACAGATTGAGATAGTACTTAGGTGACTGCTAGTTCTGAAGCCACATGTCTTTATTTAACAAAAATATATCCCTCCCGTAGTCTCCCATAGTCAGGGAGCAGGGTCAGCCTAAATCTTTGTTAATGCAGTTACAAAACACAAAGGAGGCTCAAAACACCTGATTCTTGTTGGAAGCAAGATGATTAGAACATAGTTGAAGAATAACTGCTGTTAAGGAGATCAATAAATACCAGGGACAGTATCTTTTGGCTGTATTTTTTAATGGGATCAATGATGATCCTACACTTCAGAATGGCTGGTACAAACCTTTCATTACTCAATGCCATCTTTCATTTTTTCTATCAGACAAGATAGACTGATTGTGATCAAGTGAAGATCTTTTATTTACTACAACTCATATGGTATTTTTTTTCTGGTAAAGACAGCAAAAATATCCAATACTCCTTTCAGTTTCCATGTTGCAATCCAAGAACAAATGAGGGAAGATGCATGCAGCTTGAAATGACATCTTTGAAGAACTCAAACCTTTCCTCCAAAAACCACTGAACACATGAAAGAATGTTTAATGAAAGTCATAAAGAAGCCACCAGATTAGAGTTCTTTTATTTTTCGATGAAATGAAAGTGATTACCTTTAAAAACATAATGTGTTTGTTCCGGGAGATTATTTAAGAATTTATTTGTCTTTGTTTTCAAATAGATTAATGGATTTTGTGAAAATAAGTCTAATTTCCAGAAATCCTTTGGATTCTTTCTTAGCATTCATGGAAAAAAACATTATGTAATTGTGAACATTTTACCACTCAAAGAATTTGTTTCTCTCAATTAATTTCCTTACTATATACTATGTTTTAGTTAATATTTTTTTTCCTGGTACTTAACTGTTTTCCTTTCTTGTCAATATTATGATAGGAACTTTTAAGGGTATTAATGTTTTCTCTTAAAAAGTAATTGTTAAGACATGGTCTGTTTAGTCATTTACAAGGAAATGCTTCATGGTGAGACTGAATTGAAATGTCATAACAATTATTTCATGGAATGTGTTGTTTGTCCAGTGAGGGTCTATGCTGCTAATTTCCTTTGGATAAATTGTGACTCTCAAATTCTAACAAAATTCATTTCCTCATTCCCACTAGACTAAGTGTTCATTTCTTTAATATCTTAAAAGGAAATGTTAAATCCTTTGATTTGTAATGGAGAAACAAAAGCAAACTCTAGACATTATAAATAATAATTCAGTTTCAAATCAACATAATCCTATATTGTAGGAACGAGCTCCTTCATATGTACCACTATATGTAGTGTGTCTGCCTTTGCTCTCCTCCTAGATTTCTACAAAGCTGGTTTAATAGGTTACTCGGTTAATAAGGATCCAATGTGCACATTACAGGCCCAGAATGTATTTCCCTGTATCCAATGGGAAAGCCAAGGAGAACCACAGAAAATCGGGGAGGATTTGATTCTTTTATTTCCTAGAAATAACACTGTAGGAAAGACTACAGATTTTGCTTGTTCTTTAATATAGTTCCACAAACCTATTGGTATCAGTTAAACAACAGAAAAAAAAAATACTGATAAGTCATTTTTCAGGCTCACATTTTTGAAAAATTATTTTGTAAAATCTCATTCCTACAATTGAATAATTGATGTTTCATTTTGCAGACTTTTCCTCCCAAATAATTTATTTATTTTTGTCCTGGACGAAAGTCCTCAAATCTTTTCCTTTCTGTGGAATTACATTTAAAGTGAAACTTAATGGGATGGAGAAGAGATTTAGTTAAAATCACATAAAGGTCTAAAGAATTCAGGGGGTAAAGTATAGATTATCTTTAGTTGGCTGTCCTTTAATGGGTTCCTGCAATTAATAGTGTGCAATGCTCTCTAAACAGGCCAAATCTCCATCATAATCTATCAGGAACGCAAAGTCTACAGCCTCCTCCATATTTGTCAATGCCAAGGCTATTTGAAGAATTGAAATTATCTCATTTTGGACCCATTCCTTCCCTCTTGGATTATATCTGCATTATATTTTTAAAATCCTAAACTGGGAAGATTAAAAGTAAAATGAATGGATTGTGAACACTAAACCTAAATTACCCTTTCAGTAGATTTACTGTTCTTTCAAGAGAAGTAATGAGAAGAATTCATGTGGGAGCCCATTATCCTTAATCTCAGCCCACAGTATGCTGTTCCTGAGAGAGAACCTCTGCAATTTAGTGCACTTTTAATGAAATGGTTACTTACAGCAGATGCTTGCTTTCCTAACCATAAGCCTCATTTCCACTTTTTATCTCTTAGGAGTTATTCTCTCTTCTTTATTTTTTCTTTGTTTTCTCTGACACTTGCTTTATTTTCAGTCTTATTTCCCTTGCTTTCTTTGGCTTTGTAAACAAATCATGTTACCTGTCACTTCAAATGAACTTCCTCACAACCAGTGCTTCGCACAGTGCCGATGCCTAACACAGCTCATGGCACACAGTGGGAGCACAACACACACAGTGTGTTGTCAAATGAGTTAAAAAGTGAAGGCTTTTTACAAAAGAGGTGTTATGTTCATGCTCTGAGAGTAAGTAGCATGGTTATATCATTTACATCTCCTGGTCACATGGTCTCATTAGAGCAATTATAGGTTATTGTGATTTTTATTTACAACTTTGAAATAAAACAGGAAAGCTTAGTTTTTCCATCCAAGCCCAGTTTTTTTATTAGCTCATACTTTGACTAACTGTCCTGCATATCTGTACATGCAACTTATATGCCTAAGTAACGGAAGCTCAATAAACTTTGCTGTTTTGTGTCTGCTCACTCTTGCCTTTAGGATAAAGTCCAATACCTGTTTATTTCAACCTAAAGGCTCTTTAGAACACCATTCTACCTCCTGCAACTGAATTCTGTGGTCCTGTAATACCAGTATTATGGTTTTCTGTACTCAGGAATTCTTTTCTGTACATGCCTGATTGCACAGTTTTTTGTTTGACTGCAGACGTTCCTTCTCTTGTCTTGGCCTGAGAGATACTTGAGGCTCAACTCATGCCCTCATCTTGATAGTCTTTCTGGACTGTCCCCAGACTTCCTTAGTGTGTCACCATTAGGCTGCTATGTCACTTTGCTCATGTCTCTGATCTGGCACTTCCATTCTGGGAAGACTCTCCTCCTAGGTCCATCATGGGCATTCCCAGAGCAAATGAGGCACCAGGGCAGCTAGTGATAATTTAGCAAGCTAATGAATGGCCTGCTTCCTTCCTTACCTGTGGCTGTCAACAACCCCCCACTTTTTTTTCAAAGAAATTAGGAAGTAAAATAGGAAAGTCTATAGAGGAAGACAGTGGGAGAAAGCACTTAAAGAGTAAATACAAGTTCGGGAATGATACAGAATTGTGTGAATTCTCGCTCTACCACTAAAGTTCAATACCATTAGATATTGAACTTGGGGAAATTATTACTCAGAGATTCAATGTGATAATGTGAGTAAAGCCATAGCAGTGTCTGGTACATAGAAGGTATTTTATAAATGGTTTTGTTTGAAGGGCACTATAACTGTATTCTTAACCAAGAGGAAGATTTCTTTTTAATGTGTATTCCCTCAACAAACTGGATATCAATGTTTTTCATAGCTATAGTCAGTTTTAAGTACTTACCTTTATTTTAGATGTAATTTTCCCCCCATCCCTTTCTCTTTTATGGTATAATAGAAAGCCATTGGACCTAGAATTAGATGACTGGAATTCTAGCCTTGGATCAGCACCTTCTGAATAGCCCTGGGACTCTGGAGAATCAGTTTATTGGGATAATAACACCTACACTATCACTCTCAAGGAATATTGAGGAAAACCAAATGAAGGAATGTACTTGCATGAACTATTGGGACATGCTTCAAAAGCATAAAGTACTCTTAAAGCATTTGGTGTTCAGAGTAGAGCTGAAAGCTGTGCACACGGAAAGCATTCAAAGAGTGGTTGCAGAAGGAATCATTTAGACAATAAAATAACTTTTATTCTTGTAAATAGTTAACTCATGTTGAATGCCCCTGCCAGAATATTGTGAGGGATGACAGTTTCTATACCCTCACTTAGGGTTTATTTCACTTTTTCAAAGGTTTGTGTAGGACATTTCCAGCATGTCCGTTTCCTGATAAGCATGAATATAAACCAATCTGTGTAAAGCAAAGTAACATGGCACATAAATTCTATCAGATGTAATTTAAAAAACTTTATCTAACATGAAAAGTTGGAAATAAGCTATGAGGTATGGATTATGATTATTATTGGCATAAAATCTTAGTTAAAATACTTTCTTTCCTAGCAACAGTATTTCTGATTCCCATAAGATAATATGTTTAATAGTAACCAATTATGACAGGGAAATAACATACCTATTTCTTCTTAGCAGTGTTTTTCTGAAACCCCCACAGTACAGGGTTTGTTTAGATTAATGATGATGAGTTTTAATATTGTGTTTTTTAAAAAGAGTTGATATTTTCTTCCTTAAATAAATGGACATATTTATCTAATAAGTGCTCTACCACTGAGCCACAACCCCAGCCCAAGTGCTTCTAAGTTAAAAGATGCTTGGAATATATAAAGTCATATAATTTATCAACCTAATGTTTTCTCAGACTTATTCTTAGCTCCATTCTGTCTTTTGGCAAAAGTTTATCTCACAAGACTACTAAGAATATTTTTCTCTTTCTCCTTTTGTTGTTTTATTCAGTATATTACTAATTCAGTAGTCATTTATTCCTAATGTGCTAAGCTTGGGGTATACATAAATATAAATATTAATAAATAGAAATATTAATTGCTTATAGTAAAAAAAGATGTCTCTTCTCTGATCCTATGGATGTTGATTCTCTTTTCAGTGGCAAGATATATTAACACTCCTTTATCTAAGATGAATGTAAGTGACCAATGCAAAAGGGTTCCACATGCAGAGTGACATTTCTTCATTAATCTAGTGCTCCTAAGTTTATTTTTAAAATTTTTTAAGTTGTTGATGGACCTTTACTTTATTCATTCATATATATGTGGTGCGGAGAATTGAATCCAGTGCCTCACACATGTAAGGCAAGTGATCTACCTCTGAGCCACAACCCTATCCCAAGTGCTTATAAGTTAAAAGATGCTTGGAATAGATAGTCATACAATTTATCAACCTAATGTTTTCTCAGACTTATTCTTAGCTCCATTCTGTCTGTTGGCAAAAGTTTATCTCACAAGACTCCTAAGAATACTTTGCTCTTTTTCCTTTTGTTTTTATTCAGTATATTACTAATCACTTCCATAGCTATTCATTCCTAATGTGCTAAGCTTGTGGTATGCAGACATGACTTGGCACTCAAAGAATATCTATTCTAATCCAGCTTTGATAGAAGAAATGTAGGCAGGAAAGGAGGAAGAGCTTTTCTCATATCTTCATGTGGGCTTAGAAGACATGTGTACACAGGTTGGGTCCAGATGAAGATATTTTCTCTTTCTGTGTGCCACATATAGTTTTCACAATCATTCCATAAGCATTGACTTCTAAATTTTTTAAAAGATCTTTAAACTGGCAGTTTATAATACTCTTTTTTATCCCTTCTTATTTTCTCACATGTACCCATCTGATACGCCATTGTTATATTTGTCTTTTAAAACTGATATTGTTTATCTTCTTAAAAATCTTCATTGGCTCACTATTTCTTAATGCTGAATTGAACCAAGCATGTCTCTTATCATAGAGGAAAGTGTATTCTCTGCTCCCTTTTTCAAGTGGTTCCCCATTGACCTGCCAGTGTCTCCAATTATTTCATTTGCTAAAATTTTGTTCAAGTCAAAATTTTTCAACAGGTCTCAATGAACACTAGGAATAGTTATACAAGTTGTGGATCTCAGTGCCAAGTGAAAATATAAGGACCTTTGTTAAAAAAATTAAGAATTGGAAAATTCAAAATGGCAATAGCTATACATTACACTAAGCATATGATTCATCTTGCTATGGGACCCAGTGTGACTACGCAGGATGCAGGTCCACAGGTTGATTGGATGTGCTGACTACGCCAATTTACCTTGAAATATCTGGGGGTCTTCAAGAACATTGATGCCAATTCTAGGACATGGTACTCTTTGAGATAAATACTGAGGAGTCAGCATGGCTCTTTCTGTAAATTATAAAACACCCATCCTTTCCTATTTTCATGTCTTTACCTTCTCCTTCATGCTTAATTGACTTGAAGGTTTTTCTCAATCCATGCTGATATGGAAAAATAAAATAGATTTAATCTCCTTAAGTCTTTGTTATAAAACACAGTGACACAGTTTATATTGTGTTCTGAATGTTTCATGTGAGACTAGCCTGACATTAGTATATTTATGTGGTATTCTCTCCAAATATTTTTTTCTGATTTTTTCCTTATTCTTTCAATGAAAACACAGCTCACTGATACACCCCTGTTAGCTTCAATTTGTTCACTTTTACATCCAGTTTGTTGGAAGAACATTTCACACTTGCAATAATGAAGATGGGGTTGCTTTTTGAATTCTACAGTTGCAGATCTATATGGAGCTATAGAGGGACTCTCCTCCTCACTTAGAAATTGGGAGTTTTGCAAGTACAATGGCAGAATAATTTTCTTTAAGTGAATTCTAGGCAAGAGAGGTATTTAAATTCACATCATTACAGTTATGAAAAGTTACTCTCTAGGGTATATGATGAATCAACTTTCTCATGAAATCTCTTCAGTAGTAATATAATTTAAATAACACCTGATCCATAGGATGGCTCAATGAGGCAACACTGGCAGATAGGAAGATATTAACAATCATGACAGGCAATAAACATTTTGGTTTCAAGTGAATTATACCATTGTCTAATAATAGAACAATCTTATTACCTTTCACTAAGTCTATGCTTCATAAATTACCTCTCTTTGAAGTTACTTAAAATGGTAAAACTAGTCGGGAAGAAACTTTAATTCATTCATGCATTAGCATATGATCTATAAACAGGTAGTAGCGGCATGACCACCAGGAAAGTTCTAGAATAACAACCATTTTACAGTAGTTCTTCATTTTATTTTATGGATGGTTATTGCATATGTACAGTTGTAAAATTGATCAGTCATTCTTCAAATATTTCCTGAATTGTCTTTTTTTTTTTTTTTTTGGTCTGGACAGGAAATGATAAACACATAACACATTTAAACTCTTCTCTCCTCCTTTACTTGTAGCAAACAGGTGATCTGTGATCTAAACTATAAATTCTTCTCAACCCAGTGTTTCAGTTGATCAGAGACTGTGCATGACAAACATTCTGTCTTTTAAACAATCTAAATGTACCTATTTGGCCTTTGAGAAGCTCACAATGCAGTGCGACAGCTGATTAAAAGGCAATGTGTTGTATTTTAATAGATAACAATACAAAAAGCTCTGCAGAAAAAAAACAATTTTACTTTGTGGAAAAAGAAATACTCTGATCTAACTAATTCTTATAGCAATGAAGGATTTGTCTAAGTGCAAGTAACATGGGGAGTCAGGAGCAGAGTTAGGTGTAATTTTTATTCTATCACACTGCCTATGGACCCAGTTGTTCTGCTTAAAACATGTAGATAATTTGATTTATTAGCACTATTTAAAGGAAAAGTTGGTAATAATATTAAAATAAAATGGCTTTATTGAATAATAGTGATTATAAAACTGTTATTAGGAATTATATCTCTAAATAAACCATAGAGTTCTTCCAGGAGCCCATGCTTTTATAACTGGTTTAACCAGAAACATCTAGACCTACAATGCTGCATCTCCTGTCAAAATGCCAGAATTGCCTTCATGGTAACATATAAACCCAGGCAGCTCATTTACTCATACTATCATTTACCTTTTCTGGGACTTTTATCTAGCCTTGAGAAAATACACAATACGTACCCTACAACTGACATGTTACCATTTAGCCATGAATATTACTAACAGTTTTAGTTGAAGAATTATCCAAATTTGAATTCCTACAGTACATAATTTAGATGAATCAATATTTTACTGTTAGCGTTTTCATTCTGTCTTGAGTGGTCTTATTTCTTTTAAGAATAACAGTATTGTTACACCATAACACACTGGCTTCCTGGATAAGGTGAATTTTAGTCTGCTATTGTTTGTACATTGCAGAATAATCATTGTCTGCATCCCAGTCTTGTCCCTTCTTGGCTACATGGAAAAGTACCTTAGACCCTTGCCTACTGGGCTTCTAATGTTTCCTAGAAATCAGCAGAGTCCCACCAGGGAAAAAAAATCATAGCTCTATCTCACTCATCAGTAATTAGAATCAGTATTGATTGACCTGGTGGTATTTTCAAATATCTAAAATCTTGGTAATGTAACAGAATACTCTATTTTGTGTGTGTGTGTGTGTGTGGGGGGGGTATGTGTATCTGTGTGCTAGAGATTAAGCCCAGAGGGCCTCCAGCAGGCATACACCCACAACCCATTTTGTTTTTTGTATGGAACTTTAAGAATTAGTTTGAAAGGAAGATGGTTATTATGCCTTTTATGTTTAGATGTCATAGATACAAGCAATTTTGATCTTGTGGGTAACAACATAAAGGTGATATTTAGTTTACTGCTTATACCTGGTGCCTAGCATAATGTCTGGCTCATAGAAGTCTCTTCATATTTATATAAAATAATATGGAGCAGCATATTGACAGACATTTCAAAAGAAAAAAAATTAAACTAACAGAGAAACTTTATACCTAATCTTTCTACAAAAATATTCCTCATGAAATACTTAATATCAGCATTTCTAAAGAGTATTTTCCAATTGAGTATATGGCTTTCTAAATTTCTTCAGAATTAAAATTTATGATGTCATGCTTTTTTACAATATTGAGAAATAATAACACAGTCTTCAACAAGTAGCTTCACTTTAGCTTTATGATCGAATACTGAGAATTATTTTTCTAAGCCTACTCAGAAAGTTACTAATGTTTAGAAACAAGTTTCTGAATTAAAAATATCTTCTTACAAAAGAAGGAAATTTGGGTTTTAAGATCTGTTTTAACATGTCTTTCATAATCAGGAAGATTCTCATCAACTTCAGAAATACTTAGAATTGAGGGAATTGAAACACATCAATGTCAGAAAAGACTACTCAAACTACTGCTTACATTGTGCTTACAACAGCCATCTTACAATGAAGATTGAAACAAAGGAAGAATAGTTCAGTTCAAAGGCAAGGTAAAATTAGATAACTGTGTCAATCAAAAGTCAGGCATGAAAAGTTACAGGTCAAAGACACCAAGTCAAATTCAATTGATATTTTGAAATTACATCAGGACACTTAGCCATGAAAGAACTCATTTTTGAAAACAATTTTTAGTACATAGACACATAATTGTTCATATTAATGGTGTATTGTGAAGTTGCAATAAATGTACACATTGTGCCATATTCAAGTCAGGTTAAAGAGACCTATCTCCTCATTTATCATTGCCTTGTGTTGAAAACATTCACAATCCCTTTGCCTAGCTTTCAGAAATATTCAGTGCATATTTGTTATATTACAGTCAAACTAATGTACAATAGTACACCAGAACTTCTTGCTCCTATCACACTATAATTTATGCCCAATGATCAGCCTTTCCTCATCCCCTACCTCATGTACTTTCTCCAGCTTCTCTTAACCACCGTTCTACTCTCAGCTTCAATGAGACCAACCTTCCTCTATTCCAACCGAGTGAGATCTTGTGGTCCTTGTTTTCCTGTGCCTTATTCACTTAACACGATCTCCAGTTCCACTCATTTTTTGCAAATGACAGGATTTCATTCTTTTTATGTCTGAATAGTATTCCACTATGTATATTTGCCAATTTTTCTTTATTCATTAATCATTCAGTTGAAGGACACAGGTGATTTCCAATTCTTTGTTATTGTGAATAATGCTTATCGAACATAAGAATGCAGACATCTCTTTGACATATTGATTTCATATTCTTTGGATTTGTAAACAGCAGTGGGATTGCTGTATTCCAAAGTAGTCCTATTTTTATTTTTTTGAGGAAGCTCCACAGTGTTTTTTATATTGGCTGTACTAATTTATATTCCCACTAACTATTCCCACTAACACTTGTAGAGTTTCCTTTTTTTTTTTTTCTAGATCCTCACCAGCACTTGAGTACTTGTTATCTTTAGCTTTTTTTTTTTTTTTTTTTGGAGGTAGGATTGAACTTGGGGGCACTGAGCTGCATCCCCAGTCCTTTTTATATGTATTTTGAGACAGGGTCTTGCTAAATTGCTGCTTCAGCCTCCCAAATCACTGGAATTACAGGCAAGCACTAACACACCTGGCTCTTTAGTCTTCTGATAACAATCATTCTTACTGGAGTGAGGTGATAGCTCCTTGTGGTTTTCATTTGCCTTGATCTGATATTAATCATGTTAAGCATTGTTTTTTCATATACCTTTTAGCCTTTAATGCCTGTTTAGTTCTATTGCCAATTCTTTAATCAGGTTTTCTCAGGTTATTTACAATTTTGCTATGAGTTTTTGGAATAAGTTTTATATTCTGGATGTAAATATCTTTCCAGATGTGTAGTTTACAAATATTTTGTCTAATTTTCTCTTCACTCTGTTGATTATGACCTTTGCTATGCAGAGCTATTTAGTTTGATATAATCCCATTTGTCTTTTTTTTTCCTGTTCTCTCTGCTTTTAGGGTCTTGTCCATAAAATCTTTGCTAATTTTAATTTCCTGAAGCATTTCTTCTATTTTCTTCTATCAGTTTCATATTTCAAGTTTTATTTTTAAGTCATTAATTCACCCTGAGTTTATTTTTGTAACTAGTGAGAAATAGGGGTCCACTTTTACTCTTCTGCATAGATACATACAATTTTTCTTCCACCATTTATTGAAAAGGCTGTATTTTCTCCACAGCCTCCTCTTACCCCCTTTGTTCAAAACCACTTGATGGTAGATGCATGGTTGACTTTTTGGCTTTCTATTTTTTTTTTCCCAGTGGTCCATGGGTTCTAATGCTTCCTGCTTTGTGCTGCTGCTTCTAGATGCCTTTGACTTGTGTGTGTGTGTGTGTGTGTGTGTGTGTGTGTGTGTGTGTTTCCATATAAATTTTAAGATTCTTTTTTTCTAGTTCTGTTAAGAGAGTCCTGGGTATTTTAATAAGAATTGTACTGAATCTATAGATCACTATCTACATAATAGATCTGTTGTATGGACATTTTAACTATGTTGATTCTCCTAATCCAAGAACATGAGATGTCTTTTCATTGTGTTATCTTCAATTCTTTCATCAGTGTTTTATGGCTTTCATTGTAGAGATTCTTCACCTCTTTTGCTCAATTTATTATTATGTGTTTTAATTTTTGTAGCTACTGAAAATGGGATTGTTTTATTTCTGTTTAAAATAATTCAGTATTGGTGTATAGTATAACACTAATGATTCTTGTATGTTGATTATGTACCTTGAAACTTTTCTAAATTTGTTTTTTCTAAAAGTTTTGGTGAAGTTTTTTTGAATTCTCTCTATATAAGATCCTGTCATCTGCAAATGGTGACAATGTGGCTTATTTTCCAATTTGAATGCCCTTTACTTCTTTATTTTGCTTAATTGCTATGAATAAGTCTTCCCATATTATGCTAGATGAAAATGTTAAAGGTAGTCATTCTTGTTTTATCCCAGATATTATAGGGGAAAGCTTTCAGCCTTTTCCCATTTACTATAGTGTTAGCTGTATGGCCTTTATTACATTGATGTATAGTCCTTCTATACATACTTTGTTCAGTGGGTCTTTGTGTTGTTGTTAGGGGACTGAACCCTAGGCCTTGGGTATCCTAAGCACATGCTCCCTGTTCAGAGGTTTTATTATAAAGGAATATATGAAATTTTATCAACTTCGTTTTTGGCATTATTGATGTGAGTATATGATTTGTCTTTGATTGTGTTTATGTGGTGTATTGCATTAATTGATTTGCATATTCTCTTCCATCCTTTCATCCCTAGGTGAACCTCACTTGACCATGGTGAGCAGTCATTTTAGTACACTGTTGGAATTGATTGCCTCATATGTTGTTGAAGATTTTTGCATCTATGTTCATCAGGGATAGATATTGGTATACAGGTTTTTCTTGGCAGGGGAGTGTACTGGGGACTGAACTCAAGGGCACATGGCCACTGAGCCACAACCCAAACCCTATTTTTTGTATTTTACTTAGAGACAGGGTCTCATTTAGCACTTTACTTTTGCTGAGACTGGTTTTGAACTCATGATCCTCCTGCCTCAGCCTCCTGAGCCACTGCGATTACAGGAGTGTGCCACCATGTCTGGCTTGTCTGCAGTTTTTGCTTTTTGGTGCATCCTTGTCTGATTTTAGTATCTGAGTAATGCTGTCTTCATAGATTTTTTTTTAAATTCCTTCTTCTATGTTTTGAAATAAGTATATGAGAATTATTATTCCTTTTTTAAAAGTTTGGTAGAATTTGGTAGTGAAGCCATGTGCTCTTGGGTTTTTCATGAAAGGAGACTTTTTATTTGTGACTCAATTTGTTATTCTTATTGGTCTAGTCAGATTTTGTATTTCTTCTGGATTCAATCTTGGTAAAGTATATGTGCCCAGAAATTTGTCCATTCCTTCTTAAGTTATTAAATTTGTTGCCATATAGTTATTCATAATAATCTCTAATGATACTTTACATTTTTGTGGTGTCAGCTGTAATGTTTCCCATTTTATTCTGATTTTACTTATTTGAATTTTATCTCAAGTTTATCTAAAATTTTCAGTGTTTACTTTCTGAAGAACCAACTCTTTGCTTGTATTTAGTCCCTATTTGACTTATTTCTGCTCTGCTATTTGTTATTCTAGTGAATTTAGGTTTGTTCTGTTTTTGTAATTCCTTGAGATGTAGCTGTAGGTCGTTCATTTAAAATCTGCTATTTTGAGGTGGGTAAACTTCTCTCTTAGTACTGCTTTTCCTGTATCCCATAAGTTTTGGTATATTGTGTCTCCATTTTAATTTGTTGCAAGAAATTTTAAATTTACTTTCTTATTTCATTCAGAGTTCCTTAGTTGTTAAAAAGTAAATTCTTTCATTTCCATGTATATGTATAGTTTCCAAAGATTTCTTGTTAGTGATTTTTAATTTTATTGCATTTTAGTCATAACATATAGTCAATATGATTTCAAATTTTTAGAACATTTACTGAGTGACTAATTATCTTGTGATTTGTTATATGATATATCTTTGAGAATATTTCATGTACTGAAAAATGTGTACCATCACTCTTAAGTAGAATGTTCTGTAGAACTCTGTTAGATCCATTTGGTCTAATGTGGAATTTAACTCTGTTTTTTCCTTTTTTTTTAAAAAAAAATTCTTGTTTGGATGGTCTGTATATTGCTATAAGTGGTGTGTTAAAGTCCTCAACTATTACTGTATTGGAGTCTGTTTCTCCATTGTAATTATTAATACTTTCGTTGTATATTGGGAGCATGTATATTTAGAATAATTATTTCCTCTTGTTAAATGGACAGTATCATATCATTATATGATGGCCTTACTTGTCTATTTTGTGGCTCTTGATTTAAAGTCCTTTTTGTCTGAGACAATTATGGCTACTCTTGCTTTCTTTTGGATTCCATTTTCATCAAATACTTTATTCCCTCTCTTCACTTTTTGTCTGTGCATGTCTTAGAGGTATAGTTAGTTTCTTATAAGCAATATACAGTTGAGTCTTGTTTTCTTTAGATTCTTTTAATTACTCTATTTTTTAATTGGAGATTTAAATTCATTATACATAAAGTAATTATTGATAGAAGGGAAAGTTCTTAGTAGAGTCATTGTATAGCTTGTTATCTTATGTAGGTTATGAAATTATTAAAAGAGAATTTATCAATTATTTATGTATTAATGAATAATTATATATAATTAATCAGCTTACTCAGATTGATACTGAAGATTATCCATGAATCTGTATTCTAATTTTTCTCCTTTGGTAACCATGTAAGACCTTATGTATTACAATGAACTATATTGATCATTGCTTTCAACTGAAGTAATTGACAATGCAACGCTCTTCAGAGTTGTACAACTTTCATTATATAACAACACCAATGTATGTATTTCACATGTATTTGGTCTAAGATTTCAGAATGATAGGGCTTGCATGTTTCATTTTATTTGAAAATTGGGAGAACTGGTTAATAAGGGTTGCTAATTTCTTACTCAAAGAAAAATTTTCTCTTATAATAACAATATGCTTGGAGCATGGAAAATATCCTTTTCTCTAACTTCAGAGCAATCTTCACCATTGACCAAGATATTACATGCACAACAAACATTATTTTAGCCACAGGAAAAAAATTACAATTTGAGCTTTTTTTTCCCCTGTAGGATTCCTTATGCACTGAGAATTTTCTATTTCTAATGTCATCATGAGATTTTAGAACATCTTCCATCAATTAAGGAATTTTGGAATATTTAAGCAAAATATGATTTGGGGATATCAATTATCTCTCCTGAAAATTTATTGATTTTTCACTAAAAACTTTTAAATTGATCTCATTTTAATGGATGCCATATCTACAGAGTTGGTTAGATTTAGTTTTTAAATACAAACAAAAATATTAGAGATTTAGAATCAGATGGGAACATTAGAAATCATGTACTATGACCTCTTTATTTTGAAGATGAAGATCCAGACCAATGACATGATTTATATAAGGACATACAGTTAATTAGGAAAAAAGTTGATTCTACACTAAGAACTCTTGCTACCCTGTCTAGTAATCTTGTACTATATAATCATGTCACCTTTTAATGTATTATGATATTGCTTAATTACTATGAAAATGTTTGACATCATAAATTAAAAATAGCCTTATACTTTGACCTTATAATTTACTCCTTGGAATCTGTCCTATAGAAATAAAATGGTTGATACATGATAATACAAGTATTGAAAGATGTTTTCTGTAGCTGGGTGTGGTGGTGCACACCTATAATCCAAGCATCTCAGGAGGCTGAGACAGAAGGATCATGAGTTCAAAGCCAGTCTCAGCAACCGTGAGGCACTAAGCAACTCAGTGAGACCCTATCTCTAAATAAAATACAAAATAGCTGGGGATGTGGCTCAGTGGTTGAATGCCCTTGAGTTCAATTCCCAGTACAAAAAAAAAAAAAAACAAAAAAAAAAGAGATTTTCTGTAGCATTGTTCATAAATCTTTGAAAAAAGAAAGTTAATTGGGAAATATTTAAATTGAGGTATAATCAAACAATGAAATATTTTGAATCTATTTAAAAGAATGAATTATATCATATGGACATGGAGTATTTTTCAATATTATTATTGAATGTGGGTAATGAGAAGCAGAAAGAGTATGTAAACATTGATTTTATTGTTGTAAAACAATGATAGAGATCTCCCAATTCATTTGTAACTTTTTTAGGATTAAAATAAGACAGAGGAAAATACAGAACATATATTAGGACATTAAAAAGCTGACCTGGGTATGATAGACATTGCCAAGAGAGGATAAGAATAGTGGAGAAAGAAAGCATTATTTTAAATTCATTATACATGCTATGATGCATGCTTGAAGAGATGCATGAAAATATGGTTGGAAATGTTAGTGGTTAAGATAGTGTAATTCCAAGTGATTTTTATTTTATTATTTCAACTTTTAGTATCTTCAAAGGATCTGAAATGAACTTACGTTGTTTATATGATTATAAAATAAATTCTACCTTAATTCTCATGAAAAAATTGAAACCTTTGATTTAGAGTTGAAAGCTAATTACCACAGAGACATACCAAGCTAAGGGATTATCACCTGAAGATATCAACTAATCAGGTTGTGTGGCTATAGAGATCCATGCCTGATCTTACTATTCTATGTTCAAGTGAAGACTGCTTTCTGTTTATAACTTTATGGTTCTTTATAACCTAACCTCTTTGTGATCCTGCCTCTAGGACTTACTTATGATATTCTGAAAGCATTCATTAACAAAGAATGTGCATAATTCTTTTTTTTTTTTTTTGCTGAGTATCACACTAGTCTAGCACTGTGTTCATGATAGCATTCTATAGCATTTTGTTAAACTTCACTTGACATAGCTCTTTGTGTATTTTTAAAAATAACTTTGTATATTTTTTTGATTGATCTTGTGAAAGCTGTTACCAAGCAAAGCTGTTACTACTGTCTATTCTCCTTACCTGTTCAATCCATCAGAATTGTGTAATTGAAGGCAATTGAGTTCCCAAATCCTAAAGGAATGTTGCCTGCCTTTTAATATTGACATCTGGCATGTGCATTGATGATATAAAATTTATTATGCTAAATGAGACCTCAATGGGTGGTCAAGAATGTTTAGACACACCACAGACAATAACATAATTATTCTCTACATCTTCAATTTGACTAGAACTGGATATCCCTTGGATGTATCAATCTGAGTAAAGACTTGGTCTTTATTTATAGTTACATTTGCAGTTCCATTAGGAAATGTTGCCTTTGGGATATTATTTCTGTTGAGAAATGTTCATTTTATTTTATTTTTTAGATTGTGTCATTTGAAGCTAACATTCAAACTTTCTTGGTAAAGGTGGAATTGTGTCTCATTTTGACAGTTACAAGATTAATATTTTAAGGAATTTTTTAAAATTATTGATTGATTTTTAGTGGCACAGAAGTCAGGTTACCTATATACTTGCCAACATTTTTTTATAGACATGTTGACTTCTGTTTTGTATTTTTACTTATTTATAACAATTTATTTTGAAATCTTTGAAGAACTACCAATTTTGTTGCTCAAACTTTCTCATATCTTTTCACATCAAACATGGTAGAAAAGCTTAATAAAAGATGAAGATTTAATTAAAAAATATTTGGTTTAATCAAACACATTGCATAATGTCTTGATTTAACTAGAAATATTCAGTATTTTTTTCTAATATTCTGTGCATATGGGATTTCTGTGCAGACCAACATAATCTATATTTGAATTATCTTTTGATAAACTTCATATATAGTTATATAGTTATCATGTAATCATGACATTGGCTTTGATGGGACTCATGGTATTCTTTGGTAACAACCTGCTGGGAAGCTACCTTATAGAAAACTAATTTCTGACCATTGTGTTCACAGAAGGAAATCTCTAAGTTCAAACAGTTCAACCAAACTGCCTAATTTGAACTCTACTCATTATAAACTTTGTCAACTCTGAATGTCTCAATCAATATACATTTTCAGTCTTTGCTTTCATCATCTAATACATTTAGAAAACTTAAAAAA
Source organism: Urocitellus parryii (assembly GCF_045843805.1). NCBI lineage: Eukaryota > Metazoa > Chordata > Mammalia > Rodentia > Sciuridae > Urocitellus > Urocitellus parryii. The sequence goes on along the minus strand of NC_135534.1, from coordinate 88,971,294 downwards.
TCTTTTGAATTTGTAGGTCTCATATTTGCTTGAGGAACATAACAATATCCTTCAATCTGCATGCCTCCTTTATTGCACCTTAACATCACAGCTAACAAGAATAGTAATGCATAAAAGTAGCATAGGAAACAGAATTATAAAGTGGAGAAATAGAAATGAGATGATTTTTGACTATTTTAAATTTTGATGTTCCTCAGATCAGTCTTCTGTGATCAGAGATTTGTATGTAAACTCTTAATTTTATTTTTTTGTCTTCAAAGCTCAAGCTTCAGCAAACTCAACATCATACAAAAAATGATATCCCCATTCAAAAATGAGAAGCAACTGGAACATGCTGGCTAAAAGTGCCTCTGAATTCATTTTTGGGATCAAATATTGGGTATATTTCACTTTTGCTTGAAGTTTCTTGACAGCAGTTTATTAATAAATATACCTGTTTATGTTGCTACCAAAGTAGAGCAAAAGCACATGAATCACTAGAAACAATTTTTAGTAAAATATTTAACAGATTATGTTAGGACCAATAAGGTAGCAAATATAATTACTTTCAAGGTGAACTATATTTTTTGTGTAAAACCAAATAATTCATTATTTTTTTCATTACAATTTGCTTTCCTGTTAATTTTCTCTTAATTGCTGCCAATTTTCTATTCAATTGATTTAAATTTGCTAGCATTTTAAAAGATGATAGAAAGCACATGAAATGGGAAAATTGCTTCATAAACAGATTTAGTGGTTTAGCTGTCTTCATTTAACACAATAGGGTCAGTTCAGATAGTGGTTAATTTTATTAGAGCTGTTCACCATCTTTGTTGATAGTGACAATGTATGTTTAGTTTTAGGTTTGTGCAAAGGCTTATTTTTCTAAAGACTTAGCTCTCACCTTCCCCACACAGCATCATGCATATATTTTCTATTTTAATTTAGTATAAAGAATGGCATTATAATTTGAAGTTAAGGATTATTTGGCACTAATAACTGTTTAGATCAATTGCTGCATGATAACCCTGGAGTATTTCATGCCTTCCTGAATCTATGCCCTGGAGTAATCTCCCACCCTGACTCTGTGCCTCACCTAGTGACTTGCTTTGACCAATGTTATATTAGCAAACATGGAGCATGCAGATGTTTGCAATGTATGTGTGTGCACTGGAAATTACCATTTGGAACCCTGTGACAACTGAATGACACAGCTGCTAGCTTGCTGAAGAGTGAAAGACCACTTAGAGCAGAGAAAAGCCATCTAGTTGCCTCTCCCTCAGACAGTTACCAAGCCACCTGATAGCTGACTGCAGATGCATTAATGAGCCCGTTGAAACCACCAGCAAAACCATTCAATTGAGGCCAACTCACAAATTTGAGGGAGTTGCTAACTGCAAAACAAATTTGGAATCATGACTGAATAAGACTTCTGTGGATTCTGGAATGAGGGTGCCAAGTTGGAAAACTATAAAAATCATGGTTGGAGGACAGACAGTGAAAAAATAGCCACAATTCTTGGCAGTTCTTTCCAATAAGTTTTTCCAACTGATTTCATGCAGACTATTACTTGTTTTCACCAATAGAGTGTGGCAGAAATGACATTGAGCAAGTTCTGAGCCTAGGTCTAAAGGGTCTTGACACTTCTGCTGTTGGGTCTTAGAACCTTGAGACTTTCTTATGCAAGAATCTGGACTAACCTGGTAGATGATGAGAAACATGTAGCCCACTTATCATGTAGCTACAGCCAAGAGCCAACTGAAACCCAAAATTAGTGTCTTGAAACTGACTGGCAGCTGACTACAGATGTGTGAATAAGTCTTGCTGTGGCCAGCAGCTGAACTCCAGGTGATCTCAGTATAAACTGGCAACTAAATAAATAGTTGTTTGAAGCCATAAGTTTTTGCAAGGTTTGTTTTGCAAAATTGAAAAGGACTGTGTTTAATTCTTTCATCTAGATATTTGGGATAACTACCCATTAATTTCCTTTCATATGGTTATAAGATATGTGCAAAAGGTATTGATTTATATTTAAACAGTGTTTTCTTCTTTCTGAAGATAAAAATCTTAACACCCAAAATCTAAAAACAAAATAAATCAAAGGATTATTCCAGTCAGTTTTGATATGAGACTAAATGTCATTGAAAAAAGTAATGTGGACAAGAAGAAAAAAAAACATACCCTTAATTGCTTATGCCAGATAATTCTTAAAGAAGCATTCTAATTGAAAAGATAGCATTTTTAACTCTGGTTATTTTGTACACCAGAGTCTCTGTAGTGGCTTGTTAAAAATGATTGCTGATATGATGGGCATAATGATAAAAGCATGTCATAGAGTTGCTTTATTTCAAGGAGAGCCAAAACTTGTCCACTAAGTTTTGAACAAGTTTCTTGCTGTTTAAATGTTGGTGAATAGAAATTAGAGTTTAGGTTTCAGAAAAAATTTTGCAAAATACTATTGCAAAACTATCAGAAATATTTTAGCCAATTTTTTTCAACACACTGTATTTATATGTGGTGCTATCAAAAGTTAGAAAGGATGAAATAGTGTTTTGTAGTTTCAGTTAGACTTCCTAATGTGTAGTCCTTGAACATCTGAGTATAGTGTTGTACCTTCATAGGTAATGCACTCTAAATTATTTAGCTAATTTTGTTTCAAAATTGCAAATTCTTTTGGTTTTATACAACATTTAAGGTATATAATGAAAACAGCTGATTTTAATGTAATTTAAATTTTATCAAATTACCCTATGCTATCCTAGTTGACTTAATAAACTTTATCAATAAGTTAAGTTGAATTCAATTGAACACTGATTTTAAGAGCAAGCTTTTCTATTAATGACATAGCTGGTTAATAATTCAAATTTATTATTCTGGAATTTATTTCTCTCATCAGTATAATGTCTCAACACTACAAAGCTTATCATAATATTAAATAGTTGCTTAGAAGTCTGTTGAACTATACAATGAACTCTAGAAAGTAGAGACCATGTCTTATTCAATCATTTATTCCCTGCTCTGGACAGAACTGTACACGTTACAGTAATTATTAATTATTTGTAAAGTGAATGAATGCATTAAATTTTTTTCTGATATATGTATTTTATGATTTAATTTTGCAGACAAAAAAATGAGGATATGCTTATATTTGAGAATATAAAATTCTATTGGCTGATGCAATTACTTTTACAAATGTTTGTTTAAAATATATTTTATTTAGCAAATATATTTTCTAGGTGTGATCTTAGGCCCTGGTGATGGTGAGCAAGATAAATATTGCTTTCCTGAAAAAAATCATAGTTTATTAAAGGAATAAATGTGGATGATAGCAGAAAATATGATCTTAGTCTCTGTTTTTCTGAAATACATTTTAGTGTTAGAAAACAAGTAGCCTGAAAAAGTCACACAGTCCTCAGGGAATGATTTCAATGGCCCTGAATATTGAATCTTAATATTATAACAGTTGATTTTTATTTTGTAGACTCCACAGAAAATTTCCAAGCAACATGTTAACTTATGTAAAACACATTTATGCTGAATATCATACAATTTATCCTTGGGTTTAATTTGAGAGTTTCTGGCATGTTTACTTTTGCTCAATGTTTGTAACTTCCTATAATTGAAATTAAGAAAAATTGTGTTCATTTATTTAACTTTGATGGATAATGGGAAATGCCATATTTAAAATTGGATTACTATGGTAATATACTGAATGAAGGCAGCTCTCACTGTAAAATTGTACATTAATTTTGGAAACATCAATATATCTTCTATGTGATGCTCAGCTACCTGTAATACCTTTTCTCTTCTGCTTCTTGTCCCTGCATTGTCTGCAAAATTCCTGCTTCCTCATTAAGAAAAGACTCAGCCATTATTTGGTTTTTGAAGTTTGCTCTGATATGATTTTAATGTAATTTAAATTTCATCAAATATATATGTATACACACATATGTAATAGATATATACATATATGTATATATATATATTTATATTTATATTTATTTATTCCAGAGGTTGTATGATGTGTAACTGAGCTACTGAATATACTTCTTCCACTGTTTGTGCTACATATATATTTAGATTTCTGCTTCTCTGTAATATTCTAGTAGGGGACTTTGAAAAACTGAAAGCAAAATATATCATAACACTTAGGTAATACAAAATAGATGCAGAGAGAAAATCTGAAATAAAAGTAGAATTTCAAAAGTGTCTTATGAGCAATAGTCCCTCATAAACCCAACTCTATTATTTGAGAAACACTGTATCAATCTATAATGCAATACTTGCATATCAATAATATTCTAAAAAGTAAAAGGATACTGTGCTTGCTTATAAAAGTCCCCAAACTTTTACACTATTAAATAATAGGAATAGTCCTTTATTTATCATGGCTTTCAAAAATTAAAAAGAAAAATCTTTTACATATTTTTCCAACAAGGTAAAAATTAAGGACCTTGTGTATTGTGCATTTAATCTCTCTGCAGGTTAAATTACATAATCTTGATACACACACAAGACACATTCACGTATGATACACATATGACATTCTTTTAGGATTATGTGAAGCCTTTAAAACATCAGCATTCTATAAAATGATTACTTAGAATCCATTATATTTTTATTAAGAACTGTAATTATTAAATACAGAGAAAACATATACTTTTATCACAATATTAAAAATACTTAAATATTAATGTGGAGCCAAGTGAATAAAATATTAATCCACTAACATCCTTTATAACAAGTTAGAAAATTTCCTCTGTTAACTAAATTATTTTTGAAAAATATTTAGCTATTATACTCGATATTTGTTTCTCGGTGACCTACTCTTGTGAATAGATTTTAGTTCACACATCCCTACCTACCTATGCTGAGTAACTATGCGTCTTTTTTAGTTTTTAATATGCATTGGGTACTGTGTTGAGAAACATCCTCTTCTGAAATGGTAAATTCTAGAAGGGGAAATAAAGAAGTGAACATTTATGGCAGTGTTTGATACTTTCTCTGGTGGAGGGCTGGGTAAGGAGTAATGGGAAGGATTCAAGCTGACTTGAGGGAAATGAAGGAGTTTGCCAAGTTGAACAAGTGCAAGTCTGGGAAGAGTACTCTTGGCAGTGGATCGCCCTCTGAAACATGATATTTTTCAAAAACTATTATGCTTTGTTGAAAAATAAAGTGTAAAGCAGAAATGCTAGAAGTTGAAGTTTGATGGGCGGGGTGGAGTTAGATCCAGGATGGGAAATATGTATGTGTTTGTATATACTTATGTACCAATGTGAGATGGGGAAATGTACTATGATAAAACTGTACTGTGAAAACATGGTGATTGTGATTCCAGATTAATGGGTACTAAATAGAGAAAGAAATGCCAAGAATAGGACTTTGGTCTCAATACTGGAGAGGAGGAATTTAAGACATAATTAGTAGGATTTGAAAAATCTACTGCATATCAAGGTGAGGAAAGTATAGGAATCTGAGACCTTACCAGTGATATGACTTTGAGAACTCAATTCTGTTGACCCCAAAATAAAATGAAACAAAAAATGCTGTTAAGGACAGACATGATTTTTAATGCCTCAGATGTGGAAACAATATTTTCTTTAGAAGACTAGATGAAATCTTTGTACCTTACAATATTTGTCTCAATTTTAACTGTAAAAGTAATATAACATATTGCATTTCACATCCCATCTGAGAGAATCTTTAGAAGACTAAAAAGGGAAATTGACAAAAATGGGTTCACATGCTATATCATGAAACAAAGCAGATAGAAAAGTGAGCTTTAGTTAATGGGAAAACACATCTACAGAACATCTGAAGAGGCAAGTATAGTAGGATATTTTAAGATATTTTTCAATGCATTCTCAGTAACCTTTAAATAATTTCATGATTTTATCTTACTGAACATGTGATTTTAATGTTTTAATATTGACGAAATGACATAAAAATGGGCTCATTTATTAGCTAAAAGGTGAGACTGAAGATCAGAATTATAATCTCTTTTATGGCCATAGTTTTCAGAAAGCTACAGTGAAGAATAATAGCTAGTTTTAGCTATTCCTATTTGTGTCTTGAGACACTAAACCAGATTTGGAATATCATTCATGGTAATATGGTTTTAAAGAATCCTATGTGGAAATGATGCCTGTATCATAAACGGGCCTCTGCAGCTCAGTCCCTGGGCAGTGAGGCCCTTACTGTTCCTCCTTCCTGAGGTCTGGTGTCTGATATGAATATAACTTGCTTGACTCACAAAGTTGTGGGAATGAAATAAATGATGCATATTTGAGAAGAAGGGTTAAAAGTTCCTTTCAAGATGAAAAAGTCAATTTAGATATTTCCCTTCAGGTCTTTTCGAATTAAATTTGGCTCGAGGTTGCCTCCATATTTTGAGTCCCTATGTACTGAACTATAACCTAACTTAGTATGTAAATTAGGTGGAAGCCTAACTTAGTTTATCCTTGATACAAAGAGTAGAATTTCAGCTAATCATTTGCAGCTAATTTATCACACCTTGCCCAAATAAGGCAGATGATTATCAATAGCCAATCAGATGATTATTCTAGTTTACTTCTATGTCTATAATAGTTTGCTTCTCATACTGCTTGATAGAGCTCTCTGAACTTTTGATTCTGAATACTATGATTCATGAATCATTCTTTCCTCAAGTAAACTATGCTAAATTTAATTTGTCTACAGTTTTTTCAGTTAAGAGTCTCAATCAGATAAAAAAAATGTTTGTAATTCTAAAATGATTAATCTTTATGAGTCTGACTTGTAGAACTGCCTTAAATAGATATATATTTATACGTATATGTATCAGAAACATTTTTGTCAAAAGGGCATAAAATTGCTTATGATAATATGTACAAATGTTAGAAAATAAAAATTCAAATGGTAACCATAAAATTATAGTAGAAATTTGACAGGAATGAATGACTATGCATGAATATTAATAAATCTTACTGAAGTGAAAATAGACTTACAAATTTTAAATCATCTTATTTATAAGATGACATAATTTGTCAAATTTACAAGGAAAGTAAGAAATTAAAAATGTTATCTTGCTAAATAGTTTTAGATATGCTCTGTTTGATAAAAGATAGTGTTTTCTTTGGGGTTAGCCCAAGTTTGAATAGTAACTCTTTTTTAAAATTTTTTTTAAAGAATTTGTTTTAATTAGTTATACATGACAGTAGAATGTATTTAGGCACTTTGCTATATCATACATAGATGGGATATAATTTCTCATCTTCCTGAGTGTACATGTTGCAGAATCATATTTGTAATGTAGTCACATATATACATACAGTAATAATGTCTGTTTCATTCTACTATAATTCCTATCCCCACATCCCCTCGTCTTCCCTCCTATCACTTAACTCTACCTAATCTAAGGTAATCATATTCTTCCCTAGTGCCCACCACATTATTGTGAATTAGCATCTGCATATTATAGAAAACATGGGCTGTTGGTTTTGTGGGATTGGCTTATTTCATTTAGCATGATATTATCTAACTCCAACCATTTATTGGCAAATGCCATATTTTTACTCTTCTTTAAAGCTGAGTAATATTCCATTTGGGGAAATATATATATGTATATGGTAATTCTTATACAAAATGATAAATTATATTTGGGAAAGATGTTTAATGTTGTGAAATTCATGTTCTTTCTTTGTTAAAAATCCTACAACATAGGGTATTTGTGGAAAGTAAATGAGATGACATTTGAAACACTTAACACATTCACTGGTTTCTTGTAGGCATACCGAAGAGTTATTTTTTTTTTTATGCCTTACACCTGTTTCCAGTGTTTCCTAAGTAATGACATCTGCCATTTATGGTTATCTTAGGTTAGGTTTCAGAGAAACAGACTCTGAGGTAGAAAATTCATTGGGGAGTACCATTGGCATTAACACTTGTAAATAAGTGATGAAAATAGAATTGGGCAGGGAGATGTTTAATAATGATGTGGGCAAGAAGGGTCTCAGCAAATTCCAAAGGGCACTGGTGCTGAGCTGACACTTCAGAGATTTTCTTACTATGAGGCAAAGGGCCTGGCTTTTATAGTACCATTGTATACTGATCACCCCTGTGCACTGGGTATAAGTTATGGGGTGGAGCATAACTTGATTTTGTTTGACAACCCTCTTTAGCTAAAGGCAATTCCCAGAGAGGGACTTAGTACTGGTGGCTGACAGCTCTCAGCTATCTGTAGCTTGGGGAGAGCATGCTTCAGTATTGGAAAGTAGAATGTGGGCAACATACCTCGGCATCTTCTACACTGGCTTGTGTGATATCTTTGGTTAAAAGTGACACATAGCTATTCTTTCTAATTCAATTCATTAGAACAAGCTCATAAGTCAATAAAATTAGTAAAAGGAAGAAAACAAAAGAGGTTTTTATAAAACTTATAAAGTTATAAATTGGAATCTTAAAAAGTAAAAGAACTGATTATGTGCAAGATTGAACTATTGAGAAAGATTAACATAGGTTTTGCAGATAATTTATGTACTCATGTCAGTACATAACTGAACATGGGATACAAGTGGAAAGTAATAGTGATAGTTTTATAAGTTGAAGTGTGGATTTGATATTGTGCATTTAGTTATTCATTGATTTATTCTAAACTGTTTATATATAATTTATAAAGATTTTGCTGTCATAAAAATCAGTCTTTGTCAGATTTGGAAGGGAAAGTCACTCTAGAGTCAAGATCCATTGATCTTCAATATGAAAATTAGAGGATAATTTATAGAAATTTATAATAGAAGTTGGTTATTCATTTTAGAATAATATGTATAAGTGATTCACTATTAAAAGTGACTTAGAGTTTATGTAAGAATTTGGTTTAATAAACATGCTTAAAATAAATCAGACTACATGATCAAAATTAAAAGAACAGTAACAGTGGTTGCAACAACACACTGGGGCTAATGGTAAAATTTCCAAAGATGCAAGTGCTTCATTCCAGGTAAATTAATCTTAGATTTAAAAAAAAAAATCAAGCCGGGAGGGGGGATAGTAGAGAATAGGACAGACAGCAGAATACATCAGACACTAGAAAGGCAATATGTCAATCAATGGAAGGGTAACTGATGTGATACAGCAATCTGTATACGGGATAAAATTGGGAGTTCATAACTCATTTGAATCAAACTGTGAAATATGATGTATGAGGAACTATGTAATGTTTTGAACGACCAACAATAAAAAAAAAAAAGTAAAAAAAAAAAATCAAGCCAAAAAGCATATAGTATTATAGAGATGTATTGAGTCCATATATGCACGAATAGAAAGTAACTTTGGAGAAAAACAAAACTTCCAAAGGAGAAAATATATGGATTCCTAAGTGCAAATAAACATATCTTGATTTCTGGAGTTAGTGAGCTAGAAAATTTTAATTTCTGAAGTTTATAATCTAGAAGATCAAATTCTATTAAGAAGTAGAGGTATTTTCTATTTCTCATTCCCATGTTTCCCAATCTAATAACCTATAATGTCCCAGCCGAGTCTGAAAAGTATGGCATTTTATTTCCTTTAGAGATCACAGAATGCTGGCTATTGATCTGATTTTTCCCAGCATGGTCCTCAACTAAGATTATCTTTCTTTGTCATGGAGCTTTATTTTCCCTCTCCTTTAAAAAAAATAACAAAAAGACCTGCAGTCTTTTGTTGCAGATATTAGTGACTCTTCATATCACACATAATGCCATGAAAATATATCAAATATAAAATAGATATTAAAATTGACATTAACACAATGCCCTGCATCCTTACGATAATTCCCTACCTAGAAGGTATATTTTGGTTAACTATATTCAAATGAACAAAGTAAGGCTTGTAAAATGGACAGAGAAGTTTGTCTTTTTCAAATGTGATATAACTTTGAGGCATTACCTGATTTTATCAAATTTGGAAAACTACAGAAATTGAAGAGTCACACATGTTTTGCTTTGTCAATTACAGTAAAAATGAAAGTGGATCATCTACCCAGAATTATTATCCTGCCATGATCCTGACCATATTGTGGTCCACAGATAATAAACCAGGAATTAAGTATGGTATCCCAATAAGACTGTCTTACATGTTACCTAAGGTGGTCATTGTTTACTCAATTCCAAACTACGATAAAGTAAAAAAACAAAAACAAAGAAATGATTCTGTTACAACAGATTTTAACAAAAATGTGTATAGTATTTAATAGTATTACAACTTCTAAAATAATTTAGTTGTTGGGCAATCTGATAATGATATGTATCAAGTTTTTATTATTTTTATTCAATAAGGCTTGACTTAATGGCTATTTTGTGGGTATCCTTAGTAGAAAGTGATTAAGATGACATATTTGCCACTAGTTTTAGAAAAACAGGGTTGAACTTATTTCATTAATATAAAATGTTATAGAATAATTGATTTCAGTCTTATATTTTGTCACATGAAACACATACACATACTGAAAAAGAAGGGCATTCTTATTTGCTATAAGAATGAATTCTACTTTAACAAGATGGTGGAGATTTTTTTTATTAATATAGACAAGGCAAATAGATTTGAGATGATCTCAAAAATCTATGGATTTTGGATGTAACCTCTCTTTGCGTCAGTCCCCAAGTTTTGATTGGTGGTTACTGCTTGTTTCTGTTCTAGTAAAATTACAAAATTATTTTTGTTAAGTTATATGAAAGACTAGGAGGCAACTGGTATGAAACAAATCCATCTCAATTAGGAAATATAGCAGATAACACCAAGTTGGTAGACTGCCAGGTTTCCATGATTTAGTAAGGCAGGAACTGAACTAATGAGGAAGGATAAATCCTGTGCCAGACGGTGAGAGTGTAGGGCTCAGAGTCCAGGAGGCCATACTACTTGGACATATGAATATGACTAATGAACAGATTGAGCCAAAGAGAATCTATGCTTTTGGTAGACCTGCTACCCCTTAGTTCGCTTCCTGATTGGCAAAAAAAAAAAAAAAAAAAAGGTTCTGGGACTTATGCAGCCAGTTTGATTAAGAAGAGGGTGTAACAGATACTCATGAGGACCTCATAGCTTTGTGCCTTAGAAAACAGTGGCACTGTGTCCATGATTTCCTTCACTTTTACCCAAATATTTTTATCAGTCGGTAAAGAGAAGCATGCCTGTTGAACATGTACTGTATTCCATTCTAAGACTTTTACTCCTCCAGAAATAGAAGCTACTTTCTAAGAAGATAAATGAGGAACAGAAGTATGTGATAAGAAAATTGAAATTGGCTAGAGCTTTTCAGCTAATACAAAATTCTCAGGCATTAAGGGGCTTATTCTGGCTCCTTTTTATCTACCTAGTAATTCACAAAAGCCATGGATACAAATCAGAAATATTTGTTTATGATTCTTAGAATAAAGGTTATGAAAATTACTCCTATTTTTCGATATTCAAATGTGGTAATGTAACATACTGCGGATTACTTGGCATTAAAAGATTGCTAACTCCAAAGGAGAATCCATATATCAGTCTAGGAAAAACTTCAAACTCTATTCATAATCTCCAACATCCCTCAAAACCTTGAGATTGTCATTTCCTTTCTACTCTGTCCTAATTCTACCCTCTTGGGTCTGGGTCAGTTAGCATGTTCCCCCCAATAATGAAACTCTTAGGTTGTTAAGAGAAATCAGAGTGAGTGTTCAATTATTGTGTATATTGAGTATATCAACAGTTCAATTATTCACATACTGTATATTGCTTAATTAATTCCTTGTTCTTTTCTCCACAATGTAAAAGGTCATATTAAATCTTTCTCTTTTCTGGTCTCTAACAATACTTGGCTATAATTTTAAAATAACAGCAACAATTTTCCTGTGGTCATATTTTTCTTGAATTACTTCATATTCTGCATCATTTTGTGCTTCCTGAAGACTGGGATCAAAGCTTCCTTTTATTTTTATTTCCCCCAGTTTAGGACTGAACACATAATAAGTAGTAAGTGAATACGAATAGATTATGATTCATAAAGGAGAATTAATATAACATTTAAAATTGTGTTATAACTAAATGTTATATTGATTCTCAACTTAATTGTTAGCTCAACTTAATATTCATGGGCATGGTCTGAAAAAGTCTTAACTCTTCAGTTTCCTCACTAAAAAGGAGGTCAAAATCCCCATTGTGCTTTCTATGTTTTTGTTCCCATTATTACTCTAACCAGAGAATTGGGTAAAGGGTCCTGCAAATAGTGCAGTTGCATGGAACCCTGGCTTGGTTGCCTGTATAGTTGTAATTTAGCAACTTTGCAATGGGGAGGTCACAAAATGGAAAGCATAGTTTTTTTTTTTTTTTTTTTTTTTTTTTAGCAGACCATCCTGATCACAAAGGTGTAACATGTTTTTCTCTGTCAAAAAAACAGCAAATTGCAGGCTTCCATGATATTCAGTGTAATAGTTCTTTATGCATTATAAGGATTAAAGCTTGATTATACTCCAAATGAGTAGGAAATTTTAAGTCTCTGGAAAGCAATGCATCACCAGAGCCCTCCATTAAGACTGTGGCTTTGGGGCAGATGGTGACACCTGGGTGCTATTCAGACATTGAGGGAGCAGAGGTTCCTGCAGAGCTCTGAACAACATCAACAATTGTGTCAAAATAGCGGTAAATGCTTTTATTTAATAAGATGGTTATTCAGTACCAGAGGTTGTAATGTCTGTCTCCTCACTGTAACTTCTACTTCACCAGTCTAGACTGAATTTAAATCCATGAACTATTCAATCCCTGCTCCACCTAGCTGTCAAAATTATCTTCTCAAAAAATAAATGTGAACCATGTGGCTCCCTGCTACATTCAAAATACAACCAAATTCTACAGCTCAGAAATCAGTGCCTTTTACAATGAAGCCTCCACTGCTCTCCTTGAAATTTAATCAACAAATATTGACTTATTGTCTACTGTGTATCCTCACTGTGCTGTCCAGGCATCTGGTTCCACATTTTTCCTCAGACATGCCCCAAACTCTTCTGCCTTTTGTCTTTTTGACCGGTCTGCTCTGTATGGCAAAGCATTTTGTTCTAGGCACCTGGCAAAATTCTACCTATCCAGATACATTTCAAAAACTGACTTCTCCTGCCTGTATACATGCAGAGAATAGGTCTCTAGCCCATCCTGCTCTCTCCCATTCAATTGTGCCTTCTCAGTGGTGAAGGGCCATGTCGTCTTTGTATCCCCCACAACACTGAGCAGATGAAACTGGATTGAATTAAAATCTTAAGAATAGATTTGATAATTTATACATTCAGTTTGTTCATATTGTTTGCCAGAAGTGATTTAGGAGAACCGGATCAAATGTTTATGGACTGATTGCCTGGCCCCTTATAACTGTGGCTTTGGTAATGGTTTTACTCCAAATTAGTCAAATTGCCAGGTTTATTAAATGTGGTCTCAGGACAGAGGGCAAGAGAATTAGAAGCATTTTCATTAGAGATGTTTTAATTTAAATTTTAAAGCAATACTATTTTTTTAAACATGTTTATGTACTCACTCTCCTGAAATGCCGTCATCCAAAAACAGTAGTCTATGTAACATATAATGTCATGTTTTACATAAAGTGTACACATAAAAATTTGACTACTTTTATCTACAAATAGCTGTATATAAAAAACATCTCAACTAGTTAAGAACATAATTATGTCATATTTTTGTATGTATAAGGTGTTCAATAACAAAATATTTTTGATCTTTTCTTCTTTTCATCTCTGAGGTTTGGCTGATTGATTTTTTAATGTACTAAAGTGTTTTCCTCTTTCTCTTCCGATTCAACCACATTGAATCACCCATCTACAGCATACCATCCCAGAACAGCAGCTTCCAGAACATTAAAGCCATACTCTGTTCCTACTGAAGCCCCCAGTCCCATTTGTCTTTCTTGCTCTTCTGCACCACCCCGGACCCCTAAGGTGAGACCTCAACATCCTTTGAATGGTTCTTCTTTGGAGTACAGATCAGGCCTTAGGAGTACTTACTGAGATTTTCTCTGAGAACAGTTCTGTCTCTCTGACTTCCAGAATGAATCTTCCCTCCTCCCAGAAGGTATTTACAAACCTAGAGGGCTTCCCCAATCTCCCTTCTAATGACAATTTTATTACTCCACCTAAAGCAGATACATTTATGGGGAGAGGAAGAAGAGTGGGACAGAACATTGTTCCTTCTTGCCTTGCCCTTCCATTGTCATGCAGTGGTGTTCTTTCTAGCCAGAATTCATTTAGTTTTTGAAATTGTTGAGAAGGTGATAGAAGATCTCTTTTACATTGCACAGGTTTGATGCTACCCAATATTTTAAGGATATATTTTTATAAATTGTTGTAAGTATACTAAAAGTGTCTTCAAGATAAATATTTTCTCATTCCAAAGCATGATTTTAAATGTCTTGTATGTATATGGGTTTGCATGGAGTAGGGGATTGGTTTTGTATTTCTCAAGTTCAAGGGACAGTATATGTGCAAAGAGGGATAGAGCAGGTATTTGTGAAAAACATTCAAGATACATATTTATACAAATAAATGACATTGACCAAGAGTGGTAATGTCTAAGAAGCATAAGCAAAAATTGTCATAACTTCATCATATTCAAAAAAGAAGGTCTGTTTCTTTTTTTTTTTTTTTTTTGGTGCTGGGTATCGAACTCAGGGCCTTGTACATGCAAGGTAAGCACTCTACCAACTGAGCTATATCCCCAGGCCCTAGGTCTGTTTCTATGAAGGAATTGGTAATTTTGGAGATATTTTTACTTTATATATCTGATCACTCAAAGGAATGTTTATAGATAATCCTAAGAAAATATTTTTAGTGGTACTTGTTTTGCTGTCAAAAGTAATATTTTTGTATCATATTATCCTGTTTCTGTTTTATGGCATTTACATTATTAAATTCATATAAAGGAATTATCAACCCAAATGAGTGTAACATAATCTAAATATTTTGCATATAACTTAGCCATAGATAATTGAAATTGATTTAATGAGATGGTGACTAATGCAGTTGGTAATCATCTGTTATTTATATAGTCTCTATCATTAATTGCAGAGTAAACAAGGATGGAAGGAATAATTTGGAACAAAGTGTTTAATTTTGGTTACATTGGCAAATGCAACAAGGAGAGTTCATCTTTACTCTGTTACTACTATGCATTTATTAAATCTAAAGTGAGAGGGATTTTAGAAATTATCTGGCACAAATTTTTCACTTCTCTATGAGATTGAGGCCCAGTCAAATCAAATGACCACCTTTATGTTACAGAGATGATTAGGGATTGGGCTGAAATTCCATCCACAGAATTCCTAACTTTGGGTCCAGGACTTTTTTTACTGTATCATATGATCTTTAAAATAAAATCCAATACAAGTGAGTTTAAATATCTGGGTTCACTACCTATGGTTTTCCAAAGCTTCCCATAGTGTTTAGGAAAGAATAAACTGATATTAGGAAGTATATTACAGCATTTAAATTGGATGATTGGGGTGAGGGGTAAATATATATATTTGGATCTCTCTTCAGCCAATATAGAAGGACAATTTCATCCAAGATCTCCCTGCCAGCTGAGTTCGATGAGTTCTCCTGTCACTATGGTGCTCCTTTATATTTTCATGAAGTCAGTGGGGGAAGGGGTATTCTTTTCACTTCTCTATAAAGCTAAGATACTGCTATTATTCTGTAGTATCTGGTTCACAAGATTGCCTACTTCATTTGACTGAATGCCATGTAGATACATAATATAAACAGATATTAAAAAGAAAAAACTTGGCAGACAAGAAACGAGAATGTCCATGAATGTTTAAGACTATGTCCAATCGTGACTATGGTATGCATGTTGAATTTCTATACCTCGTGAGAAACTAAAGAATATCCCCAAATTACTACTATGGAGGAGTAGGACAGGCAGACTAACTTCATTCATTACTGTAGCATAATTACTGTGAGCAAAGCTAAATAATGCAGTGACCATTTTATGTAGCAATATAATGTGAGAAGTAATATGTAAATATTTACAATACTATTAAAACATTTTTTTAAAAGTGGCAATGAAACCAAACTCACATAATAATATCTTCCAATTTTTTTTTTTTACTGGAGTTTTAAAAGAATTATTTTCAGTTTGACATGACATAGAAGAAAGTAATTGTTTTAATCATATCTTTCCTACTTTTATTAACTTTTCATATATAAAAACATTTTATATTGAGTCAAAATTTCTTATTACTACTTGAAAATAAAAGTGTATAAACTTACGGCCCTGATGCTTTCAAAATGTCCACCTTCTTTCTCGAAATCAATAGGCTGTCCTTTTAGCGTCCAGTAGAAAGTGACATCCAAACTAGCATCATGAATTGCTTTGCAATTAAGGACTATACTTTCTCCAACAGTTAACTCTGTTCTTTTAGGAGTAAGTTCTATCCTTGTAGGTTCTATGGAAGCAAAAATATATTAATTAAAATAATCAACAGGGTTTTCCCCATGCAGCCTGTATCATTTTGAATAGCAGGAAAAAACTTATATAAGGATTCTATACAAATACAACTGCTCCAGATACATACACCAAATTTTCCACATCTTTATTATTTAGTGAAATCTTAGCTTTTAGGAAGCTAGGATATTTTATTATGCTTTTGTAGATGACTAATGAATTTGGAGTCCCTGGATGTAGGAAAAAACAAACAAAAAATGACAAGACACTACAAGAAACAACAAAACTAAAAGCAACATTTGGCATCCTGGAAGAAGCATTAGAAAAGAGAAGCTGCAGTCTCTCTGAGCAACTTAAAGGATCATCAAGTACATAAAAGGATTAAAAATGATAAGTAACAGGGCTGGGGTTGTGGCTCAGTGGTAGTAGAGCATTTGCCTGCCATATGTGAGACACTGGGTTCAATTCTCAGCACCCCATATAATTAAATAAACAAGTCCATGGACAACTTAAAAATTATTTTTAAAAAATGCTCCTTATCTCAGAAGGAAGAATTGCAGGGATGTTTGTGCCTTAAAGGCTCCTAGAGGCTATAAGGCAAAACAAAGAACCTCCCTCCAAATTACTATCTCAGTAGGGATAAAAATATTATTCTACTACTATACTACTTACTTACTTTTCATTCCAAAAACTCTCTGAATAGAAAAGAGTAGGAAGGTACCTTCTGCATGATTATAAAATTTCACTTTGAATAGATTATGGTTGGTATAATTAAAGGCAAAAACACTAAATAAAAATGTTTTTGGAGGAAAAAATTATGTTTAACTACATGGTTTGGTTAAATTTTGAAAATGACACATTTTTTACTGGGATTACAGTAACTAATACAGCTATGCATCTAAGGGTGAAATGAGTAATTAAGTGACTGCAATCTGACATGTTTTAAATGAAGTAGGGGGTAATGGAGACACAATTTTGATTTTTTTTTTTTTTACTAATTAGATTCATGGGTATAGATGCCACAAGAAATATGACATGTTGATTAATAATTAGCTTGATTTTCCTACTCTACCTCTATTGTTCACAAGAATACAGTCTGAGAAATCACTACTCCTCATCACTTTTTTTAATATCCAAAGTCCTGAGTAGCTCCTGAGAAGAAAATGAAATCCTAAAACAGGAATTCCACTATAACTATTAGCATTCTAGAGCTCAGATATTCTGTGTGGCATTCCAAGTTCTGGCTTTGTTGAAGAAGACAGATAAACATAATATACTGTAGTTGGAACTTTGTGGAAATTGAAGTATTCTGAATCACTAAATATCCCATTTAACTCATGATTTACAAAACCCATTATTATGATCATGAAAGTCTGTGGGATGGGAAGAGTGGTACACATCTATAATCCCAGAGGTTTGGGAAGATGAGGCAGGAGGATCATGAATTTAAAGCCAGTCTGAGCAATTTAGCAAGGCCCAAAACAACTTAGCAAGATCCTGTCTCTAAATAAAATATAAAAAGAGGTGGAGATGTGGCTTACCCTGGGTTCAATCCCCATTCCCCTCCTTAACCTCTCCACCAAAAATGGTCTGTGGACCCAGCATTACCTCATTATGAAAAGAACAAAACTGATTAGCACACAGAATAAGACATATGACTGGTTGGATCCCAGTAACATATATGATATAAATGAAAACATATTTTAAATTATGTTCTCTCCTACACTTAATGTTTGCCTTCCTTCTAAGCTATCATAGTGCTGGGTATTTTGATTACATTTGCATTTCTAAAGACACAGAAAAATTAACAGTTTTATTAGCACTAAATATGTTCACAATGTTGTAAATCATTACTGCCGTCCACAGAACTTTGTTCATTTTCCAAACCTAAAAAATGTCATAGTTTGATTTGGTATATAATTCATGCATAATGGGAAAAAAGTCAAGGATATAATTCAGTTGTGAAAAATGTCTCTTTTCTTTGCTCCTAAGATATGAGATTATTCTTTTTACTACTAAACAATAATATATAGTCTCAAAACCATGTTCTTGTCTTGAAATCTAGTTGTATTAGAACCAGAGAACATATATATTAGAAATAATATTTAACATACTAAAAGTGTAAGTATATAAGAAATTCCATTGGTGCAAACCTCAATGAGCAGCACTGGCACCAATTTATCTGATCTATACCCCTGGCTCTACTACTCATAGATATCCTCTTTTTGCTACTCCTCTGGGTCTAAATCCCCAGTTGATATGGCAACAAAGGAATGTTCCTGACTGATGTTAAAATTAGTTTTAGTACAGAAAAAATTTTTTCTTGTGGTGTTAAGGATGGAGCCCCAGGCCCAGTACACACCAGGCAAATGTTCTACTACTGAGCTATATCCCCAAACCAAGTGGAGGGAAATTTCTTTTATGTTGCTAGTGTTAATATTTTGAGACATTTAAAAAAAAAACCCTTTACCTTATAAGTTTTGTTCAGAGCAAAATATTGAATTTTAACCAATAATGGGTTTTTGCTTGGTTTCCTAAATGATAGAAAGTGATGATTTGAGTGTGTTAATGCTGTTTGTAATATGGTTTAGAAGCAGGCATGTACACACTTAAGTGCAAACATACACAGGTGCATGTCATACTTATTTTCTTATATGGGCATGAAACTAGGCTTCTAAGACGTTAGCTACATTTTCTTACCTTTTACAGATACAGATGCTATTATTTCAGCAGATCCAAAGATGTTTTCCCCTCGGCAAACGTACTTCCCTTCATCTGACTTAGAAGCATTTAGTATCCGTAGGCTCCCGTCTGGAAGAATAGCTATTCTGAAAATTATTAAAAAAGGTTTTCTCCTGTTTTACTGCAAATCAACTAAATGATAAGAAATTCTGATGAAGTCTCAAAACACTTGTAAGGTGATAATAAATAAGATAAAGCACCCCTGTGAAAGTAAGCAGTGACAGTAGAAATGGTTTACCCTTTTAAGACTTTATGCAATAAAGCCATTGAATATCTTCTAATATTCAAAAGAGGTAGGGAGGTACAGGTTATGTTTCTTTTGACAGTTTTTGACAGTTAATTTTAAAACTTGTAGAAAAAGGTGACCCTGAATTTGGTTATAACAACTTGTTCCTAGAATATCACCTAGCAATATTTTAATATTAAGCTTGGGTATTTTACCTCAAACCAAAAATGACCTCCAAAATCAAATATAAAAAGAAATAGCATAAAACATAGAGGAGGACAAGTACAGAACATAAAATTAATTGTATACAGCCAGGAGATGATTTATGGTGGTTTCTCTGTCTTGCCAAAGGTACAGCAAGGGTATGAAAGTGCAACCTGGTAACTCAGCGACTCACACCACACTTTTTAAACGTAAGAACATGATATCGGAGTTTGCATTTGGTCTCTTTAAAGACCTTTGTTAAAAATGGACCTTCACTTTTATATAAAGGTGAAAAATTAAAGCATTATTAAAAATTTTTAGAAGTTCTGTGAAAATGAGGCTGACATTTGGAATTACCACATCCTCCTGTGTATTTATCATTTTAGGAATTTATAGATTTCAAATTTAATTAGTACTTGGGTCCTTTCTGTGCTCTTGAAGTGTAACCCATTATTTCACCAGTATATCAGCCTACAAAAGTGAACTGAAACAGAACAGAAGAAACTGTTGTGGTTTTAGTTGACATATCATTGGAGTTTGGACTGACTTCTTTTAGAAAAGAGGGAAAAATAGGCTGTGCTGCATGGGGTAAGAACCAGTGACCCTTCTGAATGTGAAATACTAAAATTGAATCCTCCTGTTCCTGAGAACAGTTTATTACATAGCAATGATATTAAACCAATAAAGATTCCAAAATAATGTCTTAATCTGTTCAGTCAAGATTTTTGATACTATTTTAAAATGTACAGTCTTGCTAATGTCTCAGACCTGATGGTTGCTTACAATATTGAACTTCATACAATTGATATTAAATTGTAAATTGTTGAAATATTGCTTATGAATGTATACTTACATATTGCCATTAATAAAAATAACAATGAAAAAACATCATATGGTTTTCATTATGGATCTAATTTGATTTGCAATATGTAAGAAGAAAAACAAATTTAGAAACAAATCAGACTAGGAAGAGAAAGGTTGATTTTGTAGTTTATATCTAAGATTATCTGGAGACATTTGGAAAACAATGCTTCTAATATATATAATATGTAGATATATAATCCATTCAAGATGGTCAATGAGAATTTCCATTCTTTTTTGTTTTCTGTAAAAATTTTATTCTGTGAACTTATTCCATTTCAAACTCAATGGTAAACATTCTACCAGAGATACATTTGAAAGCAAAACTTACATTCATTTGTAAAGAATTCTTCTTGTGAAAATTATAGACTTTGAATTTACCTAAATACTATAATTTTTGCTGATTACTAGTATTTTGAAAATATTCTGGATTTTACCAACTGGAGTAAATTATAATATAGTAGGAAAGAAATTTGGCTTAAATATTCACCTGCTTCAAAGAAATAGATGTGTCTTGGACACTGGCAATATTTCAGCTCTTGGTTTAAGATGAATGCTTTTTCACAGACAAGAGGCAGCATATTAAATTCTCCTTTTGTAGATAGTTTACCAACTCCCAGGTCTGTGCGTTAGACTACTAATCCACTTGAAGGGATGAAGAATTTTGAATTCATAATGTTTATCTGTCAGGTAACCGTGTCCTTTACTCAAAATCCTGTCTTCTGATTCAAATTGCAAATCTTTATCAGATGAGGTTTTTTTTTTTAATCTTAGAAAAAGTAGATAATGAGTGTGATTTACATTATAATGCTGGTTATTACACACATAATTACTTAGATAATTGAATGTTGAATTATTTCTCTCCTGGAGATTCCTAACCTTTTAATCTTCTTCCCTCTGCTGTAAGAATTTTTAAGATTTGGGGTCTAATTCTGCTGAGACATCCTTAGATTCATAGTAGGGTAGTAAGGGAGGGAGGAAGGGAAGGTTTTGTGGGGTAAGGAGAGAATTTAAGAGTTCAAACCAACTTTCTAGAATTAAGAGCCAGTCATGCTTACTATATTCTGGATTCTAGACTTGATGTTAATTTCTGCCTAGATTTGGAGTTGTCTTGTTTCTCACCTTGCCACTAGTTCCTGACACTCTGCCTTGTTAATTCGTCTAGGACATTATGGTGCTTAACTCACCTCACATGTGTTCATTGTTAACCCCTTGACACATATCTCTATTTCCAAATTTCAGGGCCACTTCCTGGACCCTTCATGTCCACGTTTGGCTTCCCTATCAGACACCCCACAACTTGGTATTCCGAGGCAGTCTACTTAGAAAGGTCTATACCAACTGTTTACCTTCTGCCATATTACTTAGTGATCATGCTTTGACTTTCAGTTTTAAAAAGATAAAAGAAAGAAATCTGAGACACGAAAATGCAGAATTGCACATAGTAATGGGTACCATGTAATGTTTTGATATGTATTTCATAATTATCTTTCATTTTTAAACAACAGGAATTTATTTTCTCAATTTGACAGGCTAAAAAGTCCAAGATCAGATGCCAGCATGGTTGACCTCTGGTGTGGGCTCTTTTGCTGGTTTGTAGACTGCTGCTTTCCTACTGTGTGCTCATATAACTTTCCCATGGTGCATGTGGTAGAGAGAGATCTTGTCCTCTTCTAAGGTCACCTATCCTACCCTATGATGTTATTCAACCTTAATTGCCTCTTAAAAACCCTCACTGTTAGGAGCCACAAATGAATTGTGGGCTTGTCTGAGTCATCTCTAAGCAGAGGTGTGCCCCTAGGAGAAGTCTTAGGGTCGCATCACCCATATGAGACTGCTTCATTGCCTTGTCAACGTCCTGCTCAGAGAGAATTCTGTGATACCGTGAAATTAATTGGTTCAAATGCAACTTCACAGGGAGTGGAAAGAGATACCAGTGTGCTCAAGTAATCTTGAGGTGCCAGCTGCCTGGAGGAGGAAGAATTATTGTGCAAGTGATACGTCCTCAATCTGGCCAACTTCCCCACAACCTCATGCTTCTTGTTTATCTTAAAGAACCCTTCCTCAGGATGAATTCCTTTGGTGTGTTTCAGTATAAATCTTTTGTCTTTTCCTTTTGATAGGATCAGACCCATCAGGTCTTTTTCACTCCTAAAGCCCCTGCTTTAACTAATTTCTTGTGTCTTTTCTCTTTATTTCTTAATACTGTTTTTTTCAGACTTTTATTTCCAGCCAGCCTACCCCTTCATTTGATTTACTTTTTCCCTTCCCATGCAGGACACGTGAGCCCTCACAGCAGTGTATTAATACTGGTAGTAGAGCTTCTACACATGCATTTGGTGGGGGACACAATTTTATTCATAGCACCTCATCAACCTGCTCCCACATTCCCAGGTTAAGTTAGGGATCATTTCTTCCTTAGCATATTGCCCTCATTAGGGAGTCAAGGAATACTCAGCCTACTCTTTTTTCATATCTCTGATCTTCTGGTGCCTCCTATTGTACCATCAGTGGGGCAAGGGAACCCACTGATTGAGTTCTCAGGAGCCAGCCTCATGGGACATAATATAGCCTACAGAAGGATGGAAAAAGAATTTGTAGTGGAGAGAAGATGCTTGATCAAGGCATGCCACAATAGGTTTTTTTTTAAATATTTTAGTTTTAGGTGGGCACAATATCTTTGTTTTATTTTTATGTGGTGCAGAGGATGGAATCCAGTGCCTCACGCATGCTAGACAAGCACTCTACCACTGAGCCACAACTCCAGCCCCACAATATTTGTTTAAAGATAAAAATTAATTCTTGGAATTTGTGAAAGTCTTGAGTGGAACTTGTAACTTAGCTGATCCAACCTCATTTCAAATATTCAAGAACTAAAACCCAAGAAACTTAAAATGACTTGGTTAGGCTCATCAGTTATTAATAAGAAATATAATTTGTGGGTGATTTCCCCTGTGTCACTCACCAGTGTTTATTTAGGATAGTTTCTATTGCTGCATAACAAATTACTCAAACTTGGTAAGTTAAAACAATACCTAATAATTAACTGAACATCCATTCATTTCTTCAGAATGTTGAGTGTCTCAAAACACTTTATCCAGGTGTGGCCTGGGTAAAGTTTTACCTGGATGCTCCGGAAAAAAAAGTCTTCTTTAAAGAGCTCATTCTTGTTTTGGAAAGAAATCATTGTGTTTTTATTATTATTATTATTTAAATTTTTTGTGGGCTGTAGGGTGGGAGCTGTTTTCAGCTTCTAGATGTTGCTTGTGTTCCTTGGCATACGTATTCATCTGCCAGATTAGGTTTCTTTCTGATACCACAGTGCATGTATCATGGGATGATTAATAATTAGTACCATAAGCTTTAAAAGTACAGAAGGTTGAGTTTGAAACAGTGCCATTGACTAGTGGGTGTGTAATGTTAATCAAAGTTATTTAATCTCTTTCCTTAAAACAGTTATACCTAACTAGTTTAGAGAGAGAGAGATTTCTCTTATAAGGTCACTTTAAAAATAATAACTAGATAATATATGCAAAGTGTTATATTTTAGTGGTTATGGTAAACATAATCTAAAATTTATTGAAAAAATAAATATGTGATAAATGTTAAAAGTGAAGATGAAGACTGCCAAGAATTTTTTTTAACTCATATACCTGAAATATTTATGTAGTAGGTAAGTTTTTTTTCTTGGGGAGTAACATTTGCATTAAGAATAGAAGGGACATTTGTTTGAGCTCATCCTTTTGTGTGGAAAAGCAGAGGCAATACCATTTGCAAAGGCTGAGGTCAGTTGAAATGACCATGAGGTCCTGAAGAGCCAAATGGTCAGCTGAAACAGCAGCAGGGAGTGGCATAGGTAAGAATGGAGAGAGAGTCAGGGCAAGATCAGGTCAGGACTCATAGATTGTGAGTGTCATCTGAAGCTTCCAAACATTTGAACAGCTTTATTGAGTTATCATAAGCATGTAAATACACCTGTTTAAAGTCTATGCTTTGAAAAGCTTTCGTATGTGGATGGTAAGTCAAAGCCATCATTACAGTTAAGATAGTGAATATATAAATAACCCATAAAAGTATCTGTGCTCCTTCACATGCTCTTCCAGTCCTCTTTTACCGTATTCCCATCACCAAATAACTACGATCATAGTTAGATTGCATTTTCTAGACTTTTATATAAATTAAATGATACAGTATGTTATATTACCTTATATATAGCTTATTTCACTCATCCTAAGTTAAGATTTATCTAAATGACTACAATTGCCTATTCATTTATTTTTGTTGCTTACTAGTATTCCAATGTGTATATGTAATACAATTTATTGATCTATTCACCTATTGATGTGTATTTATTTGCTTTCAGGTCAGGTCTATTTACAAGTAAAGTGTTCCTGAACATTGATGTCTGAGACTTCTTTGGATCTATTCCTTTATTTCCTTTGGCTAAATACTTGGATCTGTAAAGACTATATCCTCTGGTTATGTTCATGTTTCTCTTTGAAGCTGCTACTGTGATTTTATCAAATGATGACACCACTTTACATTCTTAGCAGCACCAGTATCAGAGAACTCCTAAAGCATTTTTCATGGTCAGTCTTTGAGTTCTAATAATAAGTAGGTAATGGGATCTCTGTGATTTTAGGCTGTATCTTCTTAGTGATGAATATGTGCAGTGTCTTTTCTTGTGCTGATTTTCCATCTGTAAGTCATCCTTTGTGAAGTGATTATTCAAATATCAAGTTTTACAGAATTGTTTCTTATTTTTGAAGTTTGGGAGTTCTCTAATACTCTTAAAAAGAACTCCATTGTCAGACATATGATATGCAAATATACCAGTTTTTCTGCTGTTGGAAAAATTCCAAGAGAATTTTTCCAACAGCAGAAATTCCTAATGTCAGTAAAGTTCAATTAATTTTATTTCATGCATTGTGCTTTTGTTATGTTAAGAAATCTTTTGCCTGAAGTTACAATCTTTGTGTGTTTTCTTATATAAATTTTATAGTTTGTTTATGTCTGATACACTTGAGCTATTTTTTGTTTATGGTATGAGATATGGGTATTTATTCATTTTTCATGTGGCTGTCCAATTGTACCATATTGTGATTTTGAATAGATTATTGATATGGACTAAATGTTGAGGTTCCCCTAGATCACGTGATAATAATATAATCTCTAATACTGTGGCATTTGGAGATGTGGCCTTTTGGTAATAATTAGTGCATGTGGGCTGCATTACATGGATGGGAATGTTTTTAGATCCTGTGGGATAAGCACTTTTGGGGCCAAGGCTTGTGGTATTGGCATCCATGGTCCTGGAGCTAAAGGTCACAAGTGAAACCTTTTCCTGATCCTAAAACAAAAGTGCCAGTTATTCTGGGCCTTTTTGTACCGATGGCTACAGTCCTAAGCCCATGGAGTAGAAGTTTTACCTTAATTCCTGTGAGAGAGTGTAAGGGGAATTGGGCTCTTGTCTCTGACAACCACTGATCCTGAAGCTGTAGAACACTTAGCAGCCTGTCTTCACCTTTGTGAAACTTGCATAGGACCAAGGCTTTTGGTGGTATCAGGGAAAGTGACTGTTGGTCCCTAAGGTAGGGTGACATCTATAATAATAACTGTTGTAGCAGCTTGGGTTCTAGAGGCAGGAGAGATCCAATGTGAGTTACTTCTTTGGAGCAAAGTAATCACTCTTAGATCACCTAGCTTGCCAAAATGGATTTAAATCCTATAAGGATTGGTATTATTCTGTAATCAGGACTGCTAGTCTGCTGCAGTGAAGGGGGTTGCTGGTACTTTTCTGCTTACCTTTACCCACCAAGGTGGAGTATGCCCTAGCCAGGGAACTAGGTTTGAAATTGCTTTATTCTATTCTCTAGGTTGCCTTTCCGACTTTCCATCACTTTTTGGCTGATATCCAAACTCTTCCCTCAATCATTCTCCTCTATAGTTTTTTCCTTTTTCATCCTGGTTCTCTGTGGCAGAGTCATACACAGGACATCTGTTTTAGTCAGCCGTTTTGTGGCTGCAAATTAAAGACCTGCCCAGAACAATTTTAGAGGAAGAAAAGTTCATTTGGTGGCTCAGTTTCAGAGGTTCATAGACAGTAGACTCCATTCCTCCGGACTCAAAGTGAGGCTGAACATCATGGCAGAAAAGTGTGGCAGAAGGAAGCAGTTCACATGATGATCAGACAGTAGATAGAAACATCTCCACTTGCCAGATACAAATATATACCCAAAAGCCATGCCCCCAATGCCACACCCACCTGCTTTCAGTTACCCCTCAGTTAACCCAATCAGTGAATTAATTCCCTGATGGATTAAGACTCTTGAAACCTAATCTCTTCTCCTCTGTACCTTCTTGCATTGTCTCACAGGTAAGCTTTTGGGGGAACACCTCACATCCAGACCATAACAATATCTATATTCAGTCATCTTGAATATCTCTGCATGAATTATCCACCATCACCAGTAGGCATTGTATGTCACTTATTTCTCTTTTTTTTATCAGCCATTCTCATAAGGTGTACATTTAATGTAGCGTGTTTAATTTGTATTTTCTTGACTGTTAATGATGTTGAACAACTTTTCATGTAGTTAATTTCTGTTAATTAATATGCTCTTTGGTGAAATAGCTTTTCATAATTTGATAGTTTATTTTTTGCCTGTGTATGGAGGCTTCTATATAGCATATTCTAGATATTTATCATAGAACTAGAGTTTTTAATTTTGAAAAAGCCTAATCAATGTATCTTCCACACATAGTAAACATTCTCAAACTTTATCAAAAGTACTATTAGATCATTAATATGTCCTTCTATATTTTCAAATTCTTTCATAGAGTGCATTTTGGTTCTACATTATAGTTGGACTTATTTTAACATAAATCATGGAACTTAATTTGCTCCACTTAAGTACCTGGTGCCTCCTCTTCTATTCTACTGGCTTTCCATATATATATTCAGTTTTTAATTGGTGCTTTGTAGACATACATAAAAGTAAAATTCACTGTGGTATATTGAAAGATGTAGTTAGTATAGTATTGTCAAATCCATTCTGCATTTCCTCATTGTTTCTGTCCATCCTCTGTCTTTCTTAATCTCCTTCTACACCTCCTAAAATTTGCCCCCCCCACACTTCTACAGTACTTTGTTCTAGCTTTCATATGAGAAAAAATATTTGCCCCTTGATTTTCTGAGTTTGGCTTATCTCACTTAGCATGATGGTTGCCACTTGTAGTGCTTCTGATAATATGGGCATTTTACCAACATTAATTCTGTCTATCTAAGAACATGGGAGAGTGTTCTATCTTCTGAGGTCTTCTTAAATTTCTTTCTTTAGTGTTCTGTAGTTTTCATTTTAGAGGTCTTTCACTTCTTTTGTTAGATTGATTTCCAAGTATTGTGTGTATGGGAGCTATTATAAATAGGATATTTTTCCTAATTTCTTCTATAGCTGATTCACTGTTGATGTATAGGAATGAAACTGATTTATGGGTGTTAATTTTGAATACTACTACTTTGTCAAGTTATGAGTTCTGTAAGTTTTTTGTTGGAGATTTTTGGGTCTCTTCAATCTAGGCTCATATCATCAGCAAAGAGATAGTTTGAGCTCTTCTTTTCCTATTTGTATCCATCTACTTTCTATTTTTGCCTAAGTGCTCTGGCTAGAGTTTAAAAGATTATGCTGAATAGAAGTGTTGAAAGAGGGCAGCCCTGTCTTTTTGGAGGAAAAAATGAAAGAATTTCCTCTATTTAGAATTATGTTGGCCTTGGGTTTGTCCTATATAGCTTTTACAATGTTATGTTCCTTCTTTACCTAGTTTTTCTAGTGTTGTGAACATGAATGGATACTATATTTTGTCACAGGCTTTCTCTGCATCTATTGATATCATTTGATTCTTGTCTTTAATTCTATTACATTGATTGGTTTTCTGTATGTTGAAACAACCTTGCATCTCTGAGATAGTGTACCATGATCAAAATGTGTTTTATCTTTTAAATGTGTATTTGTATGTGATTTCCTAATATTTTATTAAGAATTTTTGCATCTATGATAATCAAAAGGTGTATCTTTGTCTAGTTTGGTGTCAGGGTTGTTATGGTTTGGATGTGAGGTGTCCCCCAATAGCACATGTGTGAGACAAGGCAAGAAGGTTCAAAGGAGAAATGATTGGGTTGTGAGAATCTTACCCCAATCAGTGAATCAATCCCCCTGATGGGATTGAATGAGTGGTAACTGGAAGCAAGTGGGATGTGGCTGGAGAAAGAGGTTGATTGGGAGTGTGGAGTCTCTCTGTTTCCTGATCACCATGAAGGAAGCTGTTACCCTCTCCCACCATGATATTCAGCCTCTCCTTAAGTCCTGAGGAAAGGAGCTAGTTTTCTATGGACTAAGGCCTCTGAAACCATAAACCCTCAAATAAACTTTTCTTCCTTACATTTGTTCTGGTCTGATCCTTTAGTCACAGCAGTAAAAAAGCTGACTAAATCAAGGGTGATACTAGCTTCATAGAAGGTGTTTGTAAGAGTTCCCTCCTTTTCTACTTCATGGAATAATTTGAGGACGATTGGTGTCAGTTCTTCTTTAAAGGACTGGTAGAACTCAGCAGAGAATCCATCCTATCCTAGGCTTTTCTTAGTTGGTAGGTTTTTGATGGTGTCTTCAATTTCATTACTTGATCTGTTTAAATTATCTATGACTTCCTGGTTCAATTTGGGTCTCTATCAATATCTTCAAGATTTTCTCATTTATTATAGTATAAATTTTGAAAATAGTTTCTGGTTATCCTGTATTTCAATAGTAGCTGTGGTGATATTTCCTTTGTCATCATGAATCTTAATAATTTGAGTTTTTCCCTGTTTTTTTTTTTTTTTTTTTTTTTTTTTTTTTTTTTTTAGGAAATCACAAATCAACTATTTTGGTTAGTTTAGCTAAGTGTTTTTCTTTTCTGATTTTTTAAAAATTTCAATTTCATTGATTTTGGCTCTGATTTTAATTATTTCCTCTTTTCTCCTTATTTTGGTGTTGATTATTTCTTTTCCTAGGGCCTTGAAATATAATATTATTTATTTGATGACTTTCTATTCTTTTAATGAATGATCTCAATACTATGATCTTTCTTCTTAGAATTGCTTTCATAGTGTCCCGGAGATTTTGATGTGTTATATCATGATGAATTCTCACCACTAAGTATTTTTTTTTATTTCACCTGATTTCTTCTTCTGTGCATTCATCATTCCATAACATTTTATTTAGTCTCCAGGTGTTAAAGTAGGTTCTTTTTTATTTTATCATATCATTGATTTCTAATTTCATTCAATTGTTTGAAAGAATGCCAGGTATTCTCACTCTTTTTTAATTTTTTTTTATTTGAAGCATTACTTTGTGGTCTAAGATGGGGTATATTTTAGAAAATGAGCAGTGTGCTGCTGAGAAAAAAGGTTATTCAGTCACTGATGGATGAAATATTCTTCATATTCCTATTAAATCTAAATTATTGTATAAGTTCTTTTTTTAGTTTAAAGAATCTATGCAGTGGTGAGAGAGGCATGTTAAAGTCACTCAGTGTTATTGTGTTGTATTTAATTCATTCTTGAAATTGAGGGTTTGTTTGGACATAGATGCACCATTGTTTGGGGCATAAATATTTATGATTGTTATACCTTGTTGATGTGTAATTTGCTTAAGCACTATGAAATGTCCTTCTTTGTCTCTTCTGATTAACTTTGGCTTAAAGTCCACTTCATCTGATATGAGAATAGAAACCCCTGCTTGTTTATGAGATCCATGTGAATGATATATAATTTCCCATCCTTCCACCTTCAGTCTCTGGATTTCTTTGCCAATGAGATGAATCTTTTGGGGAAAGCATATGGTTGGGTCTTATTTTTTAATCAAATATGTCAGCTCATGTCTTTGATTGATGAGTTTAGACCACTTATATTCAGTATTATTATTGAGAGATAATTTTTCTCATCATTTTAATTTTTTCTAGTCTTTAATTTGAATTAATTTCTCTGACTTAGTGTTTGTTATAGTTTGGATGTGAGACCATGCAAGAGGGTTCAGAGGAGAAATGATCAAGTTGTGAGAGCCTTAATGCAATCAGTGAGTTAATACTCTGATGGGATTAACTGGTAGCTAAATAAGGAGGGGGCATGGCTTTGGGATATATATTTGTATCTGGTGAGTGAAATCTCTCTGCTTTCTGATCATGATGTGAGCTGCTTCCCTCTGCCACAGTCTTTAGCCATAATGTTCAGCCTTACTCAGAGCCCAGAAAAATGGAGACAACTGTGTTTATACTGAGACTTCTGAAACCATGAGCCCTCAAATAAAGTTTTCCTCCTCTAAAACTTTTCTGGTCAGATCTTTTAGTCACAGCAGTTTTACCTGCTAGTTATTTTCATTTATTAATTTCTTCATGAAGTATTTATTGAGTATGTTTTATAGTGTAGTCTATCTGGTTGTGAATTCTTTTAACTTGTTTATCATGGAAGGTTTTAATTTCATTTTCAATTCTGAAGCTTAATTTTGCTGTGTATTATATTCTTGGTTGGCATACATTTTCTTTCAGAGTGTGGTATTTATTTCTCTAAGACTTCATAGCTTTTGGGGTCAGGGTTGAGAAAACAACTGATATTCAGGTTGGGTTTTATCTAAATGTGACACATATTTTTTTTCTATCAGCTTTTAGAATTTTATCTTTATTATGTATGTAAGGAATTTTTATAATAATGTGCCTTGGGGTGGGTCTATTGTAATTTTGTATATTTGGAAACCTGCATGCTTTCTATATTTTGTTTTCTATTTCATTGAAAAGATTATATATTCCTTTAGTTTGTATTTCAGAACCTTCATCTATCCTGATAAATCTTAAATTTGGACTTTTCATGTTATCCCATATTTCTTGAATATTCTTTTCATTGTCTCTTCACATCTTTTCTCGATGGTCAACTTTGTTTTCAGGATTATATATTTTGTCTTCATTGACTAAAACTCTATATTCTAACTGGTCTAGTATTTTGGTGGTGCTTTCCATTAAATTTTATTTCTGATGGATTCTTTTTCAGAATCTGATTCCTTTTTGAACTGACATTTCATCTCTTGTATTTTCTGTTTTCATTCCTTACGTTGTTGTTTACCTCATAGATCAATCAGTTTAATTATGAACTTTCTAAATTCATTCTCTGACATTTTCTCCACTGTGTTGTTAATGGATTCTGTTATTGAGGTATTTGGGGTTGTTCCCTTGCTTTTTCATATTTTTGTCTGCCCATCTATCAGTATGAATCTGGGGCAGTACAGTTCCTATCCTATGATTTTATAGTGTCCTTGAATATTTCCAAAACACCATAATTTGGGGCGAGACAAATAATAGCACCACCAATTCAAAGAATATATAGTATTACACTAACTGCTCGAGTTCCCACTATGACATCTACAATGTTAATTGGCACAGTAAATAGAAATACTTTGATAAGCAGTTATCTACAATAAAATAGTTTGCAATTTCAAAAGGTGAACAGGGAAAATGCAGAAGGAGATGTATGATGTGATGATTATGAAGAAGTAGGAGAGACTATAGAAGTAAAAAATTTAAGGAAGCATGGAAATGAATACCATAGAATTTGACTTCTAGCAAAAGAAAGGGAAGGAAGATAACCAAGAGATACAGACAAGTGAAAAATAACACAAAATAGAACCAAGATATACTAATCAAAAACTGGTAACCCTCAAAAGACAGTCATAAAAAATAACTACTTTCAAAAAGTTAGAAGTGAGAAAAAAGGGAAAATACACACACAAAAATGTCTACAGTCTCTTTTATCAAGAACCTTTTTCTTTTAAATAAATTGAGGAATTGTCTCCATTGCAGTGGTCAAAACTGTCAATGAGAATAGATTTTTTTTTTGTCTGTTCCTAAATGTTTTTCTTACCATTTATTTTTCCTTGAGGTATCCCCTGCATATAAGAGTAGTGACTTCAGGCTGTCACATCCTTTCTGTTTTTGTGTTGCTCATTAAACTGACAGCTGGAGGTCAAAAATTCTTGACTTCCTTTCTCAGCAGTATGAGGTAGAGTGGGGTTCTGTGAGAAGAGTTTGGAGCTTTTGAATGTGGGGTTTAGGTCTAGTTAGGCTCCAGGTGTTTGTTGAATGGTGATTAGTCTGAAGACTTTAAATCATTGCACCTCCCAGGACCAGAAGCTGCCCATCCATGTTGGGAGACTGCATGCCAGAAGTTTCCCTTTGGCCCTTTGCCACATGAGAGGAACCAATCTTTTACTCCCTCTTCCACCTAAGGATCACACTATTCCCAGCCTCCTCAGCTCAGTCTTCAAGTAAACAGTCATAGCTACATCTTTTTCAAATTGTCCAGCTGATCCTACAAGCCACTAGACTCAAAGTGGGCAGGGATAGGGGGAGACCAGACTCTCTCTGGTCACTATTGAATCCTATTCCCCTGGTCTCCTAGGACCACTGAGTTGTGTGGTAGGTGTCTGCTAGGTCTGGGCTCCTGGACTTGCTCCCACAGCTGCTGTCTTCCATAGTGAGGTAGCAATATGGCGCCTGCCTTGGCTCTCTACAAACAACTGGGAAATACTAGTAGGATATAGTGTGATACACCCTCTGGTTAAGTTTGGCAGTGACTGTTATCTGTGATTTTTTGGTATCAAGATACACCACACTACCACTTGAAATGCAAATTCCCTTATACTCCGTGCTTTGCCTGTGGAGGGATTTCTTCTTTATTTTATTGTATCCAAACTTCTGGGTCCCCAAGCTGTTCTGAGAGTCAAGTATTAAATGCCAATAAAATCCCTCTTTCACCCACCTTACTGAGATGCTGTTTATTTGCTTTCTTGGTCTCATGCCATGAAACAGCTTGAAAAGCAAACTCCTCCATCTTCCAAGCATCCAATTTCATTCTTCTTTATGGCTGAATAAAATTCCATTGTGTACATATACCACACTTTCTTAAACCATTTGCCTATTTTTTGGGCACCTGGGCAGGTTCCATAATTTGGCTATTGTGTGTTGTGGTGCTATAAACATGGATGTGGCTATGTCACTAAAGGATATTTTAGTTGTTTTATATAAATATAAAGAAATGGGATACCTGGGTCATATGATGGTTCCATTCCTAGTTTTATCTTCCTCCTGTATTTTTAAGAAAACTCTTATTACATACCTTTTTTTTCCTGATCCATTTTGAGGTTCAATTTTGCACGAGATTTGGGTTAATTTTTTTTGGCAGGGGAGCAGATTTTGAATTGCTCCAGCATCATTTTCTTCCATTGAATTGCTTTTTAACTTTGTCCAAATTAACTTGCCATGGTCTATCTTATGATCTAATGTCTACTGCTTAATTAAACACTTTAAGAATTATATATATTTATAATAATCAATAATTTTTCTTTATTCTTTTTTGTCAAGATTGTTTTGATAAAAAAAATTGCATCTGGGATGTAAGAACTATTGTCTATTATTTTCTTTTACTTTTTGGTCTGGGCATCAGAATGAGGATGACCTTACATAGAGAAATGGGTAGTATCTCCAGAAGAATGTTCATAAATTTGGGATTATTTCTTCCTTAAATGTTTGGTAAAACATTCAGGACTGGGGTTTTCATTGTGGGGAAGTTTTAATCTATAAATTTAATTTTTTAATTTTAATTTTTAAAATTTGTTCTAATTAGTCATATATGATAGCAAAGTACATTTTGATTCATTGTACGCAAATAGAGCACAACTTTACATCTTGTACAACCAGAGAAATTAAAAGTCACACCACATGTGCAGTCATACTTGTACCTAGGGTAATGATGTTAATCTCATTCAACCATCTTTTCTACCCACATGCCCTCTCCCCTTTGCCCAACCAAAGTTACTCCATTTATGCCTCCCCACTCCCACTACAGTTCAGCATCTACTTATCAGAGAGCATCTGGCCCTAGGGTTTTTTGGGATTGGCTTACTTTGCTTAGTAAAGTAACTCCATCTATTTACCTGCAAATGCCATAATTTTATTCTCTTTTAATCTTGAGTAATATTACATTGTGTATATGTACCAGAGTTTCTTTTTCCATTCATCTATTAAAGGGCATCTAGACCAGAATAGCCAAAGCAATCCTTAGCAAGAAGAGTGAAGCAGGAGGCACCACAATACCAGACCATAAATTGTACAAAGCATAATCGTACAAAGCAATACCAGACCATAAATTGTACAAAATTGGAATGGTATTGGCACCAATGATAGAGAATAGAAGACACAGAGACAAATCCACATAAATACAATTATCTGATACTAGACAAAGGCACCAAAAACATACATTGGAGAATCAACAGCCTCTTCAACAAATGACACTGGGAGAACTGGAAATTCATATGCAGCAATATGAAACTAAACCCCTATCTCTCACCATGCACAAAAATCAACTTAACGTGGATCAAAGACCTCGGAATTAGACCAGAGACCCTCTGCCTGATAGAAGAAAAAGTAGCCACAAATCTTCATCATGTCAGATTAGGTCCCACCTTCCTTAACCAGACTCCTAAAATACTAGAAATAAGAATCAGTAAATGGGATGGACTCAATCTAAAAAGTTTCTTCTCAGCATAAGAAACAATCAATGAAGTGAAGAGAGAACCTATATTTTGAGAGCAAATTTTTGCCACATGCATGTCAGATTGAGAATTAATGTCCAGGATATATAAAGAACTTGAGAAACTTAAGACTAAATTCAATTTTTAAAAAGAAATATGAAGTTACCCAGATGATCTATTTCTTAAATGAGTTTAAAAGATTTTTAAGCTGGAAAATGTAAGAAAGACTTCCTTTTTTTACTTATTGTAACTATAATTTTTTTCTTGGCTTTTGATCTGGCTTAGCCATGGATAAAGTATATTTGTTCAGTATCTAGAACAGGTCAATTCTAATAAATCGTCACCTCTTGGGTATATTCAGGTTTTATCATCATACTGTACATTTAAGTAACTCATTAAAAATGACATATTTTGTTTTATGAGTTTTTCATAATTGCCTCTCATGATTATATTTGGTTTAGGAATATAAAATTTCCATTATTTGACTATTTGGCTATTTTTTTTTATTCAACTACTTTAAGCCTTCACCTGTACAAATACCTTCTTCCTATCAATTGTTGTATATTTAATTTAGATTCCAGACCTATAGCCACTTTGGTCACTTTTTTCCCTGGACATGATTTTGATTGTGTCTCTTGTATCCAAACTCAGCCTATGTGTAGACACCAAGTGGGTCAGTGGAAGCTGAGGTTCAAGAAGGTTAAGTGGCTGGGAAGGTTTGGTGGACCTGTCTGTTCCTTTGGTGTGAACAGGGACTGTATTTGGCTATTTTTTAAGGTTAAGACAGATTTAATGATATTTCAGATAGCAAAAATAAAAGTAACAACTGATGTCAGAACTGGGGCAAGCCTACCACTCACTGCCCCTCCAAAAAAGGATATTTACTGGTAATATACTTTCCTAGCAAAATAATCATCTAGTACAAATAAGTCATCCCATGTTTTAACTTATACAAATTCTGTATTTTGTTTGCAGTTCTATCCTCTTACAATTTAGTTACAATGGGATAGATACTCAATTGTGTACTATATATTATCATGTACACAAGTTACTATATATAGTTTACTATATAGATATACATGTATATATTTCAATTCTACTTTGTTGGAGGCACTACGTCTTTGAGTCACTTTATTATAGTAGCTAAGCCAGAACCAAACTAATTGAAAAGTTGTAACCTGGAAGAATAGTGCTGCTATGATAAACACCTAGAACTGATTTTCTTAATGCTTTGGTACTAGGTATCAAAAACACAAACATCACAGATTGAGAAGCTAGTGTCAAACAATCTAGCTAAAACTTTTGGGGTAGATCATGAGGTTTTTGAGACTGTTGTAAATAAACTAGTTAAAAATATTCAAAATAATTTTGTGTGTAGTATGCTCCTTGTTGCTTCTAGCAGTCTTCAAAAAAGTGTGAGCAAGACTGTGTGGGCTAAATGAAGTAAACTTCAGCTCTGGGATAAGAAATTTATGTAAGAATTCAGGTTTGGGATGGAACCTTTTTTTTTTTAAGTCAAAACAGTCAGTGATAAATTTCTAGATCTTTCTTGAGTATTTTCCATTAAGCTTTGTAAGTCATAATAAAGAACAAAGGGTATTGCCTTTTCTACTCACTATAACTATTTCAGAGGACCTTTCAGAATTATCATTTAAAATGACTAGAGGTAATCCAAATTCAGAAGGCAGTGACAAAATCAAATACAGAGTCTTCAGATAAATATCTAAAAGGATTTGATTATTTTTAACCTGCAAAATGGCAATTTTCAATTGGTTCAACATTATTGTTCTATAAGAATTTTGTGCTCCAGTACTTCTGCAGTACTATGTAAGGAGGAAGATCATGCTGATGTCGGGAACAGAGAAGTTGCATGCTACTCTAGGTAAGCCTTCTTTGTGATATTCAATAGCTTATGTCCTCAATTGACCTGATATGTGAGGCTTATAGTCTAAATGCTGTGCACTTAACTGATTCCTCACTCAGTACCACTAGCCAGTGACAAGGGATCTTCTGTCTATCATTCACTGTGAGTCAGTGGGAGAGTTCTTTAATATATCAGTTTGATTCAGGGATCCAGGATAATGTGGTTCCTCAGTTACCAAGACAGAAAACATTGCATATGGTAAAGATGCAATAACTCACAACACTGTATCAACTGAATATAGGCACATGGCCTCATCTGATCTCAGAATAGTAAGGAAGCATAATCTTGCCATATGTCTGGCAGGAAAAAAAAATGAATGGTGACAAGCACTAATACTTATTATATGTCTTATACTGGGCCAAACATGGCAGAAGATGCAAAATATGTGTTAAGGTACAATCTCTGTAAAGTTGTAGGAATTCAATTTTTCACACAAGGACTGCAGAATGGTAATATTATGTATCACACTATAATTCTTCTGCAGTTCAGAAGAATTCTGTAACTCATGGAGAAGATTTGATATGGATCTTAAAGAACAGATAGGGAGAAATAAATAGAAAAGCCTTTCTAGAAAGAAACAAAATGAATAATGGAGGAAAAATTTAAAAGTATGTATAGTACATTAAAATATGGAACTTAGAGAAATAGACCAGAGCATGTAATAATTTTACTTAAGAAAGTTAATAAGGTTTGGAGATCCATGAAGACAATTCTGTTATCAGTAGCCATCAATCAACAGTGCAGAGGAGCAGGTGCCATTTTCCTTGTAGTGGGAAGGGTCTTGGGAATTTTGCTACAGAACATTGAGAAGGGATTCTTGATTCCATCTGTTTTGTGGATAATGGAAGATGATATAAATATTGGTTCATTTTGGTTTTGGCTATACTTACTTTCTTCTCTCAGTGCTAAGAGCCTGAGAAGTGATCTGGGTTAAGCATGTAGGTCATCTCCTGTGCCCCACACGACCTCTGCCAATATCCCCAGAACAAAATGGATATGCAAGATCAACATGGAAATAACTTTAAGCCCTCCTATACCCAGTCCTCTCGTTTTTTGTGGAATGAAATAACCATCATTTTGGTAACAGAGATAATTATAATACAATTATAATTGTCTCCATTTAGCACTTATCTCCTTCAATCTAAACTGAGACTTGAAAGACTGCTAGCAATTTGCCTGCTGAATGGCTGGAAGTAGGGGAAAGAGTTTAGTTATATTCATCGACTACTCACTGGACAGTTTCTAAATTTCACTGTGGAAGGTTTCTTGGGTACGATTGTCAATGTGATGCAGTTTCTATCCTTAGGAACCACAAGGTAAAGAGGAAGAGTGAACACATATCAGTGTAATCAATTTTGGAAAGGGAGTATACCAGAGTACAGAAAAGGGGCAGTTAATCAACACAGGAGGAAAGTGTATATAGTGAGGGAAGGCATCTCAGAGGAGGTGACATCTCACTTGAAGGTTGAAAATGACTTTAGCCTTATCTTTATCCTGGTTTGGGAAGGAGATAGATAAAACGACCTATGGATACGCATATTGAATTTTTTCCTAATTATATGAACTCTCATTATTTTTCATTTAAATTGCACATTGCCTCTGGATTGAATTCCTTAAATTATCGATCTCATTACTCTTTTTCTTACTATTTTTATGGTTTCATACTGCCTACAAAATAGCATACACAGTTGAGGAGCTCTACCCATGGCCATTGCTTCTGTCATCTCCCTCTCTGAACTCTATAGTGCTCCAAACTGTCTTGTAATGCACCATCAATATGTTTATAAATTACATAATTATTAAGCAGATGATAATTATTTCATTATAATTAGACATTATGATGAAAACGAGATGCCAAAGTGAATATATTATAGAATTTTCTCCCTGCTTCCCCTGATGGATCTCATGAATATTCTCTGAACTGTTCAAACCTGTATTTGTAGACCACTGCTCTACTCACTTCACACCACCTACTTTCAATGGGTAGATTCCATCTATTTATAATGGTACCAACATATGATCTGCCTGAATTCATCCCTATCCTCTTTAGTTAGAATTATTCCTGCCCTTGTTTTTGTTTCCTTAAAACTCCATCAAACCATTTGTTGTATTTTTCCTTGGTAGAAAACAGACAAGTTGTATTACCTCTTGAACACTAGAGTGTTTACACTTTCAAGGGCCAAAATAAAATTAGCTCCAACAATAAAAACAACAACAGTGTTGAAAATAATACATTGTAACATGGTAATAGTAAATCACACCTCTTCTATTTTTTCAGAAAACAGTTACCAACATAAAAATACAAAAAATTAACAGTTGTATTAAAATTTAATTATCAAGTTAAAAATATAACTTTTTAAAATATTATAAGAAGAATATCTACTTGGTATTCAGATACATTTTACTGTTTTGATATAATGTGGGATGGGATATTTAAAAATCAGTGATCCTAGAACTTACAAAGGTCTTAAAATTGTTCTGCTAGCCATGAACACTGACTGATCACTTGTAATGTGTAAGGCATGATACTAATTTTCTTTTACAAAAAGCTGCTAATCACTATGCTAGTGGAGTACTGTAGTTTGCTGATGAGAAAATGGTTTTATTACCACCTCTGACCTTATTCAAAGCTATTCTGCAAGTGGCAGGGTCCTGATTTCATTCAGGCTCTTTGATTTGTCATTGTTTGTCTATCAGAGTCTTCCTAATTTGTAACCATTTCAGTGGTCATTTTTATAAACAACATAATAACTAGCCTAGTGTTTTCAAGTACTAAATCAGACCAAATAAAGCACTAGACTACACTTTATAGATGAAGAAAATTGACGACTAGACCACATCAAAGTCTTTTTTTAAAATGCAGTGATGGATAGTGTGTTTTGATAGCATTTACTAAGCATTTATGATTTGCTAGACCCTGTACAAAGCATTTCTGATTCATAAACTTACCTTAGTTCTTACTAAGATCCCAGGATATATGATTACACTTGTATGATAAAGAAGAGGAAGAACATTCAAGGCAGAGAGGGTAAAATGTGCAGGGTGTTAAAGTAAGCCTGCTAGATCCCAATTTATTCTTTAGGCCACTATGCAATGACCTGAAGACATTTTCAAAAGAAAGCTTTGCGTAAGATCACATGCTTACTGGCAGTTCTGACCTACAATAGAAGCTGACAGAAGTGGAAACTCAAGGGTAACAAGACAAGACACATGTTCCTTACAGATGATGGAAATGAGAGAAATTCATACTCTTTAACCGGATCAGTAAAATCTTTAAAAAGCTAAGGGCAATATACACTCATGGAGGGCTGTGCTGTCACCATGTTCTTCCCTTTAGATGCAGTTTAGCTGGAAGAAAGAAGTGAGCTGACCCCGAGAGACATGCATGACAGCTTTTAGAAAGCAAGGCAGAAAGCTTAAGTGCAAAAGTTACTGTAATTAATGGGCCTCCACCCCTGGCTCTCAGCATCTCTGCAAGCATCCTAACAAAACTGCAGAGCTTTTTGTGCTGAGCCTCCGAATAATTGCAGAACCTCCAGGCTCTGCAGGAAGACTAAGAAGGAGGGCACCTCCTTGTCAGTTGGATGCAGAAGGTGCTTGAGATTAAAACAACAGACTTGCCCTTTTTCTGAAGGCCACCTCCAGGAGGATTTGTCACAGGCATATCAAACTTAACATATCTGAAACTACACGTATAATCTTTTTTTCTTCCCACTTTGCTGTTCTCTATTTTACATGAATTTTTATGGAAGATTCTAAATGTGTGTATGCCCCCTTTTCTGTGATAATAACCATCATAAAATCCTTTATTTTATAATAAAGCCCAGAGAAGCAAAAGCTATTTATTTTTTAAAACTCAGCAGTCATCTAAAGTAACTCAAAAGTCATCACTTTTTCCTTTATTACAAGTGGGTGAAGTCTTATCTATTCTACTTTTTAAAAAATAATTTATTATTTATTTAATTTAGGTATATATAAGCAGAATTCATTTCCATTCATTGTACATAATTGTAGCACAACTTTACATCATTTACAACCAGAGAAATGAAGTGTCGAACCATATGTGCAGTCATACTTCATTTCTCTGGTTGTAAGTTACCAAGGAATCTACATACTGTTTTCCAGAGTGGTTGCACCAGTTTGCATTCACAGCAGCAATGTATGAGTGTGCCTTTTCCCCCATATCCTCAGCAACACTTATTGTTGTTTGTATTCTTAACAACTGCCCTTGCTGTTAGATGAAATCTTAGAGTAGGTTTAATTTGCATTTCTCTAATTACTAGAGATGTTGAACATTTTTTCATATTTGTTGATCGAGTATCTTCTTCTGCAAAGTGTCTGTTCTGCTCATTAGCCCATTTATTGATTTTTTTGATATTAAGTTTTTTGAGTTCTTTCTATATCCTGGAGATTAGTGCTCTGATGTGTATATGGCAACAATTTTCTACCCAAATGTAGGCTCTCTGTACACCTTATTGATTGTTTCTTTTGCTGGGAAGAAGCTTTTTAGTTTAAGTCCATACCATTTATTGATTTTTTATTTTATTTCTAGCACCTCAGAAGTCTTGTTCAGGAAGTTGGGACCTAATCCAACATGATGTATATTTGGGCCTATTTTTTCCTCTATTATGCATAGAGTTTCCAATCTAATTCCAAGGTCCTTGATCTACCTTGAGTTTTGTGCATGGTGAGAGATAGGGATTTAGTTTCATTTTGCTGCACATAGATTTCCGGTTCTCTCAGTGCCACTTGTTGAAAAGA
Source organism: Urocitellus parryii (assembly GCF_045843805.1). NCBI lineage: Eukaryota > Metazoa > Chordata > Mammalia > Rodentia > Sciuridae > Urocitellus > Urocitellus parryii. The sequence continues at coordinate 88,929,557 of NC_135534.1, read as the reverse complement.
CTATCTTTTCTCCAATTTTGCTGCCTTTGTCTAGTATGAGGTAACCGTATTCATGTGGGTTTGTCTCTGTGTCTCTATTCTGTACCATTGGTCTACATGTCTGTTTTGGTGCCAATACCATACTGTTTTTGTTACTAAATATAGCTTTGTAGTATATTTTAAGGTCTGGTATTGTGGTTCTGTCTGCTTCATTCTTCTTGCTAAGGATTGTTTTCGCTGTTCTGGGTCTCTTTTTTTTTTTTTTTTTTGAGAGAGAGAGAGAGAGAGAGAATTTTTAATATTTATTATTTAGTTCTCGGCGGACACAACATCTTTGTTGGTATGTGGTGCTGAGGATCGAACCCGGGCCGCATGCATGCCAGGAGAGCGCGCTACCGCTTGAGCCACATCCCCAGCCCTGTTCTGGGTCTCTTATTTTTCCAAATGAATTTCATGATTACTTTTTCTATTTGAATAAGGGATGGCATTGGAATTTTAATTGGAATAGCATTGAATCTGTATATTGCTTTGGATAGTAGGGCCATTTTGACAATATTAATTTTGCCTATCCAAGAGCATGGAGATCTTTTCGTCTTCTAACTTCTTTAATTTCTTTCTTTAGTGTTCTGTAGTTTTCATTGTAGAGGTCTCTCACCTCTTTTGTTAAGTTGATTCCTAAGTATTTTTTTTTAGGCTATTGTGAATGGGATAGTTTTCCTAATTTCTCTTTCAGAGCATTCATCAGTGATGTATAGAAATGCCTTTGATTTAGGGGTATTGATTTTATATCCTGTTATTTTCCTGAATTCATTAATTAATTCCAGAAGTTTTCTGATAGAGATTTTTGGATCCTTTAACTATAGAATCATGTCATCAACAAATTGAGTACTTATTTTTTTATTTGTATCCCTTTAATTCCTTTTGTCTGTCTAATTGCTCTGGCTTGAGTTTCAAGGACCGTGTTGAATAAAAGTGGTGAAAGAGGGCATCCCTGTTTTGTTCCAGTTTTAAGAGAAAATGCTTTTAATTTTTCTGTTTAGAATGATGTTGGCCTTGGATTTAGCATAGATATCTTTACAATGTTGAGGTATGTTCCTACTATCCCTAGTTTTTTCTAGTGTTTTGAACATGAAAGGGTGCTATATTTTCTGCATCAATTGATATGATTCTTTTCATTACATCAACATAATTAAAGATATTTATTGATTTACATATTTTGAATCAATCTTACATCCCTTGAATGAACCTCTCTATTATACTTTTTAAATATCTTTTAACATTTGTTTGCTGGTTTCTGGCTTCTTGAAGAATCTAAATGTAAAAGGCAGCAAATATGAAATGGTTTTACTTTTTCCAATCACTATCTTTCTGCATTTTTCTACCCCCTTTCAACCTCTAGGAATGTCTCAGATGTTAGACAGCTTTTTTTGTTTGGTACAAAGGTAAAGCTTATCTCTAATTTCTTGCTCTTCTATTTTCCTATACTAGCTCAGAGTTAGCAAGTGACACAGAAGTTCTTTTTCAAGTCCTTTCTCTTGCTTCACCCAGGATCCTTTCCTTCCATGTGTATCAGAGTGGGGAAGAGAAAGCTGGCACAAGATAAGAGGTTTTCTTATGTAACTTCTATTGTTGTCCATCTGACAGAGCTTCCTTCAATCTCAGCAGGTCTCCAATTGCTGCCTCTTATGAGCACATCTGTCTTTGGGATCTCCATACTGTTGAGTTCCTTGATTTCCCCTATTCTTCAGGGATTGCCTTTTCCAAATTTTCAACTCTGTCTCTGGCATTTGTTCATGGTGTCCAAAAAGGTCTTGCTTGGACAAATCCTCCATTCACAATATCCCCCCAAAAATAAAATACTTGGGAATCAACCTAACAAAAGAGGTGAAAGACTTATACAATGAAAATTACAGAACCCTAAAGAGAGATATAGAAGAAGACCTTAGAAGATGGAAAAATATACCCTGTTCATGGATAGGCAGAACTAACATCATCAAAATGGCGATATTACCAAAAGTTCTCTATAAGTTCAATGCAATGCCAATCAAAATCCCAACAGCATTTCTTGTAGAAATAGATAAAACAATCATGAAATTCATATGGAATAATAAAAGACCCATAATAGCAAAAACAATGCTAAGCAGGAAGTGTGAATCAGGCGGTATAGCGATACCAGACTTCAAACTATACTACAGAGCAATAGTAACAAAAACAGCATGGTACTGGTACCAAAACAGGCGGGTGGACCAATGGTACAGAATAGAGGACACAGTAACCAATCCACAAAACTACAACTATCTTATATTTGATAAAGGGGCTAAAAGCATGCAATGGAGGAAGGATAGCATCTTCAACAAATGGTGCTGGGAAAACTGGAAATCCATCTGCATCAAAATGAATCTGAATCCCTTTCTCTCGCCATGCACAAAAGTTAACTCAAAATGGATCAAGGAGCTTGATATTAAATCAGAGACACGACGTTCTGATAGAAGAAAAAGTGGGTTATGATCTACATACTGTGGGGTCGGGCTCCAAATTCCTCAATAGGACACCCATAGCGCAAGAGTTAACAACTAGAATCAACAAATGGGACTTACTCATACTAAAAAGTTTTTTTCTCAGCAAAAGAAACAATAAGAGAGATAAACAGGGAGCCTACATCCTGGGAACAAATCTTTACTCCACACACTTCAGATAGAGCCCTAATATCCAGAGTATACAAAGAACTCAAAAAATTAAACAATAAGAAAACAAACAACCCAATCAACAAATGGGCCAAGGACCTGAACAGACACTTCTCAGAGGAGGACATACAATCAATCAATAAGTACATGAAAAAATGCTCACCATCTCTAGCAGTCAGAGAAATGCAAATCAAAACCACCCTAAGATACCATCTCACTCCAGTAAGATTGGCAGCCATTAGGAAGTCAAACAACAATAAGTGCTGGAGAGGATGCGGGGAAAAGGGCACAGTTGTTCATTGTTGGTGGGACTGCAAATTGGTGCAGCCAATTTGGAAAGCAGTATGGAGATTTCTTGGAAAGCTGGGAATGGAACCACCATTTGACCCAGGTATTCCCCTTCTCGGTCTATTCCCTAAAGACCTAATAAGAGCATGCTACAGGGACACTGCCATATCGATGTTCATAGCAGCACAATTCACCATAGCAAGATTGTGGAACCAACTTAGATGCCCTTCAATAGATGAATAGATAAAAAAAATGTGGCATTTATACACAATGGAGTATTACTCTGCATTAAAAAATGACAAAATCATAGAATTTGGAGGGAAATGGATGGCATTAGAGGAGATTATACTAAGTGAAGCTAGTCAATCTTTAAAAAACAAATGCCAAATGACTCCTTTGACATAAGGGGAGTAACCAAGGACAGGGTAGGGACGAAGAGCGTGAGAAGAAGATTAACATTAAACAGGGATGAGAGGTGGGAAGGAAAGGGAGTGAGAAGGGAAATCACATGGAAATGGAAGGTGATCCTCAGGGTTATACAAAATGACATATAAGAGGAAAGGAGGGGTAAGACAAGATAATACAAGTGGAAGAAATGATTTACAGTAGAGGGGGTAGAGAGAGAAAAGGGGAGGGGAGGGGAGGGGGGATAGTAGAGAATAGGACAGACAGCAGAATACATCAGACGCTAGAAAGGCAATATGTCAATCAATGGAAGGGTAACTGATGTGATATAGCAATCTGTATACGGGGTAAAATTGGGAGTTCATAACCCACTTGAATCAAACTGTGAAATATGATGTATTAAGAACTATGTAATGTTTTGAATGACCAACAATAAAAAAAAAAAAGTCTTGCTTGTACCTTCTCCAAAGTCCATCTAATGCTATGGGGAATTACCATACTCTTGCCTTTCTATGTGCTGTAGTTGTAGGGTTTCTTTTCTAGCTATGCCCCCTCTGTCTTGTCATTTTTTCCCCTAAATTTCTCTTCCCCCTGTCCAAACTGGGACAGGAGCTTATTCGCAAGTCTGTTGACTAAGCAAATATAAAGTCAAGAATAAGATGCCAGTTCTACAATTTCTATGGGCGAGTATTTAAAGCCTTTGCTCTTTGAATTTGGATATAGGAAGGGTAAGAAAAAAGCCTACCTATCTCCATGAAACTAAGGCCTGTAAAGAATGTCTTCCCCTCTCTCTCTGAGGTCCTCCTATATTTAAAGAGGGTAGTTTGGGGAAAGCAAAGCCATGCTGGGTTAATCTTTGGACAAACAAAACCACATCACTACCTAGCCCTGGAGATTCTTTGGAATAGAAGGTGACTAATGTAGCTCAGTGCTTACCTATGCATATCAAACTTAACATACTATTTCCACCTTCATTTGCTCCTACAACCCTGTTTGAGCTTCTAATCAGTATTCGTTTGCATTATTACCATTTTTCTACCTCTGCCTTCAGTATCAGGCCACACTATTTCCTCTGCTTCCCAGTGTGGCTTATGCTAATCTCACCAACTAACTTAATGCTCCTTCATGTCTCCATGTTTCATTCTAGATGAAACCCAAACTTCTTATCATGACACACCATAGTCTTCCAAATCTTAACCTCTCATCTCAAATTGTCAGTCTTTTTTTTTTAAATCTATACACACCCTAATTTCCATTCATAATGAACTCCATATTCTCTTCAAAATAATCTGTTTTTGCATGCTATTGAGTCTTGCGGTAGTCTTTCACAGCTGGACGAGACGCCCGTTTTCCAGTTTCATCTGTCTGGTAGATCTTTTACCATTCTCGTGATTTTTGCTTGAACGATACCTGGGTGATATTCCCTGGTGCCCAGTTGATATCATTTCACTCCATGATTATTCTTCCTTGGTCCTCTTATACTTCTAGTACCTTCCCCAGTTCTAACACTAGCATATACTGGTGTAAATATTTTTCCTAGACTTAGTATTACATGAGGAAGGAAGGAAACATCTTGATTACACAGTAAGTCTTCAGCAAATATTAAATTAAGAGCTCAGATTCTCATCAGGTTATTTGAATTAATCACTGTATTTTAATTAATGTATCAGACCTTATTTTTCTCCATGGGAGTCCATCATAAGAGGTCTGGCTATTTTACTCACACTGGAGGCAAAGAATAAAACAGTTTCAGGATGAGACAGGCTCCACTTAATAGGCAGAGATGGCAGAAGACATCATGGGTTAATTTCATTTGATAGGATTCCAATAGCTGTCTTTATGTTTACTGGCTTAGGTGCCTTTCATAATGCTGTGGTATATCTATTAACATGAATGTTTGTTTTCCTTGATAGTATAAATCTATTAAAATTTAATGGACTTATACTTGGAAAACAATTTGAAGCTTGAGGAAAAACATGTGTATTTATGATATTTTTTTCTATTTTATATTAAAGTTTTTTTTTTTTCTTCTAGGTTCTTAAATAGTTTGGGAAAAGCCTTTTTCAACTAACATTTTTTTCATTTTCTCCTGAAAGCATTTGGCTTAGCACTAATGAGAAATTGATCTCTCAAAGAGAAAGAAATTAAAGTCAAACACAGTGAAGGTGGGTAAATGCTTTTAGAGTGACTCTGCACTGGATTCTAAACTTTTCCACTGAGATGTTTCTAAAACTGAAAGATGCTACAGAATTGGATATAGCCCCAAACTGAGAATGGTTTTAAGTAAAAAAACATAGTTGAGGTGGCACTAAATCATTTACCCTGTAGCTTTTCACAGTGTTCTGAACTGAATAATCTGTCATTTCACATTAGCGTGGACATGAAACCTGCCAGTATTTCTTAATGTAGACTAAAAGGAAAAGAACAAATATTTATAAAGTATTAGAATCTTTGACTTATTGAATTTGTGTTAGTTTTTTCCTTTGTCTTTTCAGTCTGTTTTGTGTATAAATTTCTAGATCTCCTAGGAACTAGGGATAAATTATTGCTCTCTGTAACCTCTAAGGCCACAGACATAGCATCCAGGGCGAAACTATAAATTTTTGATATTCCCATCTGGGATGATTTTTGTTCATTTTAAATTATGCTGACCTAATTAGAAAGCTTGACCCTGGCTAATGTGTTTAATATTAACAGTAGTTGCTTTTTTTTTTTTAAGTTCTCTCCTACAGAATAATTCTTCTACTGTTTAGCTCAAATTTTGAACAGAGCCAAATCAACATTAGTTAATTGAATTTTATGTGTGGCAGTGAAGGGTAAGGAAAAGTGCATTGGGCAGTCAGTACAAAAACCTCACCTCAAATCTCACTTGCTAATTGACCTTGAGTTTAATTCTCTGTTTCATCTTTCTCATCCATAAAAGGAAGATTTTATGATACTTTTCACCTCCTTAACCATCTCAGTCTCCCTTCTGTGATTTCCTTTCTATGTACACTAAAAGTAAGCCCCAGTGAATCAGTCTATAATTTTTTTCTTTGATCTTGGTGAGAATCTTCAAAGCAACTTCAGTCTCGGGATGAGACAGGCTCCCCATTACCAATTTGTACTCCACCATCCTCTGTGGAGGGCAAATAAGAATATAAAAGATTGCTCAGAGCCCTCAAGGTACTCATTGATCCCTTTTTACTTATGTGAAATAACCTGGCTATTGACAAGAGTCTAATTGACAAGAGCTAATCTGGGTTATAGGGGATAACCTTAAGTATTAAAAAAAAATTTTAACTCGGTGTTGACAAGAGCATATGAGGAAATCTAGCATAAGTTAAAATTTCCAGTTGAATTTATGATAGGCACTTCTACAAATAGATTTTGAAGAGATGTGAAAGTATTGTCTGGATAATCCAATTGATGCCTGGATTAGTCAAGCATCTTATTTTTAAGTGTACATACAAAATAACTACACCATTTGAGCATTTGGTTTCTTTTTCTAAAAATTACGTAGTGCAAAAAAGTTTCAACACAGGTTTTTGATGTAGATAAACCCTGCCACAGAGGGACTAAATGACTTTGGGTAAGCAATTTAAACTCTCTGAAATAGTCCATTTGTAAAATGCAAGATAATAATATTTATCTGTTAGTAGTAAGAATTAGATATGTATGATGTGGCTATCACTGTGCTGTAGCTGATTTTCAAAATTGAAATCAACAGCTACTCTTTGTGGAGTGCTCCTATGGGTCAGGCACTGTGCCAGGTTCTCTTATCTAGGAAACCTGGAAGCAGCCTATTCAAATGGTAACAGCAAGCAAAGATCCAAAGGATAAGAAAAAGGGAGCCATTCATAATTTGAAAGAAGAATATTCTTGTCATCATGAATACCAGGAACAAAGGTCATGAGGCCAGAAAGATAAGGCCATGATTTGGAACTGCCCTTTTGAAGAGACAGCCAGTGTGAGTGGAGTATTCTGAGTGAAGGTAAAAGTGTATATATTTGTATTGACGGAAAATTCTAAGTTGATTAGCTGGGTAGTTTAAATCTACATTACCATGGAGAAAAATAAAAAATTGGGGAGAGAATAATCTGAGTTGTGAATACAAGTCTCATAATATAGGTGTTAAATCACTTTATCTGGGAGACAGATTTGGATAATTCTTATCATTACAAGTAACAGTGCTGATATTTTCACATTGACGAACATAATTTTTTCAAAAAAAAGTCATAAACCTACACAGGTATTTAAGTTAGAAGATCACCATTTAAAACAGTGTCTTTACTTCTGGCACTCTAAACAGAAGTGGTTGATTTTTCTTCACGGCAATGCTGGCATCTCTAGACTCAGAGAGTTGAGTTACCAGTTGAAGTGTTTTCATTGACTGAAATATTTGTTGAGTTTCTATCAGGCATGTTTCACATTTTTTTTTTTTGATAATTCTGTGCCATCTTTCAGTTCCTTGAAAGGAAAAATATAGCATACTGACACCAGCCCCAAGGCTGCCCATCTGCAATGTTGTTCCCTTATTCCACCATTGCTGTGTTTCGTGCGGCTTCCCAACTGACACCTATCCTTCAGTGTAAGTGTCCATTCTCCTGAAAAATCCTAGTCTTTTCCTGCTTTTTTCATTACACATATGCATAGAATCAAATTATTTTATTGAAAAAAGAAAAGCAACTTCCTTAAACAAATTTGTTGTTATTAATCAATGTGATATAAAGTAGGAGCCAAACTAATAAATGAGTTTCATGAGGGCAGTTCCAAGTCTATTTGTGTTCATCACTGTATCCCTAATTTTGCACATGGCAATGGATCAGATTAAGTGTCAACAAAGTATGTGGTGATCGGATTAATGAATGTGGGAGTGAGTGGATTATCTTGAGTAAATATCACATATTGCTTAATGCATTATGTCAGCCATATATTTTTTTCTGTGCCTATTGAAGTAAGGTTTGTTTTTATGAAAAAAACCTGTTTCCTTCTCAAAGAATGTCTTAATCACTTTCCAAAATCATAATAAAAGATTAACATGATTTTCTCAATTAATTTTGATGAATACCTACCTTAGTGTAATGTTTTAATTGGGCTATGGAGGCAGGGGTTGTTGGAGCAAGGAATACCACTTTTTAAAGGTTAAAAATGACATGAATTTATATGGGAGCACAATTAGGAACTGACCAATTTTTTAAAAATTGAAAATCAAGACACTTGGGGTCTAAGTATTTTTCTGCCCCATTGGCTGTGTGCCATAAAGAAAGTCATTTTCACTTAGAAGCAATTTCTTTCATCTATAAAATTAGAAAATTAGTGGAGGTGATGTCTAATGTCTCTTTCAAGTCTTCAGATTACAGCATTCTATAGCTAAAGTATTCTATTCGGGAACCTCAAGGAGAAGAAAGATCTTTATTCTTCATTTAGATATCTGACCAAACATGGAATGTATCAGGTAAGCCAATTTTCTGAGATACCATTAAGCAAGTGCACACAAATTGAGGTCATTGACACAAAGTTAATAACTCCTTTTTTAGTACCTGTTTTGGTTTAGATATGGTGAGAGAATTAAATGCTTTTTTTCACTAATTCTAAAGTATCCTTACAATATTTCTGCTTAAATAAGCCTACGTTAAGTTTTTTAAAAAAGTGTTCTTGGCATATTGACACCAATGAGTAACAGCCCAAGTTGAAATCTATTCCATATTTGGAGGCCAAATACACTTAGAAAGGACAATACTTGAACAGTATGAAATGAACAGGATTACTTCCATATTATCAGGAAACAAAGTGCCTTTTAGTGAAGTGTGCTTCTTTAAAATTGATAATTAGTGTTTATATGGAACATTTTCATAGGCTTGGAGAAGTAGTCATCTACTAAAATATTGTCATTGTAAGTTTCATAATAACTTCTGGTCATGAAGGCTGACATCAGTTTTATTGTGTTCAGCAGTACATAATATCCAGCAGAAATAGTAAGTCTTAATAACGTCTTATAAAAATGATCAATTAGTTTTTCACTCCAAAAGAATCATAGTTTCTTTATATGTATCATATGATATTTTCTGGTTAAAAGGATTAATGAACTAAGAAATGCTACTTTTGATTTGGTAGGACCAATTAAATAGAATTGAACCATCCAGGAGTTACTAATAATCTTTTAAAAGATAAATAGGAACAAAGGTTACAATTGAAGAGTGAGTGATTGCCAGAGTAAGTAGTCAAGGAGTCACTGAATATTTTGTGATACAGACTTTAAAGTGAAGGCTCAGGAGTTGAATAAGCTTCAAATACTACATTACTTACTAGCTTATGATGCAGGCAAATTCCTTAACTACTTTAGCTTTCATTTAGGGACATAATAAAGTGTTTATATAATGAGTAACTAAAGGGAATGCAAGGTGATTAGCTCTTTGCTCAATACCCATTCAATAAATGGTAACTATCTTTGACAATGAAATTATAGAATCTTAAAATGCATGGGGCCTTATTCATTCACTTCCTTGCCATAGGAGGAATTTCTTCTATTGTTTATCTGATAGAGGATCACTTGATATCTATGTTTATACATTTAAAAATGTTTTTTTAGTTGTAGATGGACATAATTTCTTTATTTTTATGTCGTGCGGGGGATCAAACCCAGTACCTCATGCTTGCTAGGCAAGCACTCTACCACTGAGGCACAACCCCAGCCCTCTATTTTTATACATTTTTAAGGGCAGAGAACTCACTATTTTGAAGGTAACACATTTAATTGTTGAGCTTTGTTGGAACTTTCTTAGTCATTAGCCTATAATTGGAGTTCACAACATTTAACAGAGCATTCTTGATACATTATCTCATTTGATACAATAACCTTATGGGAGAAGGTATGGTCCATTCATTTACTCAATATTTTTGTGTACCTGCCATAATAACAGGAACTGATAAAAAAGAACTCTCATTAAGGTATTAAAATACAATTAAGGCCCAATGACCTTTACATTCTTATTTCAGTATATTTCAATCGAAATATTTAAAATATTAATGTCTCCCTCATTGCTGCTTTGAATTTGTTCTGCTCTTCTTGCCACCAGATCCTCATTCTTTTCCTAGCATTTATTTTCTTACACTTCTGTTTTCATGAGACTACGACTCTGCTGAAACCCATCAATTAGAAAATGAGATTGATCATGGATTGCTTGAAAGATGAAATATACATGAAGTCACAAAATGCTAAAACACCGTATATAAAATGTATACCTTATTAGACTTTTTAATATGTTGTTAGAGATGATTGAATCATTTTACAAATTAATTGGGAATTTTGATGTAAAAGGTAGTAACTTAAAAATGCAACCATGATTTTCTAGTTAAATTCTCTTATATTGCCACTATTAAATGACCATTTTGTGATGCATTTTTATACAAATTGTATCAGTCTGACAATGCTAGGCAAGTTAAGTCCTCCACCACAGAGCTACCTCCCATTATTTTTATCAGTAATCTTCCCATTTTTATTCCATGTCCTTGACCTTATTAAAATAATATTGTAATGCTAGTTTACCACTTATGATATCCAAACTTCAGGAATAGGGAAATGCTGTTTTTGACACTTATTTTGGGCTTCTCTCTGATATTCTCTTATGCCATATCCTCCATGTTTTCTCTAGTTATAAAGTATGGATTTTTCCATTTAATTGGATATTTATTCAAATTAAGTAGAATAAAGAGATCCAGCTACCCTTTTATTCAATTTATGTTTCAATTTAGAGCACGGATACAGCAAATAATAATTCAAAGCCTAAATAAGAGTCAAAGGACTGAGAAATACAGAATTATAAAGGATGTGTTGTTGATTAGTGCCACTTTTGGTCTCCTATTCTTTCTGTTGTTACCAGAAATAGACTTTCTCCCTGATTGTATTGTTGCCTGCATTGAATACTTGGCATTGACAACATATACAATCTGAATCTCTCAAGTTCCTGATTTAAAATTGAATAAGACTCTATGAATATGCATAGCAATGCACACAGCAGTCTACAGGGGTTGTTTAATATAGTAGACCAGTCCTAGAGAATCTGCCAAAATTATCCTTCCTTTTGGGACTGTGTGCTTGAGTTAGGCTGCATCTGAACCTTGGACAACTTGTAAACATCTCTAAAACGCACTTGATTCATTTGCAGATTAATACTAATAATCCCATATGTCTATTTGGGGGTATAAATAACAAAGCATATATACTGTTCACTTTGCAGATAATAATAAACTGTAATGATTATTTTCACATGCAAAAGTCCTTAGGGATAATGGAAGTTTCCAGTGAGGCAAACTATTCCAAGCCAAGAAAGAAAAATATTCAATAAACTGGACACAAGAGTCTTTATAAAAGAAAGTAAAGAAGTATAAGTTGATCAATAAGCAAGGGGATTGAATTCTGGACAGCTGCTAATAGATGTAAATTTCAAAGCAATGATATTGGAAGTTGTTTATTGTATTTGTTGCCTTCAGGAAAATAGTTTCTCAGTAAGTACTAGTAGTAATGATGTCCAGGGGAATGTTTTCATATATATTCCCATCATCTCTATCTTTGTTATACAAAAATATTAGACCACTAACATTATAATGAGTATCCTGTACTAAGTAACACAACAAAGTATAATTTTTGTAATGAAACTTGGAATGTCTCCCAGTTCCATATTTTGTCTTCTTTTTTAGTTTCAGCTGCTTTGAACTAATTTTAAGAAAGGGTGGGTCTAGCTAATTCTATCTAGACATCTATAGTTTTCAACTTGTTGAAATATCAAATAGTATAAGAATTTTGGAAAATAATTTTTGCTTAATGCTCTAGAAATAGCGTCAAAACTAAACATAACTCACACATTTCTAAGGATGTAGGTGGGATGAAGACAATTGAATAGTGTCTTATTTACACTCCTTTGGCTGCTGTACTGAGAATATAACTTCATTTAGTATTCTAGAAAGGAATTGAGTTATCTGGCACTCTCACTTGCAAAGCAGCTTAAGCACCATCTATCTTTCTTTCTTTCCTGAAGAAAGGTGAAATATTACCTAGGGGAAAAAGGCAGTTTTCAAGAAATATGCATTATATTCAAATATATTATTACTATTAAGGGGAGAAAGCATTTGTTCCATTAGAAACTAATATGTGGACATGATCATAAGCCTAATCTAGTTGCATAACATACAAATAACAAGGTAGGAGAAACAATGACTTAGGTGAATGCCTAATATTGGGAATTGTATCAAAATAATGGATTTCATTTTTGAAAAATTAAACAAGCCTTCACTCATGAACCCTATTAGCTTCTATTAGTTAAATTGTGGACAACTTATAACAAAAATTTTCAAATACAATAAGTAACAAATTTTTCCCCTTGGAAGTTATGTTTAAGAGAAAATAAGTTGTAATTAGCATAAAGAAGGATGAAGATGGCTGCATAATCATTGATTGGACAAATAACTGCTAGAATCTTTAACATCATGTTAATATGCAAAAGCATTATCCTAATTTCTAGTTCTTTGCTCATACAAATGCTAAGATAGGCACTTCCAGTTTTTGGATGTTGTAGATGAGAAATTTAAGAAACATGGAGTAGGTTGGGTGGTTCAGGACTCTGGCTCCTGACTCTCCCCTACCTCATGATTCAACCTGGTAAATGGGGTGAATGGTGGTCTCCTAGCCTCACACCTCCATGCACATGGCTCAGTTTTCATTTTTCATCAGAGACAATGACCTTTTTGACTTAAAGAGATGAATTTTAGCAGTTCTAAGCAACAAAATATTTACGGGTTTCTTTGTAGGGATCTGAGGGTTAAATATATCTATATACTGGTATAAAAAAAAACCAGGTCTCTACTTTTACTTCAATAAATATCCATCTATGTTTAGGTATTTCATTGTAAAGAAAATAAAATGGAGACAGAGGCAGAATGTCAAAGTCTCTTGTCCAAGCTGCCAGCTTTATTTATATCAATAGGTTACATTAGGTCACTAGCATCAGTAATTAATTATCGTTCATTGAGTCATTAGGCAGGTTACTTCAGTTAATGAACATCTTATGTTCATGTATTTCATAAATTTTATTCACAATACTGTTTTTTGATATAAATACCATTGTCTTCATATTTACAAATGAAAAAAAATGTTACATGGCAGAGAGAACTCAAATTTAGTTCTGAGACTGTAGGTCTGGAGTTTTCCTATTGACTGCTTGATGTTTGTCTCAGATAAAGACATTATCTCTGTAAACTTACTTATAATAGTCTTTTACTGATAAAAAAAATCTTTTAGTCATCACCCATAAAAATGTATTTTTAGCAAATGATAAACATGTCACCTTTGTGAACTTTTATGTGACTGTTTTACTGAACATTGACATATATATATAACTTAACATCAAAGTAAGTCAATTTGCTAGAAATAGTCTTTAAATGTCTGATTCTCCACAACCTTATCTCTGCAAGAGTGGGACATCTAGCTGAAGTGTTAGCTAGTGGCATTACCTAACCTGATTGTGAATCTCTAACACTCTCTGAGAGCCACAGCCCCATGAAAAAGTCTTAGTAAAGAAAACCAGATGTATTTTCCAATCTTTTTTGAAAATAACATTTTTTTATGGAATATATTGCTCTATTATTCTGTAATGTCTATTTCAATCTGACCTGGATCTGTATAACGCACATCCATATCTAGTTATGTAACCTTGTGAGTATATTATTTAATTATATCACTTGATCACTGTGTATTATGTTAGGATAATCAAATGTTAGTAGACTTGCAAATACTATTCTGCATTTTATAGGGGAATGGAAAGAGGACATGAAGTGATTCATACAAAGTGTTCAGCAGTTCCTGATGCATGGTACATATTGTTATTGTTAACAGTTCATCATTCGTTAAGCTACTATACAGCTGATTTTGCCCATAAGTAGAAGGAAATTGTGGATGCCCAAAGCAACTCTCCTCTGATTTTAGAGAAGTTCATTCTCAGTACAAAGTCAAGTTTATGTCCAGTGAATTTGCTAAATACAGTCAGATTTTTTGCTGCTGTGCCTAAATGATATGACAAGATAGTTTATTTGGGGGCTCAGGATTTTAGAGATGGCCAACACCATTCCTTGGGACTCAAGGTGAGCAGAATATCATGGCATCAGGAAGCAGAGAGAGACTCCATTCATTCACCAGATACAAAATATCTCATAACCCAATCATTTCACTTTTAAACCTTCCAGTATTATCTCACGCGTGAGCTTTTGGGTGATACCTCACATTTAAACCATAACAGTCTTATTCTTGTGCTTTCATTTTTTGTTGAAATTACATTTCTACTGGAAGTCTAGAGTCATTTTTCTTCATATGTTAAAAAATACGTTGTCTGATAAAATAAGTATATGACAGAGTACTTAAAGAATACTGCCTAAAGTAATAATGTCCCATGAGAACTGCCTATCACTCCAGATTATCTGGTAGTCTTTTGAACTCAAGAAATGATGCATGTATTTAGTACATACATTTATGCTAGTGAACTTGCTAAACTGTCAACTCATTATTTTTTAAAGGAACCCTAATGACTTTTGTCGCCCATGTCTTTTCCATAATAAACAGCCAGACAATAAAACTAAATGGAAGCAGAAGTATACAAAGCCATACTCAGAGGGAAAGCATAATGGCAGCTGAATAAGATCATCTGCCCAAACTAGCTACATAAGACCTTAGGAAATTATATATCTTTTTGTTTTGCTATACCAAATCATTCTAAAGAAGGCAGGAAGACATCCTAAACTATAAGGAACCACAGCAAGGAGGGAGTTGCTTCCTGCTTGGAAGAAAACAAACTCCAGGCTTTAGTCTTGAGAACCCAGCCCACTGTTTGCTTAGTACTGGGAAGCGAGAAACTTTATCTTGAAGAGGAATTCAGACCTACTCTGGAAAGACTTGTTACTTGGTAGAAACTGAAGGCCCTGTACATAGGTTAGAGCTCAAAGACAACCTCTAGACTGGCCCTCCCATCACATAAAGACCTGTGTGCCAGCAGGAAATATGAGTTTTGGTCTGCACCAGTTCTAGGCTTTGAGAACAATCACCTTCTAAAATTGTGCAGGTCTCTGATTTAGGGATGACTCAGCTTAGTGTTTGCCCTGGTAACAAAGGGACTCTCAACCCAAAATGGCATAACTCTTGTGAGAGCAAGCAAATTGGATTCTAGAACTGCTCTGGCCAAACCTGAACCCCTGTTGAGAGCCAAAGGGGCACCAGCAAACTTCCAGCTGCCGGCTGATGATTGACTCACAGCGGCCCCAGCAACAGCTAGCTGATTGGCTCCTCTGTGGCGATGCTCATTGGGCTGTTTCCCTGCCCTTTCAGACCACAGAGCTGCTCATTGGGGGACTTCTTTGGCTCCGCCCACGTGACCCAGCCAATCGGCCTCAAGAGCAGGAGGATATTGGGAGGTAGAGAGGCTTGTGGGAAGCCGATGGTGGCAGTTGGGCTCTGAGGGTTTTTCCTGAGGAGCTGTTTTATTTGGCGTGTGTGGTTCTAAAAATAAAGTTAGTTTCTTTTGACAAGTGGCTCCTGAATTGTGCCCAGCCAGACTGCGGCAAACCCCAATGGGACAGACTTATAATTTGGCTTCATGGGCCTGCATGCATCCTTGATGAGACTATGAAGGTCTTTGGACTGTGATATTCAGGTGTGATCCACCTTAGCATTGGTCTACATGGCCCAGGGTCTGCCTTCATGAACCCTAACCTCTACAGCATGTTATAAGACCCCATTTTCTAGTCAAGGCAGTAAACACAGGATTTTACTCTGGAACACTGGGCTGGATAAACATATCATTAGATCCTACTAATCCCCATTCCTGCCTGAGGATTTATCTAATGGAACTTCTCTAGTCTCATAAACTACATGGAACCTCAGTTTTTGTTTTTTTGACTTCTTCACTGCAGTGTTCTTGTGCCATAAGTTCACTTCAGTAATAGGCAACCCACAGCAGTGCTAGTCTTGGCAGCATCAAGGTGTGGCACAGCTTGGTGGTCAGGACCTGGGAGTTCTATCCACAGTAACTTTCCAGAGCTGAACTGAATTCTATATTGCCTGATCACAAGGCTGTAACTATGCATTAGAACTACACTGACCACACAGGGAGTGGCTTGCAAGGACAGACTACTCTTTCTAGGACTTTGCTGGTTCTTTCAGAATAATACACCAACACTGTATTTGGGGCAATCCTGGGCTGTGACCACCCCCTAGTACTTTAGCAGTGACAACACAAACACTAAACAGATTTGCCAGGACCTGGCAAATCTAGACCTGGGTACCATCTACTGTTAAGGTCATGGAAGTAGTTGGAGACTCAAATGTATGTACCATGTTTATAGGCATAAACAAAGGCCGATTATGAAGACTAGAATAGATACTTAGTCCTTCAATGCCTAGATCTCATAGTACAACAGCAAGTGTCAAGAGCTTTAAAGAGATGATGCCACAATCTGACCAGGTAGTCATCACGAAGGGAGATACTTTAGATACAGAATATAAAAAACAGCTATTTTAAGAAAACTCAGTGAACCTCAAGAAAATTTAACAAATGATAGAAGGCATCAATAGCAGGATATATTAAAAAGAAACTCTTTTCCAAGAAAAGTGAAAGGATAGAATAAACTTGAGAACCTGTTATTTGACAAAACACAGTTGGAAGGTGAAAAAGAATGTACAGTAATAAAAATAATGAGAAACTTGGGACATTATTTTAAAAAGCAAATATTCAGGTTATTGGGTCTTAAGGACTTGAGACTACCAAAGGGGTAGAAAGCACATTCAAAGAAATAGAGATTGGTATACACATTCAGGTACAGGAGGGACATAGGTCACAAAATTTAACTCTACCCCAAAATATCTTATAATCAAGTTTCACAGGTGAAAGGGGTGTCTCAACTCACTTGACTTGGCAAAAACCTTACAGGCCAGGAGTGAGTGGCATATTTTCACAGTATTAAGGGGGCCAGGACTTTCAACTGAGAATACTGTACCCAGAAAAGCTAAGATATTGTCAGACAATATAATTCTACCAGACTGGTTCTACAGGAAATGCTACAGTAAGTTTTTCAAACTCATATTAATGAGCAAGAAAATAATGAGAATGTATAAAACTTACTGGTAAGAATAATTATATAAATTCAGAGTATTTTAATACTGTAATCATGGTGTATAAGCTATTCATAATTTAAATAATAAGAGAGACAATATAGGAAGATTTAAAATGGAATATCAAAAATATGGGAGTTTTAGTATATTTTCTCTTGATCACATTAAGTTACTATTAGTCCAAAATAGCTTGATATACACAAAAGCCTCATGGTAACAACAAAGCAAAAATCTAGAAAAACAAGCTATAAAATGGCTGTAATAAGACCTCTTCTATTAATAATTACCTTGAATGTAAATTAAGTACTTTCTTTTTCCCACTGTGGTTTCAACCTAGGGCTTCATGTATGTTAAGAAAGTGTTCAACATCTGAGTTAGATCCCCATCCCTCTAGCGAATGATGTGAAAAACTATAGAACACCAAAAAAAGAAATTGAAGAAGACTTTAGAACATGGATAGCCAGAATGATAGTATTAAAATGCCATATTATCCAAAGCAATACACAGATTCAGTGCAGTCCCCATCAAAACACCAATGACATTCTTCACAGGAAAACAAACAAAAAAACACAACAAACCAGGTTCAGTGGCATATGCCTGTAATCCCAGCAGCTCAGGAGGCTAAGACAGGAGCATAGCAAGTTCAAAGCAAGTTGCTAAGCAACTCAGTGAGACCCTGTGTCCAAATAAAATACAAAATAGGGCTGGGAATGTGGCTCAGTGGTTGAGTACCCTTGAGTTCAATCCCTAGTATGAAAAAAAGAGAAAAAAACCCCAAAATGTTGAGGACATCATAATATCTGATTTCAAATAATACTACAGGGCCACAATAACAGAAAATGCAGGGTCCTGGCATTAAAAATGGACACACAGACCAGTGGAAGAGATGGTCATCTGATTCTTGAAAAAGGTGCTGAAAACATGCAGTAGAGAAAAGAGCTGATTTTGGGGAAACTAGATTCTCTCACCTTGCATAGTCTACTCAAAATTGGATCAAAGACCTAAGAATTGGACTAGCAATCCAACATGTAGATGCTGGAAATGGATTCCTCAATAGAACTCCTAAAGCTCAGGAAATAATACCAAAAATTTTAAAAGGTGATGGCATAAAGTTAAAAAGCTTATGCACAGAAAAGGAAATGATTTTAAGTGAGCAGAGAGAACAGAATGGGAGATAATATTTGCCAGTTACTCTTCTTACAGAGGATTAATATCCAGAATATGTAAAGAACTCAAAAAAACTTACTACCAAATAACCCAATCAATGAATGGGCAAATGAAGAAAAGACACTTGTTAGAAGAATAAATAAAAATGAGCAATGAAAAAAGGTTCAACATCTTTAGCAATCAGAGATTTCATATCACCCCAGTTAGAATGGCATCAGGCATACAAATAATAAATGATCTCTATATGCTGACAAACATATGGGATGTGGGGAGGAACACCAAAATGTGGTTAAGAGAATTATAAATTTGAAGAACCAGTATAGAGACTGTACTAAAGACTAGGAATGAAAACACTGTGACCCACCTATACCTCTACTGGGTATTTATCCAAAAGAATTAAAATTAGCATACTATAGTGATACAGCATATTCTTGTTTAGAGCATCACAATTCACAAAAGTCAAATTATGGAACCACTCTGGTTCCCATCACCTGATGAATAAAGAAAATGTGGTATACATCTACCATAGAGTTTTATTTGGCCATCAAAAACAAAATTATGTCATTTTCAGGTAAATAGATGTGAGTTTAGAATATTATGTGGAATAAGCCAAACTCAGAAAGTTAAGGGTAGTATATTTTTTCTCATATGTGAAAGCTGGAGGAAAGAAAAAGGCTGGGGTTTCATGACAACAGAAGGAAGACCAGTAGAATAGAGGAGGCGGCAGTAAGTAACGAAACTGACCACATTATGTTGTGTGCATGTAAAAACAAATAAGAAAATAGGGAATATTCCATTACAATATATCATTACTATCTTCAGAAAAAGGCAAATCAAAAGCACAATGCAATATCACCTTACCTCAGTAAGAATGGCTAACATCAAATAGACTCAGTAAAACCAGCATTGATGAGTATGTGGAACATTGGGGAGCTCTTGCAAACTTTTGGTGGGAAAATAGGACGGAGGTTCTCCAAAAAATTAGAAGTTGAGCAACCATATAACCCCACTATTTATTATATATCCAGAGTAAATATGCTAAAGAGACATCTGTACTCCCGTACTCATTGTAGCACTATTCATAATAGTGAAGAAATGGAAACAATCTAAGTGTGCATTCACTGAGAAATTCGTAAAGAGCATCCTGTACATGTGAACAACCAGATGCTATTCAACCTATGACAACATGCATAGAACTAGAGGTCATTATGTTAGGTGAAATGAAACAGGCACAGTAAGAGTATAACCTCAGAGGAGGCATCAGAAAAAGGTTTTCTCATGGAAGTTGAGAGTAGAATGATGGTTACCAGGGCCTATGGTGACTGGTTGATCATGAGTACTGAGTTACAGTTAATAAGAAGTTGTGGCGTACTGTTTCATAGTAGAGTGACTATAGATAATATACTGTACATTTCATAATAAAAATGATAAATGATAATACTGACATGTATAATCTGATTTAAACAATGCAATATTATATAGTATCCCATTAATATGTATACTTGTTTTTTTTTGTGTCAGCTAATAAAAAAATAGAATAATAACCTTATGTCCTAGTAATACAAGTTTCTTAAAAATGTGTGTATATAATATATATAATAATAAAATGTTCAGCAGCAAATATTTCAATTTAAGTAGATTTGAAACCCGAGTTCATTATAAATAATAATTTATTGCTTGGTGCTCTTTCCAAATTTTCTCACAGGTTAACATAATATAGTTTGTCAATTTATTAGCTGTTTAAATATTTAGATTCCAGATAATGCAGTGACCATTGATACCAGAAAAAAATGTTGTGGCATAGTTTTCTCTCAGAAGAACCTTTTTACACTAACAAAATTATGTGCCCATTTTTTTTCACTATTTTGAAAATTTCCATACCATCTAAAGTGATGTACAGGTTTAGTGCATTCCCTATCAAAATACCAGGGAAACCTGATGGATTTACAGAAAGGCTAGTGTTCATGCTATTTAATTAATATAATAATTAATTATCTGTAAACTCTGGTCATCTTTACCAGTTCTTCAGAATGGTAATGCAGACCATAATAATTAAATCTGATTTATTATTTATTGTACATTTTTACCAATATTTTGGTGAGATAGCGTTTTCTTATATTTGATTAATAGAATTTTGAAAATTTAGAATGAATTGATAATTAAAGATTCTAATACTCTCCTTCAAAATGAATACTTTCTAAAATTCTTATTATCCAAGAAAACAAGGTAATTATCGGAAGTCATAAGTAATATTTAACTTAGTAAAATCTGCATAGTCAGCCAAATTCTGAGGAATTGAGTGATTTTTAAGTACCTAATAATTTAATGTTTCAATCCTGTGACAACAAGAAGTGAAAAGATTAGAGTTTGATTATATGAAATTTTGGTTGGATTCTAATTTTACAATGTTTGCTCACTTGCTCTGCCTCTTATTGTGTCTTATAAATCAGATGAAATGGAAAATTACACCTTTATTACTTTTTTCTGCTCTTATTTTTATGAGAATACTTTTTGTGGTTAAGCCATTAAAAATTAGTGCTTTATTGATAAAAGCAATTTATAATGACTTTTTGGTGATCTCGTGCTTTGGGAAGGACATGCCTGGGGAGGAAATCTTGGCTCTGACCTTGAGTCTCTCTCTGATCTTTGCAAACTCTAAACCTTAGTTTTCTCATCTGTAAAACAGACATGCTGTAAACCTACTTTAAAAGATTTTGCGTTTGGGCTGGGGATGTGGCTTAAGAGGTAGCGCGCTTGCCTGGCATGGGTTTGATCCTCAGCACCACATACAAATAAAATAAATATTAAAAAAATCTCTAAAAAAAAATAAAAAATATTTTGTATTTGAGATGTTACTTTATACAGAGTGGCCATTTAAAAATGGTTATTAATTAATAACATTGAATGTCAATTTAAAAAGTGCAAAAACATGACAATACTTTTGAATGCTGTTTATAAGAACTGAAAATATTCATATTCATTTGGGAAAATCACCAGCAATGATGGGCCAATTTTGAATTATTCCTAGGCTAGTCATCTTCATCAGTCCTACTCCAGCCTAATTGAACCAACTTCAGGAGCACACTGAGATTATGTTTACTTCCTCTGCTCATGGGAAAGTGCTTTTCATTCAGTAAGGTTGTCTATTTTTTATTTGTCTATTTTGGGCAGTAAATAAATTGGAAAATGCTTGGAACAGAGAGCCAGGACACCTGAATTCGAGATTTGACTCAGCTAGTAATTGGCCTTCCAGCCTTAAGCACATCATTAAACACTTCTGCATCCCTGCTTTTAATAATGCTACCTTGTTAACTTCCAGACTACTCTGCAATGAGCCTTGTCTGATGAGAATTACCTGAAAGAACAGACCACTGGAAAAGAAAGCCTTTGGGGTTAAGGAGAAGAAAAAAACAAATGAGTCACGGGAGAGGTCACAACAGTTCAGGCAGGCAGCCAAGTCATAGGGCAGAGCTGGTGCAGGCCTGACTGGTGATTTTACTTAGATGTTCAGGGCTAAAGATCACTCATTTCCTTGAGGCACACAGTTGAGCTAAAGGACTTGTGGTTTAAGTAATATAAGGAGAAAAGGCTAAGAGTATCAGAAAAACTAGCAGATGGAATCAGGAGAGAATTCTGGCTGAGAGACATTACTGAACAGAACTGAGGCTAGAGGACTACCCTAATCACCTGCAAGAGGTTCTC
Source organism: Urocitellus parryii (assembly GCF_045843805.1). Lineage (NCBI taxonomy): Eukaryota > Metazoa > Chordata > Mammalia > Rodentia > Sciuridae > Urocitellus > Urocitellus parryii. The sequence continues at coordinate 88,907,201 of NC_135534.1, read as the reverse complement.
ATGTTGGAGTATTATACCCAGGAAGCTACAACACCTAAACCTCTTACAATGTGACTAAAGATATTTCCAAATAGTTTTAGTATATTATATAGATATATTGCATATATGTACCTAGGGAATTGTTTTTCTTTTGTCTTGTTGATTAAACCCAGAGGTACTTTATCACTAAACTATTCCTCCAGCCCTTTTGAAATTTTTTGAGACGGGATCTTCACTAGGTTGCTGAGCCTGGATTTGTACTGGCAAATCTCCTGCCTCAGCCTCCCAAGTTGCTGGGATTACAGGCATGTGCCACCATGCCTGGTTGATAGTAGTCTATTTTTCTAGGAAAAAATGCACATGTAGCTTTAGGGTGAGGAGAAACAATAATCTTTCTGCATTACACAAGATTATTTAATAAAATCTGGGAAATAGGCATAGCTAGAACAGATTTAAGAATCTAGTATGGGAATAAAAATGAACAAACTAAGTTAGTAACATCTGTTCAAATTAATGTAGAATACCATTTAGACTTCAAGTATTTGTACCAGGTAGCTTGCTTGTTTAGGAGTAAAACTAGGTACTGAAGCTTTCACCATGGGCCCAATACTTGGGCTTAAGTATCTTATCAATAATCAACTAGGGGCTATTGGTCCCATAATCTCAATTTCAACCAAATCACCCTCTGATCACTCCTTCCTACTTTCTCTCTAAAATTTCTATACGTTTTAAGTTACCCAGATCTGTGGTATATTGATCTTACCACCTTTGCAACTTATTTCCTTGTTCTATCCAGTTTAAACTTTGTTTTTAATCATTATAATCACTTACATTCTTCTAAGCATAGTCTTAGAATAATTAGAAAAAAAAATAAGAATAATCTTTCTGAACCGCACCCTATACAATCTAATTAGTTACTAATCCTTGCTTTTGCCCAACAAATTGAACATTGCTGGAGTAAAACAAAGAAATTTGCTTAAATGATTATTTAAAAGACTTTTCTCAAAATACTCAATCTTCATTCCCGAAGCTCACTCTAACCTGATGAATTTGACCCTTGTTTCATATTCCTCCCTTCCACATGGGTCTGCCTGCTTTTCTGTTACCATGACTGAGCTGGTCCCATTCCTACTCAGAGCATAGACTGTCTTTCATTCACTTCATCATCTTTTAAGCAATTCAAGGATATTATTCTGACAACACCTCTCTCTTTCTTGCATTATCAATTTGTTCCTCTCTCCTGGTTTGTTCTTATAAGTCCATAAATGTATTTTCTCTCATTTAAGAATCTCAAAATTCCATTTATTCAATTTACAGTAAGAATTAGTATTCTATACTTTTTCTCTTATGTTTCTTTAAACTCATCAAAATGATCTTTATTCCAACTATAATAGTGAAACTGCCACTGACCATGTCACTAATGATTGCCCTGCTGTTGAATACAATGTCCAGCTCTCCTTCCTCATCCTACTTACTCTGGTCACGTTGTTTGAAACAGTGACTTAGTTCTTGTCTATTGCTTTTCTATCTTCAGTCTCCTTGCATGATATCAGTTAGCATCATTTCTCTAAAGACAATCTATTGGCATATAAATCCCAAATTTGTACATCAAGGCCAAACCTCTGCTGTCAAGTCTAATCTCATATGTCCAACTGTCTACTGGATATCTCCACTTGGATGTCTGATGGACATCTCAAATTTAACATGTGAAAAATTGAGCTCTTGATTCCAAAGCCTGTTTCTCCTGCTTCCTTGTCCATTACAGTACAATGCCAGCAACATCCTTCTACTCCCTCAGCTGAAGTAAACTTTTTTCTTTTAACCCACATGAAATTCATGATAAAATCCTCCTGATGAGCTATACATGTAAAATCTGATATTTCTATTTACATGTGCTCCTCCCACCCTGAATAGATCACCATAATCTTTACATTAATGTAATAGCAGCCTGCTTGGTCCACCTGTTTCTGCCTTTGTCCCTCCAGGGAGAATGGAAATGAGGAATATTCCTCCTTTACTTGTAGTGAGAGAACCATTTTAAGGCTTTGAGAAAAGTCCAAGTTCTTACCAGACAAGATGTGCTTTGGCCTCCAGGACCTGATTTATCACAACTCTTTATGTCGCCTTTACTCCTCAAGCACAGTGCATTCACTTCAAGGTTTTCAAATCTGTTGTTCCCTCTGCTAGATCTCTTCTCCCAGATAAGGCTAAACCCACCCCTATCTCCTCACTTTCTCAGTAACTCTTTCACTATTCTATCCATACTTCTCAACCCCATAGTGACTATCTGCCTTTCTCACCTCTTCAAACACATTAGAAATGGAAACTTGTTGAGAACTTTTGTCTCTGCTGTTGCTCAGTGCCCAAGACAATGCAGTATGAAAAACATATATTTAAATATATATATATATATATATATATGTACACACACATATGTATGCATGTAAAATATATTTAAGTGTGTCTTCTATGTTATGAAATATCTATAAGGTGCATTTACATATTCAAGAATAATTACATACAATTGTATTCATTTTAAAATGCTCATTTTAGTCATCTTGTGCTGACATTCTATCTTAGTCTGAGTGACTTAAACAATAGACATTTATTTCTCAAAGCCAGAATGCTAAGAAGTCTAAGATCAGGAAGATTCTGGTGAAGGATCTCCTTCAGACTAGCAAAGATATACCTTCTCATTGTGGCCTTCTATGGCACAGAGAAAAAGGTCTAGACTCTTCTTCTCATAAGGACACTAATACCATTATGAGGTCCTCATGACTCATCTAAACTTAATTACCTCCCAAAGTCTGCACTTATATAAACAGCATCACACTATGTATTAGGACATCAATATATAAACTTTGGGTGCATATAGACATTCAATGCATAATAATATAATTGTTTTCTTAACGTACAGTTTTTCCTTATAAAGAATAGGCGAAAGCCTTACCCATGTGCAGTGAAGGCATTAACTTCTGATTTTGACAGTTGTATTTCTGCTTGTATTGATGACATTCTGAGCATCTCATGTGTATAGGAACTAGTCATTTATTTTATGACACAAATTATGGAAATTTTCAGAAAGAAAAACGCAAAAAAGGTAAAATTACAGAATTTTTAAAATAGTTATGGACTGACTAACAAATAGATTTCATTTTGTTAGGGTAACTTATAAAATCATTCTATTTAAAGGTCATTTTCAAAAATAAGATTCTTTTAAAAAATCCAAGATAACATATAGCCATATACATTAAAGAAAAATTTTAGAAATCCTAAAATTTGTTTTATGGCAATTTAAAAGTGATAAAACATAAATAATTTGGGCATGTATCCACAAAGTTACTAAATTTCTTAGGTATATATGTATCTAATATCTTGTCACTAATATTTTTTTTCTAAAGAATATATTTTTTCAGCTTAAATTGATCTTTTTCTATATATCATAAAACGTCTAGAGGCACATGGTATGTTCAAAGTACATTTTCTAAATGGAAGTGCTCAATTCCATTGGGGAGGAGGCTAATGACATTAAATTGTGTAAATATTTTAAATATTTATGGTTAAATTTTCTTTATATTTCTTTACTTTATATACTTTTCTTCTGTTTAAATTATATATGTATTGCATAAATTCCAGAGTTCCTACCTCACATGTCTTGATTTAGAAATGTTTTAATTTATTAAGAAAATCAATAACAAAAATGGATCAACAAAGGTTATATTTTGACTGCATGATTTGGTTGAAATATACTGACTTCTCATTTGATAAACTTAATTGATATTAATTTGGGGGGGGCATTGTTACAAAATTGGCATCACTTAACTATTTGTAAGGTCTCTTCTGCCAATGGAGGCAACATTATTAACAGCTTTAAATATTTTGTACTTGCAGATGAAAACTGGTAATAGAAAATAAACAATTAGTTTAGATAGACATTTATTTAAATAAAAAGTGATGTTTCACAGAGTGATATGTAAATGCAGTCAGCAGCTTCCTATGTTAAGTTGTCATCTTCCTGAAATTTATTAACTTTTGAAATGATGCTGATGTTTTTTCAGTACACTTCTGTGTTCTAGTTTTTGCATTCTCAGACTTATTGGTAAATATCATCAAATATGTTCCCTATCAACTTTCTTAATCAAATTTAGTACTTAAACATTCACTTTGGGTGTTCTTTTGTTGCTGCTAATGAGCTGCCAATGTATTTGAAGCTAAATTTAAAAAAAAAAATACTATCAAATACATATAGATTTACTCTATACAATGACCACAGCTTCCACAGCAAGAGTATTAGGACTATTCTCCATAAGAGTACTTGGCCTCACTTGTCTCACACATATAGGATACATCTCTCCCACGATTTTCAAGTTTCCTTAGTGTTCGCATTACTTATGATCTGAAGGCATCTTGTGGACTGCACATCAGGCCATTAAATTACAATCAAAAATGATTCACATGGGAGGTCAAAGGAAGTTCCTGCATCTCAGTCACACCTGTTTAGGGACAGCAAACTTTACTTGTTTCAGTATATTTTATATCCTTTTCAAAAAATAGTATACAATAGTTAAAGCCTTGAAAGGCCAGGAAAGAGAAAGAGGTTAGTTCTTTTAGATTCAAATATAAATACGAACTATTCAGTATATATACATCTAACATAAAACTAGATGATACCATGGCATTTGGCCCTCAGAGAAACTGTGTAAGGATTGTATTACTGTCTCCATCAGTGGATAATGATTTCAGGGCTCAGAAATATTAAATGAAATAGGCAAGATCAGACAAGGTGAAGAACTTGGATGAGGAACTAGGCAGATCTCTGAAAACAGCAAGCAGTTTTTGGCAGAACAAAGGGACTATAATTATAAAAACAGAAATGCCAGAACTATGAATGAGTTAAAATGTTACTAAATTTGACTAAACTTTCCATAAAGGAGAAGAATGAATGTGATGAAGGTTTAAAAGATTATAATTTAAGAAATGCCTTATTTAGAGAAAATTGGTCTAATGATGCTATTGAAGACTTTGGGGGTATTAAACACATATTTATTTCCTTCCAGGTTTTAAACAATTGAGAATTGAGCTAAGAGCCAAGTAAGGGCAGATGTGTCAGAAATCAGCCTTATTTCTAGTAGCAGTGTTTTCTACCTCTCATCACAAATTGAAATGAATGTCCAGTTCCTGAAGAATGAGAGTATGGGGTTTTAAGTTTAAATCCTATGAATCATTTTCTTCTGTATTCTGTATAGTTTATCTGAAGAGTGTGAGTAGCAAGAATAGAAGGAAAAAAATTATATGTATATCTACATCTGTCTATTGGTCTATCTAGATATACCTTTTAGGAAAAACAAACAAACAAGTCTTCTTGATTGTACTGGAAAATATGATAGATATGTAGGCACAAAACAGGGCTTCTGGGCAGAACTGACCCAACTGCAGGCTGGATTTCAGGCCCAACTCATTCTGTTTTAACTTGTAGGGGTAGGATATATAGATCTGGGTGCAGAACTAAGGCAAGTTACCATGGGACATGAGAAGTTACGATCTGCAGTGACCTTTGACAAGTTAACCAAGGGTATATCTGGCTCTCAACAATCACTACCATTCTTGATCTTCTGAAGAGGTTAAAAGTCAGAAGTGCCCACCCACTTCCCTCAAGAGTGATGATGCTGGGACTCTGCGGGGTCCAGCAATCTTGTCTCACTCCAGAGTTAATTTTGAGAGGGGCTGGAAAAAGGTGAAGAAAAGAGGGGGCCAGATCAGAGAGGATCTTCTTGGCAATGCCGAAGGGTTTGGACTTTATCATATAGGTAGGGAAAGATGAAGACACTGTCAAAGGCAATCATATCTACATTTGCAAAATGGCAGTAGGCTAGTGGAGAGATCATTTAGGAGGATACTGAAACAATAGACGCAAATAGAGAATAGGCAGTTGTAAGGGTGGAGACTATACAGTATGTTTTATTTTACTTGTTTGTTACATTCAGAGCTGACCTGACGAATTTATACTAATATGTTTCACTTTAAAATACTTATATATAGTTCATAACATTTAAAACTCATCCTGTCATTTATAGTTATTTATGTTAGCTTAAAGGTAAAAATAAGCTTAAATTGCATTAAAATGGCCAAGCAGAAGAATCTAATTATATCCTGACATTTTTCTTTCTTTTTGAGAAATAAAAATCTTTAAAGAAGCAAAATTATCTCTATTTTCAAATAGTAGAATAAAACAGAAAATCCCAGAGACTCAACAGGAATAAAACACTATAGTAAGGTGGAGGATATAATAACAGAGAAATCAATATGGTTCAAATATCCAAGCAATTACCATTTAAAAGACATAGTAAGTAGAGAAAACCCCTATTTCCAATAGTAAAAAGGGATAAAATGTTAAAAATAAACTCAACAAAAAATGCAAAACATGAAAAAACACTTTAAAACACTCTGGATGTTATAAAATCAAATTTCAAAATATGAAAAGATATCTCATCTATATAAAATGAATCAACACTGTAAAGATGACAGATATCCTTAAGTTAATTTGTGAATGTAATAAAAAAAGCACAATAATAGGAATAATTTTCTTTATGTTTATTTATTTTTTGGTGCTGAGGATTGAACTCAGGGCCTCATGCATGCTAGGCAAGTGCTCTACCTTTGAGCTACACTCTCATCTCCTATTCTGACATTGTCAACACTGACTATACTCTATGTACTGAGAACAGTAACTGTTTCATGGAATTTTATTATCAACAAAATTTGTTACAAACTGAAAATTCTCATTTGTCATTATGAAGTTGAGATACAAAAGTAAAGAATGTAATTTTAGAAGAGACACTAGCAGATGTTTTTATTATTACAATATCAGTTTTATGGATAATAATACACTCAATGTTATAGGAAAATATTTAAATTTTGAATGTGTATGTCCTAATTACAAAATATAAAAGTAATGGATATTCATTATAATATGTATGAAAAGTATAAAATTGTACAAAGAAGAAAATAAGGACATTGTATGATTTCACCATCCCGATATTATCACTATTTACCTTTTGGACTATTCTAGTATCTAATGAGAGATGTTTTTAGTTGGCAATGGACCTTTATTTTATTTATTTAAATATAGTGCTGAGAATCAGACCCAGTGCCTCACACATGCTAGGCAAGCGCTCTGCCACTGAGCCAAAACCCCTGCCCTCTAATGAAAGATTTTAATATGAAAAGAAATGCACTAGGGTTACCCTTGAAACCCTGAATTCAAAATCTTTAAGTATTAATAACTGTTACCTTCCCAAATAAATCCAGAAAAACACAAAAAAAATCCTTCTTGTCAGTAACAAAAGGTCCATCTTTATAGCTGCCCAGATGTCTTTACTATGATTACAGGGAAGCTAATGAAAATGTCTCCCTTTTTTCTCAAAGTGTAGGTCTTGTAAAGCTTGTGCTGGAGGATCTCATGTCTTAAAAGACAAAACTTTTCTACTCCATGGTATGTTATTCTGATCCTGGCCAGTAAATTATAACTGAATCATGATTATTAGAAGAAATCTATGAATGAAGTAATTTTGACAATCACAGAAAGGATTTACAGATCCAAATCCCGAAAGGCTTCTTAATGTTTGTGATCAGACTTTTTGTTTAGGTCCCTGTGTTTTGACGTCTCTTGAGAAACCTGTTCCCTTAGAACTGCAAGAGTTTGATACCCAAACCCCAAGAGTACCTGGGATGTCAGGCCTTGTAGTCAAAAGCAAGTCAATAAGGCTTCCTGTACCTCTGCCTCATTGGTAAGATGATAGTAATGGCGAAGAGGATTGAAAGGAAAATAGTGATGGCCAAGCACTTTGCAAACACACGTTCCTAATTGACTGATCATTAAGGGAACCTATTAGGCAGTGATGACTCCCTAGAGGCTTCTGTCAAGGCATACTTTCTAAATGCAAACTGTGTGTTCACACGTGTTGCGTACGTACAACACAAACACCGCCCTGAATCAAAGTCACTCTTCAAAAATAAACTCATCAGCATTCACTGAGCCAAAAGATTAGTGGACAATAAACAAAGGGCCAGAGGTCCAGAACTGTTATCCCAGAGCCCTCTGAAACATGACTCTTCAGTGAGGATGTGTGATGGTGACGGAATCCCTTCTGTCCCTCATGCTGTTCTGAACAGCAGAGAAAATGACTAACATTTATTTGCTGTGAAGGGCCAGATGATGTACTAATTGATTATAGGTACTTAAATTTTTTTGTTTTTTTTTTATAATAACAATATGAAGTTGGTACTATTATCTCCATTTTCACACACATCAGAATGAGACATCAGAGGTTATCTTATTTTCCCATGATCACACAGCTAGTTAGTAGAATAAAGAGACTTACTGAATGGCAGTTTAAAACAATTTAAAGGTGATAGCACCAATGGGAAGATCTCTAATTCATTACGTGAAATTGGCAGCTTCAGCCTGATACCCAGCTTGACAAAGAGTTCATGAAAGGAAGGTGGGGACCAATCTCAGATAAATAGATAATTAGAGAGGGGGGGGGGATAGAAAATGGAGTTTTGAACCATAATTAATATTTATAACAGCATTATCAAGTAGAGGGTTTTACTATAAAATATAATATGGTAGCTTTGTAATTCCCTATTCATTAGGATAAAATAAATATATATATATATATATATATATATATATATATATATATATATACACACACACAAATCCCAATTATATTTTGTGAACTTTATCTAGGTTTTTAACAGGTATTACAAGAAAGGAATTTCTGGGATTAAATAAGTATTAGAAATTCCTGCTCTATCCCCTTTGAGAGTTGTAGAGCACATGCATACATTACATGCTCTAAGAACTTCTGAAGTGAGAAGTCTGTTTAACCAAAAAAAAAAAAAATTGTTTTCTCCGAACACATTCATATTCTAAGGAATGGGTTTATGAAACATGGATCTAATATATCAGACTGCAGTTTGAACTCTGGGATTCATGGACATCACCTTCTCCTTCCCCTAGAGCCAAAGAGGTCTTATTCCAGGAACTGACCATTGTGCATCACTGTTCTGTTGAGGAGGTACTGCAGACCTGCACAGATTGAGTCTTCAAAATCTAATCCAAGAGAAAGATCAGTTCCCTTTTCTTAAATAACCAGGCTCTGCCCTTTGCATTCCTTTTTTTCTGTATCATATTTGTCAGTGGCTAAAACTAGCCAGAAGACAGACTCAGGGACTGGCATTAAGAATTTTCCAGCTCCAACAAGCAGAATATTAACCAAATATATTTAATGCTCAGATAATATTGGGTAATGTTTCCTTGCAGATGTTGTCAAGGAAACCTGCCTCAGTTTTGGGCACATTTTCAAACATTTAGGAGTAATATGAAACTGGGGTGAATCATTCATACATCACACAGGAATTTTCAGTTTACCATAAATATCACATACACTGTCTAAATTCATCACTTAAATATTCATTTAAGGTCAGCATTTCTTATAATATTTTATTCATCTATATAATAAATATTGATTTACAGAATAACTCTGTGCCAAAGACTTTGACAAACACTAAAAATACAAAATGGATCAGGTATTGCTTGCTTTCAAGATGCTTGCATTCCCATGGAGAAGAGAGATACACAGTTGTGAGCAAAAAAAAAAATTCCTTCAGGGCTAAGTAGAGATAGGTAGCCTGGTCTCAAAAAATAAGATAACTACTTATCTTTCCTTCTACAAGCCATTATTAACAGGAGCCAAAATACTCTACTCAAAGGAGTGTTGCCCTTCTCTGGGCATGAAGCAGAGGTTAACCCCCGCCTCTGTCCCCAAGATCTCTGCTTCTCAAAAGGTACCCCACCCCTCCTGCCTCTGAAACAGCAGTCTTATCACTGTTTTCTGCTCTGGAGCCCTGTGGATGGGGAGAATCCTCTTCCTGTTCCTTCAGTCATTACCAAAACCACAGTACTCCCAGGATTTGATTCCTGTGTGGATCTCTCTGTTGCCTTTCCTGACTCAGTACTAGTGCATTCCATGCAGAAACCTTGAATGTGCTCCATGGTTTACTTTGCTTCATTGCATTTTACACAATTTGACAAATTGCATTATTTAAAAAAATTCAGTTGGAATGAAATGTAGTTTGAGGCAGAAACTTTGTTTTGTTCATTGCCAAGTCCCCAGCACCAAGAAAATGCCTGCAAATGATTGGCATTTCATAGATATTTATGGGATGAATGAATGATACACATGTTTATCATTTATCATCAGCTCTGTTTTTTCTCCTTAGGGCCAGAGCTAAATTTCTAGTTGCCTACAGAACATTTCTAGCTGGATATTCCAAAAGCCCTTATAAACCAAATCTCTTCCTAAACCTGCTCATTTTCTTATCTCCTTCAGTTTATTCTAATATTTCTATCTCAATGGCACACAATACAATCTGAATCCAGGTGACTCTCTGGTTCTTATTTCTCTTCTTATAATCCTATTTATCAGCCCACTTCTCTTAATTCTCCCTCTCCCCAACCCACAAGTTAGTCTTTAATTCTTCAAATTCACTGCCAGTATCAATATTTAAGGACCCATTACTTTCACCTAGATATTTATAATACCACTTTTAGTTGTGTCCCTGGCTTTCTTCCCAGTACTCTCAAAACCATGCTTTACAGTGTTGGCAAGATGACTATTGAAAATGCAGGCAATGCTTTCCTCTCTTTGCTCTCATATCATCCTTTGAATACTTTTGTTAAAAGTACTTTTCATGGTGAATTTCAGTTTTTTATTTTTAATTGCTTTTTCCTTCTCAACCTAATAATGCAGGACAATTTACCAGTAGAATTAAAGTGTATGGTGATAAACTGGCTTGCCTGAATAACTAGATTACAAGTTTTTTGATATTTAACTCAGAGCACTAAATACACAAAACCACAATATGCATTTCCTAGCTTTGCCAATTAAGATTTAGGTAACATTATGTGGGTCATTTTAGATAGTTATCCAGAAAACAAAAGAATATCACCTTTTTGTTTAATCATCTGAGTATTTTAGATTAGAATGTAATTATTTGCTTTCTTTCCCATAGGTCTGGTATTTAGAATACTACCTGGAACATAATTGATGCTCAGTAAAAACATTTTTAGGTGAGTAAATAATTTAGTAGTTTTTGGTATGTTATCAGTTTGAAATAAAATTCATATTTGAAACTGTGAATTACTGGTTCATACTTGGAATTTCATATTATTAGCCTCCCATCTAGGTAAAACAGCTTGAATATTAAAATTGACTTCTAAATTTTATTTTATAGAACTTCTCCATTAATATATTGTTGGGATACTATTTTATATATTCCTGCGTGGCTCTATTGCCTTTCCTGACTCAATACTACTGAATTCCACACAGAACCCTTAAATGTGCTCCATGGTTATTTTTTTCTTCATTGCATTTTACACAATTTGACAAATTACATTATTTTAAACAATTCAGTCTAAATAAAGTGCAGCTCCTCCCCCCAATCTTTCAGGTATGAAGTTAAGAAAAATTATTAGTAGTATGTAGATTTCCTCTTAAAATCTTCCATCTGCCACATATCTTTGCAGATATAAAACATTTTGGTTAAAATATTCTATATATAGATGTAATATCTACATATAAGTATTTAATTAAAGTGTTATTAAATTATCTGATTTCATTTATAGATTTTTCACTTTTACTCCTAGGTATAAACACGAAGTCATATTACACAGGTTTTCTTTAGTATACAATCTAAATAAGAGTGGAAAAATGAAACTATTTATTATTTTTCTCCTTTTCTCTAGGTGTTTGATTTGAAAACTTTGTCTATTTAGAAAATAAGATATATGTACATTTTCATTCCCTTTATAACTGAAGGGTATAATAAATCTGTCTGGACTTAAAACAAAGAACTTATATCTATAGATGCAATGCTTAAACAAGTGGATTCATTCCTATGTTTGTTTAGGAAGAGCTTTAAAGGATCTGAGAACATACCTGTAACTATTCAGGTAGTAAAAACTTGTTATTTCTTTGCTATATTTTGATGCAATCATTTCATTTATCAGGAGATTAATAAGAAATTGATCAAAATTAAAACAATACAAGTGGATAAATCAGTTCTTTTTCCTCCAGAATTGAAGATACAAACCTTGAGGGGAGTAGAACAAAGTTCATTTTATTTCTTCAAAGTGAATTAGAAGAAAAACAGAAGAGCTGACATAAATCAGACTTTTGGCAGGCTCTAGGTCCAAACACAGATGAATATGTGATCTTTGGAAAAGATGGGAAAACAACTATTGTCAGGAGGAGTGATAGATGAAGAAATGTTGTTTCTATTTATATGGAGTAGAAGGCATGTGATTGTATGTCTTGAATACCATAGTCAAGGGTGAGGTATCCCAAAACCAGCATTATCATGACAGTTGTTATTTTGTACCTTTATTTGACAATTCTGAGTTTAATCTGATCTTTACTGAGCTATGGATGATGTAGCCACATTTGTTTTCCTAATTCAAAAACAAAACAAAACAAAAAACCACTATTCTAAAATTAAGACAATACTGGATGATCTACAAAAGGAGAGTATCATTATTTTATGCCCTGAGCACAGCACTGAAATTCTAGATAATTGTGACAAATAATGTCATGACCCATATCCAAGAAGCCACAAGCAGTAGTGAAGGCAAGCCTTAACTGAGAGAACAGCAGATACATCTAACAAAGCAGATGATAAACCATTATTAAGAAGCAGCCTGTAAGTAATGATTGAACTAAATGGAAATAAGATGTCATAAACCCAAATGGAAATGAAAAATGCATGAAATAATACTAGCAACTACGAGTGCTACAGTAACCTTACTTACATATCAGAAAAATGATAGTGAAACCATAGCCAATGCCAGAAAGCAAGAGAAAGGTTAATATTCATGGGTGGTTACCTCTTTCTACAAGACAATGAGTCATATTAGTGTGCACTTAGCAAGCAGATGGTTAATATGTTACTGATTTACTAAATAAGATTAATGATAGGGAGTTAGATAAGTGATCTAATCTAGTCCTTACAACTTTATGGTAAAAGGGACATTTGATTTATCTGGGAGATTTAGACTTAGCAATTTATTTGTCTCCTATATTCAATATAAGAAAACTTATATCCAACATGGGAACATTAATACTTCTCATTACAACTTCAGCATGTTATCTCCTTATGCCTTAGTATAACTAGAAAAAAATTAATTAACTTTCATAACACCAAAAATTAATCAATTACCAAATAATTAAACCAATACATACTTAGAATTCTCTAGACACAAGACATCAAATATGAAGTAAATATAGATATTAGTATGAGAGAGAAACATGAATAAATAACTATGACATCCTTATGATTGGAATAGTGTAGCATACAGTGTAACACTGCCAATATACGGACATGACACTTTGCTTATGTTAGGTGGGTAATAGACTTCAGCCATGGGAAAGCTTTTATGGGAATAATTATTTCAGTGAGATCTTGAAAAAATTAGGCAGGTGTTGATGAGGCTGATAGAAGTGCAATTTTGTTTAACAAATATTTTCTGGAAAACTAGAATATACCACGTTATATGATAAGGGTACAAGCCTAAGTAATGCATGGCCCCTGACTTGAAGGAATTCCTAGTTCAATAAAGCCAATTGATTGACACATTTACTTTTAATAAAACTCTAAAACTGCAATTTATTAGGCATTAGTCATATACTGGGTACTGACATAGGTACTTTATATTTATTATTTCATTTAAATCCGAACTACTCACTTTATGATTTGTAAAACTGAGGTTTGGGGAAATTAATTTCTTAAAGAAAATATAGTCAATAAGATATAGAAGCTGAATTTCCCCTATAAGGGGAAAGCAGCGGGGAGAGATGCTATAAGCAGGTTTTGCAGGGTTTATGACCTGCCCTTCCAAGTTTATATTCCATTTATGTTTGTAAAAACTGAATTTTAAAGGGAAAAGTCAGACTTTATAAATTGTTTTTTAATGTGATTGAATTACTGGAAGCAGCTATGAGCTCTTCTCTGTCTATTGAGAAAAGACACATTTCCTTTATCTTTTTGTTGATACCTTAAGGAGTTTAAAAACACCTATTATTAGTGTCTTTAGCAGCCTTTATCTCCATTTTCTATTTAGATTTTCTGATTTCAATGCTAGCAGTCTTTCATTATTTTCTGACATTTCACCCACTAGACTAAGTTTTTGTTTTAGTGGTTCTCCCAACTATAAATCCATCTTTGGTATTATTAAAAATAATTGAAATAAAATGACATTATAAATTGAATTTGAGTGAGAACCATTTTTGAAATTAGATATAAAATTGTATTGTTCAATTTTTAACTCCAGTTACCAGCAAATAGCTTGATTGCATGCCCTTGGTAACTTCCCAATGGAACTAATATCAGTAACGAAGGGCCAAATCATCTATTCCCTCACATTACATGTAAAGGGGGTCAAGCTCATTGCTGCTGAGAAGAAAGAGCAGCTTAATAAATATATGCTGAGGGAATGAGAGGCAATATGGCCATATTTATAACTTTATATGGTTCTTGGTAAATTGCATCAAGGCCAAATAATCTATCCTGGTTCTAAAAAGTCCTTACAAATGTATTCTCAATGCAAAAGTATGATTATATTTTCTCTGTAGTTGTCTGTATTGCTAGAGATAAAGAGGGGAACTGAATTATTCAACTTTTTACCGTACCATGTTCATTGGTATTATGTGCACAGAATATCTATGAAAAGTTATACTTTCAAGAGAAGAAAAATTAAATATGCCAAGCAGAATCTGACAACAAACCAAAGTGAATCCCATTAGCCAGCTGGACCTTCTAAATGAAACAGTTAATCCTCTCATGTTGGCAATTCTTTCCATATCTGTTGGTGACAGTACATTTTGTGCAGGGAATATCTACAAGCAGACAGACTGTGTGAAAGGTGACAGAGGTTGAACTGGCCATTAACTGCACATGTAAGTTGCTATTCATCATTAAGGTCACTGCCAATGTCTGCATATAAACCTGAGTGAATATAATTTCTTTTAAAGTCTGCAGTCATTTGTGAGAAAAATTACTGAAGGATTTTCAAATGTCTTTCATTTATGATGTCCATTTTGTGATATAATTAAAATTATTAATAAAATATACTGTTCTATTATTTCATAAAAGTTTATATAAATACTCTCCCTGTATAGAGGCATTAATACTGTGAGTTAAAAAAAAATGAGTTGCTTCTTCTGTTTGAAAATCATAAATCAAAAATACTAGTTTTGCTCTATGCTGAAAATGAGAATTCAGATGGTCACATATATTAGATTTATCAAGGCAGTTGGGTTATATTCAAGAAAAATAGATTCCTTGTAAAGTGGTCATCTTTTTTTAAGATTAGGCCTTTAATTTTACTAGTAATAGTGCATAATTTGGTTTCTGTTACAAAAGTGTATATGGAACATTTGGAAGTTTTTTTGCTTAGTTACTCAAAATTTTAACTATAATGTCACACAATACTCTCAAAAGATAAATATTTTTCTTTTAAATTGCTAATCTCTCTTCACTACCAAGTTTAAAGATGTGCATAATGGACAAATTCCATGAAATTTCTGTGTAAAAATAATCTACATATGCTAATAAATATATTTTTAAAACTCTAAAATTTGAGAAAATATTATTTAAATAATCAAGAGCAGATGAATGTACTTCCTCAACTATTGGTACATTTACCACCCCAAGACTCCCAACATGAACACCTATCCAAAACTATCAGTGAAGCCAAGCCCTTGTCCCAGTGGCCTGGGTGGGTGGAGCATGGGTGGCAAGTACAGGGGCATGTGCATGCAGAGCCAGGAGGGAGGCAGCCAAGATTTACTCCTGTTGCGGTGGAGCAGTGCAGGAAGCCTGGCCTGCCCAGTGTATGCTTGTTCTACACAGTGCCAGTGCTACAACCTCAATCTCCCACTTCCCTACCAATGGTGGGGAAAATACAAGCAGAGCAGATCCAAATGGAGATTAGCATAAATTTGAACCAGTAGCATTGTTTTTTCCCCAAACCCTTATTAGTAGGTATTTGGATCAATGGTGTTAACTGAATTGCTATATAAACCCTAGGAGTAGCACACTCTAGTAGTATCCCCTATTAGATCCCCCTTGCCCTAGGAGAGCTCTGTTTTTTCTTTTTCATCTTCCCACATAAATAAATTCTACTCTTTTGCATTTACTTTTCCTGGTCTATGGATTTCATTCTCTGAATTCATGAGACAAGAACCTGGAAGGAAGAAATTGATGGTGAGTTTCTGGGGTCTGCTACAACACTGGAGGGTACAGCCTGCCATTAAGAACTGCAACATGCCACTCAATGGTAGTAGAGAAGAATCGTGCTTTGCTGGACACGACCTTTAGAGGTGACACTGGTAGTCATCCCCTGCCTTGATTAGCTACTTGCACCATAGCAGGCTTTCTCAGCTGCAGAGGCCTACAGCTTAGGCAGACCCCACCCACCAGTAGAAACGGAGAATTTCCAGTTTCACCTGTAGCTATCACATGTTATGCTTTTCATATATGCCTAGCTGGATCTACATGAGATGTATTACATGTCTCATCATCTTTTTTTTTTCCTCACAATAAATATGTTAAGTGGTGTTTATTTCTAAAAGATGAGGAAACAGGTCCAGGACATAAGTAAATATAACTCAGATTCACAGAGATATTAAAGAACTGAACAAGCACTGATCTTGGCCCTCAAAGTGTTTTCAACCTAATGGGTTAAGTTACTTAGTGAGATAAACTGGAATACTACTTGCTTTAGTCAGCTTTTTCACTGGTGATGAAAGGACCTGACCAGAACAACCATAGAGGAGCAAAGGGTTTTTTAGGGGCTCAAAGTTTCAGAGGTCTCAATCCATAGACAGCAGGCTCCATTCCTAGGGGGCTGAGATGAGGCTGGACATCATAGTTAGTTCCGTCTTACACACTCTTTTGCTAACTATGATGATCAGAAAGCAGAGATTTCTACTCGCCAGATACAAAATGTATCCCCCATAATCATGCCACACCCCACCCACCTCCTGCCATCAACAAGTTAATCCCATTCACTAATTAGGTTAAGGCTGTAATCTGATCATTTCTCCCTCATATCTTCTTGCATTGACTCACAGTGACCTTTAAGGGACACCACATCTAAACCACGATCCTACTGGAGATATTGATGAAGGCAAAATTGATAATGTATGATCTGGCTTTTTCTTTATCCATTGCCATCCTAAGTTCAGTATTCTTCCACTTTAAAAGCCTCCTCTGAAAAGGAGTCTCATGACTTGACTTACTGTCATTTCTCTAAACCAAGCCTCTATAAATGCTGAGCTCTGTATAGGCAACCTTGACACCCAACCTTTCTCTTTGCCAAAGTGCCTTTCCAAGCTGTATTAAACACTCTTCTAAGGCCATAGAATACTCTGTACCTACTACCTTCATGGCACTTATTACTGTCATGTTGAAATATTTTTTCCCCACATTTTTTATTGGTGCATTATAGTTGTACATATTGATGGGATTTGCTACATATTCGTATATTGACACAATATGACAATATAATTTGGTCAACATCACTCCCCAGCACTTTCCCTTTTCCTCCATACCTCCTACCTTTTCTCTACTGATCTCCCATTGAGTTTTAGAAGATCCATTGACACCTTTTTTCTTTTTCCTCTCTAGCTTCCACATGAGGGAAATCATATGACCCTTAACCTCCTGAGTTTTACTTATTCCACTTAACATGATGATCTCTAGCTTTATCCATTTTCCTGCAAATGCCATAATTTTGTCTTTTCTTTATGGCTGAATAAAATGCCATTGTGTGTATGTATGTGTGTGTGTGTGTGTGTATTATATACACATATGTGTATATATATATATATATATATATATATACACATATATATCACATTTTCTTAATCATTCATCCATTGATGGACATCTAGACCAGTTTCATAGGTTAACTATTGTGAATAGTGCTGCTAGAAACGTGGGTCCACCTGTATCACTGCAATAAGATGACTTTAATTTTTCAGGATAAATAGTGAGAAGTGGTACAGCTGGGTAATATGGTGGTTTTGCGGCTAGTCTTTTCAGGAGCCTCCATTAGCAATTAGGAGAATGCAAATCAAAACTACATTTAGATTTCATGGTACACTATCAGAATGGTAATCTTCAATATAAATAATAATAAATGCTAAAGAGGATGTGGATAAAAAGGAATAGTTTACCCTGTTGGTAGGATTGTAAACTAGTACAGCTCCTATGGAAATCAGTATGAAATAATGTTTCCATATCTCACTTCCTCCAACCTCACCCTGAACTATAAAGCAATGGTGTGATTTTGAAATATGTAGCTTGTCACTGTGATATGTATTGTTATGATGTGTTTGTTTCTTGAATCATCCTCTTCTTTTGGCATTCTTTTCAAATATGTCTTCTCCTGCCTTCTGCCTTTCTGATTATTCTTTGTGTCTCCAATTTTAGGTTTTGATATTGTTCCCACCTTATCTATACTCTCTCTTGACAGTCTCTTGCACTTGCTTTGTTTCAACTAATGTCTACATGCCAATCAGTCCAGCCCAGGCTTTTTTCTCAGTTGCCCACTTAATTTAGCCATTTGGAAAACTCATAGATATCCCAACCTTGACATGCCCAAAACTTAATTGCTGATTTCCAGCCTCATCCTTTCAGTGCCATTCTTCATTTTGTATTACATCTCAATAAAGAACATACCTCTCCAACTAATTTTTCAGTCCCTCACATTTCCCAGTTAGGTTTACTTCTACCATATACCTGAAAGCCTCCATTTTCTCTCCACTACCAGGGTGTTAGTCTGTGCCATTATCTCTAGACTTGTAAAGTACTGAAAGATTTTAGTGATTCCACTTCTGCTTTTGCTTTTCTACAACTCATTTCATTTTACATAAAAGCCAGAGAAAACTTCTTAAATTATAAGATCACATGACTCTCATGCTTAATTTTCTTAACATTGCTCAGATGATAAGTGTTACTCAACCTTTCAAATTTGAAGTTGAGGCTGTCCTTTTAGGTTCCCTATTTTCATTTTCCACTGTGATACCAGAATCATATTAAAACTTATCAATGGCATATAATTCTGTGAAGTCATTGTATATGGAAGATAGAAGATGACATTTTCAAATAAATAAGTTACAAAAATCTTGTTTAAATTGCCCAATTTTCTCTGACCAAATCTGCACTTCCTGTGTACAATACTATCTCTTTTTATCCTCTATCCTCAAACCATAATCTTTATTTGCCTTTTCAGGCTATCTAATCTGCTCTGCTCTACATATGTTCATTTCTAAATTGTATCTAGGAGCATGTTTCCTGAACATTATGAAAGCTAACAAAAACCAAGCCAAAACCTGTGATTCTCTGTGTGTCTTCCAACATAGTTCCAGAAGCATTGTAGATTGTCCCACCACAGTGCCTTGCACAACCCTGCTTAAAAAACACAGCTGCCTAATATTTTGCCGCTGGGTATTTTAACCCCTGCTCATGATGCCTACACCATTCCCACCTTAATGTTTGTACATACATTTTTACCTTTGTCCAAAATGTTCTTTGCTGTATTCTTTGCACCACTGACATAAATTGATCTTTCTAGCTTTATTACAAGGTATATGAGGGCAAGGACTATGCTGTGTTTGCAGCTATCACTCTAATGCCCAACATAGTGCCTAGTATACAGTTTTCATTCAAAGAAATGAATTGAATAAATATGCAAATGAATGAGAGAAGCAATGAAGACTAATGCATAAAACATAAGCTTTTGAATGATTGTGGCTTGGAAGCATTTAAAATTTAAGTTTTATGGTTAATTGTCTTTCTTAAATAAAATATGATTTCAATAAAAAAACTGCGGATTTGGTTTGATGTCTGTGTAGGAACAGGGTACTACTTTTTTTTCTTCAAGAAAAAATTTCACTTGCTTATTTCACTTATGAATATCTTTGGCGCCGAACATATTTAATCTGTACCAATAGGACAGCATCTGTGGAAATTAGAATATATATTCAATTCACAATTTGTAGCCTAGATTTCTAATTTGGAAAGTTGTAGTAATAAGGGGAAATATAAATTTAGAATTGTAAAATAGGGATTTTAATATTCTAGTTGTAGGGATCATATATGACTATGAGAATAGAGGTTGAACCTGACAATCATATAATTTTCTTTGATCATATGATAAAAATCCTCTGTCCAATGCAACTGCATAGTCTTTATTTTGTGTGTTTAGGAGGATTTTTTACACTGGTCAATTTATATGCATTTAGAAGGAGCCAAAACAACTTCTATGGCTCCCGAGAAAATCAGAAAATATTCATGCTCAGAGAGTCACATATTTATGTCACTCTTTGGAAAGCCTGATGAAAATGGCTTTAGTCACACTTTTAAGCAACTGCAGTTTTATCTGTGATTACGATCTCTTTTTTCAGTCTTCAAATGAATTTTGAAGTGATGAGTGTCTGTGCATAAGTATATAAATGGAGGCATAGAAAATGGTCATGGAATGGAAAATGACTTTTACAGATCAGAACTTTGACTGGATGGTCAGGATTAAGACAAATCTACTTTGAAAAAATATCTTGAAAGTTTTTGTCAAATTTCCAATTGTGAGTAGAAATGTGGCCACTGATTGGGTATAGCCACTTTAAAATACAACCTAAACTGGTATAGCTCTGTGTCAGTATATTTTGTAACTCCATCCACCTAACATGCATCCAACCAACTCTCCATCCACCCAACTATTTAGTTATCTTCCCAGTCTGCATGTTTTTTCTGTATACCTACTCAATTCTAGGTACTCTGCAAGTTATTTGATTATAATAACAAACAAGATAAATATTCCTTGGCTACATTTTCTTTGATGCTTAAGGCTGTAGGAGAGAAATCTTAAGTGAAATTTTTACATAAACATTAACTAATTGAAATTGTAGCAAGTGTTAACAATGGGTCATTACAGAACATCATTAACATGCATGATTAGATATGGGATTCAATATAGTATTATTTAAGTTCAGATAATTTTTCTCTGTGCCAGTGATATTTTGTTTGAAACATGTTATTTGGGTCAGAGTTGGCTAAAGGGTAGGTAGAAGTAGGGGTGATGGAAAAGTATGGAGGGATAACATGTAAAACAGCTCTCTAAGTCAGGATGGGACATGATGCCATTCATTGTAGTTCTCTTTCCATTCCATGCTTCTAGAGGAGCCCCCATTCTTTGGCTTGGGTCTTCCTGAATTTATTTATATCTGTGCCTCTCTTCACTATTAAGGATGGTTCTGATTACACTGGGTCTATAAGGATAACCCAGAGAAAACTTTTCCAATTTAATGTCATTGGATTAATTTTAGCATGTGAATATATGGTGCTTCTGTTATTGAGAAACCAAAGATGAAGGGAGAACAGATTTAGGAATGAGTGGAGATTATGAATTGAAGTTTGAGGATGTTCCAGTGAGATAGCCAAGTAGAGATGTACAGCACACAAACTGGATATATGGCTGAAGCTGGGAGTACATGTTGGAGTTGGAGATATAAATTTTGGATGATGGATGCCTAGATGATAACTTATGTAATAAAAACCATCTGTAGAGGGTATATAAGAAAAGAGAGTCTGGAACTAAGACTGACTGTTATTCCTACCCTAAGAAACTCCTTAGTTGATTTTCTTCGCAGTACTTAGAGCCAAGAGTTTTGTTTTGTTTTGATGTGGTTATTTTAGTGACCTATTGGAAAATTTTCCTAGTGACCTCTTCCCTTGCCTCTCATCTTTCTTTCTTTCATATATTCTCCGGATGTGTTGTTTACCTGTCTCTGTTCTCTGAATTTTGTTCCAGGTTCTATAATAATTTTCTTGACATAGATTTATAAGTTTGTGTCCTTATGTTTTGTTATGTAAGATGGCTATTATTTATATTTAAAAGGGGAATATAATAATAAATAGGTAAGAAGAAAGGGGATGTCAATCCTATACTTAAAAGTTTTAAATATCCAGTTTTTGAGAGTTTGAGCTGTTGAGTCAGAATTCTGGGGTAAAATTCTTGCTTGCTGTTTTAACCACCTCCGCCTCAGTTTCCACATTTTTATATGGGAATAATTATAGCACTGATCTCAGAGGACTTCTGGAGAAATTAAACAGGAAGTATGAAGTACATAGAACAAGTACCTGGTGCATAAAAAACACTAAATAAATTCTGGCTATTATTGTAAAGAGAAATAAGAGGACTTGATCTGTAAATCTACTTGCTATGCTCTAAAGAATTTCCTTTGTAACTCAGTTCTTTGCTGCAGATTCAAAAAAAGCTGATTGTGACATCCTAATAGTCAAACATTTATCTAACTTCATATGGCATCATAACTAACAATTTTAAAACTGTCTTAAATCAAGTGTGTGCTCAATAAATATTGGCTCATATTTTACTGACCACTGTTGTTTAGGAATATTTTTCTAAACTCATAATATTTCAGCTGAGCAAATCCTTTTTCACTGAATTCTGATCATTCATTGTTATTAACTTGGTGTATGTATCTCTTAAAGTTGGATACTTTCCTCTGTCTTGCATCTCTTCTCTTCTCAAGGTGTGTTGAACTGTATAGTTTGTACCTATCACTGCTTCTTGGTTAGAGTACAAAAGCTATCACCATTTGCCTTAGGAATTTGGTTGGCCATTGGTTAAATAACACACTTTGAGAAGGATTTTTAAATTAGCAACAAAAACTAATTTAAACATCTAAATGATCTATTGGCAGTTTAATCATCAAAGAGTTGACATTAACATCAAAGTGTTGACACTAAAGTTCTTTACATTTGATTAGCACAACAACTCACTGTATTCACATTTATTCCACCTAGGAGGTTAAGATGCATTATTTATGATTTTGATTCCTCTCTCTGCATGAAATATTAAGACTCAATAGATAGAAAGATGTAAAGAAAAGTGTTGATTTTCATCTAACAGTAATATAAAAACCTGGTGGCAAAAACATTTCATATTTAAAGGGTAAAAATTGTGATGGAATTATTTATTTACATGATTCCTCATACTTAAAAGCTAGATAGTTAGTTTTGACAGACTCCTGAAATATGAGAAAAAAATGAGTACATTCTCAGGAAAAACACCACCTAGGATAAGAGCACAGTCTTTAACTATACTCAAAGTTACATCAAGGGATGGGTCTCATAAAAATTATCCACAAATGCCAGCTGAACCCTTGGCCAGGCAGGAGAGTATTAATGGATCTATGTACTAAACAGAGTAACAGACAAAAACACTTTTTAAAAAAGTGACAAAACAGTGTAAAACATGGACTATTGAAGGAATCTTTATAAAAGCCCAAATACACCATATTTTTTGTACTATAGCATGCATTCCTGCCTGCTCTTGTCATATTCATTCATATATATATATATATATATATATATATATATATATATATATATATATATAAAATTATAATTTTTTTGCTCAGTTTTTAGCCTATCCCTGCACCGCTGCAGCAATCCTTTAACACAGATGGCTCAGAACTAGGAAGGTAGGCAAGTGATTGAAGAAGGGAAGGAAAGCAAAAGCTTATAAGATTCATCTCTGCCTAATTCATTCCATACTGGGGAGAGTGGTGGTGGGGAAGAGGATATTTAGACTATAGTAGTCAGTTTTAAGCTAATACCATATTTTCTCAAAGGATGGAATGTAGGATGAGTGCATTGTAGATATTCCATTTCAGATGTTATAGTGCCAATTTTGTGAGTAGAAATATACATCTGATCAGCTCTTAATGCTATATTTTGGTCCTTATATTATTACCTTGGGAATGAATTTTGAATAATACTCTTTATTTCTCTCATGTCACACATATAAATAATTGCAAAGCAATCAACATTATCTTCAAAACATCTAATATTTGCCTCCAGGATATTGCAAATGCTTGCTTCCATTCCTGTTTCCTAGAATCTAGTCTCCACAAAGTAGGATGATTTAATATGTGTGTTATAAGTTTACACTCCAAATACATTCAGGAAAAAATACTTTTCTAGCTTATCCTACTAGTTTTCCTACCACTGCCTCTTCACTCTGACCTCATCTCCTGAGGTTCTCCCTTCACTGCCTAGATTGCCACTGAAGCCCCAACTTATAAACTCCTGAACACACTCCAACCAGCTGTAGATCTTTGCATCAGCTGTTCCCTCTGCTTAAGGATCTTCCCCAGACACTGCCAAGAGCCTCTCTCATTTACTAAGATCAGTTCTCAAACACAACCTCTCCAGGTTGCTTCCTCTCTTTACCCAAATGTGGTCTCCTCCATCACCAAATTGCTTAACTGCATCCATCCCCATAACTGCTTTACTTTTCCTCATAATACTTTACTCCATTTGGCTTTATATGTAATTTTTATTGATTTTTGTTTACCTCTTTCCGCTAGAATGGGATTTCCATGAAAAGAAAATAAAAAACTGTTTGCTTTATTTTCCATTATGCTCCTGCACTTAAATAAGTGTCTAATACATGTTAAGTAATCAAACTATGAAATAGTTATTGAAAAAATACTAAACGAATGTTTATGAAATTACATATATGCTGAAAATATTAGAAGACATTATAGTAAGTTTAAAATAAGCTTATTTTATATTATACTATAGGATTCTTTTTTAAATTGTAAATTGGGGATATCTATAGTTCTATTCCTTATAGAATATGCCTTTTACATATTCTAAAGTTGTTCACTATACAGATACTGCTTCAGACTCAGAGTGGAGTTATTCTCATATTCTATTCACTCTAAAATTACTATTTAATTTAGAGTTGATCACATTTAAAAAGAATAATGTGAAATAAGCTTGACTTGTCACTTTTGGCCTTATGGAACTACATAAAATCTACAAATCTATAAAGTATATTTGAAAATAAACTTTGTTTTCACATTATCCAAATTGTTCTTAAATTCTTTTTTCCTTTTCTACCATCTATGGCTTTTAATTATATGTATTTCAGTATTGAAAAGCCAGACTTGTGCCTATAATATATATGTTGTAATTGTTCTTTTGAATCATGTATATTTTTATATTCCCTGCTTTCCTTGATTACATTAATCCAGCTTCAGGTCCTTTGGATTGATTAAAATCCTCTGAAAAATGGAATTGGAGGAAGAAAAAGAGTCACTATTTAGTAGACTATTGACACTTTGATCAGTTTAAGTGGAATCAATTGAAGCAACTGACATTCTCTTATACTTTTAATGATGGTATAAATTGTATAATTTTCCTGGAATGCAATTTATCAGTGTATACATTAAAATTAAAATCCTTAACCACATATTGTTTGATATAGTGACTTTGATTCCATGTACAAACTTAATCACTACCTTACCTGATGTTGTAGAAGCTAAGAGAACCAAACTTGCTAAACTAATCATGGTAATAGACATTTATTAGCTTCAGAAGCTACTGAGGTGGCCCATTCCATCCCGTACAGTGTAAATACCCATCTTGCATTTTTTTTAATTGACTACCTAAAAGTTAGAGTTGCTTTCTAATCTTTTACACTTTGATCTATAAATGAAAAAGAATATTTGATTAAGGATTTTTTTTCTTTTTTTTTGCATCATGGCAATAGGACAATATAATCTCATCAATGGTGGGGTTTGGGAAAGTGAATTTAAGAACATAAATAAGTACATGTAATGGAAAGTGGATTATTCAACATCTGTTTACAAAGTCTTTGATCTTTTCAATTGAAATTTAATATTCTATATCCTATTTAGCTATTGTTTTAAAAAACATATTCCTATAATTTACTTAGTTTTGCAAAAAATAATAAATTATGATTCCAAGTGAGTATTAAAAAAAAGGCAAAGATGGGTACATAAATATTTCTATCTTAAAATGGCATAGTATAATGAAACACAAAAAAATAATAAAACAAGGTCTTACACAGTCTTTCAATTTTTCTCTGGTTATATTAATTGAAGTGAAAATATACAAAGTTGAATATAAATTATGATCCACTTTTAAACATGTAAATGCCTGTTTAAACAAAAGTATATTCATTTAGTGGGAAACAAAACCCAAGTGTTAACATTAATAAGCAGAACTCTTTTATATTCCTAATTCAGGTATCTTCATGATGATTGTTCTCGTGATAATTTTCAGGCATAAATGCTTTCAGGGCCAGGAGTGATTTCATCTCCTCTAACCCAGAGATAAGATTTGGAACTAAATCAACTTTTTATCCTTGGTCTCTTCTCATCTGTCTTTTAGTGTCTTCTCTACCTTCCTGCTTTCCTTTTCCTTCCCATTTTGCAGAATCAATCTTCACAGCAAGAATATGCCTT
The DNA here is from genome assembly GCF_045843805.1 of Urocitellus parryii. Lineage (NCBI taxonomy): Eukaryota > Metazoa > Chordata > Mammalia > Rodentia > Sciuridae > Urocitellus > Urocitellus parryii. The sequence goes on along the minus strand of NC_135534.1, from coordinate 88,880,793 downwards.
TTACATATTCTAAAGTTGATCACTATATAGATACTGCTTTAGACTCAGGGCGGAGTTATTCTCATATTCTATTCATCCTAAAATTACTTTTCTAGGAAATGCAGAATTCTAAAGAATAATTCCTTTAGGATGTATTTTTGAGTAATTAATCTTGGACAGCTTAGTAAGAACTGTTTTGTTGTCTGGTTACTGGTGAAGAGAAGTTGTACTTTTCCAAATAGTAATTTACATGTAAATAGCTATCACCAAATAGCAACAAGAGCATAACAATAATCATGCAGCTGTTTGCATATCATTTGCTTCTTAAGGACCCCCAAGGAGAAACATAAATGAATAACCATGGGCAAACTGATCTATTTTCTTTTGCTATAGTAAAGCTGTATATGTGTCTAGTGTAACCCATTTCCAGCTGAGAACAGAGCAATACTGTGTTTATGACACTGGACAGTTCCTAGCCAAGCAGAAAAGGGCATAGGATAGTCTCTATAGAGGTTGTGCTCTGCCTCTTATTTGCACAGGAGACCACTCTGTAGCATAAGTAAGTGTTCTTGTCCGGTGGGGGTGAATATGCAAAGAATGTCTTACATCATTTTTTTTAAGCCTGTCTTTTAAAAAGGAGATTAATAGCTTGCAAACTGACAGTTCATATAGAAATATTCTGTAGTTTATGAAATTTAATACCTATGGCTGGCATTTTAAATTTCTATTTTTTTTCTAGATATACAATATAATTTGAAACTATATATAAAGAAAAATATGTGAATAATGTTTTTTAGTTACTAAAAGCTATTTCCATGTCTATTTTATAATTTTTAAATATACATTCTTAATAATTACACACAAGAAACATTTTATAACAAGATAGATATTCTTGAAGAAAAGAAACACATTCTGACCATTAAAATAACTTATTGTATTTAAATGCCTTTGATTATGGTGAATTCTGTCAACCTTGTATGGTCAGGTAATTGGGTAAACCATAAAATATGACACTAATATAAAATCAGTTTCCAAAATGAAAAAGATGTACTAGTTAAAATTCAAAGTAATTACAAATCCTCATTAACTCAGTCCAGCTGAAGACAATAGATAAGTCTAAAATGCTGCCTGGCTTCAAATCAATCCCTTGTTATTAAATAGTTTGCGACCAGTAATTTATTATTGACTCAAAGAGACATTTCAGTTTTACATGAATGGTTTTTTTTTTAATTTCTATGTCCAAAAAATAAGAGACAGTTATGTTTAGAAGACACTATGATCTAATGAAAAGTACTGTCTTTACACTAGCCTTTCACGTCTTTGGTATTGATTACAAGACATTCAGAATCATTCAGAAGGTCAGCAGCTTTCATTCTCGTACAACGAGCAGCAGTGTAGTTCAATGGGAATGAGAAAATCTTGTGTGCAATTCCCCAAAACCTCCATTCAGCAATATAATTATATGAGTAAATTTAAAGTAGTTGTTTTAAAAACACATAATATATGTAAAAGTAATACATATTTTAAAGACAGCTACCATATTTATCTCAGACCATGACTCTGACGAGCTAGATTTCATCTTCAATTTTAACAAACCTTTGTAAATAGAATTATTATCCTGCCCATTACATGGATGATGAATAAAACCTTGAGTTTCATTCAATAAGTTAGATAAAATTTTCCCAGTTCAAACTGAATTCACAATAAGATTCAATTACATAGCTTACATCAATCTCACAGAGCAAGTCAGGATCTCCTATGTAGTCCATCTAATAATGAGACAATATGTATTTTCTTCTGACTCTGAAGCCTTCCTTCAGTTGACACATTCACTTATTTATTCAGGTGAATAATATTCATTTATTGAATAACTAGTGGATTTTGTGTTAAATAAAGTATACATGCAACATGTACTTGTGTGCTGAAATAGAGCACCATTTGAAAAGAAAGTCTGCAAAAGTTAGTGTACTGATTTTTTTTTTTAATAAGATTAGACTTCCAGGTATTCTTAAGTCTTATATTTCTCAAATCTAGTAATCATAGCTGCATCTGCTATGCCCATCACAAAGAGATTTTCAGATGGTAGACAAGACTTTACTAGCATGAGATATTGGAGGTGACCTTGGGCAGAGGGATTGATATTGGTTGAGTATATACTATATGGTAGACATTTTAGATGTACTATTTCATGTAATTGTCTCAGAAATACTTTTTTGGGGGAATGGAAATTATCAGGCCAGGAGACTACATGTTTAGTGTTTAGGGATTTTTAGTTTCTTGAGCCTGTATTTTTTGACATAAATAAACTAATATAATCATAAAGAAGTGGCAGATGGAAATAGCATTATTTATTGCCGCCATTTTATATGAGAGGAACAGAAGTTCGGGGAAGTGATTCACTCAAGGTCAAAAAGCAAATCAGTGTTCAAACTATATTGAGACATAGTAGAACCCAGGTTTTGGAATCCTATCCCCAAATTGGTTTTGGGCAATGGTTATCAGTGGTTTTAATAGGCACACAATATTCTTGTTTAAAATCTATTTTGTTTTCAGAAGTAACATAGCAGGTCTTTCTCTCCAAGAAAACAAGCATGCACTTATCTCTGTATTTCTTGCTGCTTTTATCCCCCTATTCCCCTGCCACCCACTACAAGTTCAGTGGAAGAAGTAGGGCTGGCCATGTGACTTTGATGGACACATTTACTGGCTGGAAAGAAGTCAGAGAAGCTGAGAATTTCTTCACCTGCCACCTGTGATGTGCTTTCAAGGCAGGCAATTCAATTTACACTATTATCCCAAAAGAGCTTCTTGGAAGCTGTTATCCAGTATTTCATTTGCTTTGCTATGTGCCAATGCAATCTTTTTAAAGTAAGTTTAATTCCTGTATTTTGCTTCCTATCAGCCATTCAAACTTGCAAGAAGAAATGTGAAAAAAAATCTACATATGAATAATACAAGACCTGCCTAAAGATGAGATTAGTCAAGAATATATTAGGAATAAAAATATAAATATATTCCCATTATACAGAGAAAATGCAATTATAATAGGTAATTATATTTCTTTCTATTTAGTTCTCAGAAGTCATTTTTAAATATAGTTTAAAACAAACGAACAAACAAACTGGGTTTATACTCTTCTCTCTTCTCAGGGGACCAAGGTTCATAACAAAGTTTTCTTTTCAAAAATTTCCTCTGATAATCAAGCCAATGATCAGTGATATCTGAATATACTGTGCTTGCAATCTTCTAAGTCCAGTTTAAAACTGTTGAACATTTTTTAATTATATAGGACATCTTCCATGTTTCATGGGTGTTTTACAAGTTGCAATTGTCTAACATAAATATAAGTGTGACTTCTTTTGGTTTTGCTTTTGCCCTTGGCAAGGTAAAATGTAGAATATTTTTCTCTATTTTGAAAACTGCTCTTCATAGAATGAAATATGGCTGAATTATGCTGACCTAGCACTCAGAGGGACTAATACTCCGATCTCTGTGTGCTGCTATGGAAGGTTTCCAAATGTGACTTTTGGAATAAGAACAATTCATGCCTGGAGCTCGAGCTTGGGTCAGATGCCAAGAGGTTTAACTGTTATACTGGCTTAGAGATTGTCTTAAGGTACCAGAAGAATGGAAGATCAGCCAGAGGTTGTTCTCTTTCAGAACCAGAAATGGCTTCAGACAGATTCATTTGACACATTGTCTTCTTTATCCCTTTTGCAACCACTGACTGAATTTTTCATATGAATGGTTTGATGTAATATGTGAATATAGAATCAGATATTTTTCTTTATGTAAACCTTTCTGGCTTTTACAGAGTTTTTTTGGCTTCTGAGTTTCAAAAATAAAAATACTTTATAATATTATCCAAAAATAATGTCTAAATTTCCACTTAAAATTTTAGTTCATGTATACAGAAATGGATAAAACAATGTCTCAATTTCCAATAAAATTATATGATTTAAAAAATCACAATATAATTTGAAAATATTTATCTTTCATCAAAATATTGTTGATGTATACTGAGACTATGGTCTTTTTTTTCCCAAAAAGTAATTTTTAAAACTTTGGGGAAATTAAGATAGAAGCATCCTATTTCACTAACCCAACTTCTTTTTTGGAATAAGAACAATTATTCCAAAAATAATTGGAATTACAACCTCTTTGCTACATTAATATGTGGTGAACATTTCTACCTAGGATTTGCCAGATTGGTGCAGGAAACAACATGCTTTGAAATATACTTCTTAATATCTCTCAAGTTTTCTTAATTCTTTATTCTAGGAACAGCATATATAGTCACCACTCAATAAATGTTTTCTGCCACTAGAACAGTGGAATATTCATGATTTTTATTTTAAAAATGTTTTTATTTGTGCATTATAGTTATACATAACAGTTGAGTTCATTTCAGCATAATCATACATGTATGGAATTTACTTTGCTCCATTTCATCCCCCAGTGGCTCCTCTTCATTCCCTGCTCCCACTCTACTGTATTTTGTTTGTTGTTGTTGTTTTGTTAACTGGTACTTTATAGTACATAAAAAGGTGGTATATTTATATATGTACATAGTGTGATTTTTGTCAAATTCATCCCACATTTCCTCTCCTTTCCTGTCCCTCCTCTATTCCACTCAATCTCCTTCCTTGAGTCTACTGACCTTCCCTCTATCCTTCTGAAATTCTACCCCTATATGCCCCACCCCCAATCAATCCTATTAGTTGATAGAAACAAAAAAATACAGCATGTATTGGCTCTACCAGAAAAGCATGGCAATAATCAAAGCCATTATGCTAATAAACTAAAACTAATCTGAATTTATAGACTGGAGTCCTTAGGATGCAATCAGGACATGCAACAATAATTAGAGCTTTATTTCTTACTCTAAACCTATAGCAGTCTTTAAAATTCACTTGGTTCCACTCTGAGATTTGACCACTGGAGAAGAGGTGGTTCTAGACAAATGACTGGTGGTAGAGATTGATGGTATAAGTACTGCCCAGTAAGGGAGACAGAGTATCTAATATCCACAATGAATGCTATCAGTGTTGTCCAGTAATGGTGGATGGAGTGGAGTGGCCCTTATAAAGTGAGACAAAAAGCTGGGCAACCCTTATCTGTCTTTGTAAAAGCATGATAAGCATCAGTATGTACTTCACAGATCAGTTCTGATGAGTGAATGCATTAATTTATAAGCACTTAGCAGAGTGGCTGGTACAAAGTGAATGCTCGTTGTTTGTTTAATGAATGGAAGAGATGACATGTGCACTGATTCTAGAAGAGTGAGAGGGAAATTGCTAAATGGGAAAAAGAGGGATAGTGCTCTAAATTTTAAGAATAGAGCATTTCTCAAGAAGTAAAAAATTTCAGGCAGAAGGAACTACTATAAGAAGAAGCTAAAAAGTTATTCCCAGGTTTGAAGAGCTTTTTACATACTGTACAATGCAGTTTAAACAACAAGCAATGGAGGCCCACTGGCGTTTTCTAATGATGTGATAATCTATCAAGTCATAATTCTATGAAAGAGATAAGAAATTTAAATGTGATAAAATTTTTAAAACATCAAGTTACTTAATGATGAAAATATTTTAAAATTCCTTCTCCCCAAAACTGTTTTGACTATCTTTTAAAATTGATGTTTCGATATATCTTACAAATGCAGATAAATAGAATTGGACTGATAGCAGCAAAAATGTTATAATTTTCAGATCAATTACAGATTGCAGGTTCAGAATCCATGACTATGAATTGCAAAATCTTTCCTTGAGTTTATTCACAGAAATAATCTCAAGAAAAAATTCTTTGATCTGTATATTATGTTTCCAATCAAACTTTGATGTTTCAATAATACAGTAATATCTATTTTTGATCTCATGCAATGGAGCAAAACTTAATAGTTTTGTTTTAAATTGCTAAAAAATAAAACCTTGGATTCATGACAGACAAATAAACACTCTTACTTATAATGCACACAGTTATTGGTGGAACTGGGCTGATACTTCCATGGATGGCACTTTTAGACAGACCAAGAGCAACATATCCAAGAGACCCGTAAGGGTAGAGGTGTAACCTCAAACAACCATACTTAAAAGTTGTGTAGTTGTATAAACGGTAAGTCTCAGAAATCCCCTCCTTTGGCACTCATGTGGTGATGACACAATTCCAGATATATTCTAAAAAGTTCAAATTCAAATCAACTGAATTGTACATATGTGGAAGCTTTTAAACTTGCAAAGAAACAAGAGCTGGGAAGCTGATATATTTTTGCAAATCAATTAGAAGCAATGTGAGATATTTATGTTGATGTCAGATTTGCAGAAAGGTGTATACAGGACTATAGAAGTGTACTATTTATTATGACGGAAATATGGCCCAGGTGGATTAAAAAGGAGGAAAGAAGTATGAAATTCACAAACTGATTTTGTACTCAAATTAATTTTAGCACCAAAAAAGCATTTAATATTCTGACTTTTCTGAGTAATACTCCTGCAGTGACAAGACCCCCTTTTACCATGACCCTCATCCCATTAAGTAAATTTTAATTAGCACTAAGGCTCTGAATGTTGAGTTTTGGTGTTAGCACTTCCAAACTTTCTTTTGTGACTTTAAAGACATAAGATCCTTCTCAGGTACATGGAGGTATAGTGTGCTATTAATAGTGCACTATACCAGTGACATTGGTCTTTTATTTATCAACTTAATCATCAATTGTCAACCAAAAATTTAGTTCTTCAGTGGCATTGCCACTGCCAGGTGCTCAGTTTGCTTATTGTGTTGGACAGCACAAATGCAGACCATTGCATTGATCATAGCTATTATCTATTGAATAGCACTAGAAAGAGGATTAGATTTGATTTTAATAATGAAAGATTAAACAAAGTTAAATAAAGGATATAGTCCTCTACATTTTTCTCTATTAGTATTATCTTTTATAAAGATGTTTGATGAGAAAGAAGTATAGATGATGCTATTTTAATTTTTCTTTCTTTTTTTTAAATTTTTTTTTGGTGGACATAATATCTTTATTTTCATGTCGTGCTGAGGATCAAACCTAATACCTCATACATGCTAGGTGAATGTTCCATCCAAGTTGAGCCACAACTCCAGCCCTCATATACACACATTTATATGTGTGTGTGTATATATATAAATATGTATGTATGTGTTTGTGTGTGTGTGTGTATGGGAGAGAGAGAGAGAGAGAGAGAGAGAGAGAGAGAGAGAGAGAGAGAGAGAGAGAGAGAGAGACACAGAGACAGAGACAGAGACAGACACTCTGTGAACATTGCTGTCCTCTTAAGTTTTTAGTCAGGTACTCTTTTCTCCCTTTAATTATATAATTTATACTTATCTTAAAAGTATATCATACCTAAAAAGAGCATACTACAGGGACAATGCTACATTGATGTTCATAGCAGCACAATTCACAATAGCAAGACTGTGGAACCAACCTAGATGCCCTTCAATAGATGAATGGATAAAAAAAAAAATGTGGCATCTATACACAATGGAGTATTACTCTGCATTAAAAAATGACAAAATCATAGAATTTGCAGGGAAATGGATAGCATTAGAGCAGATTATGCTAAGTGAAGCTAGCCAATCCCTAAAAAACAAATGCCAAATATCTTCTTTGATATAAGCAGAGTAACTAAGAACAGAGTAGGGAGGAAGAGCATGAGAAGAAGATTAACATTAAACAGGTATGAGAGGTGGGAGGGAAAGGGAGAGAGAAGGGAAATTGCATGGAAATGGAAGGAGACCCTCAGGGTTATACAAAATTACATACAAGAGGAAGTGAGGGGAAAGGGAAAAAAAACAAGGGGGAGAAATGAATTACAGTAGATGGGATAGAGAGAGAAGAGGGGAGGAGAGGAGAGGGGGGATAGTAGAGGATAGGTAAGGCAGCAGAATACGACAGACACTAGTATGGCAATATGTAAAACAGTGGATGTGTAACCGATGTGATTCTGCAATCTGTATAAGGGGTAAAAATGGGAGTTCATAACCCACTTGAATCAAAGTGTGAAATATGATATATCAAGAACTATGTAATGTTTTGAACAACTAACAATAAAAATTTTTTTAAAAAGTCATAGCCATAACTTTGAAACTTTCACTTCTTCTTTATCTTTAAACTTAATTGTGCAATTTGATAAATCTCAAAATGGGTTGACTGGTTCTATGTAAAGAAAGAAAAGCCATGCCTCTCTCTATCCTTTCTTATTCTCATTACCCTGGTTTAAGGAATGACAATGTGAGTGTTTAAGTCTCATTATGCCATACAAAGAAGTTAAATGTGACAAGTATCCTACCACAGCTCTGAGTGGGTATCAGAAAACTACAGCTCTAACACTGGACTAATTTAGAATAAACTAAGATAATGTAGGAATGCTTATTACATCTATGATAATTAGTAGTAAGAATCATTAATTCATGTTTTAAAATAGAATTTCTTTACTATTGTCAGTGTGTATATCATCAGATTTATGCATCAGAATGAAGTAGTAGATAATAAACTTTTAATATTAGTATGTATTATGGGACTAAGGATGTAGCTCAGTGGTATGGTACTTGCCTAGCATGTGCAAGGTCTGGGTTCAATCATGAAAACCATAGAAAACAAACAAACAAACCCTTATTACCCATATGGTTTGGATGAAGTCTTGGTCCTCAGTGAAGTAATGTCCAGAGGTGTAGCTTTTTGGAAGTGATGGGTGCAAACCTCATCAGAGGATATGAATGGATGACTGGGAGGAAAGGTACACTATGGGGCATGGTTGAGGAAACAAGGTCACTGGGAGCATTCCCTTGGGGACTGTATCTTGTCCCTGCTTCCCCTCTCCAACTCTACTTTCTGGCTACCATAAGTTGGGCAGCTTTCCCATACTACACCCTTCCACCATGATATTCTGCCTCACTGCAGGCCCAAAGCAATAGAGCCAGAGACCATGAACTGAAACCTCTGAAACCCTGAGCCAAAAATAAACTTTTCCTCCTCTCATTTGTTCTTGTGAGGGATTTTGGTCTCAAAAAAAAAAAAAAAAAAAAAAAGTTAACACACTGTCTAAAACCCACAAGGGATTTTTTCCTCCTCATTCCTGAACATATTCATCGAAGAGTAGCTCCATGCTATGCTGGCTTCTGGGTTCACGCTTTTGCCCTAGGCTGGGTGGCCCATGTCAATTTTGGTGGCAAATAGATGAGAACATGGCAAAAAAGTATGGCTATTAAAACACCTATTCAGAGTCACCCAGGCACTTTCCCCTCATGTTTTATTCATTGGCTAAAGCAAGTCATGTGGCCTTACCTGACTTCAAGTCATCAGGGAGTTACAGTCTCTCTAGTAGCTAAGAAGGATAGAGGCATGGAGTATTTATGAACCTCATAGTCACTATTGCAGAGGGAATGCAGCATTTTAGGAAATATATCACTGTACAACTTTGGTAGAAAACAAGAAAGAGATAAGAAGCTACTGAGTTTATCAGACATAGAAAGATAAAAGACTATTTTATATTATTTATATAAGTGGAAACTTAGTCAAATTTATAAAAATCAAATAATTAAATGGATGCTACTAGGGGCTTGGGTAAGGGGAGGCAGGGAATTATTTATCTATAGGCATACCTTTTCAGTTACAAAGATGAATAAGCTCGAGCGATCTTCTGTACCTATAGTCAACAATCATGAATTATCTATTTACACTGTGTAAGAGGGCAGATTGCAAATTAAGTGTTCTTACTACAATAAAATGAAAATAAAAATTATTTCACTGATAAAAGACTGCAAGAAAGAAAAAGATAATAATATAACATTGCACAGGTAAATGGAGGTACTATTCTTGTCTGCTCTGTTAGATAATGAATAATAGAATGAGACTGAGGATGTTAAACTCTTGAAGAAACCTTTTATTCTGACAACTGCTTCAGGAACAAATATATGTCTTGTTGCCATGCCCCTGGATCACAAAGATAAGGTGGTTGGCTGATATCCTGTCCTGTCTTTTTGAGATTTTGCCTTATCAGTATTTTATTCAGTCTCTCTGTCCTTGGAATTTTGTCACATTCTAAAGTGAATTGCTAACTGAATAATTTAACTGAAACTGAAAGTGGCACCTGTTATTTAAATACTTCAGGGTTGAGTTCCTTAGGAATGCTTGGAATGTACTGGCACCAGTACAGTTCTAAACATGATCCCACAAAATACTCCCCAATATCTGACCTTGGGTATCATTCATAACCATTCTTGGTATTGACAGGTTCCCACATTAAATCTAATGTATTTCTCTTTCTTCCCCAGCTTCCCCCCCCCCAGGTTTACCTATATAACTATATTGAGTTACAAAAGAGAGATAGGGTTACAGATTTATTTTTGGCCTTACATTTCTTATATTGAAACTTTGTGAAGAGCTACTCACTCTCATGAAGGATATGGCTTGAAATATCCTTTAATTCACTCCTCAGTGGGTCGTTGCACTTTCATGAGCATATGCACAAATACTGAAAGCTAAGAAAATAGCATCATTGGTGTTACTGGGGTCTAATGATTTTCAAATAAAACATCCCAGACTGAAGCTACATCAATCCCACATTTCAGTGTTGCTATAGTAAATGGTTGCCCTGACCCAGAGCTTCTGCCAGTCTCTGATTCTGAAGATGCAATCAGATTTGTCACTAGGCATTAATTAAACACAAAGCCCTTCAAGGTACTATTTACAAACAACTATAAATAATCTTTTTTTCTCCTACTGTAGAAAATTAGTCTCTATTATGGGTTGAAAATTACATTAAGAACATTTTCGTTATAGATTATATGGTCTAGAAATAGTTTGTTCCTTTTTCTTCTCTAATGTATTTTATAACATCTAATGAGAAAACATCTCTAAGCTTATGTTTTCATTATGAACTTGAATACATATTGCTTTTAGAAAATTCAGAGCACAGTTTAAGCCTGTATCAGGAAAAATCATAATTCCATATTATAGGAACATTTCGATTTGGCTAAGACTTTTTATAATTGCACTTAAAATGCTACATTTAGTCTGTTTGGTAGTTTTGTTCAAGTAATGTTACTTTGTAAACTGAATGCCATCATACAATTTCATTAAATGCCCCAAATGCAGCATGTTTTCTTAAATTGCTAGTATTTATAAAGAAAATTCTGTTCAGCTTTTGTTTTACCATTCCATTCTAACTGCTATAATATGGACATGAATGATCTGACTTCAAAGCTAACGATAAAGAAGAAATGAATTCCTTGGATCCTATCATGAAGATGAAAAAGCAGATTTTACATTCTTCTGCATATTTTGTGCTTTTAAGTTGTGCCCTTGCTACTTTTTGTCTTTATCTCTGAATGCTCATTTGAATAGTAAAACCTATCTGAAATAAGTTGAACTATATACTATCATTTTTTCTTTCTTATTAATAGGAGAATTATTGAGTCAAAATTAGTAATTTTGTTAGTGGAAAAAAAAAATGATAGGAGTGTCCAGAGCCAGGGTCATTTCAATGAGTAAACAGAAAAAAGAATTGACCTTGACCCCAGGAGTGTTTTTCAGTGTTCTTAAAATACTATCATTGAGAGATTCATTCTTTTCCCTGAAAATCATCCTAGTGCTCTTTGTGATTTTATTTTATAGTATGCTTTTTCTTAGTGATGAGAGGCCACAGTCGCATGTCATTACTGGACAGCGGAGAATTGAGAATTGGGTCAAGGGTGTTGAAATATCAGTATAGAAGGATAAGAAGTATTTCTCTATACAGATTTTCAATTTTTTTCTAAAGCCAGTTCTGACTATCATAATTCTGTATAATAAACATAGAGCCATTATGTTGCCACATTATTCTAATCTTCTACATAGTAGTGTGTTACTAATTGCAAATTATTGAACTTTAATATGAACGGCATAGAATGGTAAGGAAATGTACCTTTTCTATACACATACTAGTTGTGGGGTTGGTCACTTTACATATATAATAATTAGAAATTAATCAAAATAGTCATATATGTCACAAAGGAAGAATAGAAGACATTATAAAAATATATAATAGCAAACTCAAGAAGCTGAAGAGGACACATTATAAGGATTGAAGGAGAAAGAATTTCAAACATTAATTTTTGTACCCACACTGCTTGTTTTTTATAGGATTTTGATAGAACTAAGGGAAGGAGTACTATATGTATTTTTTACGTTCACTTAGCAAGTGTATATTGAAGCTTTTGCTGAAAATACATTTCCCATTTGAGCCTCTCATTCACAGCCATCTCTCCCACACCTGTTAGTCCAGTGATGTCTTCATAAAGCCAAATTATACACAGAATTTTATTTATTCTTTTGCTGTATAGCATTGACCCCATTGCATTCTATCCAACCTCAAAAACATGTTAGACACTACTAGAAAACCTAAAAAGTGTTCCTGTTCTCCATAAGATCAAGCATAGTCCTCAACCTGGCTTTTAGGGAGCCCAAATTGTGATCGCAAACTCTTTTCCTAATCTTTGCTTTATTTGTACACAAATCTTCATTTCCAGTCAAGTCCATCAAGAGTGCTCTTTACTAATCCTGCTTAGCCTTCTCTTCACTGGGAAACATCTCCCACTCTTCTCCACTAGGGTCAATCCTACTCAGTTTTCCAGGTTTCACATAAAATAAACTTCCTTTCCTATGAGATATGCTGTATTACTTTTATTAATAGTTAGGCATTAAATAAACAACCATGCATGTATATATATGTACATTATGTACTTATATGTTAAGTTACATTTATATGCATATATATCACTAGATTATTTGATCTTTGAAAATAAAAAAAATTCTTTTATAAACTCTATTGTTTTATATGTAAGTTTTTCACACAATTTTGTTGGTGAATGTTTTTGTGTTAATACAGGGGAAAAGCAACAGAAATTACCAATGATCCAATGACAGTGGTATACTTCAACCCATCTATATAATAAAATTTTTTGTTTGGCTTTCATCAGCCTTTAATTCAGTTCTTAAAATTGCCTGTCAGTATGGTTTCCAAACATTTATTAGATTCTATGTACTTTGGCCTAATTTTAGGAACCACTGAGATGTTTAGATTAAAAAAACATACACACATAAAACTCTAGCTGCAACATCTGGAAACAAGCCTTCAATTCCATAATCTAGTGCACCCTGGGATTTGCTGGAATTGTCATAATTAGAATATTTTAATATTGTTCATACCATGAAGTTTTTTCATTAAGTCTATTGACCTCATGCTAAGATAGAAATTATTTTTAATAAATAATAATTTATCTACCAGTTATCAGAAACTTTTATATTTTACACTAGGGGCTTTTATTTTCCTCAAAATCTGCAGGATATCTGGCATAAAGGAAATAAAATGCTAATTTACTAAGAAGTATGTAAGCAAGACAGGAGTAAGGGAAAAGTGGTCTTGGGGATACTTTTATTAGTCTAAGTTTATTATTAGTCTACTTTGTTAATGTCTAAGCTATGTTCACAAAATAATTATTATAAGTACACTTCTAAAAACTACTAAATCTGTTTTTTTTTAAACTTTAAACTTAGGCATAAATATGACAGTAGTTAATGTATTCCAAATGCCAAAAAATTAAATTGTTTGTATTGACTTATCTTTAGAGATAGTCAAAGATTTTCCTCCAAAGTAAAATTTTATATAGAATATTTCACATGTTTTTGACAACAGTAGGATCTTTGCTTTCACACTGTTTGGATGGGGACATCATGTCACCTTATGATGAAAGGGGGCGGGGGCATCGTGGTGACAGACAGACATGCATTATTTTATTTTTCTTGTTACCAGAAATAATTTAAGGTTATGTTATGAACAAATACCTATGGTCAAATATGGATAGCCTTACTATCTTCTAAACAAATGCATTTCATTGTTATACATTCAAGCAGCAATAGATGGTATTTTGCGGGGGCGGGGGGGTCAGGATGGTTTAAAACAAATGATGTTCAGTTTAAACTGCAAGTTTACTTAATATACCGGTTCTAGTATATATGCTCTTGTTTCTTAAGCTCTAATTATATAGTTTTCTTCAAATATTTTACATATTTTTTTCCTACCATTTCTGCCAAATGCCCAAATTCAAGGAAAGTTAATCTTTGGTAAGGCATTAGAGAGAGAGAATTTCACATCACACAGTCTGCTATTCTCTGATTTCCTGGCACTTAAGTGTGACTAGTAGAGTGGAAGCGAATATGGCAACTGCTACTCCAGGTATGGTCCATTAAAACCCCCATTCTATTTTCCTTGTTGTGAATTGATGCAAAGATAGCAGCTGCACAACTTACAAGACCTGAGTCCCTGATTCCCTCTTTGCAAGACAGCCACCATCTGATTAGCAACACTGGTTTGAGCTTTATATGAGCTGATAATCATATTCATTAATGGTGAGCCTTGTGATTCCATTAAAAAGCATACTTGGTGCATAATCAAGCATTACTGTTCCACTATAAAGTATAGCCAAATGTTGTGAGAGAGAGATTGACTAAGAGACGTTTCTCTTTAGAGAATGTGAATGTCTTAAAAATTTACCTTGAAGCATGAGGATGTGCTGCTGCATGAATGTTGGACACTTCTTAGAAATGCAAAGGCCTGGCTGTGAGGATTTGGGCTTGAGTTGGAACCAGAACACTAAAGGGGGAGTGGAAGGGCTGAAAGGCCTGGGAGGGTGGACCTGCCTGCATAGTGTATTCAATGGAGGGAAGAAAAAGCAGGAAGGAGGCCAAATAGAGAATAATTTCTGAATATTCAAAAGGCTGACTCAGAACATCAGGTGATACAGTGGGAAAGTGTCATGTTTATGATCTTATAGCATGAGTCCTTTCCTGTAATGGATTGTACCTGTAAATGTTTCATACCTTCTGGAATATTTGAGGAGACCATAAACCAGTGAACACTTCAAGCTGTGAGCTGTGTTTCTGCTATAGAGGTATAGAAGTATGAAAGCATACTTCCAGAAGACAAGCATCCTCAGGCATTCTCAGATTTACTGAAAATCTCATAGGGGTCATAATTTGCTTCTTGCTTGCAAAGGAAGCACTGTGTATCTGGCCATAGTGGTACAACATATTCTCTGACTTAAATCTCAGCCTGTGTATATTTCTTAGAAACCGCTAAAACCTAGATGTTCTGCTGCCTGGAATCTTTTTCATGACAGGAAGTTGATAGAAACTGATGAAGTCAAAATAACTCCTTTGTTCTAGTCTCTCCCCCTCCCCTAGCAGCAGATTAACCCTGGGGAAGATGACCCAATCCTTTTGGTTTAAGTAATCATTTTGAACAGTTAGCCCCTGAGTGTTTCTCAATGGCCATTTAGGCAGTATGAAACCTACTTTCCAGTTGCTATGAAGAGAATATCTGCTTCAATCAATGCAATATACACTGTCCTGCCTATAGTTATGGGACTACTGCAAGAAGACTTTCTTTTCTAATTTTATTGACTAGTGTAAAATAGTATCTTGCCAGCTAGTTCTTGTGAAATATAATGTGAAGATTCTAGGATACAGATATGAACACTTACACAGGAGAAAACAGGGAAATAAACACATGATCAGGTTGTAGAACAATATTATGAATGGCTAAATTAGCAAATTCAGGTACAAAACTAGTAGAGATAAGATACAGTAGTATTGCAGGGTTCATCTAGATGCACATTATCACTCATCTATTCTCCTCAATAAAAACCCCTGATAGTATACTTGTCTACTCATCTATGTAATCTATTTAGTTGACAGTTGCCTTTATCTAAGGATAAATACTGTTAACACTTCACTATATTTTTCCTTTAATATAATCAGGATTGAGTTGATGACATATGCAAAGTGTCTAGTCTAATTCTTTGTTTCTAGTGAGTATCCATCAAAAGATGTTATATATGATCATTTGTTCTGTAACTTGCTGTTCTGATACTTAACTATACTGAACACCTGAAAGCTATTCTTTTAAAAAAGTGACATTTTTTCTGCCTTGTCTGCTCTGAGCTGTTTGTTTTTTGAAAATAAAGTGTGAGAAGCCATTAATTGCACACTTTCAGTTCTATTTAACAAAACAAACTAAATTATAAAATAAATTTCATGACTTGGGAAAGATTTCCACAATTTCAACTTACTTTGTAATTTCAATCTTTATATTTATCTGCTCTAAGTTAAAGATCTCTGTAACCTATGAAAGTTGCTGAGTGTCAGTCCAGGGCTATTCACATTTCAAAAGACTTTCTAGTAGAAATTTCCCCCAAATTGAAGAGGTGGTAATTATAGTTTCCGTTTCCCTTGTAGTATCTATAGGCACTGCTAGGTAGAGTACAAGTAATTAAAATAGACTCTATTCTTCAACCCCACACCGACTGGAGCAAAGTAGGATTTATAGGATTATAAAGGTGAAGAGGTTCATGGATGAAACACCCAGCACCAAGTGTAGAATAGTGTTATTAAAAATGAGTTTTCAAAGTAAAAGGAAATAGCTACATCAAACTTCACCTCATGGAGGCAAGGTTAGAGTGCTATAAACACTTGGAATGCTTTTTTTTTTTCCCCTGGCTTTAACAAGAAAAATATAATAAGTGTTCAAATTTCCATTACAAGGTTGTCAGAGCAAAATTAGTACATGATGCGCTCCAAGACATGGATTGTTCAGAATTTACCAATGCGTGAAATCAGAATTAGGCAGAACGCTAGAATCAGGAGGAAAACTGGCAAAGACTCATTTGTAACTACTGAAGTGTCAACAACAATATTAACATTTTTAACAAGTTTTAAGTTTAAGGTAAATCTACAGGGCATTAGGAATGTACACATGCTAATTAGTCTTGCTTATTGATTGGCAGCTATTGCTCACATTTAAAAAGATCGCACTTTAAAAATAAAACATGGATTAAAATAGTGTACAGCACATGTGCAGAATGAGTTGAAGGTATCTGACTCAGTGGCCTTATCTTCACGTTAGTTTAATCAGAAGTTAGAGCTGGAAACCCAAGTGTGTTATTTCAGATCAAAGGGAAATGACATCTAGAAATGAAGTAAATTGTCAAGGAAGCTATGGGGGAATTCTTATATTGAGTGAGAGTAAGTCGACATTTAAACCTCAAGATGTGATTGTTCTGTGTCTTGTCCAAATTCTCACAGCTAGTTAAAAACAGAATTCACATTTACTAATTAATTACACTATTTAGTGCTAATGTGTGGATTGCTGGTAACAGACAAGTAATGTCACTTATAATGGACAATAGTAACTGGCACTAATTAACTGGAATCCTTCCCTCTTTATACCCCTGGAAAAATAAAACATATAAAAATATAAATTTTAGTAATATCTCTTAGTGAAAGTGTTTTTTAACAATTTCCCATCAATCTTAAGATTTTTTTAATATATCCCAAATTACTCTTCAGTTTTTTACCTCCTTACTTTTTTTGATCCTTTTTTCCATTTTGTTTGACCTCTGGAAAACTGCCTTTTCAGTTCTATCTCCCACTTGTCTTATTCCACAGGATCTCTTTGTGCTTTTCAATCTTTTATTCTTTCTATATTGTGGGTACTTCCTTAAACCTGTCTTGTGCTTGTTAACATACATATACCTTATTATGTCTAGGGTCGGGGTGTTCAAGTCTCAGTCTTTAACCAGAGGTTCTGTGTTGGATCCCTAGTTGGTGGCCATTCATTTCAAAACGAAGTACTTTTTCCCATGAGGCACCCAATACCAAATAAACTTCATATTCCTGATAGAACCTGTAACTCTTGTCTCATTGTATTCTCTGTATCTAAAAGAATCCATACATTAAACACATTCAATAATAATAATAATAATAATAATAGTAATTATTATTATTATTATTATTAAGCAAACAGTAGTGGAAAAGCAGTTGTTGTAATTAGTCCTAGTTAGGGGAAAAAAGAGAGATACATTAAGGACACTTTTAGGAGGCTTGAGTAGGTAAGGAGATTGGAATCATGAAGGATACATGAGTATATCAGAAGTTCAATGACCAAGCAGAAGCAGCCACCTAAGCAAAGACAACAGAATCCAATGGGATGTAATAAATTCATTCAACATAAGAAGTATCAGTGCAAAGAAAGACATGATTGAGTGGTGAGAAGTAAGGCTGAAAAAATAGATTGTCCCTCCCTATAAAAACAGAAACTCAAAACACTGGAGATTGAAATGGAGCAAATTGCATTACATGCATGTATGAATATGTCAGAATGAACCCCACTATTATGTTTAACTATAATGTACCAATAAAAATGTAAAAACTATGAATACATGATTCTCATTATTTTTAGGCACTTTCTTTCCTCCCTATTCTCACTGCCAGAATATCATGTCTGTTTAGTGGGAGTGCTTTTGTTGCTGGTCTTTTCCACTAATCTTTGATAAATGTCACTTTTACATGTTCCTCTTTTACACATGTATACTGAGACGACAAGTGTACATCTCTCTGCTTCTTTTCAATCATCATCAGGTCATTTCAAATCTCCATCCTTGTCCATTATTTTATTCATGTTAAAGTCATATCTCAGGAAAACTGATATTTTCCTTTTATTCAATGGACATATTATTTTCTTTAGCTGAAATATCTTCTCCTTTTCTTCTGATGAACCAAGTCCTACCTCTCTAGGACTGGTGAAAGACCTACTTCTTTTGTGACAACTTTTTTGATGACCTATCAGTGTTTTATCAGTATGGATACAGCAAAGTGGGGAATCCATCTTACCCATTGTTTAAGCTCATCTAGTCTAAGAAGATGCCTAAGTTTAAGCTGTAAATTTAGGTAGGAGAAATTGCAGGTTGGGCAAACCAATAGCTGGACATTTCCTTTTCTCAACAGCCAAGTCTTGTCATTAAACATGTTTGCCAAGTTCTGGGAAAGATGCAGGCTGTTCTGAGCATGGAGAAGCTATCATACAGTTACCAGAAGGCAAGAGGAAGTCCAAAATACTCTTTTTCTTTATATAACATTTTGCTCAGAAACCATATCTTTAAATTTTGATAAATTTATTTTTAACCAATACATAAAAACATAAAATGCTTATATTAAGAGGGTAATGTTATGTTTCAACACATGTATACATTATACCATATTTGAATCAGGTTAAACACATTCATCTCATAAAACTAAATTAATCATTTCTTTATGGTGAAAACTTTCAAAATATTTTCCAACTGTCTGAAATGTACAATTCATTGTTGTTATCTATGGTCACCCTACTAATAAACAAAGACTGTTTGGGTACCTACCATGAGCCAGGCAACAGTAAATAGTCCCAGATTCTAACCTCAAAGAGTTTATGGAATAATGGATGACTAGACAAACATTTTACAATAACAGGTGCTATGATAGAAACACGCAGAATCCTGGCTTAAAAGGGAGGGGCTGAGTCAAGGAAAGCCTTCCAGAGGGATTGAGGCTTAAGAAGAGTTCCCTGGATGAGTGGAAATGTAGATATATATGGCAAACCATATCAGGATACCAGCTATAGCCCCATTCTCCCTCGAGAGAGAAGTTTATGTTACCCCTTTTTAAATAAACCCTACTTTATATGCTTGCCTAAGTGTGCTTCTCCAATGTTTATACTTCAACATGTGGGGAAGCAGGACTGGTCGGCGGTAACTGGCAGTATCAAATTTGGAGATTCCACCGGGATCTACACCAAGGTAAGCTCTTCTCCATGTACCCCACACCTGTTTGAGGTGCATCTTTCTGACTCTTTCATTTTAGAGGATGATGGGCACCTATTGGCTATTTAAATGCGGTTAGTGCAGCCACCCCTTTTCAAGACTCAGGTGAAAGGTTTCCTGGAGGAGGCAGCTCTCAATCACCTGTTTAATACAGAGCAGGCATGTTGGGTTTTGCCAAAGCCACTTCATACACTTCTGTCCAGGCCCAGAGAGCAACTGGTGTGGGTACTCAGGGTCCCTAGTCTTGATTTGCCTTGTATGCATGAAGGTGGATGAAGGAGTTATGGAACAACTGCAGAATTTCTGGCCTAGGCTACACTCAGGAGAAAATCCTAAGGTTCCTTCTCTGGAAACCCCTCCTGATTGCCCTAAGGGGTATGTAAGGTGATCCATAGGTGAATGGCACTGAGAGAAAGCCTCAATTACATTTGCCTCTGTGCAGGCCAGGACACTCTGCACCCCTGTATCCATTCCCTCCTGGATGCTCCCTTCCTTTGCTAATCAGAAACACTAGCAAGTCAGATTGTAGGACTGAGAGAAAGACATGGGATGATCAGTAAGAAAACATCCATATTTCTTTTGTTCACATAGTTAGCCTTCACAAGCCAATTTAAAATCTCCCATTATTGTTCCTGTATTCAGAGGTTCTTAATGTATTTTAAAAAAGTGCTGCAGGAGGGAGGCACTCTTTTAACCAACCCCTGCCACAAACTCTTCTGGAAAAGGGTGTTTAACAACCAATAGATGTTCCCTTTACCCTCAGGAGATTCGTTTAGTCTATAGGACAACAATTAGGCACATAAGGTTATGACACATAAAATTATCCTTTTCTTTTTAATAATCAGGAGGAGCAATACTGTCAGGGAGGAAGGCAGTAATGCCCTTAACTCTGAATCCTCCCAGGGTCTCTGGCACAGGGCATTCTGGGACCCTAGCACATTGTCAAAGGAGGCCAGAAATAACTTTGGCAAGGCTAGGTGAGGACAGACAGATTTTCTGGACTGTAATGAAGCTCAAGTTTAGGGAGATGTCCCTAATATATTGGATAAAGAGTTTTCTCTGATGTGGGAGAAAACTTGAATTTTCCATCACTCAGGTGGGAGCTTCTCTCTCAAGTCAGTTTGTACATTGACCGCTAGTCTACATCCTGGGAAAATACAAATGATCAGGAAAAGTGCCTTATTTTCATGTGTTGTTAGGCCTAACCTCAATGTCTACCATGAGAGAAGGCCTTAAGGAATCACTTACTGAGGAAGAGAAATCAAGGGGACCCCCAATTTAAAACAAATAAGAACAAATTCAGGGAGATTTTTGGAGTATATAAATAAATAATTGGGATGTTTCAAAACTTATGCCAGGTGCTTGATCTCACATGGAAAGATATTATATTTTTACTTAGCCAAACTTTAGCCTCCTAAGGAGACGACCCTAAAGCAAGTAGCTAAAGAATCTGGGGATGAACCTATATCTTGACCATGCCGCAGCATCACAAACTAGAAACAAACAAACCTAATCATTAATCTGTAGCACAGGCAATTTTCAGAATCAATCCTAGCTGGGAAAGAAATGATAAACAGGATGCTTGGAAGATTACACACTTCTAAATGTTGGTCCTTAAAGCCCTAACTATTCCAAGGTCTCTGAAATTACTCAGGGCCCCCAGGAAACCCCTACTTTTTTCATGGAGAAACTCAAGAAGACAATAAAAACACACCACCCTAAATCCTGAATCCATAAAGGGCCAACTACTTTTAAAGAATAAATTTACCAAAAAAGTTTACTCCTCCTCCTGAGTTATGAACAGGTTTTGGAAGCCTTTAAGACATTAAAACAGGGCCTTATTTTGAGACCCTGTTCTTAACTTACCTATGGAGCAAATTTAACCTGTTCATCACTGAGGCCCTAGGAATGGTCATACAAAATAATGGATCTGCTCAGTATGGAGCTTAACATTGTAGCTTTGTTCTCAAAATTAGTAGAAAATAAGGTATCATAATTTTCAACATCCAAACCATCCAGTTACCAATTAGAAAAAAAAAAAAAAAAAAAAAACATGGTTAAAATGCCTTAGTCTTGAGGTTTCTGCTCAGAATAGCAGTTTTCCCGGAAATGAGGACAACTACTCCATTCACAATATCCCCCCAAAAAATAAAATACTTGGGAATCAACCTAACAAAAGAGGTGAAAGATTTATACAATGAAAATTACAGAACCCTAAAGAAAGACATTGAAGAAGACCTTAGAAGATGGAAAAATATACCCTGCTCATGGATAGGCAGAACTAACATCATCAAAATGGCGATATTACCAAAAGTTCTCTATAAGTTCAATGCAATGCCAATCAAAATCCCAACAGCATATCTTGTAGAAATAGATAAAAGAATCATGAAATTCATATGGAATAATAAAAGACCCAGAATAGCAAAAACAATACTAAGCAGGAAGTGTGAATCAGGCGGTATAGCGATACCAGACTTCAAACTATACTACAGAGCAATAGTAACAAAAACAGCATGGTACTGGTACCAAAACAGGCGGGTGGACCAATGGTACAGAATAGAGGACACAGTAACCAATCCACAAAACTACAACTATCTTATATTTGATAAAGGGGCTAAAAGCATGCAATGGAGGAAGGATAGCATCTTCAACAAATGGTGCTGGGAAAACTGGAAATCCATCTGCATCAAAATGAATCTGAATCCCTATCTCTCCCCGTGCACAAAAGTTAACTCAAAATGGATCAAGGAGCTTGATATTAAATCAGAGACACGGCATCTGATAGAAGAAAAAGTTGGTTATGATCTACACGCTGTGGGATCGGGCTCCAAATTCCTCAATAGGACACCCATAGCGCAAGAGTTAACAACTAGAATCAACAAATGGGACTTACTCAAACTAAAAAGTTTTTTCTCAGCAAAAGAAACAATAAGAGAGATAAACAGGGAGCCTACATCCTGGGAACAAATCTTTACTCCACACACTTCAGATAGAGCCCTAATAACCAGAATATACAAAGAACTCAAAAAATTAGACAATAAGATAACAAATAACCCAATCAATAAATGGGCCAAGGACCTGAACAGACACTTCTCAGAGGAGGACATACAATCAATCAACAAGTACATGAAAAAATGCTCACCATCTCTAGCAGTCAGAGAAATGCAAATCAAAACTACCCTAAGATACCATCTCACTCCAGTAAGACTGGCAGCCATTAGGAAGTCAGACAACAATAAGTGCTGGCGAGGATGTGGGGAAAAGGGCACTCTTGTTCATTGCTGGTGGGACTGCAAATTGGTGCAGCCAATTTGGAAAGCAGTATGGAGATTTCTCGGTAAGCTGGGAATGGAACCACCATTTGACCCAGCTATTCCCCTTCTCGGTCTATTCCCTAAAGCCCTAACAAGAGCATGCTACAGGGACACTGCTACATCGATGTTCATAGCAGCTCAATTCACGATAGCAAGACTGTGGAACCAGCCTAGATGCCCTTCAATAGATGAATGGATAAAAAAAATGTGGCATTTATACACAATGGAGTATTACTCTGCATTAAAAAATGACAAAATCATAGAATTTGGAGGGAAATGGATGGCATTAGAGCAGATTATGCTAAGTGAAGCTAGTCAATCTTTAAAAAACAAATACCAAATGACTCCTTTGATATAAGGGGAGTTAACAAGGACAGGGTAGGGATGAAGAGCTTGAGAAGAATATTTACATTAAACAGGGATGAGAGGTGGGAGGGAAAGGGAGTGAGAAGGGAAATTGCATGGAAATGGAAGGTGATCCTCAGGGTTATACAAAATGTCATATAAGAGGAAAGGAGGGGTAAGACAAGATAATACAAATGGAAGAAATGATTTACAGTAGAAGGGGTAGAGAGAGAAAATGGGAGGGGAGGGGAGGGGAGGGGAGGGGAGGGGAGGGGGGATAGTAGAGAATAGGACAGACAGCAGAATACATCAGACACTAGAAAGGCAATATGTCAATCAATGGAAGGGTAACTGATGTGATACAGCAATTTGTATACGGGGTAAAAGCGGGAGTTCATAATCCACTTGAATCAAACCGTGTAATATGATGTATTAAGAACTATGTAATGTTATGAATGACCAATAAAAAAAAAAAAAAAAAAAGAATAGCAGTTTTCCCAGCTCCTTGCAGACCTCTGCCAGGACTTACATTGAAATGCAAATAGAAGAATCCTGCAAGCTCAGTAGGAGACTGATCTGAGGCCCAAGAAGAAAAAAAAAAAAGTAAAAGCTTCTTATCTGAACTCAAACTAGACTAAACTAAAATGTAAATTGTATGATATTTTACTAATTACTGGCTGGTCATTTTTTTTTTTTTTTAGGAGTCTTGCTTTTTCTTAGATTCTGTATTTTTTTTTTTTTTTTTTTTTTTTTTAGCTCATGATTTTGATCTTACAGACTTAGGTTAATGTTCTTCTGATTGGTCCTTTTTTATTTATTTTTTTAAATTCAACTATGAAGTTTTTAAACATTGCAATGGAGATTTCACCTGCAAAAAGCCACAAGGACTTTACCATTGTGTTATGTGTGCACACCTGTGTTATGTGTTGTATGTCTATATGTGCATATGTCCATATATCATGTACATGATATGAAAATTGGCAGATATATAAGTAATCATACAATTTAAAAAGTGGATCTAAATACTTTTAATTCACGTGATTTAAAATGGTTTGATTTAAATTGGGTAAAAAGATGAAAGTAAAGTTGTCTTTAAAATTAAACTCAGTCTCTCTAGGTGGTCAAAGAACTAATAAAATGTTTATGTCTATAAGTTGTCTAATATCTCTTGGTCCTAGGACTTTTCTTCAATAAGGAAGGAATTGCTGATACTGTTCAATACACTTGTCGGATATTTTGGAAAATAAGTAAAGTTGATTTGACATGGGATTACTCATAAATATGAATAATTTTGTTAGACATCTGATTAATTTACAAAGTTAAAATGCTAAATGTTAGACATACCATCAGGTACTCTTAACTTCTTGAATTCCATTGGGTAATATTATTGATGTTTTCATAAATTGGCAAATGAAGAAAAAAGGGATTTAAAGTTGCTTTGTCATCACTGAAAAATGTTACTAAAAATTTAAAGTCCCAACAGGTATAATTCTATATACTTAAACATCGTGTTTTCATGAAATGGTAAACAGATGTGATTCTATATACAAAGGTTTATAGAAGATTTCTATGTACAAAGGTCCAAAAGTTTCAAGTGGTCCAATTAAGAGTACTGTAAATAACATAAAATATTTCTTTTTATTAAAATGAAACAATTTGCCTAAATTCAGAAATTTACAAGGACTATTTCAAAATCTGAACAGAAAAGGAGGTTAATAGATGGGAAGGAGAAGTTAGAAGGTTCTAGGTATGAAAACCATATTTAATAGAAGGAAAAGAAAGTGTTTCTGGATAAGAAAGTATGTGATGAAGCAAATAAATGGGTTTAAATAAATGATAAAGGTCTGTATAAGTTTGTTTTTACAATCAGTCATATGTTAAAAGGACAAAAATTTCTTAAAACATTAATTAACCCATAATATTGTGTTTATTATGTTTTGGGTTTTTTTCTAGAGCAAGTAATCTTAAGGAAATTAAACAACTGGTTAAATAAGAATGGTTATTTTAGAGCATTGTACTATGTTATTTCTTTAAAAGCTAAATTTGGTTAATATGAAAACATCAATATAATCATGGTGCTATTACTCTTCTTTGTATATTAAATGTGTTCATATCTTCCAGGAATACAAGTCTTTAAGGTAGAAGCTTTAAAAGAACATTTTATCAAGCTGATGTTCTTCAAAATAAAGCTGTATGGTAATTTTAGGCTTATAAGAATAACATATTGGAGATTTTTTTAATATCATTTAATGTTCTATAACTGGAGTTGTTATCAATATGATATATAAAGTTTTATTTTACTTTTTACACTGGGGTGCATTTAAATGTATTTTTAAGTTAATGAGAACCTAATCTATGTAAAGGTCAATATTGTAAAACACAAGCATTTTGCTACTTTTCCACAAAAGGTTAAACGTGCTCAGCCTTTCTTTAATTCATGTTTTAAATGTAACATCATATTACATTAGCTAATATTCATGTGACCTTGAGCAACAATATATGTAAACTTTGTAAAATGATATTTAAGAAGCAAAGATCAGCTTCATAACTAGAACATTTAAGATTTATAAAGATTTATGAAGAGCCCCTCCTTACCTAAGGTTCTATGTCCCATCTTACTACATGTCAGAAATACTCCAAAGTAGGCCATATTTCAGTTCTTTTAAAGTTGTGTTCAAAAGATTGACTTTTGTTAAGATTCCTAGGATCTCAAACAGGGGATATAAAAATTCAAGGTAGCTATTATAAAAACTAAATGTTTTTACTCTTGTTACGTTTATTTTGTATTTTCCTTAAAACCTGTCGAAATGTTGCCTGTTAATGTTTTGCAGAGGTATTGCTTGAAGAACACAACCTGGGTTAATTTAAGATAATAAGCCATCACCTACAGGACAGATAGGATAATACAGACCCCAATTAATAGAAAGGGTAAATGACTGTAAAGTTATAAACATTAAAGTTAAAGCCCAGTGCTCTTAATTTAAGACTGGTGAGACTGATTTGCTATATGTTTAAGGTCTAGACTTAGAAGTCAAAATTAAATTAAAAGGGCCAAGAAAACCAATATTTGGCTCTTGCCCTCCAGGTCAGTCTGAATCCAGGGAATAGGAAACTTCTCTAAAGAGCTTTGCAACTCTGGACCACATAACTTCCTGATCAGGGAGATTAATGAGACTCCTGGAGACAAGAGAGTCCATCAGTGCACTTGCTATGAAGAGGAGGATCATTGGAGAAGTGAGACATCCCTCATGCTTCCAACGAAAGCCACATGGTCAAGCAAGAACTGGACCCATCCTAGTGCAAATGGCACTAGTAGAACTAAGAAAGTGCTCTCAAGTTCCCGCAGGAGTGACTCCCATGGAAACTCAGCTGACTGTTAACAATAGATAGAAACAAAAGTCAGTTTGACTTGCTTCATCTTAAACACCTAGTAAAAACAGTTAAAACCAAAACACAGTCATTCCTGGGCATTTAAAAAATAATAATAATAGTTAAATGTAACAAGGTATACACCTTGCATTAGCCCCCAAGAATAAGTAAGACTGGAGGCTACAAAAGAGAGATTCCTAGGCAGGAATGCCTGATAACTATCAAAAGAAACTATCAAGAGGAACTGCCAGAGTCAGAAGTTTTTAGTTTAACACCTACAGATATTCCTAACCTACACAGGTAGGCTTGATGTTTGCTAGTGTGATTATCCACCCTACATAACAGAATTATAGGGTTCTCTACTAGACACAGAGGTCATACCAATAGAAAGATTTTACAAGATCAGATGACATTAAGTTATTTAACTACATCTTATGGGGATGGACATCTGTAACATTAAACGTGTTGTTGTTTACATTCCTGATAACTTTGGGGATGTTAAAAATCTACATTCCCAAATAAAGGCCTTGTCCACTCTGGCCTTATTGTGGGGACAACTTCTCAGCCTCCACACTTTCTGGTGAGGGATTATTGACTTCTATCATCTTCATGGTATACACTGACATGTCCCAGATGCTGCAACATTTATTCAGTACTCAAGATTTTTTTTTTTTCTCTCCCATAGAAGCACCCATCCCCAGATGACTTTACAACCTGTTCTACCGGAACCATACTTCAATCCAACCTAACTTTTAAAAGGAAACTCCAAACTGCTTGACCCACCTCATTTTACCCCTCTCTCAGCACCAGAGCAGCCAGAGCCATCACTGCCCCTTTTCCTTATAGCAGTAAGGAGTTGCTAAAATTAGAGGGAGGAATGAAGCCAGAATTAGATAGGCAGTCAGTATAGATAGGTAATTCGAGTCCGATTGGATCAAGGAGGCCAATTTTGGGTGAGTCTGGGAAGTTGGAGACTGTCCCCTGAAAGCCCATCCTCCACCCTTATCAAGAACCTGCTGCTGCTCCAACCTGTTGCTAAAGTAACCTGTGCCAATAATTGCCCCTCCCTACAGGAAGCTGTAAAGTCATTAATTAATATGTCCTGGGCTGCACCATCCTGCCCTTCCCTCTTTAGCCCATGTGTTTCCCACCTTTTGGCTGTCCCACCAAGCATTACTGGGTCTAGTCATGTACACAGGAAAAGAGAAAGATAAGAGGGGAAAGGCAGGAGAACAAAGGAAGTCTAGGACATATAAAAAGGGCAGAACACCTCGCTTCTTAGGATACCAGGATACCAGCTATGGCCCCCTTCTCCCTTCAGGGAGAAGTCTATGTTACCACTTTTTATTTTATCTATTTTTAAATAAACCCTGCTTTATATGCTTGCTCCGGTGTGCTTCTCTAATGTTCAACCTTCAACATGTAGGGAAGCAGAACTCATCAGCATTAACCTGTAGTATCATAACCATGAAGTGCACTGAATACCCATTTTTCTTCTCAGTACTGAGGACTGAATTCAGGGCTGCCTCCTCCAGAGCTACATCACCAGTCCCTTTTTACTTTTTATTCTGAGATGGGGGTCTTGCTAACTTGCTGAGGCTGGCCTCAAACTTGTGTTCCTCCTGCCTCAGGCTGCTGAGTGGCTAGGATTACAATTGTGTGTTACTGTATCCAGTACCTATGTTGTGCTCAATATTATTTTGGGCTCTGGGGGATTTTAAGCCAGGATAGGCATTGTAAAGTACATGTAAACACCGGACATTAAGCAAAAGCACTTCAGATCTCAATGCAGAAGTTATATTGTGTTGCATAGAAAACATACTAGTTCTGAGCTTTGGAAATCAAAGCCAATTTTAAAAATAGCAAATTGGAGGACAGAGCTGAATTGCTTGAAGCAGTATGTACACTTGGAGAAAAGATAAAAATGTATAAAATTCATAACTGGAGCCACAAGGAAATCAAAGAGTTTTTTAAGGAAGAAAGAGAAAATACCCACATGGAAGAGACCTAAATAAATGTTCATTCATTTATTCAATAAAAATAACAATGAAAGAAATTATGGGCTGCCTACTGGATGTAGTGCATTATGTTAAACTAGAGGACATAAAGGGTTAAAAATACAACCGAGTATACTGATCAGATAACTTGGTAGAGGTAATGTGATAAGTACTGTGATCAAAATATGTATTAAGCATCTGGGATCACAGATGCTATGGTGATTAATTTTTCAAGTAAAGCAGACATCATAGAGAAGGAACCTGGGAACTGAAATTGATTTTAAAGAGAGAAAATGAGCAAAGGACATTCTAGGTGAAGGGGTAGAGTGGCTAGGCACAAACCAGAACGAATAGACATGTAGAAACATTAAAATAATGCTTGAGCAATGCATTAAAATGAATTAAATTAATTAAATAAATTAAAATGATGCTTGAGCAATGCATCATGGATTTATGTTATGATATATAGTGCCTTATAAGAGGCCTTAAGCCTATCTACTACAAACTGGGGTTTACTTAATGGGCAAACTGGTATTAAATGTCAGCATTTATGCTAGTGGAGGATGTGGGTACCACAGTAGGCTCATCTTATGCTACTGTCCACTTAGTCACATAGGTCGGGGGTCCAAGGCAGCTTTAGTGTACTAAGAATATCAAAATAAGATTAGGAAAACCTGAAACCTTTACTTGGAAGTTCAACCATCCCGGTTTGGGAGGTGGATTATCTGTGTTTTAACTATGCCATTAACTATGTGAACTTGGGCCAGGCACTTGCTCTCTCTTAACCTGTTTTTTTGTTTGTTTGTTTGTTTTAATCTATAATCAAGGTTCTTAAAATCAATTTCCTAAAGAAATTCTTCCAGTTCTTTGGTAAATTATTTATAAAACTGGCTGCAAATATTTCACTTTCTATCTCCACTGCCTTTCGAAATATGACGTTGCTGTTCATCCCACTTATCTCTTCCCTACTCTTTATAACTGGAATATTACAATGTCTTGTTTTGCCTAACAGAGTGCAGCAAAAATGGTGTTTGGCCTTCTGTGAATCCAGGCTTTAAGAAACCTTGAAAGATTTCCATTTGTTGTCTTAGAGCCTCTTCTACCAGCAAGTGAACACATCTGGGTAATCTGCTAAAAAGTGACAGAAGGAGTGGACCACAGCTAAGTCGGACTAGTTGTTCAAGACAGATGGGACAGATGAGAAGTGATGAGAGATGTGAAAAAGACAAGCCAAGATTAGCAAATTGCTAACTCAACCAATAGTTGATTGCAGACCAAAGACGAGCATGAAAGAATAACCACCCTGATGATCCAAAGAACTTCTGGGTAATACTAAATGCTTATAATTTAAGTGTTGGGGTAATTTGTTATTCAGCAATAGACAGGTCCAAGAGAAAGTTTCTAAATTCAAGGTAAAGGGGGAAACAAGGTTTATAAATATAATCTGACATGAATGATATTATAGCTAGGAGAGTTCTCAGATGACAATATACAATCAATCAACAAATATATGAAAAAATATTCATCATCTCTAGAAATTAGAGAAATGCAAATCAAAAGCACTCTAAGATTTCATCTCACTCCTACCCAAATGGCAGCTATTATGAAGACAAATAACAATAAGTTTTGGTGAGGACGTGGGGAAAAAGGTACACTCATCCACTGACGGTGGGATTGCAAATTGGTGCAGCCAATATGGAAAGCAGTAGGGAGATTCCTTGGAAAATTGTGAATGGAACCACCATTGGACTCAGCTATCCCTCTCCTCAATCTACACCCAAAGGACTTAAAAACAGCATACTACAGGGACATAGCCACATTAATGTTTATAGCAGCACCATTCATAGTAGTAAAACTGTGGAGCCAACCTAGATGCCCTTCAAAAAATTGAATGGATAAAAAAATGTGGCATATATACACAATGGAATATTACTCACAATAAAAGAGAATAAAATCATGGCATTTTCAGGCAAATGGATGGAGTTAGAAAAGATATTGGTAAGTGAAGTTAGCCAATCCCAAAAAACCAAATGCCTAATGTTCTCTCTGATATAAGGAGGCCGATTCATAGTGGGATAGGAGAAGGAGCATGGGAGGAATAGATGAATTCTAGATAGGGCAGAGAGGTGGGAGGTAAAAGGAGGGGGCATGGGGTTAGAAATGATGGTGGAATGTGATGGACATTATTATCCAAAGTACATGTATGAAGACACAAATTGGTGTGAATATACTATGTATACAACCAGAGATATGAAAAATTATGCTCTATTTGTGTAATGAGAATTGTAATGCATTTCACTGTCATATATAAAAAATAAATAAATAAATAAACTTAATTGTTAACTCATTGAAAAGATAAATTTGAAACACAAATAGGAAAAAGAACAAAAACATAAATTTAGGGATCCCAGTCACCAGAGGGTTTATTCTTTATTGAAAAGATCTTACCTTTGGGATCCTAATATTACTCATATTTTGTGATGTACTACAATTCAGGAATAATGCTAGATATTTATTTCTTATAATTTAAATAATCACTACTCCAATATCATCTTTGAATATAACAAAAGTTGAATAATATTACATTCAGTTTATAGTCTGATGACAAAATCTCTTTGCTTTTAAATGGATGTAATTCATGCTGAGCTATCACTGGATAATTGGACTCAAACTTTAAAATCCTGCAGTTGTCTGTCTATACTTAAACACTACTGCAAAGAATATAGAAAGGATGCAGGCAGTCCATTCCTGATGATGACTTAGCTGACAAATTTAACCTGTCAAGGAGCTCATCTTCTTATATAATCTTGGTAATTCTGACAGTGGGACAAATAGAGAATTTTAAAAAATTACTTCCCAATTAAATTTCTTTTACAATTCGCATCTCTGTCCTCTAATACGCACTGACAATTTCAATTGATTCACTATTGAAGGAAATAGATGGGTATCACTGAGGGTATAATTTTACTGCCAATATAGAATATACATTTTGTCTC
Source organism: Urocitellus parryii (assembly GCF_045843805.1). Taxonomy (NCBI): domain Eukaryota; kingdom Metazoa; phylum Chordata; class Mammalia; order Rodentia; family Sciuridae; genus Urocitellus; species Urocitellus parryii. The sequence goes on along the minus strand of NC_135534.1, from coordinate 88,849,095 downwards.
ATTACGTGAAAATGGATAGCTGTTTTTAAGAACATCTTGTAACAATACATGAATACTTAGTTCCTAAAATTTTAACACATTTTTTTTCCTAGAGAAGCTTTTTATCTCAGGATTTCTAAATGATTCCCAAATGAATGCTAAATCCAGACATCATCTTTCATTCCTACACTTTTCTCTTCCTTTTGATCTCAATAGAGCCAAAATTTGATTTATCTCATTATATTATACATTGCCTGTCACTCAAGCTTTTTATGATTCCTTTCCCTTTCAGTCAATTGCCAGGAATAACTTCTTTTATTCCGTGAAGGTTTTTTTTTTTCCCTTTCCATTTTTACTAACATTCCTTCACATTGGCATAATGACACACTGCATCCAGAAAACCTCTTCTTAACTCTGACCTCCTTTATTCTCATGGAAAAAATAAACCTGATTCTCATTCTACAAGAATAGTATGACATTCTGGGAAAGACACTTGTCTGAAAATTAGGGGAGTCAAGTTCATAAATTTGTGCAAATCATTTTATCATTCTCACCCTCAGTTTTATTATCTGTAAAATGAAGAAGTTGGAATGAATGACATGTAAGATTTCCATGGTCTTGAAGAATATATGATCCCTCAATATTAGGGACTTTGGAAATTATGATCTTTCAGAATTATAAAGGCATTTCTTGCCCCAGAGTGAGTTTGGAAAAAGTTAATTTCTATAATATCTCAATGGGTTAATAGAAAATATTCTATTTTTCAAGTTTGTTTTCAGTAAAAGATTTGTTGATCCCCATTTCCTTGAAAAGTACAGTATGTTTTTGAAAAGAAAACAGGGGAAGAGCAAATTCTTGGGGAAGTCTAGGAGGCAACTTAGATAGTTTGCTTCTCCTTGTCCACTTGGTTTATATGAGCAGCTTTTAGAAAGCTTCCCATCAACTGTGTAGCTTCTAACTTGATTTCAATAAGCATGGAAATAAAATTTACTTTCTCCATGTGGTTTGAAAAAGTTAAATGGCAAGTGATTAGGAATTACTAGTCTGAGAGACTAGTAAAAGTTTTGAGCATACTAATATATTCATAAAAATGATGTAAGAACTTTTGTCTCACATGTGAATTTCAATTTGGTGACAGCAAATCACTAACCCAAGCATGAACCTCTTCTGAGAATGATATGTTGTACAAATGTACAGTGCTCTTGCTCTTGAGACCAATTCAATCCCAGGTCTATTAAAGTCTATAACTGGTGACCTGGACCTCTACCACATATCCTCTTCTGTTGAGTAGGGAATGGAAGAGTTGAAAGAAAAGTTTGAAATGGTTATAATGTCTGACAATACAGGTATTGATGATAATTTTTTGCTAAAGATACGGAGACATATTACCTTGTGTATTGTATAAATCAGCAAGGACACATGTATGAATAAAAACTGATGGAATTAAGTGTTTTGTAATTTATTTCTCAGGCTTGAGAAACCATCAGAAATAAGCTTGTTCGTTTAAAATGCATAGGCTTACATACAAACTGGCCTGAGCCCAAATGTGAGACAAAGTTATTGATTGAAGAATGTGTCCTGAGAGGTATAATTATATTTTTCAAACTTTACTTCAAATACATAATCTTGCTCTATTATGTTTCAATAGGACCGATGTCTTAAGACCAGCTTTTAAAAGGAGATCCATTTGAAATTAACTGCATAGAAGTAAATCCAAACACATTGTACATATCTGCATATTTGGTATGGACATCGACTGTATTGCGTGCTACATTGCATTTGGTTAAACATTTCTAGTCAATAGTAAACTAAACGTGGGCTTACACTAAATTATTTCAAACACAACATTAATTTTTAATAAATACTGAATAATTGCAGGGAGGCTTTCATTCTTCTTCAAAAACACACTTGGGTGTTTTTGAAGACTCAATGTAAACTAATATACTTTGTAATTTTAGAAAAAAAATAGTATAAAACCCATTTTCTAAACTGAGATCTTGGTTTTTCTTTCTTACATTCTTAGCTTATTGAAGTAGTCTGCCCCTGCCCTCAGGTGATACAGTCTAAGACTCCTATTGGATACCTGAAACCACAAATAGTAACAAATCCTATCTATATTGTTTTTTTTCCTATCACCCACATGGATTTGATGCTTTTTACATCTCCACTAAGGACATAGCATGCACAGTGGCTGTAAATTTTGTAATTTGAGGTGTGATAACAAAACTAACCTAAATTTCTCCTTTCTTCACAATTTCACAGAAAGAATTGTCCTTACCACAGATCTTAGCAAATTCATCATATGATTTTCTTTCTTTCCTAAAATAAGCTGAGAGATTTTTACCTTTTCTCCTAAAGGAAGAAGTTCGTGACTACTCTTGCGCATATTCAAATTGCCAACATCTGTACTCTTGGGGACAGGGCCATTATTAAAATAAATGTTGTCTGAACAAGCATTGCAGTATCACAAAGGTTCATCTGACAACTGGGATGGCTACTAACTGACTACCAAGAAGGAGGAGAAGGAGGCATAGATAACTTGGGTGTGAAAGGGATGACTCATGTCTTAGGTAGGACAAAACTGGATAGTGCAAGATTTCATTATAGTACTCAGAATGGCACAGCTTAAAGTTCATGAATTGTTTATTTCTGGAATTTTCCATTTTCTATTTTTGGATTGTAGTTAATCATGTGTAACTGAATCTGCAGAAAGTAAAATTATGGATAAAGAGGGCTACTGCGGTTCTTTGTGAAAAATACTTATCTAATAAGCAAAGTGAAGGAATCATGCTACAATAGAGACAGCTTCGCAAAAATATTCAGATCACAGAAATGGAAGTGTTTTACATTTGCTTACCTTAACTAATTTTTTGCATTTTTTGTCAAAATTGATTTTTAAAAAAATGTTGGTTTCTGAATACAAGTAATGACTAAGCTTCTATTTATGCAACTTGAAGAATACTCACAAAAATTTATGTTGCTTCTTTCCCCAAATATGAAGCTGATGAAGAGTTTTTGTTTCCTGTTTTTTCTCTCCTCCTTCTTTCCCTTCTTGCTCCCTTCCCTGTGTATGCCTTGCCCCTCCCCCTTCTCTGTGGGTCATGGGGAAGTTAGGGGTGCTGGGTACCATCTCAAAAAGAGGTGTATCAGAACCAGAACACCACTTCTTCTTCCCTCTCTCCTCTTTCCAGCACACACAAAGCCTTTAGTTGGTAGTGAAGAGAATAACTTTATGATTTAAATATTATCTATAATTTAGTTTAAGTTTTAAAATATTTAAAATAGATGGAATCTTTAAAAACTAAGGGTAGAGAGGAAATAGATTTGAAAATGCCATTATAGATTAAACAATTATTTATTCAGCAAATATGGGAAGGGTACATGAATTGGGTTCAAGTCATGTGTTCCTTAGGATCACTGTAGTTAAGCATTAGGGTTAGGAGGTGAAGTAAGACATGTAATAAAAGAAGGTAGGAGAGGAGAAAGATTACAACCTGAAAGATTCCTGTCTCTCATTGTCAGATGTGACCATACAATTAACCCCCATTATTTGGGAAAGCCTAAATATATCTGATCTTGTGCACACAAAAGGATCTTACACAGGTTATGAATAGAGTATGTAATTAGAGTTAATTGATACAAACCTGGAGAGTGAAATGCTGTCCTGTTAACCCTGAGGGGAAACACTAATCCTGAGTAGCTGTGTTTCCTACACCGGCCCTCCCATGTGAATTACCTGTACTAATAAAAATCCTAGATTATGGGGATCCACCACAGATCTGCTGAATCAAAATTTCCAGGTTGGGGAGGGGTCTTGGTGTCTTATTCCTGACAAGATCCATGTATAATTCTTAGGATTGAGCACTTTGGAGAAACAAAAAGCAAAAAGTTGAGTAATTGTCATAAGGTCATGATTACGACCCTGAACTGTCGTTAGAAGAATCAGAACTCCTTACTTGCTTTATTCTTTCTGTTCATAAAAGTCATCAATTAGAGTGAAGCATGCATGTAAAAAACTGCATCTTTCAAGAGTGATCAAAAAACTCAATCAGCTAAAGTCTGGAGGGCACCAGAGAGAAGACAGGGCTTCCCACAGCTAGATCAGAACTGTGAACCTGAGCCAAGGGAAGGAAAGGGTCATTCCTGCAGTCCTGTGAGGCACCATGGACTTCCAGTAAACCCTTCTGTGATGTTGTGATCTGAGACTGCTTAGGATGGTCACTGAGAAAGGAGGAGGAGGGACTGAAAACACTGTTGAAGAGACTCGTGCACATAAAATGGCTTGTGAAATGAGTCCAGAACATAGGGCATAGACTTTTTCTTTCACATATTACTTGTACTCCAATAACTCAGCATGATGGAAGAACCCAAAATCATGCCACTTACAGCCTGTTTGCTGCAGAGAGCACATCTTGCTTCAGAGTCATGGGGAACATCAGGGCCCCTGACTTCCAGAGAAAGAATGATGGGGAATCACTGCATTAAAGCCAGGTGCACAGGTGCATGCACACTGCTACCCCTACCCCAGCACTCACATACACACAAAAAAGGTAATCACATGAAATTTTAAGCATCCATCTCAGTATGGGGGAAGAACACAGTCCTATTCCACACACATAATTTATACGAACTTAACAGCTCTAAATGCAGTGTGCCACCTTCTAAATTTTTAAAACAATTTTATAATAGCGTTTAAAAACCAGATAGGGACAGTTTGGAGAACAGAGCTATATCGAAGGGTTTAGTTAAAATGATTTACTTGTGGGTTTTAAACAGCATTAAGTGGTTTGTGAAAAGTGTTCTGATTTGTGCTTAATATGGATGGTGCTTAAAAGTCTGGGCTCTGGAAAGGTGCCCCCCAGGAGACACATTCACCAGGAAAATGCAGGCCTTAAATACAGCTGGGTGTTTGCTTCCACGACTGCTTTTCTGAATATTAACATTTAAACCATCCACAGAGGGCTTGCAGATGCTTCACTGGGTAAATGAAGGAGAAATAGGAAAACTTACATCCCAATGCTATTTCTTCCTAATTCAGTGATCATTCTGGGGTCTATTTGGTTGACCAGAGAATGAAAATTTAAGTTAGCATGGAAAAAGTTATTACAGAAACCCAAATATGTTTGGTTAATACTCTTAAATTCAATAAACAAAGAAAACTGACCCTGCATATGTTTACAACTTCCTGATTCAATTCCATGGTGTTTTGATTTAACCATATATGAGAAAAGCCTTGGATATTTATGTGAATAATATGAGAGTGATCACAAATATATTACTTGTTATTATAATATCTTTCTCCAAAGAAATTCAGAACAGTAGATGATACCATTTCCTCCATTCCTCATAATATCCTGCATAATTTAGCTTGAATTTTGACCTTGGATGTGCACATTTGGGAAGCTGAGCCATGGAGATATACAGTAAGAGCGTCAGAGGATTTGGGCACATGTGTTGCTCTGATGCACTCATTTAAAAGTATTTTTATTTTAGTTTATGCAATGTGCAGAGCATCATTCTAGGCTCTGCAGTCACTAAAGGAAAAGAATAATGATATCCCTGCCTCATGGAGATGCTATTCTAAGGAGAGACATGGATAATGAGTACATAAAAATAAATAAATACAAACAATAGTGCAGAGTGGGAGGAGTGATTTGAAGAATAGAACATGATGAGGAGGGAAAGGGGCAATTGGGACGGGGTTACTACTAAAGATCAAGGTCCCAGAATGCCTCTGAGAAGATACCATTTGACCTAGGAAGTAGACATTGAGCAGAAGACAACAGTGCAAGCCAGTGGATGGCTCTGAGGCGGGAATATATGCTTGGAGCAGGGAAGAGGATGGTGGGACTGGACCTCCATGAACAAGAGGAAGTGAGGACTAAGACAAGGCAAAGGCCAATAGGTGGTCTTCAGCTGGTGGAGGTTCTCACATGTGGTGGTATGGATTTAATGGTATTCCAAACAGAGGGGAAGCCATTGGAAGGTTTCAGGAAGTCAGCTGACATGATTAAAGTTATGTTTTAGAATAAAACTGGTGGCTATAAAGAACACAGTATCTGGGGCTGGGGATGTGGCTCAAGCGGTAGCGCGCTCGCCTGGCATGCGTGCAGCCCGGGTTCGATCCTCAGCACCACATACCAACAAAGATGTTGTGTCCGCCGAGAACTAAATAAATAAATATTAAAAAAAAAAAAAAAGAACACAGTATCTGTGGAAAGACTGGATAAAGAAAGGCCAGTGTGGAAGCTGTCAGATAGGACAGCCCAGATACAGTGGTATGGGTTATGTAGGTAGCTGGGTAGGCAAATCCCCTTTGAGCAGTTTGAAAGATTATATTTTTGTTGCACAAAATGATTAATGATTAGCCATGTATATAAATAGTAGGTGTTAAAGAAAAATATAAATAAATTTTCTATACTATAAGAACAAAGCCAAGAGGTACTCTGAACAAAAAAGTGAGCCCTCACCAGACAAAGTGGATAACACCTCGATTTTGGACTTTTCAGCCTTTAGAGATGTGATAAATAAATTTCTGATGTTTATAATAATAATAAGAAAATAAATAAATGGGTCAGGTTAGCTGGCCTTTTAACGATAAAATTCAAAGATAAAATTTGAAAGCCTGTGCCCTCCTTGGAGGGAGAATAGCCTCTGGCCTACATTAACGTGACCAGCATCACTGTCTATGATGCTGACAGTAAGGAGGGTAGCTGCTTTGCTGGGTATCTTCCGTATGCCAGATGCAGATTGACAACATGTGCCAAATTTACAAGTTTCATAAAAATCTTCTGACATAGTTATCACTGTCCTCATCTCAGAAATGAGAAAGTTAAGGATTAGAAACTTAGTTAGGCAAGTTCAATGTATGACAGATAGTATTTCTTTATTAGGTGCTTAACACCCTATGCTGGGCCCAGAGTTCCTAAACATGCCTGGCACCCTTACTTACTAACTGAGCAGCTGGGATCAGATTATTGTACTCTTCCATGATTCAGTTTCTTTGTCTGTAAAAAAGTGTTAATTCAAAACCAACCTTTTGGGATAAAGTGAGCTAATAAACATAATATTTTCAGTTCTTTTCATTCTTTTATAAATCCACAGTAAACTTTATTTTATTATAGTTGTTGCAGTGCTGGGGATCAAACCCAGGGCCTTGTATATGCTTGGCAAGTGCTCTGTCTCTGAGCTATTCCCCAGCCCTCAAACATTCTTGATTTTTTTTTTATTGTTCAGATTACACAGACAGTAAATGATTTTTCATACTTCTCTTCAGAATTTTATTTTCAGTAAAAATTATATCAACAAATATTGACTTTAATGGAAAAATTGGGGCCCTACCAAACAAATAATGTTTTTAGATTTATTTGTTTATCAGTAACTATCACAAAATGGGACACCAAAAATTCCCTAAATATTGATTCAATTTTTCCTTGCATGTGAGAATTTTAAAGTATATATGCCAATTAGTATCTTACAACAGTTGCTAAAATTAAAACTTCAAAATATACACACATTAAATGATCTATTCCAACAGAGAAAACAGTGGTATAACATAAAATTAAAAACTATAAGCATTCTGCATATTTTTTCTAGAAAAATGAGACAGTATTATAAACAGAGCTTAACTCAGATATTCTGATGCTGTCTTCCCTTCCTCCATTTTTAGTTGTTTGTATACACAACCACACTCACCCCCTAACATGTAGGAGACGCCTTTAAAAGACACAGGATATCTAAAGTACTTAGGAAATACAGCTTACCACACAGTGAGTGTTTTGTTGTTATTAGTTATCTCAATCCAGTGATGCAGACATTGTGCACAGTGATGAAGAATAGGAGCCTCTGAATTTCTATGGGGAAAACCAAACCCAAGCTATTTGTTGTCAATGTAATTGTTTCAAGCAGAATCTAAAAAAGGAGTTTCTTTCACAAAGCCTTTCAGAACATGGCACTTAAAATGCTCTTCTGGTCTCACTAAGGGAAAGAAGGAATAACCAAGCAGCTTACAAAATATGTAGGTCTTGGGAAAAGTTATCACTCATGGATAAACTCAAATATATATTCTAACTAAATATAGAATTCAAAATTAAAACACAACTGTTTCCCAGAAGCATGCTTTTTCTTATTCCTGAATAATGCCACTAACCTCCCATTCAGAACTAACACTTTGATACCAATGAATTATATTCTCACTCTTTTTGTTGTATAGAAATGTAAATTTGCTTTTGTTTTGTTTTGAATTTGAACACGTAATTAAACTATAAAAATTCAAACATTTTTCTGCAGGTGATTTTGGGCTTTCTTCATGTAAATGAAATAGGTTGCCAATAATGCAAATTTTGTTTTTCCTTTTTATTTCTCAATACTTTTATTTTCTTAGGCTGGCCAGGATGCCCAGTAAAACGTTTAATAGATTTGCATTTAATGTATGCTTATGAATCAAAGTGTGAAATACGATATGTCAAGAACTATGTAATGTTTTGAACAACCAACAATAAAAATTTTAAAAAATGTATGCTTATATCTTTCTTTTTTTATGGGGGGATAACTGGGAATTGATCCCAGAGGGGCTTTACCACTGAACTTTATCTCCAGCCATTTTTCTTTTTTTTAAATTTTAAGACAGGTTCTCACTAAATTGCTTAGGACCTCATTAAGTTGCTGAGTCTGGCCGCAAAGTGAGCCACTGGGATTATAGGCATGTACCAGAGCACCAGGCTGTTTGTTTCTTTACTTATTTTTAAAAATATCTTTAGAAGTTCAGGAAGTTCCTTTTGGCTTATATGGTTGATAAGAAATTATTTTAAGAATCTTAAATAGATATTGTATTTTATCAAATGCTTTGAGAAGATCTTATGTTTTTTTCTTAGTCTTTAGTGTGGTAAACTATGTTAATTGATTATCATATTAAAATAAGTTGGTTGCCTATTTGAAACCCAAATTGCCTATGTAGTACCTTTTGTATATTTGGTGGTATTCTATTCCCAAATATTTTCTTTAGAATTTTTAATCTATGTTTATGAATGACATGGTTTGTAATTTTTCTTCTTATTCTCTCCTTGTCAGATTGAATTAAATTTATTGTCCCTTTTACCTATACTGTGGAATACTGCAGAAAGGCTATCAAATCTCATTTGTTATTATTTCTTTGGTAGAATTCTCCAGTAAAGCATCTAGGCTTTGAAGTCTCTCTGTGATATGTAGTGTTTCCACTACCTATTTAATAATTAGTGAATGATGTTTTTTCCACTTCTTGAGTCAGTGTGGGTAGGTTTTTTTTTTTTAATTTATTCATTTTATGTAAGCATTATAGTTTGTTGACATTGTTACTCATCATATTTTGTTCTTTTTTAATTCACAGCATATATGCTTATATTTCCATTTTCTCATTTTTTAAATATCTTCTCTCATTTTCTTTATCACTAAAGATGTGTTAGTTATTTGAAAGAATGAGTATTTGATTTGACCAACCTTCCAACTGCATTGGATATTTGCTTTTAATTTAATTATTTTTTATTTTTATTACTTTCTTGTGTTTACTTTGCACTTTGTGTTCTTAATTTCTTAAGGCATATGCTTAGACCATTCATTTTCAAGTTTCCTCTTTTCTAATATAAGTATTTAGAGGCACACAATTTCCCCTAAGGCCTGAAATACAAGGAAAACATGAAATTCCCCTATTATCATGATGGAGTCACTTACTTTTTCCTACAAAACTATTTTGCATATTTTGAGACAATGTCATGAGCTATATATAGTGTTATGGTTTAGATACAAGATGTGTTTAAGCAAGAATATTCAGAATTAAAATGATAGGATTATGAGAATGTAACCTAATCAGTTCCTCCTAGTTTGAGTGGACTAAATGGGTAGGCAGGTGGGTCATGGCTGGGTGAGGTAGGTCATTGGGAGAGTTCCCTTGAAGGGTGTATTTTCCCTACAGCCCCTTCCCCTTTCTGTTTCCTGGCTGTCAGGAATGGTGTAGCACCCGTCTATCACACCCTCTGTCATGATGTTCTGAGCCCAGAACAATGTAGTCAGTGGACCATGGACTAAACCTCTGAAACTGAGTCAAAATGAACTTTTCCTCCTCTAAGCTGTTCTTTTCAGGTGTTTTTTTTTTTCAGTGACAAAAACCTGACTAACACATAGGTTTTGAAATATGTTTACTTGGTCAATTGAAGCTTTTATATAGGGACCATTTTTATGTTTCTTCTTCTATAGTCTATTTTTCTGATATTGATGTGTCAAGTTTTCTGATGGTCAGCATTTAAATGATACATATCCCTGAACTATTTAGCTTTCAATTTTTCTATTTCCCTAACTTAAAAAAAAAAAAGCTTTTGCAAACACATGATTGCTAGGTTTTTATTTCTAGTTCAGCATTTATAGTAATTTTTGTCAGTTTGGGTTTATTTTTACTAAACTATTTCTTGCTTTCTATTTGTCTCTCATTTTCTATTGTTGGGACAAAGAAAAAATACCCCCAAACATGGTACACTTTGGAAGGTTGACAATGTTGACCTGAAGGATAATGGAAGGGCCTCAGAAGCAAAGATAATTTTTAACATTTTCCTGTCCTTCTTTTTCCTGCTCCTCCACCCCATCCCCGTTTTACCTCTAGGGTATACCATAGAAACTAATTCTTTTTCCCCAAGGAAGCTCATAAAAACTAGAGCTTCACTTTCCCCAAACCAGACATAAAACTAGAAATGTTACTCTAACTTCTCTTCACCCACCTTTCCATGTTAGAGCTGGCCATAAAAACTCACCTCCTTCCTGCTTTGTCTGATAATAGATCAAAAGTCCATCTTCTAGAGGGTTTTTCCTAAACCCAGGAAGAAGGAGTGCTGTACAAGAGGCCAAGAAAAATCTAAATGGATAGACCCTGCTGGGCTCTCCCTCTTGAACTTTTACCATTGGGTAATAAAAAGCAAAACATTCTTTTGTTTAAGAGTATTTCCGTATCACTTCAATTCTTCATTGATTCTAAGCCTAAAAATGAATATTTTTCTCTGGGATCTTTGGGTTTTCAATTATAAAGATTCCCATCATATAAAACTTCAATTAAATAAAGTTGTGAACTTTTTCTTGTGTTAATCTGTCTTTTGTTATAGGAGTGTAGGCCATATCCCAGGGTGAACATAGATGTAGCACTTTTTGGCCTCTATACTATATATACATCTTTTTCCTGTGTTTTTATTTTTAAACTTTTCATTACATTTATTTACTCAGCTAGTTTGGAAACAGTATACATTATTTTAATTCTTTGCCTTGCTGCACTAAAAATTTAAAAAGGCTTAAACTTAGCAAATTCTAAAATAAATTCACATGCGCACCTGTTTCCAAATAACTAAAGCAACTTGGAACATTTTAAATACCTTCTCACATTATTGTTTTTAGGTTTTTGATTATTTTTCTTGTCTTAGAGCATTAAAAAATATTTCTACTTCAAGTGATGGCTTTTGCCAATCTTAACCCACATATTGATAATTTTATTGCTTTTCATTCTTTATTGTCTGTCAACTGAGATTATGTTAAGTAAAATTTTAGATTGGAGTTTTAAGGCCATCAGGTAGTATAAATTAGTTTCTGGTTTGTGTACAAAAACTTAAGTGATGGATACCCTGTACTCATCCAAATCAGTCCTAAAACACTGAAGGAGATAATTTTTCTTTACAACTCTCTAAGTAAGATGGTTTATTTCAAGTGCACTCTATGCTTTAGGGATAGCAATTTGTGGGGACAGTCTAACAAAGGAATTCTCTGGGTTGTGTCTTATTCCTTCTATGTCTAGTGACATGTAAAAACAATGCTTGCTGCTAGTATTTAGCAAATATCCTTGAAGTGAATGGTGGCTTTCATACAAGGTTACTGCCAATGTATGCTCAGTGCTTGGGCTTCTCATTTCCTTTGGTCTTTCTTGCCAGATCATGGATGAAATAAACACAAAACTATATTTATTTAATGTATTTTTTATTTAAGTCATGTTTTAATTCGTTTTAGAAGACAGATTGAGTAGTTAATGTTTTTTTATAAAGGAAAACAAACCTACTTTAAAAAAATTGAATAATAAAGTAGATATTGTTCCAAAATAGATGTGAATAGAATCTTTCAATGAATACTATTTTGTTACTAAGACAAGCATAAGCTCAATCTGCTTTTTAAAGTTCTTTTCAGTTTAAACTTAGCTATTCAATCTTCCCAGTTTATTTTGCATCTTTATATATAATTTACAAATTTGACCAAAGGTGTAGATTTTATTTATCACCAAAGTTCCCTGGATTCATAATTGTGCTTTTTACAAATTCTGAACTCTCTTTCTAAATACTCTCTATCCTTGCATGTCAAAATTTTATTCAAGAAACATTTGAAATAGGAGCTCTTCCAAAAAGTTTTTTTTTTTTTTTTTTTGGTATTTTTCATCCAAATTTTATTTTTTCCTCTCTGAATTCTGAAAGTTTTTTGCACAGAAGAGTACACTTAGAACTGGTTTTGGATTCAAACAGAATTGGACCCTCTCTCTAACTGTGCAACTTGCTCTGTGTTAGAGTTTAAGCAATCTTTCTGTGACTTGATTATTTAAAGTATGCTAATTAGAGATCGCCCACTGCAGCCTGCATGGAACCCATGCCCACAGAAGGCCCAGGTCCACCCCTCAACCCATGGGGCAGACATCCGCCAGAGCCTCGCCTCTGGCACAGGACCGCCTCTTCCAACCAGCAGACTACTGTGGGAGCCCAAGTCTGGCCCAGATCTGTCCACATTGGCTTGTGCAGAACCCAGGTCCAGGGCGGGTACCAGTTCACGCCTTCCCCACCTGGGAGCCTAAGCCTAACCCACTTCCATCTTGGAACACTGCAGTCATCACCATTGACTTCCCCACAAGTAGCCCATGACTTTTTGGCACCAGACAGGGCCTACAAGCAGCTACATCTCAGAGCAGGCATCCCAAAGGGAGTGTGATGCCCACTCTTTCAGCCCCATCTCTAAGACATTGCTTCCATCTTGGGGCACCTTAACTATTATCTCGAGTTACCTTGGCTATTGCCCCCACCACCTTTAGATGCAGTAGAATACATTGAGGGACACCAGCAGGATCTGGAAGCCCAACATCAAGGTGAGGTACAGACAATCTGCACAGATACTTTAAGAATACAGGGAAGAAACTGTAATATTTCAGATCCACACTGCAAGAAAGGAAGACACATAGACAACATGAAAAAACAAGGGAGGAAAGTGCCCCAAACAAACCAGGACACTGTAATAAAATAACCCATGGACAGCAAAGTTGATGAAATGTCAGAGAAAGAGTTCAGAAGGTTCATAATTAAAATGATCTGTGAATTAAAGAATGACCTAAATGAGCAAATACAGGCAAAAAATTGATCATTCCAACAATGAGAAAAAAGAGCAAATAGAGGTAACAAAAGATTACTACAAGAGAGAGAGAGAGAGAGACTCTGAAAAAAAAAACAGAAATGCTTGAAATGAAGGCTACAATAAATCAAATAAAAAAACTCATAGAAAGCAGAACCAACAAACTAGATCACTTGGAAGAAAGAACATCAGATAATGAAGACAAAGTATACAATCTGGAAAACAAAGTTGACCACACAGTGAAGATGGTAAGAAACCAAATGAACAGAACATCCAAGAATTATGAGATGGCATCAAAAGACCAAATCTAAGAGTTATTAGGATAGAGGAGTGCACAGAGTTTCAAGCCAAAAGAATGCACAATCTCTTTAAAGAGATAATATCAGAAAATTTCTCAAGCATGAAGAACAAATTGGAAAACCAAATACAAGAAGCTTAATGGTCACCAAATATACAAAATTACAACATATTTACACAAAAACACACTATAATGAAAATGCCTAGCATACACAATAAGGATAGAATCTTAAAGGCTACAAGAGAGAGGAATCCGATCATATATAGGGAGAGAACAATTTGTATCTCAGCAGATTTTCCAACCCAGACGCTCAAAGCCAGGAGATCCTGGAACAACATATACCAAGCTCTGAAAGAAAATGGATGCCAAGCAAGAATCTAATATCTAGCAAAACTAAGCTTTAGATTTGATGATAAACAAAAGTTTAAAAAAATTTACAACTACAAAACATCCCCAGCAAAATATTCCAAGAAGAGGAAATGAAAAACAATGGTGAAAATCAGCAGAGGGAGGAATTACACTAAAGGAAAATCTAATCAGAGGAGAAACCAACTCACATTAAATACCAAAAATAAATAAAAATTACTGGGAATACAAATCATGTCTCAATAATAACCCTGAATGTTAATGGCCTAAACTCACCAAAAGATGTAGACTAGCAGATTGGATTTAAAAAAAAAAACAAACCAAAACAAACAAACAAACAACAACAACAAAAACAATATGCTGCCTCAAAGAGACTCACCACATAGAAAAAGACATCCAAACATAGACTGTGGAAGCAAGCAGAGGTTTCCATTCTCATATCAAATAAAGTAGACTTCAAACTAAAGACAATCAAAAAGAATAAAGAAGGACACTACATACTTCTCAAGGGAACAATATACCAACAAGACTTAACAATTATAAATATATATGCCCCAAACAATGGAGCCTCTAAATTCATCAAACAAACTCTTCTCAAGTTCAAGAGTCAAACAGACCACAACACAATAATTTTGGATGACTTTAAGTTCAAGAGTCAAACAGACCACAACACAATAATTTTGGGTGACTTTAACATACCGCTTTCATAACTGGATAGATCTTCCAAATAAAAGCTGAACAAAGAAACTATAGAACTCAATAATACAATCAATAACTTAGATTTAACTGACAGATATAGAATATTTCATCCTTTAACGGGAGAATACACTTTCTTTTCAGAAGAACATGGATCCTTCTCTAAAATAGACCATACACTATGCCACAAAGAAACTCTTAGCAAATATAAAAAGTAGAGATACTACCCTGCATTCTATCAGATCATAATGGAATGAAATTATAAATCAATGATAAAATTAGAAATAAAAATCACTCCAACACCTGGAGACTAAATAATATGCTACTGAATAAACAATGGGTTGCAGAAGACATCAAGGAGGAGACAAAAAAATTTTAGAGGTGAATGAAAACACACATACAACAGATCGAAATCTCTGGGACACTATGAAAGCAGTTCTAAGAGGAAAAGTTCATTACATGGAGTTCATTCCTTAAAAGAAGAAAAAGTCAACAAATAAATGACTTAACATCACATCTTAAAGCCCTAGAAAAAGAATAAATCAACACCCAAAAGCAGCAGAAGACAGGAAATAATTAAAGTCAGTGCTGAAATCAATGAAGTTGAAACAAAAGAAACAATTGAAAAAATTGACAGAACAAAAGTTGATTCTTTGAAAAAAATAAATAAAATTGCAGATCCTTAGCCATGCTAATGAAGATAAGGATAGAGAAAACTCAAATTACTAACATACATGATGAAAAATGAAATATCACAACAGACACTACAGAAACACAGAAGATAATTAGAAATTATTTTTTAAATTGTACTCCAATAAAATAAAAAACATTGAAGGCATTGACAAATTTCTAGGGTCATATAATTTGCCCAAATTGAATCAGGATGATATACACAATTTAAACGGATCAATTTCAAGTGACAAAATAGCAGACACCATCAAAAGCCTACCAACCAAGAAAAGCCAAGACTGGATGAATATACAGTTGAGTACTATAAAACCTTTAAAGAATAACTAATACCAATACTCTTCAGTTTATTTCAGGAAATAGAAAAAGAGGCAGCACTTCCAAACTCAATATAAGGCCAATATCACCCTGACCCTAAAACCAGGCAAAGACACATCAAAGAAAGAAAACTTAGACCAATATCTCTAATGAACATAGATCTAAAAATTCTCAATAACATTCTGGCAAATCGAATACAAAAACATATCTAAAAGATGCTGCACCATGATCAAGTGGGATTCATACCAGGGATGCAATGTTGTTTGAATATAAGGGAATCAATAAATGTAATTCATCACATCAATAGACTTAAGGATAAGAATCATATGATCATCTCAATAGATGCAGAAAAGGCATTTGACAAAATACAGCACCCCTTTATGTATAAAACACTAGAAAAATTAGGGAAATAGGAACATATCTCAACATCATAAAGGCTATCTATGCTAAGCCCCAGGCCAACATTATGCTAAATGGAGAAAAATTGAAGGCATTCCCTCTAAAAACAGGAACAAGACAGGGATGTCCTATTTTACCACTTCTATTCAACATAGTTCTTGAAACAATGGCCAGAGAAATTAGACAAAAAAAAAAATTAAAGGGATACACAAAGGAAAAGAACTCAAATTGGCACTATTTGATGATGATATGATTCTATACCTGGAAGACTCTAAAAATTCCACTAGAAAACATCTAGAACTAGTAAATGAATTCAGCAAAGTAGCAGGATATGAAATCAACACCCATAAATCAAAGGCATTTCTGTATATCAGTAACAAATCCTCAGAAAGGGAAATGAGGAAAACTACCTCATTTGCAATAGCCTCAAAAAAATGGGAATCAACGAAAGAGGTGAAAGATCTATAGAATGAAAATTACAGAACCCTAAAGAGAGAAGTTAAAGAAAACCTTAGAAGATGTAGAGATCTACTCTACTCTTGGATAGGCAGGATTAGTATTATCAATATGACCATATTATCAAAAGCACTATGCAGATTTAATGTAATTTCAATCAAAATCCCAATGACATTCCTCATAGAAATAGAAAAAGGAATCATGAAATTCATCTGGAAAAATAAGAGACTCAGAATTGCTAAAGCAGTGCTTAGCAGAAAGAGTGAATCAGGTGGCATCCCTATACCAGACCTTAAACTATACTACAGAGCAATAATAACAAAAATAGCATAGTATTGGTACCAAAACAGACTGGTAGACCAATTGTACAGAATAGAGGACACAGAGTCTAACCCACAGAATTACAACTATCTTATATTAGACAAAGGTGCCAAAAACATGCATTAGAGAAAAGATAGCCTCTTCAAGAAATGATGCTGAGAAAACTGGAAACCCATATGCAACAAAATGAAATTAAACCCCTCTCTCTCACCATGTACAAAACTCAACTCAAAATGGATCAAGGACTTAGGAATAAAACCAGAGACCCTGTGTCAAATAGAAGAAAAAGTAGGCCCTAATCTCCATCATGTGGGATTAGGTCCCAACTTCCTTAATAAGACTCCTGTGATGCAAGAATTAAAATCAAGAATCAATAAATGGGATGGACTCAAACTAAAAAGTTTGTTCTCAGCAAAAGAAACAATCTGTGAGGTGAGTAGAGAGCCTACATCTTGGGAGCAAATCTTTACCCCTCACACATCAGAGAGAGCACTAATCTCTAGGGTTCAAAAAGATCTCAAAAAGCTAATTAACCCCCCCCCCCCAAAACCCAAATAACCCAATCAATAAATGGGCCAAGGACTTGAACAGGCACTTCTCAGAAGATGATATACAATCAATCAACAAGAATACAAAAAAATGTTCATCATTGCTAGCAATTAGAGAAATGCAAATCAAAAGCACTCTAATATTTCATCTCCCTCCAGTCAGAATGACAGCTATTATGTATACAAACAACAATAAGTGTTGGCGAGGATGTGGGGAAAAGGTACACTTATACACTGCTGGTGGGACTGCAAATTGGTGCAGCCAATATGGAAAGCATTACAGAGATTTCTTGGAAAATTGAGAATGGAACCACCATTGGACCCAGCTATTCCTTTCCTCCATCTATACCCAAAGGACTTAAAAACAGCATCTTACAGGGACACAGCCACATCAATGTTTATAGCAGCATAATTCACAATAGTTAAACTGTGGAACCAACCTAGATGCCTTTCAATAGATGAATGGATAAAAATTGTGGCATATATACACAATGGGACATTACTCAGCAACAAAAGAGAATAAAATCATGACATTTGCAGGTAAGTGGATAGAGTTAGAGAAGTGAAGTTAGCCAATCTGATAAAACCAAATGTCGAATGTCTCATTTGATATAAGGAGGCTGATTCATAGTGGGATAGGGACAGTGGGCATGGGAGGAATAGAGGAATTCTAGTTAAGACAGAAGAATGGGAAGAGAAGGGACAGGGCATGGGGTTACAAATGAGGGTGGAATGTGACAGACATTATTATCCAAAGTACATGTATGAAGACAAAAATTATGTGAATATACTTTGCATACAACCAGAGATGAAAAATTGCACTCTATATGTGTAATATGAATTGTAATGCATTACACTGTCACATATAAGTAAAAAAGAGGGCTAATTATATTTTCCCCATAATATTATATTATTACAGAAACTAATAAAGTAAAGCACATACCAAATACTCAATACTCAGTAAATGGTATCTATTTTTACTATTTCTCAATGAGGGCAGCTATTGCATGCTGTGTTATAGGTTTCCATATTAGTTTTACTTCCCATCAGACAGGTACCTCCTTGGAGGAAAGGGTTCTCTCTTACTTATCTTAGTGTCAACTGGTATAGTGTTTAACCTTATATATGTTGAATATAGTTTTGTTTTTCACTGAAGTGAATCAAATTAAACACAAATGTGCCTAGACCATGTGGCTGTGGCATGAGGGAAAGAATTGGATCTACCATTCATGAATGAAGAGATGGGGGAACAAAATTAGATCAGTACCCTGAATCCTACAGATACAAGAATCTAGTCCTCACTTTAAAACATATAAATACATATATATATATATATGTTTTAAATATATATGTTTATATGTATATATATATATATTTATATTCATATAACACACATACATTTATACATATATTACTTTATATATACATACGTACGTGTATCTGCGTGTGTGTGTGTGTATATATATAAATAAATAAATTATATATATATATATATAAGTAAGGACTATATACACACACACACATATTTAAATTTTCATAAGTAATTCTTATAGCAGAGAGAAGTGTGATAAGGACAATATTTATTTATTTTATCTGTTATGGGAATTATCTGTAAGATATTTTCATCACAGTTGAGACTCACATCATGTCTATTATTTGTAACCAGATCTCTATTTCTCATTATGAATCCACTACAGTTAAATTAGATTGTGATTTATGCAAAAACTGAAAAAAAGTGACTATGCAACTCTCAGAGGAAGTTAAAAATCTCTGCTGTAAAATACTTTTTTCTAAGCATCTTCAGAATCTCTTCTCTTCACTATTCTACATTCACTGAAGAGTCACTTGGGGAGGTAGCAGGATCAGTCACTGGCATGTACTTGGATGCTTGAATTCCCAAGTATTTTAGATGTTGTTTGTATTAAGGACAAATTAAGCTGGAAGTTGCAGTCTAGGGGGCTTTTGGAAAGAAAAACCTTTAAGCAATTAATGCCTTGTTCAAGTTGTGCCTGTGTGGAGAGCACACCCAGGCAACTTGTGTAGCCATTTATAGTAACTGGGGTAAATGAACCATAGTTAGAAGTAGAATTTATGGACTGTTTGCTAAACTGGTAATTAGCTAGCAATGTAAAGCCACAAACTGGAGATGCTCATAGTACAAAAGAACCAGGATTATTTTGTTGTCATCTGCAGCTTAAATTAACCGAGCTCCTCAGTGTTATTTTCCATGGGATATTGATGCCTGTTTGGTTACATTTAACAATTAAGGGGAGGGGAATGTGGAAATGAGAAAAAAATGGATGTGAGATCAGAAACGTGGAAAATTTGAAGACATTTGAGGAGGAACTTTTAATTTTCTATGACCTTAATTTGGGGAAATATCAGGAAGAAGGAGTTGAGGCTTCCTGATGGACATGTCTTGTGGTCTTCGGCATTTAAATGTATGTCATTAATTTGAAGATTCATGACCATTATTATATTATGTAAACATACTATTAAAAATGGAATTATTTGAAAATGTGAAAATACCTTTCCCGATCATTCTTATTCAGCTATTTGGCATACTCTGAGCACATTGTTATTCAATGAATTTGTAATATTTTGGGTTATACATTCCCTGAGGAGAACAAGTTTAGAAACACTGAATATCTTTTAAGCCAATTTATATCAATAATATAAAAAATATTAAGGCACATCCCAGAAGCACCACAATTAAACTAGTTTTAGAATTATTTGGTGCATAATATCTGACCCATTGATCAAGGAAAAGACATAGCCATAAATATTTCTTATAATTAGGACAATAATCAACACTGATGTGATCTCCTTTATCTTAAAGAAGAGAAAGTGAAAAGTCATAGCAAGATTAAACTTTGGCCCGTGTCTCTAAGTTTGCAGTTTGACTTCATGACATCTGTTGGAAGGAAAGTTAGCTTCATAATGTACTACAAGATTTCACTCAATTGTTGACTTTTAAAAAAATAAGTCTTGCATAAGTTGAGGATAGAATGGTGATTACCAGAGGCAGAGGGAGGAGGGAGAGGGAGGGTTCGATCACTAAATTATAGTGAAATGGGAGCAAGAAATCCAATGAGCCAGTACATGGTAGATTAATAATAATAATAATAGTAATAATAATATAATAAATATATATATTTTAGAATGCTAGAAGAAATTTGAATGCTTTCACCATAAAAAATGATAAATGTTTGAGGGGATAAATGTGTTAAACCTGATTTAAACATTATACAATATATACATTTATCAAAATATCACATTACACTTCACAGAAATGCACAATTTTTCTGTTGCATGTTAATTAAGAATATATCTAAAAATAGGAAAAATTATAATAAGCCAGAAGTAACAAAGTGCTGGTAAACAAGTAAACTCATTCATATTTGGGATTGCATGAGAATCTTTTTGATTGAATATTATATTTATTAAGCACTTCAAAGCCAGGCACCCCTGTAATTCCAGAGGCTTAGGAGGCTGAGACAGGAGGATTAAAAGTTCAAAGCCAGCCTCAGCAATTTAGTGAGAACCTAAGCAACTTAAAATAAGAGTGGGGATTTAGCTCTGTGGTAAAGTATTCCTGGGTTAATCCCTGGTACCAAAATAATAACAAAACCACCACCCTCAAAAAAACCTCAGTATAAGATAAACTAAGTACAACAAACCTGTGGCTTTAAAAGGGTACAAAGCTTATTTCTTTTTCAAAGCTGATATGCCATTTAAGGGGATAGGAGGCATAATTCTTGAGGTCCTCCAGGGATCCATATTTCTTTCTTTTTTGTTTTTTAAAGTTTGTCTTAGTTCAAATTTTACATGATATAACCATCTTCAATTTACAGCCAATGTGAGGTTAGAGAGGGATTGAGTAGGATTGATTAGGTTTCTTTTAAGGATGTTACTCAGAAATTGTATAATTACATTTATGTTAATAGGATCTACTCATCTGTTAGATCTATCTAGTTCTAAAAGAGTCTTGAATGTATTTTCTAGCTGTGCTATTTTCAATTTAAAGCATAAGCAATTCTACTACTAAAATGATGAAAATGCCATTTGAATGCAACTAACCAAATATTTTCCTCATTTGGAAGGTCATTTGAATATGAGTTGTGTGAAAAAGAGCAAGGAAGAGAAAATTTACTATGAAGTTGGTCATGTAGTTTTTGTATAGAATGTAGTATAGAATGTGAAGCTGAGGAGAGAGAGAGAGAGAGAGAGAGAGAGAGAGAGAGAGAGAGAGAGAGAGAGAGATATTAAGAGGAAATCCCAGTACTATTCTCCATGTGAATTGAAATGCAATTTCATTGCTAAACAATTTGATTGCTAGGATCACAGAATTATTGACTAGAACCAGGCTTAGTTTTAAAGCTCAGTTTTGCAATTGATGATTTTGAACAAGTCACTTAGTCTCCCTCAAGTGAAATTTCAAAATTTGTATCAAAGATAATAGTAACTAACTCGAGGGGGCTGTGAATTGACACGGGGGGTTAGCAGTTGACTTAAAATTTATCTAACATCTTTCAAACTACACCTTCCTCATAACTTATCTGCTTGACTATTTCCAGTGTTGAGAGAACACAAAAAGATGGTTGTTAGAGTAAGATCTTAAATATTATTGAGAGTGACTACTGTGCTACAAAGGAGGAGAGAAAAAGGAAAATTGTAGGTCAAGTTCATAAGGTAAGAAAATGCAGGAACTGTTTTGGGGAATTGTGACTGTCTGGTGTAGTTTTAAAACAGAATGCTTTGGAGATTTTTATTGTAGAGGGCAGGCATGTGCTGAGAAGGACAGTAATATTAGAAAGACACAAGAGGGAGAAGGACAGTTGAACAACCCATCAGGCTGGTATAGACTGTGAAATCCACGTTGGTAGATACTTAACGTTTTATTCACTTCATTGCTGATACTCAGAA
Organism: Urocitellus parryii; assembly: GCF_045843805.1. Lineage (NCBI taxonomy): Eukaryota > Metazoa > Chordata > Mammalia > Rodentia > Sciuridae > Urocitellus > Urocitellus parryii. The sequence continues at coordinate 88,826,718 of NC_135534.1, read as the reverse complement.
ATGGAGTATCTACGTATTATAAACACTAGATATAACCATATGGAATTGAATCACTATTTATCCGTTTTTAACAAAAACGGCAATTTTATGGATTTCAACTTAATAATTGTTGGATGGATTAATGAATATGTGAAGGAAATTTATTGAAAAATCTCAAGAATCATATTGGTGATTTACAATTAAAAATCAATAGAACACTTAACCAGTAATTTCAGCAGAAGAAAATACAGTGAAGGCTGGGATCAGGAATATTTTATGGGAAGGACAGCATACCATATATGAAGAAGAAGAACAGGGAGAAACAAAGAGCACAGTTTAAGATGTTTGCTTCTTGTTTGCTTACGTTGGCCGCCAGATGAACAAACAAAAAAATCCCACACAATTCTGGAAAGAATAGTAACTCATGTGCTCAAATCAGTTAAAAATTAAATTTATGTTCATTTTAGGTCTATTCAACTGGCCTAAAATAGAATATGAGAGGGAGCTATTTGAATTGTTTGTAAAATTAAGAAGTTTCTTTCCCTAAAGACATAGAGAAATTTAGCAAAAAGAGGAACGGTAATGTCCTTCCCTTAGGTTCAAATTAAATCTAAATTATTTGAATTATATATTTAGGAATATATGTCACCTAAATTTTCTGAAGAAAGTTCCTCCTGAAAATGTTTAGTGTATCTAAACTTTCTTTACTGATTATGAAGCAGATTATAATAATTATATATAATTTATAACATGTAGAAAAGCATACTGAGGATTAAATTTATCTACAAAATATCCAAATTCTTATGGAAAAGCCTATGAACAATTAGCTGCATTTATTTTCAGATTTTTAACTGTGTTTGCATGCATGCACATACCTTTTCTTCAAATAGAATTTGTTTCCTGCCTATACGTTATCTATTCCACTGATGACACATCATGATCATTTTCTCACTGTTCTTAAATATTCACCCAAAAGCTGTTTTCAAAAACTACAACATTCCATCCTGGTGTGATGGTGCACAGAACAGTTCAAGAGGTTGAGACAGTAGGATCAGAAGTTTAAGGCCAGCCTGAGCAACTTAGTGAGAACATGTCTCAGAATAAAGTAAAAAGGGCTAGGACATAGATCAGTAGTAAAGTGCCCCTGGGTTCAATTCCCACTACTGAAAAAAAAAACAAAAACAATGTTTCAGTGTTTCATATGGATATATGTGTGTGTATGTGTATTCATATGTATACATATATGTGTGTGCATATTTTTTGTGTACTTTATCTTTGACATTTCTTTCATGAACTATGCACGCATTGTCACGACAGAATATTTTTAACCTTTTGCTTTGTAATTCTTAATATTTATTAATTTACCTAGTATATACACACATATGTAAAAATTATACTTTATACTGTATCTATTATTGGTGATTACTCTTTTTATATTTGCTTGGTACCGTCTTGTTACCATATTCATGAATATAATTTAGATTTTATGCTTTATGTGTATTTGTGCTTTAAACTGTCTCAGGCTCGTCTCTTTTTGCTATTTCTCTCAGTTTTCCAGAATCTCACCCTCAGTTATGTATTTTGAAATCAGTCAGGTACACCACCCCTACTCTGCTGTGCATATTCTACCAAGGCCCTAGTGCAGCCCAACTGGAGTGAGGTATTCACCAGTTCCATCCTCTCATCCTTATGAGTATATAAATGTAAATTAACTCTCCTAGAAAACTTAAACAGTGTCTGCCTTCTTGTGCTAAAAGAAATACATGCAATTACACAACTTTCACAATCCATAAATTTCAATATAATTCTTTTGTATTATTATTCATCAACATTAATATTTATTAATCACTTCAAATTGCTAGATTCCTAATCTCCAAAACTGTTTTGGATCAGTACAGATGGCTAAAATAAGAAAACTAACATTTTTGGTGTCTTAAAAAAAATGGCCTTGCTGTGGTAGGAATGTCCTAGGACAAATTTCTGGATTTAGTAGATGTGGGCATAAAGTAGACATTTGTGATAGATACCCCCTGCTGGTTTCTTATGAATTTACCGTAGTTCCAGAGGTCTAGGCTTCAACCAGCCATTTCTTAGTTTAGCCTATTTCTTCTCAAAACAGTGATTTATTCCTCCTATGGTTCTAGCATTCATCCATAGTCTTAATTTCCAATGTTGCTGTGATTTTGTATTAGTGTGTGTGTGTGTGTGTGTGTGTGTGTGTGTTTTACTATCAGTGGAAAGGGAAAGTGAAGAAGGTAGTTGTGCACAGTTAGTTTTAGTTGAAACCAGGAAATGGCATCTCAACCCCACAATAATGAACACAAGGTAATTTCCTCATCATCCCCTTCAGCTCATCAGACCTATGGAACAAGAGGCCGTCTCTGAGAGCTAACACATTGCAGACTGTAAGCAGTTAAGGAATATTCAGTCACATGAAGTCCTATGTCAGCCTTTCCTCTTAAATGTCATTTTGATCATTTTATTTCCTTTGAAGACATAGGTTTTAATTCACAAAGGAAGTTAAATGATGTATTTTTAATACATATATGCTCATTTTCCCTCATTAAACAACTTCTGAGACACTGAAAAAAATCTGATACCTAGGGTCTACATTGCTTTATGTTCTTAATATGTAAAAGACATTGTCATTGAGGAAACAACAAAACAGCTTGTTCATTAGCAAACACAGCATGTAGGTGGAAACAAAGGGACAGAAACAAGACCCTAATTATATCCATGAATTTCTCTTCTTCCTGAGAAAGATTCAGAAGACCATGCTTCCCCTCAGTAACAACGTCCTGTAGGGCTTTTATGAAGAATATATTTCCCCATATGTCTGTGAGTCAGTATGTGAGCTTGATCATTGCTGCCTAATAACACAACATGAATTCCCACTAGAAGTCAACTAATGGGTACTTCAAGCACAATTTTCTATGCGTGTTAAATGAGTAGGTTGAAAAGTTTGCCATTCTGAACCTCCTTTGGTGGGCAGGGAATATTACACGGAATTTTGGACAATACTTTGCTTAAATTATAGTCCCATAAAAGAAAAATTATTCTGTAATACTGCTCCTTTATAGAATAATTGCTATTATTTTGGACTCAAGATTTTGTAAGCACCCATTTGAATTATATTCTAGTATCTCTGTAATTGGTACTGTCCTCTGCCTAGAATGAAAACATGGGTGCTTGAATCACTTTAAATTTTAATAATTGTGAATAATTTTTAACCACGGGTGGCATATTCTATGAGGTTCAATCACAGTTTATGTATATACCAATGGAAAGGAAACAAAATAAACTGTACCCATACCCAAAACTATAAATTGTTTGTCTTAGTGAAGATTTTATTTGTCCACAAAAAAAGACAGAAATTGAACAAGCAATAATGGAAACTTAATATGTGTGCACTGCTGGAGTGCTTCTTGATGATTATATTTTAACAAAAGTTAATGGCCAAGTAATGGAAATAATGAGCTGAAGTGAAAATCCAATATGAGTTTGATGAGTAGCACATTCTGAATGGAAGTATACTAAGGAGAAAATCCCTGTGAAATGTTTTACTTGCTATAGCTGCTGAAGTTTATTAGTTTTAGTATTAAAATGGAGATGATGGGTAAAGGAACCTAAGTAAATGAGCACTGGTGATCTTCAAGAACGATGGGCAAAACCTGTAGGATAATTAAAGAAGATGTATAAAAAGAGGAACTGTTTTCAAAAGGCTTTATCTCTGTTTCCATGAACTCCTCGTGTACAGTCATATGTCTGTACATCATCTGTGAAGCTGATGATGAAGAAGCAAATATTCAGCCTGTAAGTAGAGGAACCTTTCCCAAAGACACTGAGCTAGGTAAATGATGAGAGTGGCAATGTCAGCAATAGATGATAAAAGTGGAGATTTGAGGCTCTTGTGGACCAAGAATGGTTATTTGGGAACAGTGTGATGAACAAATCCATCACAAAGATTATCCAAAAGACTCCTTTAGCCCCATAAAATTCCTTAAGTATAGTTTCCCTTAATTACCACAGAAAGAAAAACGAAATTATAAAAATTATCATACTAATGATAATAGAAAATGATGCTAGGACTCAAAGGTTCAAAGGTTCAAATGGTACTGTCATTATTACCACCACCTCCACCATTACCACCAAGGGTAAGCAGGACAACTGAGTTCTGTTTTACATTTTGCATCATATTATTAAGAGTTAAAATGTTTTGCAAATTATAAATGCTATAGACTTACGATCAGTCATCATCACTAGTAATAATGTGACTGAATATCTAAGGAGCAGTTCATATTGATCAACCTGTGACACCTTCCATGATATAATTAACTACCAGCTATAAAAAACTTATGAGCTTTGATATAATCTGTTGTCTTTCACATTTTAAATATATCAATGAGAGCCAAATTAATGGAACATTTTATAATATATAAGCAGGCAATGTATGTGCAAATTACATTTCTTCTAAAAATCATATGGTTTAAGTTATTTCTTATAAAAAAATTTGGCTTCAGCATAATGATTTCTCTGTTTTCTTAGCAAAACAGACAAATAAGAAAAGAGCTGTGTTTTTAAGGCCTCCTCCCAATAGAAACAAAACAAAACAAAACTCAGAAGATTCTGTCAGAATATGGCAGAGAAAGGTAAACCTTTGATTATTTGATATTTTGCTGATAATGGAATTTTTTGTTGATTATTTGGTATTTGGCTGATAACGCAAATGATTATCTATAATGCTTGGATGTTATAACATTGTACTTAATAATTTAGAGTTACAGTTCATTTAGCTCTACATTCAGATTCAACTGTGTAAGTTCTCTAAATTTTTCAAAATACTCCAAAAATTAATTAAAGATTTATTCAAATGAACCCCTAATATTGACTTAAATTATTTAACTATAATTTTACTTACCTCTGTACAGAAATAAAACAAGTCAAATTCCTTCTTTCTTATAGACCAAAATGAAAAAAAGGAGAAAACCCTCTAAAGCAGTAATATAGAATATTATTTTTATATGATGGAAGTTATTTTTTTATCAATCTCAATTATTTCAATTTCATTGGTAACATCAATATAATAATGATTGGCATACATAGATTGCAAAGTAATGATTTAATTCTCTCTTCAATTTTCTCCATTTGTATTGTGATAGTTTGGCTTTTACCAAAATTTGTCAAAGACAAATGTGTACATGTTAAAAATTCTTCTGCACATTTGAAATTTAGCTGTGGCAATCAAAGTAATCCAGTTTTTGGTTTTTGTTCTTTTTTGCATCAACATGATTAAAAACAAAAAGGCATCATTGGCACAGAAATCACATGACACAAATTCTATCGTAAAGTCATCATCCAGAAGATCCAGAATATGTTTTCATTATTTCTATTATTAACATTGAAGAAAAACACAACCCTTGAAAATGATCATGTAATTTGTGGATCTCTAAATATGCAGACCCAAAATGAAAAGCAAAGGTAACTTGCTTAATGAAAGTGTTTGCTTTCTTCACTACCTAGAGAAATTCTGAACTGATGATAAACGGCAAAGAGGCAAAGAAATCTGACCATACTTAGGCAGAACTTTGATTTTCTTTTAAAAATTACTAAATAGACATCCACATACATTTCAGTTAGTTTATGAAATATCTCACAACATCTGTAAGACTCTGTTATATACTTCACATGTGTCCTCTGCAACCTCAAAAATGTCTGACGTTAAGCTATTAAAATAGAAGAGACTTCTTACCTTTTGTTCTCTCTTACTGCTTTATCTCCCTTCTTCCAAGAGATGGTGGGCTTGGGAGAGCCTTCAGGTTTGCACTCTATTATCACTTCTCGGTCTTTGGTGACAATTATTGTTTTCTTCACTTGATTCAGTGCAAAGGTGGGAGCTGAAGCTATTAGAATGGAAAGGTTAGTTTTACCCAAAGCAATGATAATTATGTTTAATTGATGATTCATCTAGATATTTTGACATTTTCCTCTAGGATACATTTTTCATAAAGGCATTAGCAAAATTTTTAATTTATTATTAATTAATAGATATTTATCATTCAAATAGCAGATGTTGGTTTTATTTGTTGTGAGATCCACAGATAAAGGCTGTTTAAAAAATGACTTGCTTTAAATATGATTACCAGCTTCAGTTTGAAAGACTGATGGCCAATGTGTGCAGAAAGTCAGGCGGACAACTAAGGAAGTTTAAGCTTTCTTTGGAAAGACAGTTATTACCTGTGGAGAAGACAATACTATGACTTCCATCTCCTTACTCTGAGTCTTAATTTAATCCAAATTTTACTTCAGTGTTATACAAAATTGAATGTTTTAAATGAAATAAAATTTTTAGGAAATTGAATTACCTGAATTTTAATTAAAATATTTATTTTTTTTGCAATTATTCATCTATGCATGATCATTCATTAATATTGCTTTTATTGGATTTTTATCAGGATGCTTTTATCTCTGAAAGATATGCCTGGAAGTCTACAGTATCTGAGACAATTACTTATACAATTGGACAATTCTGTGTATATTTCAGAAGAATTTTATGTTCATAATATAGCAATATAACAAATGGCATAATGACATTAAAATATTACATGCATACAATTGAGATATGTTGAGAGACTGAAATAAAAATGAAAAAAAACTATGAAGAGATAGCAGTTAACATTTTTCATTGCCTATAGGGAATACAGAATTTATTAAAGGTAATTTTGAAAATATGTCTAGTGAATAACAAGGGTTAGAGAATGTATATAGGTAAAGAACTAAAGACTCAATTGTTTCATTCTGAGATGTTACAGAGTATGAATTGGCAATACATTAATATTTACTGTACAAGATGTAGGAAATTTAAACAGACTACTGTTTCTATTCACTCTAGATTTTTTATAATGTGCAGGAATTCAACTGCAAATATTCATAATTCAGTAAGTTGATTAATGATGAATTATATTTAGCTTATATTTATAAATGCTAGTTCTCCAGGTTTCTGAGATGTTTGGTGTTATGTAAATGTAATATTTTGAGAATTTAGGTGGGGAATAGAAAGTATGCTTTGTCTTTCCCCTATTTGGAGTAGACAGTGAATTAAGATCACAAAAGTATATCTCTTTGTATTACAACCATCTTATATCAAAGTTTAGGAAACTACCAGATGGGAAAAAGTAAATTAATTTCAGTGTTCAAAATATTCTTATTCTGGATAATCGATTCTTTCACTATATTCACTCTTCCCTATAATATTTAAATAGTCAATCTGTTGCTAGTGTCCAGTTTCCATTCTTTTTTTTCTTTTTTCGGTTTTCATGAAAAGAATAGTCTTTTTTATGAAAGGAATAGTCTCTGAGCCTGCCTTGCCTGACCTCCAGAGGCTTTCTCATTTATTAAGAATTATAACAACTTATGTCCCATTAGAAGAGAATGATTTACCCTGGAGTCCTGTCTTGTAGGAAACACAAATAGTGCTAGTTAGGAAGTGGTTAGGGAAATATTAACCTTCTATGGAAGCAGGTGTTGTATGCTAGAATTCCATATTCAGATACCCTATACTCTAAAGGCATTTTTCCTTGAGTTATCATATGTTCCATTATATGATTTTTAAAAATGCCAGAGCAAAGATATATTATATAAACCATTTAAGATTTCAACTAAATAGAATATCCCAATAAACAAAAAGCTATGGTACAAACTTTAGACAATATAAACCTGTTTTCTAAGGCTTACAGAACATATCAACAAGATACAGTATTTCTTTTTAAGCCATAAAATAGATTTTTAGAACCATGTCATACAACTTCTTTACAGTAAGAATTAGAGCATGAAAAGAAGCAATCCTTCTTTTCTACTGATTTACTTAGAAATTTCATACCTAGAATCTTCAGTTCAGCACTTGCATAAATGGCTCCGTACTTATTTTCAGCCAAACACTGATACATCCCAGCATCCGATTGATTCACGTTGTGGATCATCAGTACTCCATTAACCATGTCAACCCTACTCTGTAATGGAATAAAAAAAATTACATCTAGAAAGTAAACAACCAATGAAAAAACCTCTAATTAATGAAGTTAAACACTACTTCACAACTAAGTAACAAATTTATGTCTCTTGTTACATTGTAACTACTTCTTAGTCACTAAGAGAAGTATAACTATATTTTCCTATCCTTTGTTTTAGGAGTTTTACTTTCAGTTTTGTTTTTAATCTGAGCTGACTTTTTTGCAGACTTGAACTTGTTAAAGGCAGCAGAAGATGATACTTTAATTGGAATTCCTTTTGTAAAGAGGAAGCAGAGGTTCAGTGATGGAGAGGATGGAGGTGGTGGACATGGGATCAAGGTTAACAAGAGCTCAGATAAAAGAACAAGGCTTTCATTCTATTGATCTGACCAGGAATTTGCCTTTTCTCTCACTTCTCAACAAACTAACACAAACATAAAACCTCACTGCTACTGTCTGCAAAAAATGACAGGTCAGAAAATATAAGCTTCATCATCAGAATACAGAAGAAAGAAGACTGAGCATGTACGAACTAAGGCAAATTGAGGCCAAGGGAACATTTCAGAAACCAATCTTGAATTAAAAGTATTAAATAAACCCCCTCCATTTTCCATTTAATGCCAAGTAAATAATTATTTTTTAATCTTAGCAGAGATTTGTCAATGGAATGACAAGTAATTTGACAAGATTTTCAAAATAGACCCATTCACTTAGCAAACATATTATCTGTCAGTAGAATTAATGTTACTTGAAGGCTTGGAATATAAAGTATAACCAGCAAGTTGGGCATGATGGTAGAAGTCTGTAATTCCAGCTACTCAGGTGGCCAAGGCAGAAAGATTGCAAGCTAAAGGGCAGCCTGGACAATCTGGTGAGACTCTGCCTCAAAATAAACATTAAAATGGGTTTGGGGAAGTAGCTCAGTGTTAGAACACTTGCTCTAACATGAGGCTCTGAATTCCATCCTCAGTGCCACATATGCATACAAAAATAAATAAATAAAAGAAATAGAAAAAAATGACCAGCATAGCCTTTTTTTTTTTTCAAGGGGTGTGTATTCTTAGGAAAAGTAGAAAGAGAATTCAAGAATATTCAAAAGAATTCAATTCAAGAGAATTCAAAAGTAGAAAGAGAATTCACTATAGCCCTATGTATTTATCTGGTTTTTTGTACAGTTCCATTTTGTCCTGTCTTAATTAGCTTTAGAAGGAAATGTTAGGAAAAAATAAAATTGGGAATGATCTGATCCAATCTCTGTATGTTAAAAATGAACAGACTGAGGTAAATGACGAACAAGAGTCCCTATGACAGTGCAAGTCCTGGGTAGGACTGGTATCCAGAGTCTCAAGTTCACACTCTTACTTCCATTTTGGTCATAAATAGTGATCTATTGCTTCTCTGTTCTCCCTCCTGCAAAGGGTAAAATCAAGGAATAAAGCTATCAAAATTATTACCATCATCCTGCAATGAAGTAATAATTAATTTAAATCTAGTACTTACCAAGTTGTTTTAAAAAATATGTAATATATTTACTGAAAAGACATTTATTGTGACTGTGGGTAGTAGAGTGCCACAGGAAGAACCCCACCAATGATGCAAGAGACTAATATTCCACTGCAAGCTCCTCTCCTATTAGATGTGGGATCCTGGGCAAGTCACTTCACATTAAGAGACTAACTCCATCATTTGCAATGTGATGGCAACACAACAGATGGTATCTAAGAGTCATCTATAAATGGCAATAAGTCTGTGATGATCAGTGATATTTTCCAAAAAATTTATGGGATCTAGAAAAAATTATGTAGTACACTGCTTAAAAATGTAATTAGGTAATTAAAAAGAAAATCTTGCTCATATATTTGTTATACTTCTCACTCTAAACACATTTGAAGATGGGAGTAAGAAATGGTTTTCAGTAAGACTAAAGAAACCTATTGATGTCCTGTGTGAAATTTCACTAAAATTACCCTGGAACAGGCTAATAGTTCCCAACAGTACCTGAGGTAAGAGTGGTACTCCATTCTTCAGCCACCGATATGTGGGCCTAGGCTTTCCAGTGGCTTTACATTCCCATCGGAGAGGGCTCCCACTGTCTAATTGAGTGTCGTTCAGTTTCTCTAACCAGTGTGGAAAGGCTGTAAGTATTTAAGCATTAAAGAAGAGAAATTTAGTTTCTTAAAAATTTCATCTGGTTCAAACTTCACATGGAAAAATTCATAGCATTAAATATTATTTTTAATAATTAGCCTGTGTGTTTACAAGAAGCGTAGCATTACATTACACATAGAACTGTATTTCCTATGCAAAACACACACACACACACACACACACACACATATACACAAACACACATACGTGAGAGAGAGAACACTCATAATATTTTCATAACTTAAGAAATACTTTTGTAAACTATTTGAAGTATGTCTTGTTTATTTATTTTTTACTGCTATAAAGTAAAGTGGTTTGATTCCCCTAAGACACCAGGGCATTTTAGTGGAATTTAGCTATGCAGAGGCATCACTCTTTCAAAGTAGTGGGGCAGCAGTTGCTCTGGGAAGAAGGAAAATCACTGGTCGATTACGCAATATTTGCTCTGATTTTTTTTTCTACTAGAACCTAAATGGTTTTGGAAAAATAATCCATGAATTCAAATGTTACTTAATATTTGTCTTGATTTAATTGACTTCTTCAAGTATAACAAACATTTTAAATTGTAACAGAAAAAAATCCTTTATGAAGAAAGAGATAATGCTGTAATTATGTAAAACCTATAAGACACAAGTTAAAGTATCTTTCCTCCATAGGAAAAGAATAAAAGTGATATTTTTTTTTATCTATGCCTATCATTTAAAAAGACTCAAAGCAAAAAATAGAAAAGGATTTTGAACTTAATTTATTGATCTTTCTAGTAACATACTTGGCAAAAAGGAAAAAAAATATAAAACTAACAAACCCTACATTTTTAAAAAATTATATCTGCACTAGTGAGGATTTTGATCATTCAATTCCTTCATGTTCATTCATGTCATACTGGGTAGTACTTAATCTGAGAAGTAGAACCACATAAATTGTTATTGTGACAGAAGTCTAACATCAGTTCTGAGGATAAAAATGATATAAGAAAGACTTGTTGAAGGAAATTGAACATGAATATCAGAATAGTGGGTCCAAAAGGACAACAGAACTGGGCAAATTGGCATGCCTATAATCCCAGTGACTTGGGAGGCTGAGGCAGGTGGATCACAAATTTTAGGCCAGGGGCTGAGGTTATAGCTTAGTTAGTAGAGTGCTTATCTAGCATGCACAAGGCCCTGGGGGGGGAGGAGGAGGAGGAGGAGGAGGAGGAGGAGGAGGAGGAGGAGGAAGAAGAAGAAGAAGAAGAAGAGGAGGAGGAGGAGGAGGAGGAGGAGGAGGAGGAAGGGAGGGAGGGAGGGAGGAGGGAGGAGGGAGGAGAAGAAGGAGAAGAAGGAGAAGAAGGAGAAGAAGGAGAAGAAGGAGAAGAAGGAGAAGAAGGAGAAGAAGGAGAAGAAGGAGAAGAAGGAGAAGAAGGAGAAGAAGGAGAAGAAGGAGAAGAAGGAGAAGAAGGAGAAGAAGGAGAAGAAGGAGAAGAAGGAGAGGAAGAGGAAGAGGAAGAGGAAGAGGAAGAGGAAGAGGAAGAAGAAGAAGAAGAAGAAGAAGAAGAAGAAGAAGAAGAAGAAGAAGAAGAAGAAGAAGAAGAAGAAGTTGTTCAAGGCTAGTCTCAGCCAGAACTTATACCAAACTAAAATATAAAAAGGACTGGGAATGTTGCTTAGTGGTTAAGCACTCTAGGTTTAATTCCCAGTGACAGAACAAAATGAAAAGATAATAGATGTCCAATTCCAAAGTCAGTTTATAAGGGAAGAAATAAGAAAGAGAATAGCAACTCTCATTTATTAGATGCTAGTAGTATAAACTGAAACTTAACACCAAAAAAAGCCCCCAAACCAAACAACAACAAAAAACTCCAAATAACCAAATCAATAAATGGGCTAAGGAACTGAACAGACAATTCTCAGAAGATAATATACAATCGATCAACAAATATATGAAAAAATGTTCAACATTTCTAGTAATTGGAGAAATGCAAATCAAAACTACTCTAAGATTTCATCTCACTCCAGTCAGAATGGCAGGTATCAAGAATACGAGCAACAATAATTGTTGGCGAGAATGTGGGGAAAAAAAGCACACTCATACATTGCTGCTGGGAATGTAAATTGGTGCAACCAATCTGGAAAACAGTATGGAGACTCCCTGGACAACTTGGAATGGAACCATCATTTGATCCAGCTACCCTACTCCTCGGTCTATACCCAAAGGACTAAAAATCAGCATACTATAGTAACACAGCCACATCAATGTTTATACCAGCTCAATTCACAATAGCTAAATGGTAGAAGCAACCTAGATGCCCTTCAATAGATGAAAGGATAAAGAAACTGTGGTTTATATACACAATGTAATATTATTCAGTATTAAAAAAGAATAAAATTATGGCATTTGCAGGTAAACAGATGGAGTTAGAGAATGTCACGCTAAGTGAAGTAAGCCAATCCCAAAAAAGCAAAGGCTAAATGTTTTCTCTGATATGTGGATGCTGATGCATAATGAGGGTGGTAGTGGGTAGCATGGGACAAGTGGAGAAACTTTGGGTAGGGCAGAAGGGAGAAAGGGGAAGGGAGGGGTCCTGATGGTAGGAAAGATGGTGGAATAAGATGAACAATGTTACTCTAAGTACATGTATGAAGACATGAATAGTGTTACTTTGTGTAAATGAAAAATTGTGCTCTATTATGTGTTCTATGAGTTGAAATGCATTATGCTGTCATGTATAATAAATTTGAATAAATACATTTTTAAAAAAGTAAAGAGAAATAAAAATAATTGGTATGTTCTAAAAAGTAAAATAATTTCTCAATTAACCCCTGTAATATTTATCTTAAAAACAAAAAGATTGCATGTTATAAATCAGTAAACTCTGACTTAAAAAGGTCAAAGAAGTTTGTCCAATGCCATAAAATTAGTTATTTGTTTTTAGGTGGGAAGGTTTAAGTATGTTTTTTTTTCTTTTACTAGTGCATTATAGTTATACATGGTATCTAGGTTCATTTTGAAAAAAAATAATACATACATGGAATTTGATTTGCTCCATTTCTGTCTCTGGTGGCCCTACCCTTTCCTTCCCCTTCTTCCTCTACCTATTCTCCTTCTGTACTGGTGTTCCTTTCACTCCTTTGTTTATTTTTGATTGGTTATTTTGTTTTTATTAGTTTATTGGTCTTCTAACCAATATACTCTTATCTTTTAGGAGCCCTACCACAGTTGTGGCATACCACATTCAGGATTTCTAGGCTTGAAATACATCCTGTGGTTCAAGCTGTAGGTGTAAAAGCTATTATTTAAAATATTCTTAATGAATTTCAAATATTGGCCCCAATTTTTGTGCTTGGCTTCCAAATTAAGTCTCTTTCTAGTTACATGTCATATATACTGAAAATGCCAATAGAGGTGGTTAGAAACAAGAGCAATAGTACACTCTCATATTTGAGTTTCCTAAACTTTCTAACCTTACTTTGCCACACTAATTGGTATACACTGCGCATGACCTCTGTAATCTGTCTAGACCAGTTTGCTGTTTCCCATGCACACATTCTATTTTTTTAAATTATTCACTGCACATGGAATGTTCTATTTCTCTTCACTGTCTCTTTTAATTCTTCCCATTATTTTAGGGTTAGTCTAAATTAAATAAATCATATTAATCTTAACCCCAAAGAAAAGCCATTTGCACTGTCCATGGATAACTGATTCTTATTTACTTGGAAAATTATCAAGTAGTAGCTTGTTGCTCATGTGACTTAAATCATTACTTAATTTTTGGTTGGTCACAGTATGACACTCAGATCATGAGATCATTGAAATAGTGTTGATTTAACACATACTCAAATGTGTTGATTTAACATTTGTGTTAAATCAAATGCATATGCATTTGTGTGTATATCACATATAACTTAAGCACCTTATTTCACATTATTTAATTACAAAATATGGATACTTATATTTAATGATAATTCTTTTAATGTACTCTAATGCTGGGATGCACAGTTCATGGGTGTTAAAAAGAAAGTATCTTAAAAATTCACTAAAAAGAAAATTTAGGAATAACAAGTGAAAAATTAGAAATAACTATTAAAACGTTAAAATAAAAACAAATTTTATCATCTGGAAAATAGAAATTTCAATAATGTTTCTCCAAATATATTTTGGATTGCTGTATAAAATAGTAACATTTAGAATACTGATTTCAAAATAAATTTGTCATGGGATTCAAACAAGTGATTAATTCCATTATAATGAACTAAATCCTGCTTTCCTTTCTTACAAATGTTTTTGGATACCACTACAGATGCAATGCTTATAAAAAGAACAAAACTGCAAACATGTAACAATGTCACCTCAAAATCTAGTGGTCAAGATGCAATTGAAATATTATTCAAATTCATTCATTATTCTATTAATTCTAAATAAAAATGGCCTGCAAAATTGCCCTACATATTGAAAAAATGCTACCAATTTATCAATTCTTGAGATGGTTTCAGATCTTTTCTATTTTAACTATGACTCTTCCTGGCTTATAAATCTTTGTGCAGTCAGTATAGAATGTTTATTTCTGTTTATTTCTATAATGACATCTGTATCACATAATAGGAAAAACTATAAAACAGTGTAACTTAGTAATGCCATTTGACTGCTTCTCTAAATGTCACATTCAATTAGTATAATATAAACTGCTCTTGCTAATTTAACATAAAAACTTTCAAGTAAGTCCAGACAAATACACTCACAAACACAAACGAAATGTGAGAAGCATATCATGGCTACAATGAAGTTAAGCTCCATATTGTAAAAATAAATTTAACATCATCATTGGATAAACACTAAGGCTATTTGGATTTTTGGATTGTCATCCTTCATGATACACTTGAAAAATGTGGGTTATATTTAGAACAATTGAAGCTCAACTTTTATAATAGATTTCTTTACACTTTATGGTATTTCATTAGCTAATAGGTATGTACTATCTGGTCCAAGCCAGAAAAAAAAATTAAAGGATTATGTGAAAGGGCAATGATAAGATTTTAAAATAAATAGTTAACTACTAGATTTCAGACTGAATTTGTTTGAGGCCATGGTATCAAAATGATAGTACAACACTTTGAATATTCATAGAAAAAACAACAAAATTTTCAGTAATATAAAATCAGAAACACACAAGGTTACTTTTTTAAGGTTTTCTTTAGTGGAAGACTACAGGTAACTAGAGGGCAGTGGCTTTAGCTTCTGAGTAATGTGGTGCTAACATAAATCAAAACATGGTCTGCATTGTGGGGAATCTTCAGTCGATCTGGAAAAGAAAATTCTAGGTCGGGCCACATTTAAAAAAAAATTAGGTAACATCTTTTATCTAGCTTTTTAAAGGCCACCTCTTTTAGGGTATGGAAAACTGAAGAGACATATGGCACTTGAAACTCAGAAGCTGTTAAAATCTCACCAGATGTACAGTATATTGGCAACTACTTATGTAATACATTTGAGCTTCACATCAGTCTCTGGGTTACATTTTTTAAAACACTAAGCAGATGTGCATAAAGAAAACTCTTGCTGATTATCTCTTGTCATTAGAAATTCTGCAACTCTATATTAATAAATGCTAAGTGTTATTGGCCACCTTCCTTGTTCCTGTACTCTTAAGCACTGAGGAGTTAACACATTTTATCCACCTAGATCACTTTTCATAATATGAATCTCAGTCGTGGGCCAGTGAGAAGTAATGTGCTATGTGGGAAAGATTATACAGTTGGGGGTGAATACAGGTTCAAGTCCCAGTGCTACTATGCCCTTGCTCTATTATGTGACTGGGAATAAGTTACTGAAATTTAATGAATCTCATTTGTAACTTGCAGGTGGTAATTCTTATTTCAGTGGGCTACTATGATGATTGAGCATAATAAATATTAGTTACTCTACACCCCTAACCCACTGCCCATGCATTAACTTCAACTTCAATTTTCTATCAACTCTATACATGCATATGACACCATTTTCATGATAAAAGTAGAATTCAAGTCTGGAAAAATTTTCTCCAAAGAAACAGTTTTGAAAATGTTTACTGTATATGAATCAGGAATCTACAATTATTTATCCTTTCCTGTAGTAAATGTTTCATAGCTGAAATATCATTAAAATTATATCTAATATAGATAAACACAATTTTGAAGGACAGAAAAACAAATAATGAGTGGCAAGAGTCTGAATACGTC
This sequence comes from Urocitellus parryii, assembly GCF_045843805.1. NCBI lineage: Eukaryota > Metazoa > Chordata > Mammalia > Rodentia > Sciuridae > Urocitellus > Urocitellus parryii. Next base: position 88,810,391 of record NC_135534.1, on the reverse strand, counting down.
ATACAGCTTCCTCCAATATTAATACAGTATGTAGAAATTACCTGCTTTCCATCCCATGCCTGGGCTCAGGTCAGCCAATCTCATTGAGAGGCAGTACCATATAACTAGAAGTGTAGGTGGGAGTTGAATTTTGGTATCATTGCCTGTTCAAAGGTGGATTCTGGTTCTACTGCTTACTTTTAAATTATTTTTGAGGTGCTGGAGATCAAATCAAGGGCCTCACATATAGGCAAGTGTTCTGCCACTGAACTACATCCTCAGCTTCTGCTTATTAATGACATCTTGTGTAATGAGTTTAGTACTACTAGACTTACTGACTTTCTCATATGTCATAGGGAACCCTAATAACTAAGGGTTGTTTTGGTTAATGCGTACACATGATCTGTGAGAATCATGTGCCATTTAGATATAGCTGGCCCAGTTTCTCATTCTAGATAATAATGTTGATAGTTTTTCTATTTAGAGTGATGGTGCTTTAGGCAATTTTATGTTTACCTGGCTGGCTTAAAGTGTTCATCTAAATGTACATGACAAGCAGAGATCATAGATCATTTTGTAGTGACACACCTTCTCATCAGAAGCTATACCAATAATTTTGAGTCAAAGTAGTTATTTTCAACAATCTTGATAATGATCATTGCTGCCTATGAATTAAGTGGTTGGGGTAAGGAGGGGAGTGAATAGAGCTGGGGCATATGGGAGGCTCACTCAGTCTCCAGAGTCTACAACTCATTCTACTTGGATGTGGACCATTCTTCACAACAGAGATATTTGGGACAATTCATCTATATCTTTAAGAGTAACACAAATTTCTTTATATGTGTGTGTGTGTGTGTGTGTGTGTGTGTGTATACACACATGCAATTAAGCAATAGAGTCCTGGTTGAACATTTGTCATATGTTATCAGATTTTTTATCTACAAAGCAGGGCTAGAAATTACCTTATACTACTGTTATGAGGATAAAATTACATGATGTATTTGAAGGTTAATCACTATTCCATTTGGGAGAACAACATTTTCCCTTCTATGTCCTACTGGTTTACCTTAAGGAATTATGAACAGTTATACATACTTTTAGTTTCATCCAAAATTATTAACTTTCTAGATCCCATTCAAATATGGCATCCATGATCTAAAAATCTTACAAACCATTAAATGACTTTTTAATTTTTTCCTTCCAGGATGCCTTCTCCAGTTCAGCACTCCTACTATGGATCCTACCTAAGCCTTTCTCTGAGTAGAATGTGGTATGCACATGCCTTCATTATAGCATGTGTTCTATCCTAACACAGGATTAATTTTTCATCTAATCCAGTGGACAATGAATTCTTTCAAAGCTCTACTATTAGCACGTAGAACAATAAGAGAAACATAATAAACATTAATTAAATGAATGTATGAATGATAAGATTCTTATAGCATAGTTGAGTTGGTTGGAGGGCTACATTCCCGAAGTAGTGGTTAAAGGTAATGAAAGAGGCTGAATTCAGATATTAATAGTATTTCATAAAACTCCTTAAGAGTGTGGTTGTATAGAGTCAGGGGCTGGTAGTTCAATCTTGTAATCCCAGTCACTCAGGAAACAGAAGCAAGATCACAAGTTGAGGGCCAGCCTAGCAACTTAGCAAGAACTTGTTTAAAATTTTAGAAAAGGGCTAGGGATGTGGTAAAGTGCCTCTGGGTTCAGTGCCCAGTACTGATTAAAAACAGAAATAAAGTGACAGAATCCCTGTACAGAACACAGGTTTTTTTGGAGAACTCATCTCGAGATACAGTAACAGTCATAGTTACTTGTAGGAATCAGCCATATGTGATTTTGACATTGCTCATTTCAGTGCTCTGGCTTATTGTATTCCTCTCTTTTTGTGTTTCCTCATTTGGGAAAATGAGAATACTATCACCCATTATGAATATTGTAACAGCAAATATGAAAATGGATGTGATTTGTGATCCTTAGAGACAAAGGTGAGATTGTAAAAAAAAAAAAAAATTTGATCCAGATTGTCCTACTTCTCACATATTACCTGATGGGCTCTTCAGCATCTTTGGACAATATAAATAGGCCATGAAGCTATTTATAATACAATGTATTAATTCAGGCCAGAGGTCAACCAACTTTATGCAAAGGGCCCGAATGCCAGTCATTTAACTCAGCTGGTCTCTGTCTCTACTGAATTCTGCAGTAGCCAGGTAAAAAGTGGACATAGAATATATAAGCAAATGGATTTGACTGTGTTCCAATAAAACTGTAATTACTAAATACAGCAACTGGGAAGAATTTGGCTAATGGGCAATATATAGTGACCCCTGATTCAGGCCCAGGGTTAGAATGAGTCAAAAAGTACAGTATAATGTGTTAAAGATTTTTAATTTATCAGAGGATAGTGTTGGTACCAAGAAAATATGTTATTTTTTACGGGTGTAAACTGTGTATGCTGTACAAAGAGACTGGTAATCCCTCATTTATTTTTAATTTAAAATATTTCTGTATGTGAGATAATTTTACGTGATGCTTTATTATGCAAAATAAGTACAGTTATAAATTATTACTTGTTTTTTATGTATCTAACCAACAGTGTTTAATTAAATTCGCATTTTCAGTTTGACACTTGGGACTAGAGCACGCTTAGCTGAAAGCACTTACTGTATATTTGTAATTGTCCACGAAAAGAATTTTTTCCACGAGAGTTTTCAGCTCTGCACTCATATATGCCTGCATCATCCAGTTGCACATTCGGTATTTCCAGCACTGCCTGAGATTTCCGCAGACGTGACTTAATAGGAATATAACCATTAACCTTCATCCATGTGATTGTTGGAACAGGGCTATAATAGGGAGCAAAAACACAGTTAACACACTTTCCACTATTAGGCACATAGATTCTGTTATCTGGTAATTTAAGCACTTAATAGGCTGAGTGTAATAAAATGTAATCACAATTAAGGACCATGTGCTCATTGATATACTTCACTTTCCACGTGGATTGTCTGATAAGTAGTTACATTACAAGAGGATATTTTCCTTCGCTTTGATATTTCAGTAAAGCAATTCAGAGACAATATTTACTTACTTTACAACATTATACCTTACTTTATATTTTAAAATAACAATTAATATGACAAAATTATTAATATACAGTTATTGCAATGAGTCAAACAAAAGGATCATGAATTAAATAAAGAATGTTTTTTGTCCCCATCCTCTGGCAAATTTCTACTGTCTGCAACAAATAACAGTTCATATATAATTTCACATCTCATGTCCAGGACATCTATAGCCACACATATGATGTTATTTTTGTTTTGTCTTTCCAAAAAATATAAATGTTGTCTACTTGGTTATTTTGTTGTTGTTTTTGTTATTAAAAGACCTCATCCCAAAATATAGAGCTGACTAATTTTGATTTAAAAAGTCACATATTATTCTAGTGTTTAGATGTAGCAGAATTTAATTAACTGTCCCTGATGGACATTCAGTATAGTAAGTTTTGTTTCATTCTTTTTTTTTTACAACTACAAAACAATGCTGCTATAAATAATCTCACACATACATCATGTACTATTGCTTTTATTTTCTGTGACAGACTTTCAAAAAAGAGGAATGGATGGATCAAAGGGCATGCTCATTTTTTATTTTAATAAGTACTGCAAGATTGTTTTTCAATAATATAGTAGCAGTTTCTATACTTGTTGGTAATATATGATTCTCTTTCTCTGCATCTTTGCCAACATTGTACAGAATCAATTTAATTTTTGTCAGTATTGATGGGTAAAATGTGCTATTTTTCTGCTTATTTAATTAATATTTCCCTGATCTCTAAGAATGTTGAACATATTTTCATAATTTCACTGGTCATTTATATTATTTTCCCTATTTTTTTTTCTATTTTAATTTGCCTGTTTGCATTATTTCATTTCTTAGAATTCTGTGCAATACAACCTTTCAAGACTTTGTTTCTTAGAAATATTCTTCTTCTTTGTATGCTGATATAGTATCTGTGATATAATTTTTTAAACTTTTTTTTTGGGGGGGAGAAACACACATGTCAGTAGTTTTCTTTATGACTTCTGAACATTTTCTTAGGTAGAAGATGATCTCTAAGCCCATTTATGTCAATTTTTGTGCAGAATTTTTGGTAGCACTTAAAAATATATTTAAATGTTTTTATTTTTAATATAACTGGATTATATTAAATGTTTTGGTGTGAGATAGGGAATGTAATTATTTCTGTGTCATTAAATAAGTAAAATGCCTTTGCTACAATATGTGAAATGGTGCTTTTGTCATACAATTCCACATACTTTAATCTGTCATATGTCTCACATGGTTGAGTCTGTTTTGGGCATCTCAGTTCTGTTCCACTGATTTATTTATCACTATCTATATTTAATATACTTTATGCTTCAGAATTTTCTAGTTTGATTTCTCACTATCTCCTTCCACATCTCTTGACCCAGAAACACATCTCTCTGTGTTTCCCATCATATCTGTTAAACTCCTACCAATCCTTTGAGACTTGTCCTAAATGCCTCATCTTCAACCACTTTCTTATTTGTGTAGCCAGCTGAGAACTTTTTTTTTTTAAATAACAAAGCATCTTACTTTCATTCCCTGTAACACTCTGCCATAGATTATAAGATGTTTCTCAAAAATATTATTTTAGGAAAAAATATTTTTTTCTTGTACGAGTCAATAGTAATGCTAATTATTATTAACACAATTATAATAAAAGCCCTTGGTTATCATTTAATACTTTTATTATTTATTTTCTTAGGAATAAGACATAAAATTGAAATTTATAGGTTTAAGTTGGCAATATTTGCTTCTTTGTTTAAGTATATATTGTGGTAATATCAAGAAAAGCTGAGTTCCACTTCCAGAATAACTGGTGTATAAGTATGGCATATCATTCTCTTAACATATGTAAGAACTGGTATGTGATTTTTAGAATTTTACATCTACTTGTAAAGTATAAATTGTCTGTACCTTATTAGGTTTGCTGTGTGTGTGCTTATTTGTAAGTATGTGGTTGGTTTGTGTATAGTTAGCTTTGAGAGATGTGGTATCATAGCGATAGATGGCTTGGTAAACGTGTCAAAATATTCATGTCTCTTATATTCTGTACCAATTTAAAGAGTAGGGAGGCTATTTTTTTTTTCTTGGAATACCAATAAGATTCTCACAAAAAGTTACCTAGTCTGCTTTTATCAGTGGGATTAGTTCTTTACCATGTTCGCTTTGATTATGCTGTTTAAAATTCTGCTTGCATCAAATTTTGTAATTTGTTTCACTAGAAAATCAACTATTTCAACAAATTAAATATTGTAGCAGTAAGTTATATAAATTTTTAAAGTTTTTTAAAACTATTCCCTTATCAATGAGTACTAAGTAGCAGTAGTAAAGTGTAGGCTCCACAACCACATTTTCAGGGTATAAAGGTAGCTTTGTAACAAAAAGGGATTTAACATTGCATTTTTTCACTATCCTCAATTATAAAATATGGTGGGAATATTAATATTTATGTCAGAGAATACTTATATACATCAGGTAATTTGAACTGGTTGGTATAGAACAAGGAGACAAAAATATTTGCAATGATCAGATGTTTTCAAACTGCTTCATAATTTTAATGGTATTACTATGTGTTCTCTGGTTTTCTTATACAGAGAGACCATTATATATTTGTTAGGAGGATGTGCCTTCAGGGAAACCCGTGTCCAAAACCAATTTGGATACAAATATGCTATGTAATTTGATAATGTGCCTAAGTTCCCAGAATTTGGTTCCCCATCTGTAAATGGGAATATTTATTTATTATTCCAGAAAGCAAATATCTCTATGGTAGTAAAATTAATTTCTTTTTTCAGTAGTATGGCCTCTATTTTCTAACCACAATAGAGTGTTCGGTATATTGTTAATAGTATTTAATATACTTATGAAATAATTGAATGATTCTCATAAAATTCTTTAAAAGAGTATGGTAAGCTCTTGTAAATTAGTTAAAAAGTCATGCAAAATATCGAGTTCCCAATAAATGTTAGCTATACTAATCTTTTAAAGATCAGTTGTGTCAGGTTGTCTATTTTACAATAAACATTTTGAGTTTTTATTACTTTTTCTGTTTTATAAGTTTTTTTTTAATTTACCAATTTATCTTTCTTTATCAGTACATTTATATTATATTATTAATTTTTCTGCTGGATGATCAACATAATTACTATTCATGATCAATAGTAAAAATATATAACTGACTTTTACTCTGATATCAGATGTAGCCAGATATTTATTTTGATATAGAGAGTGATGCAGAGTTTATTATTTTTGGAGCTTGATAAATCTATCTTTTTACCCCAATACAAGATCAGTTTTTGAATACATTCTCTATTCATTGGCAATAAAACGAATCCCTTATTTAAGATAAAAGTTTAAAAATTAGCTTTTAAGTAATTTTTAATTGTGTCCTCCAAACATTATTTTAGTGTTTTTTCATAATTTTAAAGCAATTTAACTTTCTAGCAAATTGAATCTTCTCCGGACTATTTGAAAAAACAAAACAAAACAAAAAACAAACAAAACAACAACAACAACAAAACAAACCTCCCTTATCAGTAGATGCAAAGTTGATATGCTTGAAGCAGGAATGAAGGTTCTAGAACCTGCTTGCTTATCCATCCATACCACACAAAACCACTGCTCTATTTTTCAATTTTGTCCTAATTGATCTGTCAGAATGAGAGAGTTGTTAATTTCCCACTATTTCTATTACTACTATATTGTCTTATAGTTCACTAAGATTTATTTTTTATTTTATTTTTTTCCTCTGGAAATAAATGTTCATGAATGTTCACATTGAAGTTTTAATTATTTTAATAAAAATAAAATTATTCTCTAATTGAATGATATGTTATTTAAATTATATTTTAAAAAATATTCCATTAACCTCATGCACCTTTCCTACTTATCCTCCTATTTTTACCTTTCTTTTTTGTAGTGGGTCACTTTGTTTTGATCTGATTCCCCTACATAGAAAATGACTATATTTATTTTTGGCCCAAAGACTACATTTGCAGATCTTTGCATTGTAATTGTTGGAATTTGACTTTTTAATTTTTATTGCTCTAATGAATTCAACTATTCTTATTTAGTCAAATTGGAATTGAATGCAGAATCAAACATAATTTCATACTGAAAAAAACCTTTAATGGAAATGAACCTTGGAATTAAAATGATTATGAATTAGAAACTTATTAGGAAGATATGACTGTAAAAGTAATTATGCAGATTAAAACTGAAATAGAAATAATATATAACAATGTAATAAATAAATCTATAAATATAAGATTCAATGTATGTAAGTTAAACATGGAACTGCACATATTTGTAGAGAATAGAACTGAAATCATTGAGAGGTTTGAACCTTTCAATGAGACACCATGAGACACAGAGAGAGAAAATACAAACAGAATGGACTTCAATTAATAGACATGTAACATAAAACCAGAAGGCACAGCTTAAGTCCAGTCAAATATGAGAGATAGAGGTAGAGGGTGGGGTGAGGGAGGGATAGAAAGCATTATTGAGGCAGGGAGCTATAGGGAGGTAGAGAGAAACCATACTAATGAAAGACAGAGTGATTAGAGGAAAAGGAAACTAAGTAATATCCTTAGAGAAATGGCATAAAAATTTCCCAAAATCATGCACATGAATCCTTAAATACAAGTAACATAATATATACAAGGCATGGCTAAGAACACAAAGCACCAATCACATACCAGTAACCACAGAGGAAAGACAAACTATCTACAAAATAATAATAATTACAATGTTCACTAACTTTCCAACAGCAAAATTGTAATCACAAGAATACTTTGGAGTGATTACATATTCAATGTGGTTGGGGAAGATTATAAACCTAGAATTTTGTATCTTGTAAATTTTCTGTTAGGAATGAAAAGTAAATAAATATATCATGTATACAAAAACTGAACAAGTTTATTACTAAGGCACTATCACTGGAGGATATATACCTTAGAAAGAAGAAAAATTACTTCAAAAAGGGAGCTGAAAACATAAGTATAAATGGGATAACATTATAATAATGACAAGACTAATAAAGTAGATGTATAAAAAAAACAAAACAAAAATGTTGACCAAAAGGGGTATGTGATGTAAATGAAGAATTAATTAGGGTTAATGTGTCCTAAATTTATTTTTTCTTGTGGTGGAGAATGGTTAGGTTATTGATAAAGTTCATATTTATGAAAGGATAGTGAACATTTTCAAACAGATGAAGTACATAGCAAAGACTGGAAAAGCTCAGCTCTTCCTAAAATCCATTTATTTTTCTTTCCTGCACACTCATTTGCTATTTTTCTATTTAAATCAGCATGGATATGATGGTTGTTTCTGGCAATGAAATATAATGTAATGGTTTTTATTCTATATATTTCAACCATTTTTTCTTTTGGGGAGGTGAATATCAATGTCCAGGGCAACTTTGGAAGTCACAGGTTGAGAATGTCAGGACTAAGCTTCTAAATGACTGTGATGGGAAAAGTGACAAACATCACCTATGTCCATCAATAAGACTGACATGTAAATATTTACCTTGCTAAGATCCTGAGACTTGACAGTTTGTTATACTGGCTAGCATTGTCTTACTAATCTGGTATGTGAAGACTGAAACCTACCCTAACAAGACATTAAGTATTTGGAATTAGAACAGAAGGTGGCCAGGTTCTGATATTGGAGAACAAGGAGATGAAGTCACATGTTATGAAATGGAAAATATCTGGCAAAATTCCCATCTTTGATAACTTGGAATGCTGATCTAAAATGCTTACTAAGTCTAGGGAAGGGGTTAAACAACAGAATATTAAAGCAATGCTACATTCATAAAAGTCTTAGAATACTTATTGGATTCTTAGGAGAATCAATGAGAACACAAAAAGTGGGTCCTTAGCTTATACAGTAGATGAATCGCAAAAGTGGATTCAGTTCTCCATCAGTCAGTATTCACATCCTTTGCCATGTAATTGCAGATCTTACATTAAAAGATAGAATCTACTTACCAACTCTGAATCTGACTTGCCTGATACATGTTTTTAACCACTAGAGTGCAGCTGTAAGACTTGTGTGCTTCTGCTTTCTCTCTGGACCCTTGCCTTTGCTATGAGAACAATTAATATACCTGGGACATAGAATACTCCTTTACCCTTCAATTGTTTGTGTCAGTCCCCTTCCCAGTCATCTACACGCCTGACAATAATTTAGGAGTACTTTTGCTTGTTTTGGACTTTTATGTAAACAATAATACAGTGTATGCTTTTGAAAGTCTGGTTTCTGTCTCTCAGCATAGAATTTAAAAGATTCATTCATGTTGTTTTATATGTCAATAGCAATTCTTCTTAATTGTTGAGTAGTATTTCAATATCTATAAAGGCCACAATTAGCTTATTTAGTATTTTCTGGATAAAATTTTGGACATTTGGTTTCTTTTCACTTTTAGGCTATTATAAGTAAAACCATATTGTATATCCCTGTACAAGTTTTTGTGGACATATATTTGTATGACTTTTGGATAAATAACTAGTATGAGAAATTCTGGATCATGTGGTAAAGTTTTCACCATAAAAGAAACTGCAAGACTATTTTATACAGAAGATGCATATTTTCATGCTTCCACCAGCTATGTGAAATTTCTAATTGTTATATATCATTGAAAAAAGTTGGTATTTTAACTCTTTTTAATTTTAGCCAGTTTTGTGAATATGCAATGATACTAAAGTGTGATTTCATTGCCTTCTCTGATTACTAACAAATATGAATATTTTTTCAGTTTTTATGGGCCAAATATTCAAATATCTGCTTTATTTTTATGCTGCATTGTTTTCTTTCCAATATTGAAATGTAAGAGCTATTTGTAATACTGGATACAAATCTTTTCTCAAACATGTCATAAATATTTTCTCCAGTCGAAGATTATTCTTTTTTTTAAAACCAGTAGCTTTTGAAATATGCAAGTTTTAATTTTGGTGAAGGCTTCAACTCTTGTTTCCAGCATTTTTTTGTTTTTCTTAGGAAAATATTGTTTGGCTTTAGAAAGTCAAAAGTAAAATTTTCACATTTGTTCTAGAAGTTTTAAAGTTTTACATTAAGGTCTATGGTACAATTCATTTTTTGTCTTTAGAGTGAGAGAGGGTAAAAGGATCAATGGATCAAATTTTGCACCATGGCTATCCACATACTAGTAGTATGTGTGGAAAAAAATACCCTTTTTCCATTGAATTACTTAGCACTTTTTGTGATAAATTAATTAACCTTTTATGTGTGGGCCTATTCCCAGACTGTCTGTCACCTTTTCCATTATCTATAAACCTGTTTTTTTTTTTAATATTCATGTTCTACCAAGTCAATTTGTATTCTATGCTCTTTAAATTTTCATGTAAATTTCAGAAGTGGCTTGCTAATTTCTAGAAAAATGAAAGCCTTCTGGGATTCTTACTGCCTTATGTTGAATTCATAGATTTGAGAAGTGACTTTTGAAGACTATTGAATCTTGATATCCATGAACATGGTTTATCTCATCATTTATTTAAATATTCTCTTAATTTCTCCCAGAAATGTTATAACATTTCTCAGTGTGCAGGTCTTGTGCATATTTTGTTTAGTTTATTCCTAAATATTAATTGTGTGTCTTTTTGTGCTTATTTATTAAAATAGTCTATTTATGCATATGATGCTGTTTACAAGCCAAAACAGTTTAATTTCAAACTTTCTATGTCAAAGGATTTTACTTCTTTTATGCTTTATTGTACTATCTATGACTCTCATTAAGTGTGGAACATAAGTGATAAGAACAGAAAAATAAAGGTGAAACATTTCAGTCCTTGACAATTAAATATTACAGTGAATATTTTTTTTTTGTAGGTTCCTTTATCCTGGATGAGAAAGTTTCTTTCTAATCCCACATTGCTTAGTGTTTCTTCAAATGTATTGGATTTTTCATCTACTTCTTCTGTATTTAATAAAATGAAGGTGAGAGTTCCTTCTTTTATCTATTCATGTGGCAAATTACATTAAATTTTAATAATTGAAAACAATTTTGTATTCCTGAGATAAACCCCAGATGGTCATGTTGTATAATTTCTTATGTGTTTGATAGAATTAAAAAGGGGAGATAACTGGGATTTGAAGTTTTTGTAGTGTGAAGGCTTTTAATTAAAAATTCAATTTAATTAATAAGAATAGAACAATTCCTATTTCCTATTTTTGTGCTAGTTTTAGGATTTATATCTTTTAAAGGATTTATTTGGCCTCTTTATGAAATTAAATATTGTTTAGAGTATCCCCTTCTTGTTATTTTAGTGCTTTACAATATGCACATAGTGATATTTTTTCTTTCCTATTTGATACTTGTAATTTGAGTTTAAGCTCTACTTTTTGATATTTACCAGTTTTATTGATATTTTCTAAAAACTAGCATTGAGTTCCATTTTTTCCTATTGTTTTTTCATATACAATTTCACTGATTTCTGCTTTTTTCCTGTTCAAATAACTTTGAGTTTATATTTATTTTTATTCTATTTGTTTAAGCTAGAATTGTAGGTTACTGATTTTCAAATATTCTTTTTTTTTAAGGTAACCATTTACCTCTAAGTAATTCTTTAATTGTATCACACATTGTATAACACAGTATCACTTATTTCAAAATATTTTCTAATTTCTCCTTGAGAATTTGGTTATTATTCAGACATGCATTTTGAATTTCCAAATATTTGGTGATTTTTTCCAGTGTTTATCTGTTAATAATATATAATTTTATTGTAATTAAATAATATATTTTCTTAATTTTCTATTTTTTTGTTGAAATGAGACTTTTCTGTAGCCCAGAAATATGTACGGTTCATATTAGTACATATTTCATATGCTGATAATATATTGTGTGGTTGTGTGTTGCAGAATACTTCCATCCAATATCAGCTAAGTCAAACTAGTTAATAGTTGTGTTCAAGTCATTTGAGCTTTACTCACTTTCTTCTTGTAAATGATGAATTACTGGAGAGGAGTTACTATACTGATGTTTCTGTTCTATAGTTCTTGCAATTAAACAATTACTGGAGAAGTGTGCTAAAATCTCCTACTATAGATAAGAGATTGTCAGTTTCTCCATTAAGTCCTATGAGCTTTTGCTTCATGTATTTTAAAGCTCTGGTATTAGGTTTATATATTTAGGATTTATAATGTCTTTTTGAGAAATTGACTTTCTTGTGTTTCTAAAATTTTCATTTTTATCTTAGGAAACATTTTTTGTACTTAAAGATAATAGTCTGATACTAAGAAAATCTCTTCAATGTTGTTATAATTACTACTTCATATGATATCTCTCTACTTTGTCTCTTTCATCTTAACAACTATAAACACACACACACACACACACACACACACATACAGATACTCATTTAAAGTGGGCTTCTTGCAGGAAATATACTATAAGACTATGCTTATTAATCCACTTTGATGCTGTCTGTTGTGGTCAGTACATTTACATTTAATATACTTACACTTATGTTTAATTCCAGTATTACAATATGCATTTTCTCTTCATTCCATTTGTTCTTTATTTCTCTTTTGACCTATTTTCCTTGCCTTACTTGTTAATTACAACTTTGATATCTTTGTGTGTGCATGATACTTAAAGGCTTGCAAAGTGTATTTGACATTATCACACCTGCATATTTTCCTTCTTATGTATTGTACAATTCATTTTTTTATTTTCAAAAACATTTTATTTCATCTATATGGTATTATTCGCACTAAATTTAAGTTTACTATTGAGTTAAAATTCATATTGGACTAAAAACCCTTTTTAAAAAAATTAATTTGTTATATATGACAGCAGAATGCATTACAATTCATATTATATAGAGCACATTTTTTTCATATCTCTGGTTGTATTTAAAGTAGAGTAACACCATTCATGTCTTCATATATGTACTTAGGGAGTAATGTCCATCTCATTCCACTGTCTTTCCTCCCTCCCCTCCCCTCCTCTCCCCTCCCCCCCCTTTGCCTTATCTAGATAATATACATTATTTTTATGTACTTTACAAATCACCCATTGTTATTTTTAAAGAAAAATGAAAATTATAAATTTAAGAGATTAAAATGGAAAATATTTTATATTTATACACATATTTTAAAAATTATTTTTCTTAATTACTTTGTGGAGACTGGAATTTCCAAAAAGTATTGCTTTGCTTTCAACCTTAAAAGCTTTCTTTAACATTACTTTTATTGTTATCTATTGCAACAAAGTATTACTAGCTTTTTTCCTGCATGAAAATGTCTATTTTGCTTTGATTTTTGAAGAATATTTTTACTAGATAAATAACTTCAGGTAGACTATTTTTGAGCATTTTATTTTCTGCTCTTTTTTTCAGGAATTATGTTATGGTGTGACTTTATACATTTTTCCTGTTTTTTTTTTGTTTGTTTGTTTATTACCCTGCTGTGTTTCATTGATAATGGGGACCTGTGAGGCCAAGATTTACAATAACTTGGATAACATTTGTTCATAATTTTCAAATATTTCTTGCCTAACTCTTGTTTCTGAAACTCAAATTTCATATATGTTGTGTAAATTATTGTTCCAGGAATTTCTTAGGCCCAATTCATTTTCTTTCTCTACAGTATACTAAATACACTGTACTTTACAGAGATTCTATTGCTTTATGTTCAAATTCATTGTGTTTTTTTGCATCATCTAATTTGCTGTTAATATAATCTAGTAAATTTTCATCTGAGACTTTATGTTAAATGAAAAATTGTGCTCTATATATGTAATAAGAATTGTAATGTATTCTGCTGTTATATATAAATAAGAAAAGTTTCATTTAAGATAGTTTATAGTTGTATCAATTGTTGTTGATGATTTTCTCTTAGCGACTTTATTAGTTAGATCTCTGTAGGGAAAGAGAACCAATAAGTAAGATATCTATATTCACATATTAATGAAATTTATGGGAATTAGCTCATGTGATTCAGGAAGCTGAGAAGTCCATTAATTTTCTCCCTGTTATGTTGCAAAACTAGAGAAAACAGTGGTATAAACTCAGTATGAGTCCAAAGGGCCCAAGAACCAGGGAACCAATGGTTCAATCTGAGGCTAAATGCCAGAGAAACTGGGGGCTGATGGTGAGTCCTCAAATCGAAGCTCAGCAATGTGTGATTCAAGTGTTGTGGAGGTTAGATTATGGAAGTCTCAGTTCTATAATGCAGTATGAATTTACTTTCCCTCAGTATTTTTATTTTATGCAGGTCCTCAGTAGATTAGACTGTCCACAACTGTAAGGAAATATCTTCCTATTCTACCTGGTGATTCAAACGACAATCTCTTCTGGCAACACTCTCACAGATATATACATGAATAGTGTTTCTTAGCTATCGGTGTATCCCAGTCAAAGTGACACCTAAAATTAACCATTGCAATGATTGGGCATATTAAGATCTGTTTTAAAAGGTGTTTTCTTTATTCCATCTTTTCTGAGATTTCTAGCACTGTTTATAATGATTTTTCTTCTGATGATAGTCTATGGTTTGTTTTTGTTTGTTTCCTCACACTTCTAGCAATTTTGCAGAGGCTATACATTGTCAGTTCCCATAACTACTGGTGATTTTCTTTTTCTTTGTTTTTTTTTTTTTTTTTCCCTTTCTGGCTGTAGAACTACTTTACTTGTAGTCCAGCTTACCCTTTCCTATGTTTTTTTTTTTTTTTTTGGTAATCCTTATTAGGTTGGGTTCAAAATAGACTTTTTGGGAGGGCTACATAAACCCTACTCCTATTGCCTGATCCTTTTGGGGGGTCTCTACTGAATGCCTCATGAATAAAATAATGGTTTTATTGATGTGGGTTGGTTGAAGTTTCAATTACTCCTGACCTTGGGCAATATCTGGTATCTTTTCTCAGCTCCCTTGTGTGTTTTCCTTCTCCCTCAGTTTTTCACCCTTTGCATGCATAGCTTACTATTTGTTCATATTTTAATGAGATCTGAATGCAGATTTATGAAAGGTATTCTCTGTGTAGCTCCCCTGTTTCTTTTATCTGACCTATCAGTCACCTCAGCTTCTCTGATCTCCCTTCTCTGTGTTTTCAGCTCAGTGAGACTTATTTGTTGTTGTTGTTGTTTCTGGTAATACCTGACAGAAAAATGGGATGATGATCCCTTTCATCTTGTTTGTTTTCACTCTGTGAAGGATCACAGTCCTGATATGTGTGTATTTATTTATTTATGTATTTACACACTAAATTATTATTTATTAGATAAAAATAAATGAATTATAACTATCTTCAACACTGTGGAGAAGTCTTAGACATAAAGGTTGAGAAACATAAGCAAGTCGCAAATGCCCACATGTGGTAAAATAGAATTTCATCTATGTTCAAAAATCAAGCAAAAATAAAGAACATATTTTTAGATATATCCATGTGTCCTAAAATAATTTCCCTGTAAGAAATCACAAAGATGATGAGCACATATTCCAGGTTTCTAGTTCCCTCTTAGGGTAAGACAGGATGATACGATTGAAGAAGACCACTCAGGGGACTTCAATACTCTTCTTATCATCAGTACTGCTTTGCTGCTTGCTGGCTTCATAAGTATTCTCTAGCATTAAACTAATATCACATCAAAAGTTGTATAGAGCGGACTGGGCTTGTAGCTCAGTAGCAGAGCACTTGCTTAGCACATGTGAGCACTGGGTTTGATCCTCAGCACCACATAAAAATAAACAAATGAAATAAAGGCATTGTATCCATCTACAACTAAAAATATTTTTTAAACAAAGTTGTATAGACAGTGTTTGCTCTCTTTGTTCTTCATATATTCTCAGAAGTGATAATCATTATCCTTTTCCAAATACAAATTTTGGTGGGTAAATAATCTTTTTTTTTTTCTGTACATGCAACACTTCTTTATTTATTTTTTTTATTGTTGGTCATTCAAAACATTACATAGTTCTTAATACATCATATTTCACAGTTTGATTCAAGTGGGTTATGAACTCCCAATTTTACCCCGTATACAGATTGCTGTATCACATCAGTTACCCTTCCATTGATTGACATATTGCCTTTCTAGTGTCTGATGTATTCTGCTGTCTGTCCTATTCTCTACTATCCCCCCTCCCCTCCCCTCCCCTCCCCTTTTCTCTCTCTACCCCTTCTACTGTAAATCATTTCTTCCATTTGTATTATCTTGTCTTACCCCTCCTTTCCTCTTATATGTCATTTTGCATAACCCTGAGGATCACCTTCCATTACCATGCGATTTCCCTTCTCACTTCCTTTCCCTCCCACCTCTCAACCCTGTTAATGTAAATCTTCGTCTCAAGCTCTTCGTCCCTACCCTGTCCTTGTTTCCTCCCCTTATATCAAAGGAGTCATTTGGTATTTGTTTTTTAAAGATTGACTAGCTTCACTTAGCATAATCTGCTCTAATGCCATCCATTTCCCTCCAAATTCTATGATTTTGTCATTTTTTAATGCAGAGTAATACTCCATTGTGTATAAATGCCACATTTTTTTTATCCATTCATCTATTGAAGGGCATCTAGGCTGATTCCACAATCTTGCTATCATGAATTGTGCTGCTATGAACATCGATGTAGCAGTGTCCCTGTAGCATGCTCTTATTAGGTCTTTGGGGAATAGACTGAGAAGGGGAATAGCTGGGTCAAATGGTGGTTCCATTCCCAGCTTTCCAAGAAATCTCCATACTGCTTTCCAAATTGGCTGCACCAATTTGCAGTCCCACCAGCAATGAACAAGAGTGCCCTTTTCCCCGCATCCTCTCCAGCACTTATTGTTGTTTGAGTTCCTAATGGCTGCCAATCTTACTGGAGTGAGATGGTATCTTAGGGTGGTTTTGATTTGCATTTCTCTGACTGCTAGAGATGGTGAGCATTTTTTCATGTACTTATAGATTGATTGTATGTCCTCCTCTGAGAAGTGTCTGTTCAGGTCCTTTGCCCATTTATTGATTGGGTTATTTGTTATCTTATTGTCTAATTTTTTGAGTTCTTTATATATTCTGGTTATTAGGGCTCTATCTGAAGTGTGTGGAGTAAAGATTTGTTCCCAGGATGTAGGCTCCCTGTTTATCTCTCTTATTGTTTCTTTTGCTGAGAAAAAACTTTTTAGTTTGAGTAAGTCCCATTTGTTGATTCTAGTTGTTAACTCTTGCGCTATGGGTGTCCTATTGAGGAATTTGGAGCCTGATCCCACAGTATGTAGATCATAGCCAACTTTTTCTTCTATCAGATGCCGTGTCTCTGATTTAATATCAAGCTCCTTGATCCATTTTGAGTTAACTTTTGTGCATGGCGAGAGATAGGGATTCAGATTCATTTTGATGCAGATGGATTTCCAGTTTTCCCAGCACCATTTGTTGAAGATGCTATCCTTCCTCCATTGCATGCTTTTAGCCCCTTTATCAAATATAAGATAGTTGTAGTTTTGTGGATTGGTTACTGTGTCCTCTATTCTGTACCATTGGTCCACCCGCCTGTTTTGGTACCAGTACCATGCTGTTTTTGTTACTATTGCTCTATAGTATAGTTTGAAGTCTGGTATCGCTATACCGCCTGATTCACACTTCCTGCTTAGTATTGTTTTTGCTATTCTGGGTCTTTTATTATTCCATATGAATTTCATGATTCTTTTATCTATTTCTACAAGATATGCTGTTGGGATTTTGATTGGCATTGCATTGAACTTATAGAGAACTTTTGGTAATATCGCCATTTTGATGATGTTAGTTCTGCCTATCCATGAGCAGGGTATATTTTTCCATCTTCTAAGGTCTTCTTCTATATCTTTCTTTAAGGTTCTGTAATTTTCATTGTATAAATCTTTCACCTCTTTTGTTAGGTTGATTCCCAAGTATTTTATTTTTTGGGGGGATATTGTGAATGGAGTAGTTGTCCTCTTTTCCGTTTCAGAGGGTTTGTCGCTGATATACAGGAATGCCTTTGATTTATGCGTGTTGATCTTATATCCTGCCACTTTGCTGAATTCATTTATTAGCTCTAATAGCTTCTTTGTAGACCCTTTTGGGTCTGCTAGGTATAGAATCATATCATCTGCAAATAGTGATATGTTCTTCTTTTCCTATTTTTATGCCTTTAATTTCTTTCGTCTGTCTAATTGCTCTGGCCAGTGTTTCGAGGACTATGTTGAACAGAAGTGGTGAGAGAGGGCATCCCTGTCTTGTACCAGATCTTAGAGGGAATGCCTTCAATTTTTCTCCATTCAGAATGATGCTGGCCTGTGGCTTATCATAGATTGCTTTTACAATGTTGAGGTATGATCCAGTTATCCCTAATTTTTCTAGAGTTTTGAACATAAAGGGATGCTGTACTTTGTCGAATGCTTTTTCTGCATCTATCGAGATGATCATATGGTTCTTATTTTTAAGTCTATTGATGTGGTGAATAACATTAATTGATTTCCGTATATTGAACCAGCCTTGCATCCCATGGATGAATCCTACTTGACCATGGTGTATAATTTTTTTGATATGTATTTGAATCCGATTCCCCAGAATTTAATTGAGGATTTTTGCGTCAAGGTTCATCCCGTATGCTAGTAATTTGGGTTCTCTCTCTTCTTCTCTTCTTTAGCATGGCTAAGGGTCTGTCAATTTTATTTATTTTTTCAAAGAACCAGCTTTTAGTTTTGTCAATTTTTTCAATTGTTTCTTTTGTTTCAATTTCATTAATTTCAGCTCTAATTTTAATTATTTCTTGCCTTCTACTTCTTTTGCTATTGTTTTGCTCTTCTTTTTCTAGGATTTTGAGATGAAGTATGAGATCATTTATTTGTTGGTTTTTTCTTTTTTTGAGGAATGAACTCCAAGCAATGAATTTTCCTCTTAGAACTGCTTTCAATGTGTCCCATAGATTCCGATATGTTGTGTCTGTGTTTTCATTTGACTCTAGGAAGTTTTTAATTTCCTCCTTGATGTCTTCTAAAACCCATTGATCATTCAGCAACCTATTGTTCATTCTCCAAGTGATGCTTGATTTTTCCTTCCTTCTTTTATCATTGATTTTCAGTTTCATTCCATTATGATCAGATAAGATGCATGGTATTATCTCTACCCCTTTATATTGTCTAAGAGTTGCCCTGTGACATAATATATGGTCTATTTTTGAGAAGGTTCCATGTGCTGCTGAGAAAAAAGTGTAACTACTTGATGTTGGGTGGTATAGTCTATATATATCAATTAAGTCTAGGTTGTTGATTGTGTTGTTGAGTTCTATAGTTTCCTTATTTAACTTTTGTTTGGTAGATCTGTCGAGTGGTGAGAGAGGTGAGTTGAAGTCTCCCATGATTATTGTATGGTGGTCTATTAGACTCTTGAACTTGAGAAGAGTTTGCTTGATGAACACAGCTGCACCATTATTTGGGGCATATATATTTATGATTGTTATGTCTTGTTGGTGTATGGTTCCCTTGAGCAGAATGAAGTGTCCTTCTTTATCCCTTTTGATTAACTTTGGCTTGAAATCTATTTTATTGGATATGAGTATGGACACTCCTGCTTGTTTCCGAAGTCCATATGAGTGGTATGATTTTTCCCAACCTTTCACCTTCAGTCTATGAATATATTTTCCTATCAGATGCGTCTCCTGTAGGCAGCATATTGTTGGGTCTTGTTTTGTGATCCATTCTACGAGCCTGTGTCTCTTAATTGGTGAGTTTAAGCCATTAACATTTAGGGTTATTATTGAGATATGGTTTGTTCTTCTATCCATATTTGTTTATTGATGTTACTAAACCTGATTTGTTATCCTCTTTGACTACTTTCCCCCCTTTACTGTCCTACCTCCCATTGTTGGTTTTCAATGTTATTTTCCATTTCCTCTTCCTGTAATGTTTTGCCAAGGATTTTTTGAAGAGATGGTTTTCTAGCTGCGAATTCTTTTAACTTTTGTTTATCATGGAAGGTTTTAATTTCATCTTCTATCCTGAAGCTTAATTTCGCTGGATACACGATTCTTGGTTGGAACCCATTTTCTTTCAGTGTTTGAAATATGTTATTCCAGGATCTTCTAGCTTTCAGAGTCTGTGTTGAGAGATCAACTGTTATCCTGATTGGTTTACCCCTAAATGTAATCTGCTTTCTTTCTCTTGCAGCTTTTAAAATTCTCTCCTTATTCTGTATGTTGGACATCTTCATTATAATGTGTCTAGGTGTGGATCTCTTATGATTTTCCACATTCGGCGTCCTGTAGGCTTCTAGGATTTGGGATTCTGTCTCTTTCTTCAAGTCTGGGAAGTTTTCTCGTATTATTTCACTGAATAGACTGTTTATTCCTTTGGTATGGAGCTCTGTGCCTTCCTGTATCCCAATGACTCTTAAATTTGGTCTTTTGATATTGTCCCATAATTCTTGGATGTTCTGCTCATGGTTTCTTAGCAGACTTGCTGAGCTGTCTATGTTCTTTTCCAGTTGAAATACTTTGTCTTCATTGTCTGATGTTCTCTCTTCTAGGTGATCTACTCTGCTGGTAGTATTCTCAATTGAGTTTTTAAGTTGGTTTATTGTTTCCTGCATTTCTAGCATTTCTATTTGTTTGTTTTTTATTACCTCTATCTCCCTGTGAAATTGATCTTTTACTTCCTGGATTTGTTTGTCAATGTGGTCTTTCATTATCTGATTTTGCTGTCTCATGTCTTCCTTGAGACTCCAGATCATCTGAAGCATGTATATCCTGACCTCTCTATCTGACATTCCATCTGTTGCACCTATTACCTCTTCTAAAGTTGAGTTGACCTGCATTGCCTGTGGTCCTTTCTTTCCTTGTCTTTTCATACTGCTGGCGTTTCTTTCTGCTTGGTGAAACTGTTGTGTTTTTGAAATTTTCCCTCTATTTATTTATATTGCTCTTGTATGGTTGAAAGATCACCTTGCAGGGCAGGTAGTGGCTGTGATCCTCCTCCAATTTGTGTGATCCGTCTGTTACGCTGGCAGGCCCTAGTTCTGCTCTGCTGGTCGGTCAAAGTTCCGCCTACCCAGCAGGCACGAGGGGCACCTCTGTCACTCCGCAGGTTGCTGGGTCTGACTTCCCAATGGGTCGAAGGTTCGCTTAGCTTGCAGGCACTGGGGGAGGGGCCGGTTCCACCCCTCAGTAGGCCGCTCGGTCCGATCTGCCACTGGTCACAGCCCCGCCTACCTTGCAGACACTGGGGGAGGGGACGGGCCTGCCCTTCAGCAAGCCACCGGCCCTGTCCTACTTGTGGGTCCTGACCGCGTTCCCTGCAGGCGCGGGTAGCTGTTCTCTCACTCGGCAGGTTGCTGGACCTGACCCGCCCGTGGGTTGCAGGTTCGCCTAGCTTGCAGGCACTGGGGGAGGGGCCAGTTCCACCCCTCAGCAGGCCGCTGGGGCCATCCGCCGCTGGTGAGGGTCCCACCTACCTTGCAGACACTGGGGGAGGGGACGGGCCTGCCCTTCAGCAAGCCGCCGGCCCTGTCCTACTTGTGGGTCCTGTGTAGCTGATCTCTCACTCGGCAGGTTGCTGAACCTGACCCGCCCGTGGGTTAAATAATAATCTTTTTTTAACATAAAAATTTATTTTCTACTCATCTTACCACATCTTATAATCACTGCTTTTTGGGTGAAGGCATAAGGAATTGTAAAAATAATGGGTATGTATCTAAAAGGAGTTAGGTAAAATCATATCTTCCCTTTGACAGTGGTTTTCAATATGATCTTAGAGAGCAAATGACTTCCAACAGTTTACATTAAGTTTCTTTAATCTGATAGTTATTTAAACTACACACAAATAATTTAAGTTCTTTCATATTAGAATAATCACTTCTTGATATTTTTAAGTCTGAATTCTTATATTTTCCCCACAGTCAAAAAATCAAATTACTGACCTAAGTACTTATTTTCCATGTTTAATTTTTTCCAATCCTTAATGTTTCATCATTTTTACTTTAGTTTGTGTTTTGGCACTCACTACATGCAATTCTAGCTGGATCTTAATTATTTGCCTATGAACAGACAACCTCAAATTTTTATAACCACAGTTAAAATTACTATTGTCCACTTTCCTAAATTCTTAATGTCTTAATTCTTAGTAGTATATCCTTTGAATTTTTGGCTTCCTCTGGAGCCATTTTTAGCTACTTTATTTACTCTTAACTATATTAAAACCTAAATTTCTTTGATACAAATATTTCATTTGATCCTCCAGAGAAGGGAATTCCAGTCTAAACAGGTTATACAATTTGTAATATAGAAGGCAAGGTTGTGGGGGTAGGGAGGAATAGATTCAGAACATGAGACTACAGTTAGCATAAGAAAAACACT
Organism: Urocitellus parryii; assembly: GCF_045843805.1. Classification (NCBI taxonomy): domain Eukaryota; kingdom Metazoa; phylum Chordata; class Mammalia; order Rodentia; family Sciuridae; genus Urocitellus; species Urocitellus parryii. The sequence goes on along the minus strand of NC_135534.1, from coordinate 88,788,005 downwards.
TCCTGCTTAAGCAGGGACAATTATTCTTTACTGGTATGAAAATAAAGGAGACAGTGAGCAAGCAATGACAGTATTTCCAGAGAGTGAGAGATTTTGTTTGATCAAATGACAGGGGGAGTGATCTCAAATTTTTAACTATGTCAGTAAAACTTCACTGAGTTCTTACCATATGCCAGATATGTATTTAAAATTAAAATTAATAAAATGTATGATGGTTTAATTAGAAAGAAAAAAACAAAACAAGAACAATGAGACCCCTGTACCACGTGATACAAATATAGAAAAAAAAAGGATATTAAGGGAGTACAATCAAGAAAGCTACTTATATAAGATTGGGACGTGAGAGAATGTAGCCCAGAAGAGATGATATATAAGGTGGGTTTTGAAGGATAGGGAAAATTTACCAAGGCAGCAAAAGCATGTTTTTGTTAGAGAAATGCATGTATATGAATACACAGGATAATATTAGCACAAGAGATTGGTGATACTTCACATAGTTTGGTATGCTAAAGTTATATAATGTATGTAGAAAAGCTCTGGCAAGTTTATTGAAGCATATATTTTCACTTTAAAAACAAGGACATCTTTAAATTATGAAAATTTTAATGTATTTTTCTTCTTTTCTTTCTTGAATAGTATTAATATGCTAATTTTTTGTCTCTGAGTTATTAGAAACTTTGGAATATGAAAATATTTAGTTGCATTGATGGGTGGCTGAGAACTTTTTGGAAAAGTTTTCATAGACAACCTATTAATAAATGAAATAGTGACACTGAGCTTCCTGGCACTCCTAATGTTTCATAGGCATTTTGGATATCACATATTTGTTTACAATGTCCATGACAACTTACAGAAAAAAAATCAAAGAATTTTTGCCACTTCTAAATGACTTATTTGTAACAAGGATAATTTATTCATCTTTTTGTAGAGTTTTAAAAGTGGAGTTTTAAAAAATGTATCTTAGAGCACAGTAAGATTTTATCTACTTAATATTATGGTATTATTCAAAACAAATTTCTCCATCATAAAAATCTGAAAATGGAGCTGTTGCTCAAAAAGACTGATTTAAATAACATTGGAAGAATGAGTAGATATGTCAGCTTTGACAGAAAGGCAAAGCATGGTTATTTTCCCCCTATTTTAGCTCTGTGGAAATTGTACCTGTTCAACTACACATTTGAGTTTCATGTAAAATAAGCAATTAAATTTTAAAATTCTAAAGACTTTTAAAAACAAATGTTATAGTGGGGGTGTCACTATTCATGTGGCTCAAAAATAGCTTTTAATAATGGTAGAAGACTCAATGAAGCCACTTTGAAATTCTGACACAAGCTTTTTGTTATGTACTGTCAAAGTGACAGGATAAAAAGTGTAACAAATGTAGTTCTACAAAGTAAGAAAAGTGTCAGATGAACTTTGGCCATTGTCGAAGTCATTAAAGGTATTTTTAAAGATCATTTTTATACATATGATGAAGTAATGTGTAGAATCTGTCAAGGCAGAAGGAATACTTAGCTGTAAAGATTTAATGATTTCAAAGGAAAGTACTCCCCAACTGCAAATCACTATTCACAGACAAATTGTAGTTCTGTCTAATGGAGCTTCCTATTTTCCTTGCATAAGTCACAAGTGAGATATGAATTTTACATCTGATGTGAAAATATACACAGTTATAGCTCCTTTGTGACTTGCACAAAAAGAAGGAAACATTGTATATCTTTGATAGAAACTGAAAGAACCAAGTTTTATAACTTTTCTCTAAGAAAGCACATATAAAGCCATCATAAAAAAGCTATTGAACTAAAGTTTTTTTTTTTTATGATCCTGTATCTCAAGAAAAAAAATCAACTGTTAATGTGAATTATCACTACTATCTACATAATATGCCAAAAATTTGAAGGCAAGAGTTTGCTCTGTAAAAGTTGGGAAACTTTCAGGGGCAAGGAATGTGAATGTGGGACCTTTTTAAAAGGGGAGTGTGTAGGATTGCTCCCTTGAGGCACAGAACTGCTGTCACAGCTCCAAATGCACGGACTAATTGGCCTTTAGGGAAAAGAAATTAACTGAATGTAACTCAAGTGTAAGCTTTAGATCTCTCTGCTTAATGATTCTTGACTCAGAATGTATGATTATATATTATCTCAAAACCTTCCCATGGTATTAGTTCTGCTTAGGACTTACTTAAGAGTCACAATTCAAAATATGTACCATTACTTTTAATTATCTTAGGTAAATAATCTAATTTAGGTAAAAATAATCTTGTTAGTCTCTGTGAAGTTATGGTCTTGTACAACCTTTATGTTTTTACCAGTTTGAAGAAACTTACTACTTCTTCCTTCCATTTGAAAAAGTTTCAAGTAGCAGTGAAAGCAGTTACCTCTGGGTCTAGCCTGTGTCACATATAGGCAACTAGATGCTCCCATTTTCCACAGGTGGCCTGTTGCTTCTTTGGGGATTAACATACTTTATATATAAAGATATGAAACAGTGTGCTCTATATGTGTAATAAGAATTGTAATCCATTCTGCTGTCGTGTATTTAAAAAAAATAAAATCAATTAAAAAAGAATTTTTTAATCTATTTCATAGATGCTGAGATGGAGAGAGAAGAGGTCCATTGTTTAAAACCATGAAACTTGCAGAATGAAGATTTGAGATTTATTCAGGCTGTAACTGTCACTAAATACCTCCTGTCTTCCTTATTCTGGTGTGTGTGTGTGTGTGTGTGTGTGTGCGTGTAGTGTGTGTGTATGTGTGCGCATGCACATACGTGTGTATGTGCATATATATGCATATGCTTATTATAGCTTCTTGATAAAATTGACAGATGTGGGTCTTAATATCATGCTAATTCTTTTTCCTCTTCTTTAACTCCAAAACATTATACAGTGTTTCTTCAGGGTGCAAATGAAAGAATATCCTGTCTCTCTCACAGAAAAGGAAATAAATACTTACACAGAAAAAAAAATATCAGGCAGAGAGTGACTAAAGCAATGAATCTTATACTTTAGCTCATTAAATTAGAAGAGGAAAAGGAGGAGAATTTGGATATCACAGAATTGGGAGCATAAGCAGGAGACTGGGGTTGCAAATAATAGAGAGAATATTGTGAAGTTAGGAAATCAGACCAAGAAAATGTTATAGTTAACTACTATTTTAGATTCAGTATGATTCCACATATGATTGTATCTCAGAATAATATAGTATTTTTTAGTAAGTTCTCCTTTAGTCTATCCTCTTTCTTACTCCTTCCATCTATTGGGACTCTCCAAGTCCTTCCAGAAAAGTTAACCTGTTCCCAGCACTCTTTTCAAATTTGATGTTTATAAATTGGAACATAGCAGTCTGCTTGTCTGGGTCCATTACGATTTATTACCTTAGAAAATTTGAAAACACTTTGAGGAAAGTAGACCTTTAGATTAAACACACAGAAAAAAAAATCTGTCTAAAAGAGAGATCATGAACCTATTAACATCCACCCTTCATATTAACTTTCTATTTAATTTGCAACTAGTTTTCATCTATACATAGAATTTTATTAGGTATAAAGTTTTAAAAAGTATTGCAAACCAATAGATAAATCTTTACCTTTTGTTATAATCTAAGTACTGTATTTTGCTAGCAAAATCATGGAACTAAAGCTAAAAACCTACCACAATATTCATTTATTAAAATTGTATTTATAGGGCTGGGGATATAGCTCAGTTGGTAGAGTGCTTGCCTCTCATGCATAAGGCCCTGGGTTAGATTCCCCAGCACCACACACACACACACACACACACACACACACACTTACTCTCTCTTCCTCTTTCTTTCTCTTTCTCTCTCTATATATATGAAATATATGTATATGAAGTATATGCATATGAAATATATATATGTATATGTACATATATATTTATAGATTAATTTCAGAAAGAAATGACATTCTTTTATATTAATTATGCTTATTTTTATACTTGAGAAATAGGAAGGGACATATGAAAATATATTTCTCATTTAGAAAAACTATTTATGAATTTCTTGCCCCCAAATATGGGTCACAATAAGAAAACAGATTCATGATTTAAAAACATTTAGAGTTAAGTGAATATCATCATAAGTGTACATGACAAATTCATGCAGAAGTGCTGTTTTGGTGCAGTGATGCTAGTATAATAAACATTGTCAAAGACTGCACTCTTAATACCCTTCAAGCTTTCTTTTTATAAATATATAATCATAACAAATCCATAGGATTAGATTTATCTCCATGATAAGATTCACAATGATGGTTATTCCAAGTAGCATCTTGTTCACTAAGAAGAAACCTGAAACCACTTAATATATTTTCTTTGCTAATTAAATTGACAAAAGTATAAAATCTACTTTTTTTTCCCCTTAGCACATTTTTTGTCTTTTAAATTTATAACTTTGTCATTTTGAATTACTGTTTGGCTAATGCAAGGAGGTAAATGTGAAATTGCTAATATTTAACATAGCTTTGGTGAAATAACATATAATTCATAAATAACACAAAATACACATTAATATAATTATTAAATGTAATAGCAGAAAATAAAGCCTTTCAAATATTCAAAAAGACAAATTGCTGTTCCTAATGATCTTATGGTAATATTTTTGGAATGTCTGCCTTCTCTGAGTATTTATTGGCCAAATAAATCAAAATAAATTTGTCTTTCACCCACTTCTACAACCAAGTACCTAAAACAGTGATTAAAATAGAACTGAGAAAGTGTGTAGGTGCTTTAGAATTTTTGTGATATAGAAGTTCTTGTTGACTTTGAATTCTTTCAAGTAATAGGTTGAAAAAAGTAAAATCTCTGCTCTTCTGTGTATCTTTTCATCAAGATAGGAGATACACATTAAAATTAATGCTCACATCCACCAGAGTGTTATGTAAATCTAGTGCATACAGACTGTGTAGTCCAATACTAAGATGGGAATTCTGAGATCAGAATTCTAAAATAAAAATAGTAGATTTAGTACTGTGACTTTAGGAGAGACTCTTGGCAGTTACTTTAATATCTATCTAATCGAGGCATAGTGAAAGAATTGTATTTGGGAAGTATAGTCTTTCAGGCTCTTGATTTATCTATGATTGCTGGATAATAAAATAATATAGCTATAATTAACTGACCATCTATTTTCAGGATTTTCTATATCATTTAACTTTCACAGAAGCACAGAAGTTGGTTTTCTCTGTTTTACAGGTAAGTAAACAGAGATTAGGAAATCTTCTAAATAGAAAAAGATAACTTTGAAGCCATTATTCATATATATTTTCAATGTACATAATTATGTGAAATATCTCTTTGGCTCTGTAGTGTTTTTAGCAAGAACAAATGCAGAGAAGGACAATAAAGGGTGCCACCTGTGTACAATGGATGCAGATCTCTGGCAAATCTTAATCTCAGGTGGTTAAGGGGCTATGTTAATGATACACTATACTAATGAAAGATCCATGGCTCTGATTGTATTTAGGACAGTAAATTCTGTTCTTAATCAAAATCCATTTTTATCATTAGGTAGATATTGCAAAAAATGCACCAGACATTGCATGGTATAAATTCAGTCTATTTCTCCCTACACTCACTATACTGAGTCAAAGCCTGACATACTACAGAGTATAGCACAGATCATTTCTGAGGGATAACTCAGTTTATTTTTAAGGGACACAATGTTTTAAATTAATTTTCATTGGAATAAAGTACAGAACCAGCCATAATATTCTAATTTTTAAAATAGAGAAAATAAGTGTAAATTGAACAATTTATTAACAGAAAATATTAGTAATGATTTTGGTATAAAGACAGAATGAAAGGAGCATGAATATTCATTACATATTTAAAATTAACATTATTTATCAAAATATTTTTTAACAAAAATAAACCCACAAAAGCCAAGGAGCACTAACAACCCATAAATCATTTCGTATAAGGGGTAGATTATTCCTTGAGCAATTTTAGTTCTGGAGGAAGAGAAACTCAGATTTACCTTTCAGTACTATTTAAATTGACTTATATTAATATTTGCATTACATTTGCATTCTTTGAACTCATATTACCTACTAATTTATACTGACTGAGGCCTTTGTTTCAAGCAAAGAATATTCAAGTCCATATTATAATTAAAAACAAAATATTTCTCAGACACTTGTTCAAGCTATTTTGTTTTGCATTGGAAAATTCTAATAGCAAGTATATGAGGCTATTTATCATGATTACTTCACAAATTATGAAAATGAGATTCAAAGAGGAGGAAGCCCATCTGATGTTGTATGGTTGGTAAATGATTGAGCTGAAATTTGCAATTAGGTTCCTTAAACTAACAGACCTTCATTTTACTGACTTTTTGTTCTGAAAATACTCCTATTAAACTATAAAAGAATGACAGATTCTTATGAATTTAATCTGGTTGAAATTATTTTTTGAGCTATGGGTAGGTGAAATGAGAAAGTTAACTTTGCTTTTTGTTGTTCTCATTTCAAACTTTTTCTGAGAATGGATTTGGTCAAAAATCAACCTATTACCTTTCTGTTGCCGGAGTTTGAGCATAATTTTTAAATAAAGATAGGTAGATCTACCATATCTCACAGGGAAATTGCTTTATTCTTATACCCTTGGTTAAATAAACATGGTTAAGGCAGAGTTGATTCAACATAAAATTTTTACTTTTCATTTATTTATTATTATATAAAAATGATTGAGGACAAAATAGCTCAACACTATGAAAAATACATTAAAATTAGACTCAAAATACTGGACATTAGGATGGAGAGGATATAATTCCTGAAAATGTTAAATAAACAAGCTGAGCCTACTACTGCTGCAGCTTGCCCCCCCCCCCCACCCAGAGTTTCCAACCTGCAGTACCAAGAGGGAGACAGGCAAGCTCAGCAGTCACTTTAAGGTGAGGAAACAGAGCCTGGGTCTAGGGAGCTGTGGTTGCCAGGGTTCATGGTACCTGAGGGAATAGAACTGCAGGAGAGATTGAGGAGACCTATGGGAGACCCACGCTAAGTGTTCACTTCATTACTGACTGACATGTGATTATGAGAAAAGACTTTATGAAACAAAAAGGACATCCTGAAATATTAGAAGGAACAGTTGTCAGAATTCAGCCAACCTGAAAATACTATCTTCCTAAAAGCCAGAGTGGAGAATTTTGCAATTCAGAAGTCATTAGTTATAAGTACTGAGAAAGGCTGAGCCTCCGTAGTAGGAAAAAATTACCAGTAGTCTAATTAGTGCTTAAAGTGAGATGTAAAAGAGTCAAATGATTCCAACTAAGAATCTCATCACAGAACAAAGATCAAAAATATTCAGTTTCTTAGATGGCAAAATTCAAATTTGTGACAAAAAAATTTTTCCAGGTATGTACAGATTCAAGAAAATATAACTCATAGTGAGGAAAAACTACAGTCAACCAAAACTCATATACACATGAAACTTACAATAAATAGGTCTATTAAAGAAGAACATTAATGTAGATTTTTATGTTCAAGAACCCAGAGGAAATATTACCCATATTTATTAGTAAAAATCAAAAATAATTTTAAAAATTTCAAATCAGAATTTCAGAGATGAAAACTTTAATGCTTAGAATAAAATGCAGATAATCACGCATTTAGTGATGACATTTTTTATGGAATACCAGAATAACAATCATGAAAGAAAGAACTGATAAGTGTACTTCATTAGAATTCAAAATTTCAACTGGAAATGTAGGTCAATGGTCAAGTTCTTATCTAGGATGCTTGAGGTCCTGGGTTTAATCCCCAGCACCACAAAAATAATGATAATTTAAAAATTATGCTCTATGTCACTGTCAAGAGAATGAAAAGACAAGCCAGAAACTATGAGAAAGTATTTATATAAGACTGCTATCCAAAGTATTTAAAAAAGAATTTTAAATATAAAATATTTAAATATAAAATATTAAAACTATAAAGGACCGTTATCCAAAATATATAAAGAACTATTAAGACTCAACAATAAGAAAACAAACTCAATATAAAATGGGCTGAAGATCTTATAGATACCTCATCAAAGAAGAAATGGAGGCGAAAGATAAGCCTATGAAAGATATTCCAGATGGTAAGTTATGAAAAATTGCAAACTAGAATAACATCAAGATACTGCTGCACACCTATAGAATGATCAAACTCCAGAACACTGATACCACCAGGGTCTGGGGAGGACTGAAACAGCAGAAAATGAATCTCATTCATTGTCCTTGGGAATGAGAAAACTAAACATATTCTTTCCATAAAATTAAGCAAACATTCTCCTTTGTATCTACCCAAAGAATTTTTGGGCTATGGTTTGAGTTTCTTGGATTGTACCAAAATACACCAAAGTCTTTGATATAAAATAAGATTCAATGTAGTAGCCAATAGTTAGCCATTACATTTCAAAATAGTCTCTCTCCCCACTCCTTTTAATTTAGGAGCTAAAATTACATTTATAATAGGCTCACTGATACTCTGCTATATCTGTTGCTGTTAATTCTTTCGTGTTGTTTCGTTTTAGGTATTTTCTGTTGCTGTGTTTTCAAGTTCATTGCTTTTTTCTGCAATATTTAATCTGCTATAAATCACATCAGTATACTACAAAATCAGATATTGAAGGCTTTTTTTGTCATAAGTAGACATTTATTTTATAGAGGTCCAAAATATGAGTCAAAAACTAATAAAACTGCAAGGAGAAACAGACAAATCTATACATATTTTGGGAAATCCTTACTTTATTCCCAACAATCTATAGAAGAAATAGATAGGAGATAAATAAAGGTAGAGAAGTCTGAGCAACATTCTCAACCAAATTGACCTACTTAACACTTGTAGAAGAATCCACTTTTTTTTTTTTTTCTGGTACCTGGGATTGAACTCAGGGACACTCAACCACTAGCCACATCCCCAGCCTTTTTTGTATTTCATTTAGAGACAGGGTCTCACTGAGTTGCTTAGCCACCCCCCCACCCCGCCCATTGCTGAGGCTGGCTTTGAACTCATGATAATCCTGCCTCAGCTTTCTAAACTGCTGGGATTACAGGCATGTGTCACCCTGTCAGGCAGAATCCACTTTTTAACAATGGTATGCAAACCGTTCCCTTGTGCACATGAAACATACCAAACCATACCAAAGTCTTTGATATAAACCAAGTCTCAATGTATTTAAGAGGGCTTAGATTCCACAGGCTCTTTTCTTTGACAATATGGAATTAAAATAGAAATTAATAATAAATCTGAAAAATAATGAATAACTTGAAACTAAATAACATACTTCTAAGTTACTAAATTTCCAAAAAGGGTAAAAATATAGGAGAAAATTGAAAGTGTAGGGAAATAATTTTGTACTACAGAATAGAATTTTGATAATGATTGCACTGAATTTGTAGATGGCTTTTAATAATATGGGTATTTTAAAATATTAATTCTTCCTTGGGGCTGAGGTTGTGGCTCAGTGGTAGAGTGCTTGCCTAGCACATGTGGGGTGCTAGGTTACATTCTCAGCACCACATAAAAATAAACAAATAAAATAAAGGTATTGTGTCCATTTATAACTAAATTAAAAAAATATATATTAATTCTTCCAAGTCCATGACCCCAAGTAAATCTATTTTCTTTTGCCTATCTTCTCAAGTTTCCTTCATCAATATTTTATATTTTTCAGTGCACAAGTTACTTCTAAATATTTTATTTTTTGGATGCTGTTGTAAATCAACTTGTTAGTTTGGTTTTTAGATAGTTTATTGTTAATATGCAGACACATTATTCATTTTTATATGATTATTTTGTATCCTGCAAATTTATTTTTTTAATTATTTTATTGAATTTTTAAAAATTAGTTCTAACACATCTGTGTTCTTTCCTTTTTTTTTTTTATTTTGGTGGAGGCTTTAGGGTTTTCACACATACACTCAAGTCATCTTAGAGACAATTCATATGTAAGCACTAAACATGCTGAATAGCCAAAGCCTTCTACAGTAAAATGAACAAACATGAAGGTAAAACGCTAACTGATCTCAAAATCTACTACAAAGCTATAATAATCCAAGTAGCATGACACTGGCACTAAAACAGACATAAATGCCAATGGAATAGAATTTGTACCCCAGAAATAAATCCACACATCTACTGTGAATAGCTCTTTGACAAAGATGCCAAGAATACTCTCTTTTCAAAATGCTGCTTGGAAGAATTAAATTTTGTCCTAACTTGCCAGATATGCAAAAATCAATTCAAAATGGAGTGAAATTCAAATGTAAGACGTAAACATGTAAACCTACCCAAAGAAAACACAGGGGAAGACCTTCTTGACATTGGTCTTGACTTCGATATTTTGGAATACAATCCCAAAATACACGTGAGAAAAGCAAAAATAGAAAGTGGACAGTGCTTAACTAAAAATATTTTTTCACAGCAAAAGAAGTAATCAATAGACTGAAGTGACAACCTGTAAAGGAAAGAAAATAGTTGCCACCCATATATCAGACCAAGACTGAACATGTAAGCTGTATATAATACCATACCAGTTCAATAATAAGAAATAAACCAATTAAAAAAAAACCCTAAAAAACAAATGCCGAATGTCTTCTCTGATATAAGGGGGGTGACTCAAAATGGGATGGGGGGAAGAGCATGAGAAGATGATTACCACTAAATAGGGAAGAGAGGTGGGAGGGAAAAGGAGGGAGAAGGGGAATTGCACGGAAGATGGAAGGAGACCCTCATCGTTATACAGAATACATGTATAATGTTGTGAGGGGGAAAAAAAAAAGAAGTGTGTCACATTAGATTGGGTAAAGAGAAGTGATGGGAGGGGAGGGAAGGGGAGGGAAAGGGGGATAGGAAGGGCAGCAGAATAAAATAGACATTATTAGTGCTGTATGTATATACGTGGTGACTATGACCAATGTGATTCTGCAACCTGTACAATCAGAAAAATGAGAAATTATATCCCATTTGAATCCAATGTATGATATGTCAAGATCATTGTACTGTCATGTGTAACTAATAAAAAAATAAAATTAAATTTTAAAAATGGGTAAAGGACTTGAGTTGGCATTTTATAAAGAAATGGCCAAACAAATGGCCAATATGTACATCAAAAATATTCTGAACATTACTATTGATCAGAACAACAAGAATTAAAACCACAATGAGATATCTCTTCATTCCTTCTAGAATGGCTTTTATCAAAAAGACAAAAAATAAAAAGTGTTGGCGAGGATGTGGGAAAAAGGGAATCCTTGTGCATTGTTGGTGGGGTATAAATGAGTGAAGCCATTATGGAAAATAGTAATGGAAGTACTCAGAAAATAAAAAAATAAACTACTATATCATGAAATGAAATTACTATTTTGAAGGGATATTTGAATTCCTTTGTTATTGTAGCATTTACTCACAAAAGCCAAGATAAGCAATGAATCTAGTGTCCATTACCAGATGAATTGATAAAGAAAATGGTACATATACACAAAGCAATAGTGTTCAGTCTTAAAGGAGAAGGAAATTGTCATTCAAGACAACATGGATGAATTTGGAGTACATTATGCTAAATAAAATAAGCCAGGCCCAGGTAGGCACATACTACATGATCTCACATGTTGAACCTGACAACAGGTTCCGAATAGTAGAGACCAGAATAGCTGGTTACTAAGGACTGAGGGGATAGGGACTAGGGAAAAGTTTCAAAGGGTAAAAAGCTTCAGTTAGAAGGAATAAGTTCTGAAAATATTGTAGAACATGACAATTATAGTTACTAATGTGCAGCATTCATTATTACCCTAGGTACATGAATAATTGCACAAATGGTGCATTTCTAAACCATATACAACCAGAGAATTGAAATGTTGTGCTCCATTTGTATATAATGAATTGAAATACATTCTTTTGTCATGTACAAGTAAGTAGAACAAAAAAATGATGTAATAATGATAATAAAAAGAGTAGATTTTAAATGTTCTCACCACATAAAGATAATGGTTATGTGAGGTATTGGATATATTAATTACCTTGATTTGATCATTCTGCCATGTCATAGAGCACGCCATCATGTTATGCCTCATGATGATATGTAGTAAAAAGGAAAGTACTGAATTGAATGAAAATAAAAACATATATATCGAAATATGTGGTGTGCGGCAAAAATAAGTACTTAGCTGAAAATTTATGCCATTAATTTAGAAAAGAGTCTCAAATCGATGACTCATAATTTAAAAAAGAAATAGAAAAAGAAGGGCAAATGAAAATTAAGACAAGCCAAAGAAAGAAAATAATGATTGATGAAAGAGAAATGGAAAACTAGAAAAAGTCAATGAAACTAAAGTTGTTATTTAGAAAAAAAAAAAGGTTAATTGAATGAACCTTGCCCCAGATTGATAATGACCATAAAGTAAAAAAAAAAAAAAAAAAAAAAAATTAATGCCAGAGGTTAGACTACCATGTTTTTGACAGATATCAAAATGAAAATAAGGGAGTATTAGAACAATATTATCACAATACATTTGTCAAGTTACTTGAAGTGAAAAAAATGTCCTGGAAATATATAAAAATAGAAGAGTTCATGTAAGAAGACAGATAATCAGATCAGGCCTACATGTACTAAAGAAACTGATTTTCTAATTAAAGCCTTTCCTCTAGCCTGCACAAAACTCCAGGTACAGAGAGATTAATAAAAGGATTTCATTGAACATTTAATGAAGAAAATAATATAAGTTTTACACAAAGAATTAAGAAAGCTGAAAGGAAGAAATAATTTTGTCTGTGAGGTCAACATTATTTCAATACTAAAATTAGACAAAAATATTAAAAGAAAACAACACTACAGGGAAACATTATTCATAAACATATTTAAAATCCTTATAAAATACATTAAACTGAATCCAATCATATTATTTCAAGAATGTAAATAAATTTGTTTTATTATTTTAAAAATTCAATCAAAGTACTGTACAATTTAGTATAATAACAAATCTTTAGGCTCAGAGAAAGCATTTTAAAATTCAATGTTCATTCATGCTTTTACAACCAGAGGAACAAGGAAACTCCTTCAACCTGCTAAGCACATCTACTAAAATGTTCAGTGAATGTTGTACATAATAGAGAATAACTGAGTGCTTTCTCCTGATAACACTAGGATGGGTCCTCTCAAGAATCTATTCACAGTCATGCTGCAAGTTTCAGACAGTGCAATAACGCAGGAAAATCCAGACTTTTAGATTGGAAAAGATGTAGAACTTTCTATTCACAGATACATTTTTGAATAATGCAGAAAACCCTGTGGCTTTTGGGGAACAAAAAATAGCAAGAGAGAATAGCAAGGTTGTACAACATAGGATCAATATACAAAATGTATTTCTGTATACTACCAGTAAATAATCCAAACTAAAATAATTTGAAGAGAAAGCCTACAGAATGAAAGAAAATCTTTAACACATGCACCTCAGATAGAGCACTAATTTCAAGGTTATATAAAGAACACTAAGAACTTAACGTTAGTCTACCAGTCGATTTTGGTGCTAATACTATGCTGTTTTTGTTACTATTGCTCTGTACCATAGTTTAAGTTCCGGTATAGTGAAGCCACCTGCTTCTCTCTTCCTTCTAAGGATTGCTTTAGCTGTTCTGGGTCTCTAATTTTTCCAATGAATTTCATGACTGCTTTTTCTATTTCTATGAGGAATGTCATTGGGATTTTGATCAGAATTTCATTAAATTTGTATAGTGCTTTTGGTAATATGGTCATTTTGATAATATTAATTCTGCCTATCCAAGAAAAAGGTACACTCTTACACTGCTGGTGTGACTGCAAATTGGCACAGCCAACATGGAAAGCAGTATGAAGGTTTCTTGGAAAAATGGGAATGAAACCACCATTGGACCTAGCTATCCTTCTCCTTGGTCTATACCCAAAGGTCTTAAAAACAGCATACTACAGGGACACAGCACATGGATGTTTACAGCAGCACAATTCATAGTAGTTAAAGTGTGGAATCAACCTAGATGCCCTTTAATAAATGAATGGATTAAAAATGTGGCATATATACACAATGGAATGTTACTCAGCAATAAAAGAGAATAAAATCATGGCATTTTCAGGTTAATAGATGGAGTTAGAAAAGATAATGCTAAGTGAAGTTAGCCAATCCCCAAAAACCAAATGCCAAGTGTTTTCTTTGATATAAGGAGGCTGATTCATAGGGCGAGCATGGGAGGAATAGATGAACTCTAGATAGGGCCAAGGGGTTGGAGGGTAAGGGAGGGGTCATGGGGTTATTTATTAATGATGGTGGAATGTAATGATCATTATTATCCAAAGTTCAGGTATGAAAACATGAATTGGTGTTAATAAACTTTGTAAACAACCAGAGATATGAAAAATTGTGCTCCATACATGTAGTAAGTATTGTAATGCATTCCACTGTCATATATAAATAAAAAATAAATTAATTAATTAAAAAAGATACAAGTATCAAGTGAGGACAAAAAACATATTCAATTATGTTAGTCATTGAGAAATTCAACTTTACACAAAATGTCATAGTAACCACTAAATACATATCTTAATATAAATACTGAAATGCAAAGATGAGTTATGAATTATGAATTATAGAAGCTTTATGGTAACAACTGAAACATGGAATCAAGCTGAATTTCCCTCAATGGGTGAACAGAGAAACATACTGTGACATAACTTAAAATGGAATACTAATGAACAATAAAAAGGAATGTTCAATTGACACATCCAACAATTAGTATAAATTTTAAAATTATCAGTCTGAGTGAAAGAAGCCAGACAACATAAGAAAATAAATGTATGTATTGAATGAGTCCAGCTATATAGGACTTTAGAAAATGCAAACTGATCTATACTGACAGAAAAAAAGAACAGATCTGTCTTTGCCTAGGGTTGGGGATGCATGGATGGGAACTGGAAAAGGGATGATAGATGTACGTATAGAAATTTTGTGTATGATGAATATGCTCACCATGTGAATACTGTGATGTTTCCATGGTAACAATACATATGCTAAATGTATCAAATTTTATACTTTAAATACTTTATTATATTCCAAATATACTTCAGTGAAGCTTTTTAAAAGCAGCTTGAGTAGATACTTTAGCAATGTAATTTACTTAATTGGACTAATAGATTTTTTTTCTGTACATTTTAGCCACTGAAAATACACTATTTATTCTTTCTAGTCTACCCTTTTGGCCCCGAAACAGAAGTAAATGAAGAACTAAACTGATAACCATTTTCTTTACCATTTCTTTAGGTATCACCTCTTCATTTTGTTATTTATTACATCAGTCGACAAAACTCACAGGTGCAAGATTGATAACAAAGGCAAAGAACAGAGGAAATCTCTTTAATCCACTTCTTTATATTTGAACATTGTTGCACATGGAATCAAAGAAATGGCATGGTTAGGGGTAACTGAGACTACTAATGCTACAGTAACTTTTGTTGTTTTTATAAGATAAAAATATGTAGTAAAAAATCATTTGTACTAAAAGATTACTGGTACCATAAGATAGATATCTGTTTATTATTTCAGATTTTTAAAATTAAACTGCTCATTAACAGAGGAAGAACATGTCACCACTTAGGTTCCTACTGAGTTTATCACCAACTTAGGGCTTAATATATGCTATGTTAGCCTTAATTATTCTAATTTATCACATTCAAGATACTTTTGATTATAAGACTCACTTTTTTAAAGGTTCACTAAGAAAGGTAATACTGTCAATTAGACTGGCATAACTTTGTATTATACATCTGAATGTCAGAGATATTAAAATTTTAAAAACTATGCCTATATATTGCATGCTTTTTATCAATAGAATGTGGCTAACTATAAAGGAATAGGTAAAGTGGGAGCACGAAGTTATTCTTGCCCTATGTAGCAAATACCGACGTGTGCACCTCTTTCAGAAATGTTAAGAAAGCCACATATGTCTGTAGGGATGCATAAAACAAGTGACCTGATTTCATAATGTACTTTCCTTTGAGGAAATAGCTGTAAATAAGACATTCTAAAAGTTGTAATTTAGATTGATTCAATCCCCCAAAGAAAATATAAGTAGGGAATAGAAATGATCAAAAGTACTTATCACTTGATTTTTGTTCTGTGAAACAGCAACATATGTTCCCATTGAGTATTATTTTGTATCTAGTGGCTATTATATGGAATTATTTTTCAGTCTAAAATTCATTATAAATGGTTTGACATGAAACCTTTTCTGCACTATATAACTGCAAACAACAACAACAAAAGAAACAAAAAACAAACAAAAACAGGTCACAGAAGGTAGGTGCTGCTATATTGCATTTCAAAATAGAAAGAAAGGAAAAACAGAATGTTACATGCTGAGTTTATGTCTGATGCTCTATTTTAGGATACCCTATCCTAAGATGTTCTTTCTATGGATTTTACCAACTTATTCATACACACACATACATATTTCTCTGAAACAAGAAATACATTTAATCTTATTGCACCAAAATCCACCATGTGCATATGCCTCTACCACTGAACATCAAGTATATAGACAGAGACAATTAACAGAAAAAGAACCACACGAATGAAAAAAAAAAGACAACCTCTAATTCATCATCCTATGAAATAAAAATTGTTCAGATATATTGAAAGATTATAAAATGAGTAATCTTAGGTAATAATAAATGAGCTTTAAAACAATTCAGAACCACTTTGATTATACATTGAGCATGTGGAAACATGCATATATAAAGAGTATTATCAGTTTAATAACATAGAAGAGTATAAAGTTAGGACATATAACTTCACAGTATATTTTTATGATAAATATGATTATAGAGATAAATAAAATTCTGTGAATGTTAACTGTAAGATATAGACAAAGGAAGTTTTTGTAACTAATCTGGGATTTCTCCCTCCCTTCCCCCATCTCAATGGCACCCTGTTTCTAGTTGCATGATGCCCTCAGAGATTCCAAAGACAAAGATGGAATTATGGCTCTGGTTACTCATTTGTTGAGAACATGAGAGTAAACTCATAAATTTATATGTGGTCTTCTGTGTCATAGATATGAGAAACACAAGATAAACTTTCTTCTAAATCAGCTATCTGACAAGAAAGACTGAAGATAAATAGATGTGAGACATCCTTTGAATTTCAGGATAAATTCTAAAATGGGAAAAAAAACTTTATACAAGAATAGATAAAATTAGACATTTATAGAAATATTTCTGTTACTACAAACTAAATTTTGACTTATAAATATGCAATTAATGAATCTAAGGGATCTCCCTAAAACTTCAAAAATAATTCCCCAAAATTATTATACAAATATAATAGAATATAACAGAAGAAAAACTGTGATTTTTGAAAAATGCTATATAGATTATATAATTTGAAATGATTTTTATTAATTATTTTTATAATAAAGTATCTTAAAAAATAGAGATCAATAACAAAAATAAAATTACTACTGGAGAAATTATGCTCTTAAGGTTGTTGATACACACAGGGATATTTTGCAGAGAGAGAGAGACAATCCGTTCCTCTGAAGTAACTTGATAGTTACAGCCCATAAGGAGACCCACCAATTTACTCTCTCTGTGATTAGAAGCCACAAGCTGTCAGATTAGTCAAATTTGTACTGAGGCCATTCCTTATGTGTATAGACCAACAGTCATGATTACTAGAAAATTGTCACAGATTTTTATATATATATATATATATATATATCATGGTAACTCTGGTGAAATAAATCAGTCCCAAATACCAACTCTAAAAATTGTGTTTCTTAAGCTCGAGCACATACAGACAAATATTACTGCATGAGGCATACTCTGAGGTACAGCATCATTGTCACTCAGTGTTATTTTTACAAATTAAATCCCCACATATATGTGGTCTCAGGCTTAGAATTCCTTTCATATATTAGTTCATTCCTGATTCCTTTTGAGTATACACAGTTACATGTTATGTTGATAAGTAACTTAATTCAGTCAACAAATGTTCAGCATATACTGTTAGTAGGAATTAATTTAAGAACCATTTATTGTGATAAAAGAGATAAAGTTTAGCAGAAAGAAAGAAAAAGATAATTAAGGGTTTATACTTAGGGTTACTCTCTAAGTATTTACCTGTAGTAGCAGTAAAATCGTTTTTATGTAATTAGATCTATAGCAAAGCCCAGTCTTCTAGAACCCCAGTCTGGACCAAAGCTGTGGCTCAAGGGACTGAGGAATGTCAAACAGGCTAAAAAAAGAAGTGACACTTGAGCCAAGAATTAGATTTGAAATCCAAAATAAACATCAGATTGACTGGAATAGGAGTGAGAGGAAAACCAGGAGAAAGGCCTGGGGAATGGTAGACATCCAACAAATAAAACGCAGATAGCTGGGCCTCCAAAAGCAGTACAAAGGAGCTTACAAAGTTAATGCAACTTCAGTGAAATTGTAGTCTTATTTGCATCAGATATAAGAAAGCCAAGCTAATGCAATGGTAAGAGACTTGAATTAAGATAGTAGCAGACAGAATAGAATGGAAGAAATAAAATCTAGAGCTTTCAACAGTTGACAGATTTGGAAAGATGGTCTGTCAGAGGTCATTGAGGCCAAGAGTTGGAGGCAAGATACTTGGATGAAAGTTAGGGAGGAAGGTGTGTCAAGGATGATAAGAATGGGAAGTTCAACTTGAATGCTATGTACATATTTTCAAAGTTATTGAAATGATAAATACAAAATGTAAATATTCAAAGAATGTGTTTGTTTTCCTAATTAAATTTCCAACTTAATATCAAATAAGAACTGTATATGAGAATATTTTAAAATTCGAAATTGATCTTTCTTTAGAGGGCAAGTTTTGTTCTAAATATTGGGAAAAATAAGTTTCTAGTAGAACTGTCATTTGGAATTTGTGGGTGATGACCACATATAACTTCACAGAAATCCAAGACTCAGAGTTAAATAAAGAAACTGAGGTCGGGGGAATATAAGATTTGCCTAAATTCACTCCTGTTTCTAGCCCCTTGAGAAATATTTCTGAGATGTAGTTAGAATCTAAGTGAGATGTAGTACTAGCCATCCAGTTCTAGGCACAGGTTCATTTTAAAGTTCACTGAGGTTGTCCCCAACTTTTTGATTAAAGTTGCTTCTTTTATTGGTGCACTAATGTTCATTCAGGCATTGAGATTCTGTATCTGGTGAATATTTTTTGGATGTAAAATAGAGTAAGAAACTTCTGATGGGCACACTGATATGTTATATCCTCATTATGAATTTCAATATCCAAACAGATTTTGGTCTCACAATCAATATCCAGGGAAGAGTAGATCTATGGAAACTGCAGGCTGATTGATCAAAAATAAAATGATCAGATGAGTCTAAGCTGATCTAAATAAAGATCTCAGTCATTCAGGCTTTGAGACATGCCCTAGTGACCTGTTTTGCACACTAATATTCCTAATACTCAATCATTAAGATTATATTTCAGGGCATCCAGAAAAGTCTTTACTCGGATGAAGTGTCAATACCTCTTTGCAACTGAAAAGTGGTACAGCAAGTGGAGAAGATCACTAGTTTCAACATCTGGAGATCTGGTTTTGCCTGTACAGCTTTCTAGCTGTTTGGCCTTGCTGAGGCAGATTAAGTGGTCCTAGGACAGCACTGGAAAGGTTGTAAATATGATATCAGTTAACTGAATCCAAATGTGAATAATAAAATCTGTCCTATTTTCCTAGAAATACGTAAGACCTCTGATTACAAGAGTAAATATGTAAATAAAATATTCCCTTCCATAGTTGGCACTATAGCAGAAGTTTTAAAATGTAAAGAGCATAGAATGAAGAAATATCCAGCACTAATCAGAGTGGCATACTCACATGTCTTAGTCTAGTGATTTCTTACAGTCTTACTGCCCCATCTAAAATTGAAGCTAGGCTATGCACTATGTAATCTCTAAGGTGTTTTCTGCACCTGTCCCCTCTGGGTACAACCTGAAATGAGGATACCTCCTTTGTTTCAGCAATATTAAAACAACCAGTAGATCACAAAAGTAAATTTTATTGACTCCATAATACACTGCTCTCATGTGAAATCTAAACATTTATTGATTCCTAGACCTACTAACTGACTAATTTCCAGATCTTCTGTCAATCTAATGATTAAGTAATTTTATTTTAGCTTGATAGACAAATACTATACAACTCTGATTCATTTTTAATTCTTACAGCCCTTAGTGACTGGCAGTTCCAAATAAACAGCATTAATAAATCATCAATCTGTAACTAAAGAGCAGATTCTTTCAGGAACATTTGCCAGTTGCAGACTGTGAGAAGTCTCAGAGGAATATTTGTCATTCTCACAGTTACAATGGGACACAAGAGCAGCCATTTGAGACAACTTGGCTAAGGACTGAGGGGAAAAAAACAAATTATTGCAAAAATGACTTTATGAATTGAAAACTGGTGATTTTATTTGCAATAAACATACAAAAAGAGAAAAAAATTACTTAAAGTCTTCATTTCCTAATAGTCATTTGATGGAGTGTAGTAAAAGATGATTTGTAAATGCTATCTGAAAGAAAGATAAGCAGGAACTAAGAAGAGCAGGAAATTGAATGTGTTCTTCCCTCCCACCTCACCACCAGATTTCAGATGAGTTTAGAAAGGTCATTCACATAATTATTACAGTAACTGGTTCAAGGCCTTTTGAGCACAGCTGATCTGATTGTGTGTTAATGGCTGCAAAAGCAAGATAAGGAACATGTAAAGTTAAAAAAAAAGTCTGCCTGTAACACTATTTGCTAACACTATTAGCTATCAGGATTGTCATAGTAGATAAACCTATGTTGCTTTATAGCATATGGCTTTTTTATTACAGAATAACCCTAAGTTTGCCCTTGTGCATGGGGTCACTTAAGCATCAGTGACCAGATTTTACTTTTTTGTTGGTGGTGGCTATTTGACGTATCTAGTGATCTTTCTCCTGTCTGCAAAAGGTCATATGGGGAAATGATACCTGCCAGAAAACTATAGTTAATGTAAATGTGGTAAGAATTTTCAGGGAAAAAACAAGTGAACAGCATCTGGAGACATTTGTCTGACCAAACCAAAGGCAATAACATAGTCCTGCAATGAAAGATGGACCACATTTCTCAGGCTTGAATTCAATTCAGCAAACTTATTCAGTACCTGCTGCATATAAGAACACTCCAGGGATCCAAAATTTCAGCACAGTAAAGAAGAAAAATATATACAGCTGTCCCAGTGGGGCAGGCAAAATGGTGAAATATACATGGCCAATATATATAGTTGTTCCAAAGGTAAGAGATTGGATCTCAAGAAAAGCAGGGTGGATTTAATGGAGAAGTAGCATCTTACCTAAGTCTTGTACGTAGAACAGGATGGTGATGGTGGGATGTTTTAGAGTAAGGACACAGTTTTACAGAGTCATAGACATGGAAAAGCATGTATGGCTGAGGTTCAGAGAAGGTTGTGACTAATTAGGAAATGAGTCTGAGAATGTAAAGTGGAAGTGAGGCTCATTTTTAAATTACCCCTTTTCTCAGCTCTGGCCTTACTGTACTTTATGTGCTAGGGTTAGAAGTCAGAAAGCCACATTTCTTCAGGGTCAAGAGGAGGCAGTATGAGTATACTACAAGACCAGAAGGGAAAAACAATTCTGTGTAAAACAATTTAAATTTTTTCAAACTTCTTAGACAAACTTCTGTGAATGCTACCCAAGCCAATCCTCAAAGTTCTGGGTCCTAGCAGGATAGTTCTGAGATAATAATTTGTAATAATTCTAACCCCTCCTTTCCCCACTGGGCTATTCAGTCACTAACTCTCCACATTTTTAAAGTTTAATTGTTTACTCTGTTACCTAGTTATCAACTTGCATAGACTGGACTTAAAAATGAACACCTCCAATTAAAAATACTACCAACTTTCAATTTCATACCTCTTATGGTTTGGATATGAGGTGTTCCCCAAAAGCACCTGTATTAATGTAGATGGTGAAATTATTATGAGAGCTACAAACTAATCAATTGTTAATAATTTGAATGGATAACTTCATTATAACTGTAGACAGGTGGACTATGCCTGGGGGCAATGGTTCACTGGGGGCATCCCTTGAGGATTATATATTTTTTCTCTGCTCCTACTTGTCTCTGTTTCCTGGATACCATGAGTGATATCCTCTGCTAGGCCCTTTTATCATGATGTTCTGCCTCTCCTTAGGCCCAGAGCAACAGAGGTGGCAGACTATCCACTAAATTCTAAAACTATGAACTGAAATAAACTTTTCCCCTTCTAAATTATTCTTGTTGGGTATTTTGTTCTTAATGACAAAAAGTTAACTGACATGACTCTGGAAAAGAACCTTTGAAATGAAATATTTATTGGGCCCTTAGGGACTCCTTACTTTACAGCTTTGTTATGGTTAAAATGTAACTGGTCCCCCTCAAATTCATGTGTGAGACAATGCAAGAAGGATTAGTGGAGAAATGATCGCACCATGAGAGCCTTAATCCAATCAGTGAATTAATCCTTTGACAGGATTAACTGAATGGTAAGCAAAAGTGAGTGGGAGAAAACTGGAGAGGTGCATCCCGAGGGGCATGACTTTGGGGTATATAGTTTGTATCTGGCAAGTGGAGTCTCTCTCTGCTATCTGATCATCATGTGAGCTGCTCCAATGTGCCACACTCTTCCACCTCATCTTGAGCCCCAAGAAATAGAGCCTATTGTCTATGGACTGAGACTTCTGAAACTGTGAGCCCCCAAATAAACTTTTCGTCCTCTATAATTGTTCTAATCAGTTCTTTTATTCACAGCAGTGCAAAAGCTGACTAAAACATATCCTTTCTCCTCTTACCTCTCAGATTAAGTGTATTAAGTCTAATTTTTAAACACAGACCTGAGAAATATCACAGACAACCCTTCTTCCTCGCTTCTGGACTCAATGCTGAGCAAGAAAACCCAATATTCTTCACTGTTACTTCATACATTTGCCACCCACCAGCTTGCTCCATTATATAACAATGTAGTTGCCAAAAGTAGCTAATTAATCTGCCTGACTCTATCCTTCTATTCTTAATATTTATCTTAAGTGTAGGTGGATGAGTTGCCAGCAAATGAGAATGTTCAAAGTTTTCATTTCTAACCCTGACCTGGATCATTTCTCTCCTTTCAGGGAACATTACATCTAAATCATTAGAAGACAAATGGGCATTATTATATTCTTACAGCAGTGCAGAAAAAGAGCTTCCACTTCCTCTCCTGATAACCCATTTTCTCTGTAACAACTCATTTTGTCAAGAACTTCTGTATTACACCCAATCTAATTCTTCTAGTTTAATACCATACTGGTAGAGTTTCATTCCCTCCCTACCTTGTTGAAACTGGTAAACAGCTTGTGAGCAGTCTCTTGATAATAACCTTCCATATGTCTAAAACAGCCTTTTCTTTCCAAAGTAATTAATCCCCCTCCATTTTTATGCTTTGCTGTATTCCCAAGCCTTTGTATACCTCATTTTCCCTTTGGGGTATATTTAAGCATTTCCCAGATTTGGGGAAATACCTATGCAAAAATTGACCAATAAAAAATATAGCACATTACAGTCACTTTATAAATTCTGTACTCAATGTTGTGTAATACTATTTTAAGAGTGATTTCTAGGACTGAACTTGTATGCTGGGGTTGTGCTCTGCCCCAGTTTCCTGTTGGGGAACTATTTGATTTTTGTGAAATTAAGATTTGAGTGGAGATTTATTTAGAAAAAAAAATGCAGTGTTTAGTTTTCCAATTTTTATTTTAAATTAGGGAGGTTGATAAACTTTGGTGATATCAAGAGATGGTGTAATTGATGCCATAAAATATTCTTTTTTCCTTTAAGAAAACAAAAAAGTATGAACATATTTTAAAATGATCTGTGCACTGTATTCACATTAACTTTATCCTTTAATTTATGGGAAATGAACACTTCCATAGGGACAGCTCATAAGGAGATAAAGGCACATGTAAATAGGAATAAAAATGTAGTAAAAATAAATAAAACAATATTTTGATATTTAAATATCATCTAATTTAATGTTTTAAAATAATATTTTAAAAGTTTAATTCTTTTAAAAATCAAAGAGATTTCGTAGTGTACTCTATCAAAGGTTCATGTGATCTTGTTAAGAGTCAGAGAAAATCCAAAGGAAAGAAAACCTGTTTGTACTATTGTTCAGTTTCACTTAGAAATCAAAACAAAAAACAGGGCAATAAATGTCTCTAGCAGTAAAAGCTGACCATGGGGGATAGGTCAGTCGGTAGGTATAGCTAATGTTTATGTTACAACATTGAGATCGGAGTCAAGAGATTGTGGTAGTAGACCCAGTTATGTGCAGGGAGATAGTGGCATCTCTTTGAAAACAAGAACTGTGGGAAAAGTTCTCATGTCTCTAGGACATTGCCTGGCAAGCTGGGCTCTCAAAACCTTCAAAACTGCATTCAGTTATTTTTTTTCAAGGTATATTCACATTTACAAGATGAACTATGAGAAAAATCCCACTTCTTGCTTTTTGGCACCTGTGCATTAATGTGAATCATTTCTCCTTGAAAAGAATTATATCTAGAAGGTGTGTGCTTCAATTAATAACATGGTAAAAATCTAGAAATCTGGATTGCCTCAGCAAAACCTAGAGGAGACAAAGTTAGTAACAGCAACATCTTTGTGTTTATTACATTATTACATCCAATATTATTCTCTGATATATATTTTAACTCTATCCTTCATTCTATATTTTAATTAATATTTTTTATTCCTGTGCTTAAAACAATCTCCTCTTATGAGGCAATATATGAAAGGAGGTTTTTTTTGTTTGTTTTTTTGAATTGTTAAGAATAACTATGACATGAACATGATAAGTTTGAAATAAAAGTAAAACTTCAGTTATATAAGATAAATAATTGCTAAAGATATGTTATGATAATCCTGCCTATAGTTAACAATATTGAATTATGCACTTAAAATGTAGAGCTCATGTTTTCTTATCATGATAGTAAGGAGATGGAGAAATAGTAGGTCTAAGACAAGAAGCTACTTGATGAAGTGAGACAAGAATAGGTAGGAAAAGATGAGACAAGAGTACGAGTACATTTGGAGATTTATAATATATATATGTATATGTATGTATATGTATATGTATACATATAATATAATAGGGCAAGAAACAGGTGTTTAGTGAATGTATAATTATTTTGGGGTAAAGGACAAGAAAAAAAGTATGAAGAGCTTATTATTATTCATTACTAACTGTTGATTGGATTAAATATGCACAGTATTTAATTCATTCCTTTAACAAGCATTTCCTGAGTGCTGTGTTCCTGGTATGATGGAAGACAACAGCAATATACAAGTGAGGGATAGTCTTGATTATAACCTTTGGCTTGCAAACAGACTTCTGGTTGAGTTCTAGTTGGCTTCTTGGGAGGCCATAGAGGAGGTCAGAAGGTATAAGAAAAACAAGTCTCTTTAGCTGTGTTCTTGTGGCTCCAGTGATTATAGCCACTGCTGAGTAGTCTTTGGCCTATTCCAACACTACCTGATTCTGGTATCATCATCTCCTCCTCCCTTGTGCCTTCAGGCTTAAAAAGTGATACCAGAGTTCAGATATGCACAGTCTACATATACCTTCATTTCTCTTTGTGGTCTTCTTAACCCTGCTCACAGATCGACACCTTGATCATTTCCTACACTTCATTGAACCATCTACATTGGATCCTGTTTCTAGCTGCATTGTTGAGTTACAGGAAGTTTCTAAGTGTGGATATATGTTTGTGTGTGTATATACATATATAATTTATATATGAACATTAATATTATAATTATATTAAACTTTGTGTGTGTATATATATGTGTGTGTGTGTGTGTGTGTGTGTGTGTGTGTGTATACTCACATTAAGTATTATAAAGAAAAGAACCCAAGTATTTTCAGAGAGAATAATGAATGTGAGTTAGATAAAGTGGTTACAAATGGCTAACATGTTCACAGCTGGAGCTGGGATTGTGGCTTAGTGGCAGAGCACTTGCCTCCCATTGTGAGGTACTGGGTTTGATCCTCAGCAACACATAAAAATAAATAAAGTAAAGGTATTGTGTTCATCTACAACTAAAAAAAAATTTAAAAATGTTTACAGCCTCTTTAGAAGCTTTTATTGCAGTGGAGGCAAGAGAGCAGGTGGGAACCACCATGGAAAAAGAGGGGAGGAGTGTTCATAGAAGAGGAGATACCAAATGAAAAAACCACGAGATGAAAAAGAGGTTGAAATGCTCCATTTCAGAATTTGATTATAACACTCCTTTGAGAAACCAGCGTCCTTTATATTGATTGAAGAAACTCTTATGTTAAAACCTATCTATGAAGACACACTGAGAGGAAGAGTCAGCCTGGGGTAACATCTTGCCCAATGTCTAGTGCCAGATACTGAAGTTCTCAAAACAAAGGCCCTCTAGAGCACCATACATTCAGAAAGCAGCAGCTCAGATGAGCTGTGAGAACTAAGCCAATGCTCAGCCATTAATTAGAGGTTGCTGGGATCATGTTGGGACTTGATGATGACCCACTCCAACATGATAACATGCTGTAAAGGAATTAAGGCATGTCAACATGTCATTTCTTTGATCTTGTTTATTTTCAGGAGGGTGGAAAGTTATTCTATAGATAGTGACAGCCTTCTTTTTTTCCACATCTGTGATATTTCACAGGAAGAATATCAAATGAACAATAGAGTCCTTCTTGATATAGGTGGTATGTGTCTTTTACCCTCTCTTGTACTTATTTAGTTTTGGGAGAGAAGGAGTAACAAAAGAGGAGTGGAAAAGTTGAAGAAAATAATATATTAAAAGAATACAAGTGATTTAACTATTGGATCCTGTCTAGAAGGAAAGAAACTTTAAGCATCAATTTACTAAGCACATTTCAAGTCTTCCCAAAGCAACCAAATCTAACTTATTAAATAAGCTTGCCTAGGGAAATATTCTATATTGTTTTTCTCTCTATAAATCTAGTTTTCTAATTTGTTTTACAATATGACCTCCCTTTGTTTGTGGCTTTAGTACAAATTCTGGCATTTAAGAATTAGTTAACTGCAGGATATATAAAAACCTTTGGCATCAAGTCAGAATATATTATTTTTGCGTTTATCAGAATTAAGCACTTTATGTGAGACATTTTTCCTGACATTGCACCATGGAGAAATGGTAAAGAACAAGACTTTCAAGGTATTATTTAATATTATGCCCTTAACATTATGCCTTTGGATTTAGGAAGCTTCCTCAGATATCTACCTAAATATCTTCTAGGCTCATTTTAATTCCTTAAAATATCTTTCTACTTATGGGCATTATTTTCTTAAAAGAGGGGCTGTACAATAACTTATTTTATCTTTGGTCTATTATGAACTTGTTCCTATTTACATTTGAGAATTGACACGTTATTTCAGTCAGTCTTAAAATTAAAACAAATGGTGTTTACTATATTTATCCTGAAACCTCCAGTTAATAGCCGAGTTTCTTTTTTTTTTTTTTTTTTTTTTTTTTAATATTTCATATTCTGTTTAATTGAGTTAAATTTTACAAATTATAATGTACAGAAAAGTGTAAATATTAAATATGTATTAATCATTTCATTACCACCACAATCAAGACAAAAATGTCTCAGCAACACTTGAAGGTTTCTTTTTGCCTCTTTCAGACCAGTCCCCACCTCCATGGTAACCACCATTCCAATTTCTTTTTTTTTTTTTTTTTTTTTTTAAAATAACAAATCATACATTGTTTATTCACAGACTACAATGCAGATTAAAATTGAAATTAGTTACAGAAAATAGTTGGAAATTCCAAAATCCTTGGGAATTAATCTACACATTTATATAGAACACATGGGCCAAAAAAGAAATATCAAGAGAAATATAAAAATTATTAGTAAATAAAAATTAAAATACAATGTTCGTAAGTTTGCTTTTGTGGGGTATTTCCTCAGGTTCAAAACTTTGTGAGATGAAGGGAAAATAGTGTATAGTAGAACATATATACAATTGAATAAATATATCAGAAAAGATGTCCTAAAATCAATCACATAAGCTTAGAATTTGTAAAAGAACAAATTAAATTCAAAATGAGCAAAAGAAAAAAAGTAATAAAAGAATGGAAATTAACAAAACTGAATACAGAAAAATCAATGGAGCTTGATCAAATCAAAGGCAAGTGCTTTACAAAAATCTATACAATCAATAAGCCTCTAATCAGAGTAATAAAAAAAGTGAAGACACAAAGTTACTAATATTATTTTACTAATATTTTTCTCACCCACAGGCTAACCCTACTGCTATAAACACATTTATGTAGCATGTTTTATCTCCAAGTACTTTATAGTTATGATGTGGGAGTTAGCTCAACACAACTGAAGCTAGATGATTAGTAACTGACAAATGCATTTATGCAAATTATAATTATATGATATAGAAAAGACCCTGAGGTCTTATCATAAAAAATAACACTATTTAAAATAAGTTATAATACTCTAATCAAATATGTTCAAAATTGCACTCTTGCCTCTGATCCCAATACGTATATTGTAAACATCACTGACAAGTGACAATATATGGTGGATTTAAGTCCTCAGAAATAGAATCAATAACTATAGCAAACATTAGAGTGTGATATATTTCTGTCTGTCTCAAGGAATGAAAACAAATTGTGCATATCATCAGCTCGTGTTATCATGATGTTATTTCTGGAGATTCTGAAATAATCTAAGTATTATCCTTATAATTTCTGTACCATTTTCATAATCTACATAATTTACATCCTATACATGAGAAGCAGGCAGTACCTTTTTCTTTTTCCTCCTCTTATTTGGAGCATTGCTGAATGAAATTAAGGATGATACTGAAATATAAGGCATGGAGGCACAGAAAAGTGAAGCTTGTCTTTAATTTAGAGAAATTTCCTTTTTGTTAAAATGACCAAATTATATACATTGCAGTCCATAGAAATGACTAGGAAGAAAATTATAATTGGCTACTGTGCCAATTCTCATTTGTCCTTCTTTTTGAAAAAAATGTATAGCAACTATGGAGCTGCTGGGGAAAGAAAATCTAGCAAAATAAATGATCTGAAAAGATTTGTCACATTTTAATAAACAATTGTGTCTAATTATAGAGGAATATGTACTTACTTGCCAAGTGCAAAGCACTCCATCTTAACAGTTGTTCCCTTAGCAGCTGTAACCGTGAAAGGAAAATGCACCTCAATTTTCGGCTCATATTCTCCCATCACACCTGGGAAATAAAGAATAGTCTTTAAGCATAAAATGAATGTCACAATTTCTTTTCAATCTTGGAGATGTTATACTGAAAATCACTGTGGTTTGGTTGCTAGTGTATGTTTGATGACTATTAAAATTTTTGATGCATTGAAATAAAAAGTACACTTAGGTATAATCATGATGATGAAATCCTGCTCTTCCCTTTAGGATTGGGTTATGTGCCTGTTCAAAACCATTTAAAGTGATAATTATTGAAAAAGTGTTTATCAACACTGGTAATTCACTTACTTATATTATTTACTTTAGAGAATTATAGAATATTCTCTAAAGTAAATAATTATGACCATTCCCAATATTAAATAATTGTGTTGATTTTTTTTAAAAAAACAAAGACATCAGAACTTTATCATTGCCAAGTTAATAGACATTTATGAATCAGAGACCCTATGCTTATTAGAAGAAATAGTAGGCCCAACTCTCCATCATGTCAGCTTTGAACCAAATTCCTCAACAAGGCTCCTAAAGTACAAGAAGTAATCAAGAATCTATAAATGGATGGTATGAAACTAAAAAGCTTCTTCACTGTAAAGGTAACAAAGAACATGGACAGAAAGAGCCTACAGAATGGGAGAAAATCTTTACCACATTCAATTCAGACCATTAATCTCAAAGTTATACAAATAATTCAAAAAGATTAGTACCAAAAAAACCCCACAAATAACTCAATCAATAAATGGGCAAAGGGACTGAATAGGCACTTCACTGAAGAAGAAATATGAATGGCCAAAAAATGTATGAGAAAATGTCCAGGTTAATTTTCTATGTATGTTCCCCATGCTATTAGGTTGATCATATTATTTGAAATTATTTTTCATGAATTTAGTTGACTTTCTATTCTGCCTCACAAACTCATGCATTCCTTTATTGGTGGTGATTAAATGAAACATAAATCTTCAAATATGTGTAATGGTGGGTCTTTACCACATTCCACCAAACCTTCCCCTTCAGTTCAAGATACTTTCTTTTAAGGAAGTTGGAAACTTAGTCTCTAGATCCATATGTTAATGTTTTTTTTTTTTAATTTGTTCTTTTTAGATATACATGACAGTAGAGTGTATTTTAAATTGAAAATCTACAGATATGAATAGAGCTATGTACACATTTGGGCATTCTAAGAATAGTTATAATTTGTATAAGTAGGAGAAAGACAGGACAAAAAGCAAATAGTTTGCTAGAAACAAAGAAAAGGAGATAGAAAATCACCATAATTGGAATATTATTTTTTTCTGGTATGTTGGTATATGAATGAAAATGATATAGGATAAATATGGAAGTATAGCTGGAATCTAAATAGTAGAGGGCCTGGATTCTCACAGTAAAACATTTAAAGTTGTGAGGTTGGATAGGGCATTTACCTACTCAGAGTCTATGCACTAGCTGAGGCCTAGTGGATTCTGGTGCTAGGGCTATCAGATAGCCCTGGAGCTAATTATCTCCTAAAAATAAGATTTTGATCTCCCTTTGTGTAAAGCACCAAAGAAAGAATAGTATAATTTAGCATGGATGCTGTTGTGAGGAGACTATGTTCAACGGTGTCTATATCTAGGAATACATGCATGTATATGTTGTTGTGTATACATGACTCTCACTGTAATTTTTTGTGTGTGTGTGTATGTGTGTAAGATGAGGAGACAGAAAGAAGCCCACACTGATAAATGATAAAAGACATGAAGGTAAGATAAACCTGACATACAAAGGAATAGAGGGTAGGTGTGTCAAGGAAAATCTTGTATATATTTGTTTACTATGTAGTATTTGAGATAAGCCTTGAAGAAAGAACCTGGACAGCTTTAGATGGGGACTATTCAAATAATTCAAGATTATCTGTGCTTTCCATTCTAGTTTCTTACAAAGCAATTTCAGCAGAGAAATTATCAATACTGTCTCTTACACAGAGAGTGGATTTCTAGGCCTGGCTCTGCTAATGACTAGACTGTTCCATCCCTGACAGTCCAGTGACCTCTGGACTTCATTTTTCTCATCAGTAAATTGAGGGAATAAATGGGAATTATCATTAACATAACATCCTGCTTTAGTGAGCTGACTCCCTCAATTGCTTCCTTTTCTAATGTTTGCTGCACATCAGGAACCTGATAAATAGCAAGTGAATTGAGTGCTTAGCACTATCGTATCACTCAAAACAGATGTTTAAGCACATCTTCTCTATTTCTTTTTCAATAATGTTCTACTCTTCTGCTTCTCTTTTTCCCCCCCAAATCTCTCTCCCTGCCACGCTTTCCAACTTCTTTTATGCCCTCTTCATGTTCTCTTTCTTTCCCTCCTGTCTCTTCTAGCTATTAGAGCAGCAGGATTTGGCCCACTGGTGATACTTATAAACTCGACTGAGTATATCCAGTGGTGTGAAGTTTGCCTTTGATTCCCTCTTACTTATAAGCCCCATATAAAGACTGCTAAGCATCCTATTCAGTAACTATCTTTGCTCAAATGAAACCATCTTCAAAGTCAGTTTCTGGATTCCCCATCCATTTTTAAAATTGATTCTGTAATGTCCTCTCTTTTCTTCATGATGATTCAATACCAACTGATTTATAATGATGCTTATTAAACCTAGGCCTCCTACTAGCAAGTGTCCCTGTGCTGGAAGTTAGAGTGTCACAGAGTGCTGGAGAAAGGCAGTGGGACTTGGTTCTAATTTAACAAAAAAAAAAAAATTCTGTCATTATTCTACTAAATTGTTCAAAAAGCTATCAGAGCAAAGGGACCTCAATCTCCAAAGCACCAGTAATTTGTTCTGATTTCCTTTACCCACTTAAATAAATATTTCTTTAAGAACTCACTTTTACAATAGCACATTTGTAGTCATTCTATTAAAGCAGCTGAAATAAATCTATATATTAAAACAAAATGAAAAATTTAACTATAAAGTTTAGATTAAAGTACCTAATTTGAGTTGCACTGCAAGAAATTATAGTGCTTCTTTTTAATTTTACTTTGACAGCAATAAGTACAGGTGAGCATATTCTGTAGGTACATCTTGTTCTTTAGCAATTGATCACATTCAGCAATTAAGTTTTGTTTTATGTATCATGGGATAATTATGTTAGAGTTAAAGGTGACCTGGTCAAGGTTTTGTGGTTTATTATAGCTGTACTTTTTAATATTTCAAGTCATATGCATCTTAATTTGCAATTCCTTATGCTAGGTAGAGGTTGATGCTGAAAGAAATGGGAAATAGTCCCATGAGACACCAGATTGAACATCAAAATATCGGACTTGTTTCTTCAGTTACAAATGGCTCTTTGGTCTTTGATTATGGCTGGGATTGGCCTGAACATTGCTCAAGAGACCCTGCATTGCATTTTTAAGTCTTTTTCCATGCCTGTCTCTCCTGACTTCTCCTTACTTTTTCCTGATTGACTTGCTTGCCTCACTTCAGAATTACAGGCCATTAAGAAATGACCCCCAAGTTATTCTAATTCCTAATAAACAGAAGCCTTCCTGCTGAGAGTACATTACTTTTCTTCAATGTCTTTATGGTTGTTGATTTTCTTACTTATTCCAATTACTCACAAAGATCCAGGGTGCTTTTCCCTAAGTGGAATACAATTTACAGCAGTTATTTACCAAGCA
Organism: Urocitellus parryii; assembly: GCF_045843805.1. NCBI lineage: Eukaryota > Metazoa > Chordata > Mammalia > Rodentia > Sciuridae > Urocitellus > Urocitellus parryii. The sequence continues at coordinate 88,755,032 of NC_135534.1, read as the reverse complement.
TATTACAGAACAAAGAGCCAACAACAACAGAAAAATCTGGACAAGTTATTATAATTTTAGGATGTAGGGTCCTACACTAAGCCTAGTGAAGTTTTCAAAGGTAGGCTATGAACTCTATATTAAGATTGTTTTTCGGGGTGATTTTATGTACATAAAGGAAATTCAAAGTTGGATCTTCTTTGTCTCTAATTTTTATCATAATACTTGACATTCTTAGCATTAGAGTGTGGCAGACTAACAGGCTTGCAAAAATAGCACACAGGGCCTGAGAGCATGCACGCACTGGTAACTTCCCCTGGCATTAGGGCAAATCATGTTCAACTCTTAAAGTTCTGGCACTCCCACTGAGCTTGCTTTCTTCCTCCTTGATTGAGTGGTCTGTCCTAATTTTTTGGTGCCTATGCAAGAGCAGTTGTTACATATTTCAAGAGACACTTCTGAAACACATAATCATATTCATTTCTAAGGTCAAAAACTCATGCTTAGTAACTTTTAAAAATTTGGCTGAACTAATGAGATGGAAAGATCTGGTTTGTCTTTTCTATGTCCAAATAATGGGTATTTATATTTTTATCTTCAACATTTCTGCCAAAAATATTCAACACATTTCTTGTCTTACAAAAATAACAGCTATTTTCTTAACACTTCTTTTAGAAAATTCTGCTTCCATCTTCTCTAACTGGTTGAGTTGAATAGGAGCCATTATACTACTGTGTGATTTCCTTCCTGATGGTATCAATTAACTTATTGTGGGTACCTGGCATGTCAAGCAACCTTATTGTTCTGTGGCACGATGACTGAGTCAGATGGACAGTTAAGGTTGGAATTTTTTGACCAAGGACCAGGGAGTTTAAAGTGTCTTAGTTTGTTTTTGGTGATACACACACAAAAAAGCCAGCATGTCTGAGGGCCATGAGAACTATATTCTGTGAAAGTAATTTGTTATTAAAGAAAATTAAGCCTATTTAGAGAAAATTAAATTAAAATATACAGAGGAGAGAAAGGAATGAATATTGGTGGCAAGTCAGTTCTACCTGGAATTTCTCTCAGTCAAATAATATTAATTGCCTATTTTGGTTAAGTTATTTCAAGTTGGGTTTCTCAGGTACAAACAAAGTGTTTTGAATGATATGCCACTGTGCAGGACAAAACAAAAGTGGTCTCTGGCTCTATCTTATTCCTTTTCTAGATTCTGAGTATCATATCGAAAATACCATCCTAGGCAAAGGACAAGATAGAGTAGCAGTGGATTAGAGCTCAAGACAAAGAAATATATTTGATTTGCTCTATTTTTTAAGCATTGCACATTTTAATGTAGAATGTTAATTTGAACAGGGGATAGAAAACATAAGCTACATGAATATCCTTATGAAAAAGGATAAATGAAATTTGAATGGTTCAGATAAAGCACTGTGGGAGAAAAGAGATTACTGAATAGAACATTTAGGAAAATGTGGGAAAGCACTGTAATTGTATTTTGACCGTGGAATCAAACTTGAAAGATGCATGATTAGAAGTTTAGTGACTCTAAGGTAGAAGAGACAGTGTCAACAAAGGTATAGAAATAAGATTCTATCTGGGGATTTTTACTAAGTACTTGATTTCATTACATAGAGTATGAAGGTATAATAAGAGAAAAATTTCAAATATAAGTTGAAGCTAGATGATAGGTAATATTTAGTGACATATTTTCTTACTCTTCTGTTCAGATGTTGACAATGTCTTGATAAATTTTCATGAGTGCTCATTTGAAAATACCATTTCAATAAACAGTAGGCATCTGATTTCATTTCAAGATAGCACTTGGAGTTAATAGGATCCATGTTCAGTGTTATCAGCAATCTCATACTGGTATACGGACACACAATGTGTGTAATGAAGATGCACCCAGGATAAGCATCAAACTGGAGGCTTAGGAACTGAGGCATCATTTTCACATGAAAATTATTTAATTGCTTAATAAACTTTTTTTTTTAACATTTCACCAGGAGCATATGTGATATCAGAGATTCCTAAATTTTTATATTTCATTTGCAGGAGTTGTTTCACTTGTAATTATTTTGTTACTGTCTTGTAAAGTCTGAATATAAAATCATCATGTTCTGGAAGTTCCCTGGTAAGATGATGAATGACTAAAAACAAACAATAATAAATAATGATAATTACAATAGATATAAAAAAGAGAATGAAGAAGCTGCTGAATGGTGCACTTGATGCTTGAAGATGCTGTGCTATGAGAGATGCCTTCCACTTTTCTTGTACTTTTAGAACGTATTAAGTATCAGCTTGCGATCTGAAGATAAATGATGCAATTTCCAACTATAGCCGTAGCTCTGTTGAAACATCAAGAGCATCAAAGAACTTTATTTCAGTCCCTATTTTCTCATATGCAATGATAGTGCTTACTTTCTTATAAGTTTAGAAATCTAGTGCTAAGTATGGAATTATATCTTATGCCTCCATGTATACACATTTGCTTACTGTACTCAAATGAATACAGAAATCATAATCTTTAAAATTTAAATCATTTATAAAAGTGTCCAGATGTCTTCATTTCATTTCCATAATGAGCCACTGATAAGTATCAACTTCTCAAACCTGGATTGAAAGACAACATACTGTTTTTTTATTCAAAAAACGTACATTACCCTAAATCATAGTTTCTTGAAGAGAGTCATTGCTGTGTAAATAACGGGACGGAAGGGTATCCTGACAAGAAAAATACGTGGCCTGAGTTATCAACAAATAAATGCTCCATTATGGGTGTTATTTATATAGGAAGACTGAGGAAAAACTGGAGTTTTATTATTAGGACAAAGCATTTTTCATCACTAATATATATACTCTGAAAATAAGAGAAACCAATAGATTTATTTTTTCCTTCCTAGTATTAAGAATAAATTGATCAAGGGCCTGCTACACATTGTAATTGCTTTCCTCTGATTACTGAGTTTTAAGACTTATTTTCTTCTCTAGTTCTTGCCACTATGATTTAGGTAAATATAGCCATCTCTCTCCACCATCATCAGAGGGCTCATTCTATGGGTATCCATAACTTAGAATAAGATCTTATAAGAGTGAGGCCTAAAGAAAGCAGCTATATATTTTTCCCCAAACATATAAGCTCCCTCTGGCATTAAATAATATGCCAAATGCATAAAATTTTCAAAATTTGATAACAAAAGGATGAAATACACTTTGAGAAGTTTGTTGAAAAGTGTTCCTTTTTATAGAAAGTATGTTTGCTATTTTCATAAATTTCTAGGCACAAGATTATAGGAATTTAACTGTAAATATATCCACATAATGAAAACATAAATATTTTATGATAAGTCCATAACTTAAAATGCTTATGGGCAATTTTTTTTTAAAAAATTAGCATTTCTTTGACTTTGTAAAGTGTTTGTGTGTACTTTTTTGCCTGTCTTGTCTATGTGTGTAGAAATTGAAGTTTTTTGAGGATTATACAAAAGAAAAGTTGGTACCTGGAAAAATGCTAATAATTTCACTTTTATGAGCTTCCACCAACATCTATGTGAACATGATTCAAAACTACAGATCAGTTATTGTATAAATGAGGGGTCTCATTTGACAAGCAAGGACTCTTTCTTGGAAGCCAGTTTGGACTAACTAAGAATGAGATAATGACTGTTCTGATTCAAAGCAATTTAAAATCATAGCTGATTCCAAATGACATACTGACTGATGCTCAATTAAGTAATAAAATGCATTGAAGATTGCTGAATAGTCCATAGGAGTCTTCTACCCTGATTAGAGTTGTATGTTTTCAATCATGACTGAAGTAGAAACTGTGATTTCTAAATAATCAATTAAAACATATTTTCCATTAAAAAGAGAAAGGAAATGTTTTTTATAAATATGGTGGATTTACCCTGTATTAGATAAATTAATCATTAATTGTCATAATTACAACAATCCTATGAGAAGCTGAAAGGATGTAGTGAGATTCAAATGACATAAAAGTGACTTGAGGCACACCTAAGAAGTTTTTACATACACATCATCTGGAAGGTGGGAGAATGTACTTGAAGTGAGGATCAACTGGATATAACAGTAGATTTACACAATTGGGCAAGAAACACCAGGAACAACTCCTATTGCTTAGATTCCTAGAACAATTTGGACTCTACTACCTTCCATTCTCCTCTTAATAGTCATGCTGTGTTATGGAAACTAAATTTGGATTTCTCTGATTTCTCCTTTGTCTTATCATGCTGTATGCTTTCTAAGACTACAAGGACCATACTTAGGTTAACTTGATGGAGCATCTGTTCTTTCAACTACAGAGAACAACTCAAATCATTTTTTATTCATAAATTTTCATCATTCTTTAGAAGAACTACTCTCTCCACAATAGTTTCTTACTTATAACTGTCTACCAATCCATATACTAATTCCCAAGAACTCAAGGAAATTCCTAGGGGAATTAGTTTTGCCAGCTTAGCTGATGAACTGCCTTGTTGCCTAACTCTGGAAGGAAATGTGACAAATTAGTTGCTTTAAACTGTTGTTAAAAATTTATTTTTACATTTTAATCTGCACAGATAGTTTTCTTACTGAGTGTCACTATTGAGAAGACTGGAATTCCTGCTGTTATCACTCATATTTGAGATCCTTAGCACAGTATTCCCTGATTTGCTCTGTAAACAATATACCACATATTTTACAAAGTCTTACTGATTTCAAAGGGTGTATGTATGATACAGTTGAAAGGGAGAATGTTTAATGAGGGAGAATGCTGATTATCACAGCCTCATCACAGGGCTTTATGTGCCTTAAACACACTCCATAGATGCAAAAAGGGAAGGAATAAACGTTGACTGAAAACCTGCCAAAGCCTGATGCTTTGTTCAGTATACATGCAAATAAACTGTTCAATAAATTCTGTGACCAGAGTAAGGTACACAGAATTATCCCCATTCTAAATAAGAGAAAAATAAGTATTGTAAATGTTAATTAACTCCATCTAATCACTGATCTACTAAAAGACAGGCAAAGGGTTCAACTGAGGTCTGTGTGAGTCCTGAAGAGTACTTCCACTCACTCTTCTATTTTGCCCAACCCCAGGAAAAATTCTTATTGTTCCATAAGATGGCATAACTATTGAAATGACAGTAGAAGGTAGTAAAGTCCAAATTATTCTAGGAATCTTAGCAACAGGAGTTGCTTCTAGTGTTTCTTACCCAATTGTGTGAATCTATTATGTTATATCCAGTTTGTCCTTCCTTCAAGTACATTCTCCTACCTTCCAGAAGAATTTATTTAGTCATTCCCAATTTTGTAGACAATTGAGTTCTACTTCAAACATTACTTTTTTAGGAAAGTCTTTCCTGAACCTCTGCCTATTCCCTTCTCCAACCAAGTCAATCACCTCAGCTGTTAATCCCTATGATTATCAATTGTTCAATCTGAACACACTTCTATTCCTTTGTTCAATATCTGTTTTCAAACCTCTGAACTTGTTCAGGACAGAGATTATATAATTTGTCTCCCTTTTTGCCCTTAAACAATGTTTGGTTCAAAGTCAATGCTCAAGAATATTTGATGACTGAATTAGTCAATAGAGTTGTTATAAACTATGTAGAAGATGTATAACAGGTAAAATAGGATCTGGTAAGATTTTATTTTTATGTATTCCAATGATTATGTTCATTTCATTCTGAGGAAAATGCAAGGTAATTTTTCAATTCATAACCATGAAAATTTATATTTTGTTTTAAGTTACTGAGGTATGAACATATGATAATGAAACATTTTGTGGATGTATGAATTGATAAAGTCTCTCCATTTCAGCATAATCAGTCAATTGTCAAGTTCTGTCAGTTGGGTATCAATTAAAATTTTCCAGACTATTCCTTTACTTCTTTTCTGATCATTATTACTTTAATTTAGATTTCCTTTTATTCAGCCCATTAAATTAGACAATATGGGGATCCTTGGTGATCTTTGCAAAAGTGGTGAGTATTAAAGTTTCATATGATTAAATATGAGAAAAAAAGTAGAGGTAAATTTGATATAAAATTCAGATGACTCTTGGAGGTAGCCTTGATGTCAGTGAGAGCAGAGAAAATAGGATGGGAACTATTTATTCAATAATGTCATAAAACAAAATATGAATACTGCTTCTCATATAGTACATTCAGAGTCCTTCACTATTTGGACCTTGTCTGTCTAGTCAGTCTTAAACGTAGTGGTTCTCCTCCTCACAACCTTATTCTGTAGCCACGTGACAATTTTCTTCAGCTCTCTAAACTGACCTTTATGTCAATCATCATATGCTTGTCTTTACCTGAAATCCTTTTAGTCTTTTTCTCTAGTTAGTACACTACCATTTAGCTTTCAGTATCATACTCAAATTTTATCTTCTCATCTATTAGAGAATTAATTTCATTCTGTTTTCAAAGCACACAGAAAACCCTTTATTTTAGTGCCCATTCTCTCTGCGTTTTAATGTTTACTAGTCTATCTTCATTATAATGTGGTTTCTAACACTGAGGAATTTTATTCTCTTTTGCACCTACAATGTCTGAAGGTAGATTTATTAACTTCTATCGGCCTACACATCACTTTGCAGGCCCTCTTGTAGTCCATGAACCACAGATTTCTCCTGCTGAATGCTTAATTGCATTTTTAATTGAAATTTGATTCTAAGATATTGGATTTTTTTCTATAAGCACTTTCTTTATTCTTATTAGAATGTTGAGAATGTTTTAAGACCACACCCAGTAATTTTATAATATTCTTTCTAGTATTTATTGCATATGTACTTTACTTTTTCTTTCCTGGACATAATTCTAATTTGGACCTTCACTACTCTCCCTTGATTGCTGGTATACTTGACCTCTTCACTTTGCTTTCCTTCTTCTCCAATCAATTTTGTACCATGACTCCAGATTAATCCTTATAAAATAGTGTTCTCATCATTTATTTTCCTTTCCAAAAAAAAATTGGTAATTTCCCATATCTGTTTGATGAAATTCAGGCTATTATTTCTGCAGTTAAAGCCCTAAAAATATGCTCAAAAGCAGAAAAAAAATTAGTGTTAGTTTCCACTTGTCCATCAGAGCCCACTGTTAGGACCAGTTTGTCTCCTAAATAGCAATAATTAATTTTTGTTACCTTGACATTTTTAACATATATATTCTCAAATACTATGTTTAGTGAGGCTAAATAAACTAAATCCTTTTTCCTCTAAAATATTTTCTATAACCACAGTAGCCCACAGTGGTGGATTCTAGCCTATGAATTCCAGCAGCATTTACTGTTTATGCTTTCTTTTCTGAGGAGTAATGTTTTTCTTAATGTTTTGAGATTTCACATCTTGTTTGTATAATAAGATAATTTATTGATGACTACAGCCATGCCTTCTGTTTGATTCCCATAGGTTCTGATCATGGTAAGTTCTAGTCACATAAATAGTCCTTATCTGCTGTAAGCTGAGTAATAAAAGCTTATTATTATGTATCAATATAGCTTAGTAGGATAACTATCAAATATATTTTTTAAATCATCATTACTTAGGACTAGGCTGATATCCTAAAGTTTCTAGAAACTTCCCCAAATCCACATGAGGGCTTTCAGATTTCAGTATTGAGAATTTTTCCTTATATATTTATTTATTTGGTGCATAATACTTGTACATAATTGTGGGATTGACCAATATAATTTGGTCAATATCATTACCCAGTATTTTACATTTCCCTTCCCTCCTCCTGCCACCAGTCCCTTTACCTTACTGATCTTCCCGTGATTTTCATGGGACCATTGCCTCTCTTTTCCTTTTTCCTCTCTAGCTTTCACGTACAATAGAAAACTTATGACCCTTCATCTTCTGTGGCTTAATTCACTTAAGATACTTGATCTCATTGTCCATTTCTTTTCCTGCATATGATGTAATTTCATTTTTATTTATGGCTGAATAAAATTCCATTGTGTACATATATCACATTTTCTTTATCCATTCATCTGTTGATGGATACCTAGGCTGGTCGTATACTTTGCATTTTGTGAATTGTGTTGTTCTAAACATGAGTATGCATCTATTGCTATATTATGATGACTTTAATACTTTAGGATAAATACTGATGACTGATATAGCTGGGCCATATGGTAGTTCCATGCCTACTCTTTTGAAGAACCTCCATACTTATTTACATAGTGGTTGTATATTCATTTGCAATCCCACCAATGATGTAAAATTGTTCCCTTTTTGCAACATACTCTATCAGCATTTATTCATGTTTATAGTCCTGATGACTGTCATTCTGACTGGAGTGAGATGAAATCTCAGGGTCGTTTTGATTTGCATTTCCCTAACCCCTAATGATGTTGAACACATTTTTGCAAATATTTTTTTGCCATTTGTATTTCTTCTTTTGAGAAATATTTGTTTAGTTCATTTACCCACTTATTAATTGAGTTATTTGGTTTTTTGTTAAGTATTTGAGTTCTTTATGTAATCTGGATATTAATCCTGTAAGAAGAGTAGATAGCAAAGATTTTTCTCCTCTTTGTAAGTCCTCTCTTCAAATTCTAAATCGTTTTCATTGTTGTACAGAAGCTTTTTTACTTTGATGCCATTCCATTTATTAACTCTTGGCATTATTTCCTGGGCTTTAGGGCTCCTGAGAAAGTCATTGCCTGTGCCAATATGTTGAAGTGTTGACCCTACATTTTCTTCTAGAATTTGCATATTTTCTGCTCTAATTCCTAGGTCTTTAATGCATTTTGAGTTGGTATTTGTGTAAGATGAAGAGAAGTTAGGGTATAGTCTCATTCTTCCATATATGGCTAACAAGTTTTCCCAGCACCAACTGTAAAAAAGGCCGTCTTTCCTCTAATGTATGTTTTTGGCACATTTGTCAATGATGAGATGACTACATCTGAGAGTCTGAATTTCTTCTATTCTTCACCATTGGTCTATATATGTATTTTTATACCAGTGCCATGCCAGTTTTTGAGAGTTTTGAATTTCAATTTTTGATTCTATATGGATGTATGCAAATGTAATGACAAAAACATGATATTTTAAGAACAGATAAATCCATTCATATATTACAGCTATGTTTATTCTTTAATCTGTTTATTTTAGGTCTTTAGCACTGCTAAAATGGAGATTTTCTATTAAGCCTCTCCATGATTATAAGTAAATCACAATATATTTGAGTTTTCATTAGTCCTCATATTCACAAAGAATCTATTTTCTTTTGTGAATATCTAATAGCACTAAATCAGTTTCCTCATATTTTCTTGTTCAGAATATTGTATTAAGCCAAAATAAAAATTTAAAAATCTAACCATCAAATAAATATAAATATTAAATCTAACTATTTATACTAAAAGGCAACAGCAATTAGCAACTGATATTTAATATACTGTGAAATACACACATAACGTGTGTGTGTGTGTGTGTGTGTGTATTTTTTCTCCCCCTTCCTTTTTAAAAGAAGGAGTGAGCAAGCAGAGCTTTTATAATGGAAAAGGATCTTCCCTTGCAAACTGCCCTAATTCGATTTTGGTGTGAGTGAATGCTTTCTGATGAGTATCAGAAGCAGGATTGTACATGTAGTGAGTGTTCACTGAAAATACACTGGTTACATGCATATTGGATTTCTAACTCTGGAAAGTTTGCTTAAATTATACATTACCTTAACCCAGCTTGACAAATCTGCTGGATTTGCAGGTTTAAATAGTCTTAAAAAAAGTTTAAGGAAGTAAGTAATTCAGTGATAAATTCAAGTATAACTTGTAAAGTCTTATTTTATCTAGTTTTATTGTGGTATTTTATATAGTTGGGAATTTGATTTGTGAATGATTTTTACAGATTATAATTCACCTTTCCCCTTGCTTTTAAGTCATATTTATAGAAGATTTCTAAAGTTTCATAAATAAATTCAAACCTGAAAATTACAACCAGAAATGTGGTATATTTCAGGTTGTGTGTTAATCACTATCACATGAAAAATTTATAAAATAATAATTAGAATAATACTCAGACTTTTTGGGTTTTACTATGTGCCTGGTATCCTTGTAAGTCATCCAGATAAATACTCTTCAATCCCTTTGAATTAGTCTGAATAGTTCTCATTTTGTCTTTGGGAAAACTGACTCAGGAAAGTTGAAAACTTGTCCAGAGCCACATGACTATTAAATGCTACAGCCAGGATTTGAATTCAGGAAATCTGACTTTGAAGCACATACTTCCCATGATACTAAATAATGAATCGTATTCCATGGGTTCTGCAGTAATCAGTTCTTTGGAGCCAAATAAATTTTTCTGTGGAACATTGCAAATATTGGTTTGATTGCCTTTAACCCACAAAATGCTACTGAGTTCACTAAAGAAATTAGCTGTAGTAACAACATGACTCTTTTAGGTTCTAGATCATAGAAGCAAGGTCCCTTGTAGTGAAGAAAATAAAATACTTTTTTCCTACCAGCCTCTGATAAATGTGAAAGATGAAGGTATTTGGGGCATGCTCTACTTCTTTTAATCCTTTTCCCAAGTTCTTTGAGTATGATTTTGCCTTGTTATGGAATGCAGCCCAGAATTAGGGCAATTGATAAATCCTTTTTTTTTATTTCAACATGCACTCAATTGTTAGTTCCTCTGTGCAAATGTTCCTGATTGCCCTGAAGTTAGGTTCCTCTTTGCACCCATGATGATATAATTTTATTTTATTCTTTTCACATGATTTTCTTTTTAAAATCAAGATTCATTTTGTCTGTCTTTCCTACTATATCATGGGCTCTCAGAGGGTTCAAAATCACGTCATTCTTGACTTCCAGAATAAAACAAAAACAAAAACAAAAAACTGGTGCCAGATTCCTTACAATTATGATTATTTTAATTTTACATCCATTTCAAATCAGATATAAACACTGTTACATGAATCAGGACAGAGCAGGCCATGTGGTAAAATGAGGCAGAACTGGGATTGTAATCTAATAAAGTCTTCCTAAAAAGCTCTTTACCTGATCACATTGATACATACAATGAAGTATTTTTTAAAATTATGCTAAACTCCCTTCTGTGATCAGTCTTAAATTTCTACGTTACTTCTCTTCCTATGTCAGTGAAACTCATTTTCTTTCTGGGAGTGTCCTACAAAGAGTTAAAACCGTAAGAGGTATGTCAACAAATGCATGCTGAAGTTAAAATTCCTGACCTCTCATTCTCTCTATTGAATTCTTTTTGTAAAAACATAATGTTCATTCACCTAAATGAGCATTTTGGAATGTTAGCCTGAGTGGTGTGTTATGTCATGGGGAGGGATCGCAGTAGACACTAGTTCTGCTGCATTTGGAGTAAACTGCCTGAGGGTTCATTTCTGAGCTTAACATCATCTAAATTATTCTTACTCTTTTTTCTTTCTACATTTTCTTCCTTTACCTCTGAATTTCAAACTCACTAAAAGCTTCTAGAGGTTATGCTTTTAATTTAAACAAAAGCAAAGTCAGAAAAGCCTTAGGCAGTGGCCAACTTATGGTAGGGCAGCTATTTATACATATGAATCATTTACAAGTTGCCCATCTGTTAAGATTTGTACTACATGTATTTGATTACCCTGATGTTAGGATGACAGAGAAATATCTCTTTCTGTTGGCATTCATTTATTTATTAAACCACTGAGTGATGAAAATATTCTCTACAATTCCAAATTCAGCATATTCTTCTTTTTCCATAATCACTAACTTTTTAGCAGTATAACATTTTAAAAGAAGGCCTACATTTAAAGAAGAAAGCATGGTGTAATATTAAGTAGACCTTACTAATTATTAAGAAAATTAGACTCAGAATTCTCTTGACAGATATTCTGACAGATAATTAACACACTGTGTAGCAGGCAACCTTACACTCTCTAAAGACAGAGTCTGTCATTCCCAAAGATCAGCATAACCCCAATTTTACTTATGTAGGTTACTCCTTATACTGTCTAATTTCAAAAATGTCATAGATTCTTTTCATTGCTGAATTTAGAATAATGGCCTTTGTAGCATTTATTTCAACCAAACCAGGAAGAAACAAATACTGATTGCTTCCGTGAGGATCATTTCTATCCTCACCCTTTAATTGTAATTCCAGGTAATACTGAAGAGTTGAATCCAAGGTCATAATGTGGCACTAATATAAGGGAGGCAGGATGACAGAGTGGTGAAAACAGTATCTGTGAGTCATAGCTTTTGTTCCAGATCTGTGACCAACTCTGTAGTTGGGAGTCCCTTAACCTGGTAGTAACTGAGCAGGACGTTTACTCTTAAAAATGTAGTCTCTGCAGTCAGACAAGCATAGGCAAGAGGACCTGCTACCTGTCAAAACTGCAGGTTCTGTAATTATAAAACAAAGATAGACTCGAAATGCTGTTTTGTTGTGATGACTAAATGACAGAGTGTATGAAATGCTTTCAGCACAGTGACTGGAGCATAGAGGGAACATCAGTCTTTATCCAACCTTCCACTGACAAAGCTGTTCTCTCTCCACAGTATGAAAGACACAGATTATAAAATAGTAAGATGAATCATTGGAGTTTGAAAATATTTTGAATAATGTCAAGCTTACTTTGGTAGAAGACAATTACCTACAAGTATGTCTACTTTGAAGAACGGGGCACTTATTTAAATACATGAGGTTTAGTACCTTTGTTAAAAAAAAAAATCAGTCTTGTTATTTTGTGATAAATTTGCAAAATTTCCATTGGTGTGAGCTATGTAAGAAACACTCCTAAATATTACAATTTACTTCCCAGAACAAGTAGTTTTAGAAACCTCAGTATCCTGAATGTGATTTTTAACACAAAAATGGACACAAAATAATAAATTCAATATCCTTGCAGGATAATGAAAACCTTAAAATATCCACTTCAAGTTAATTTAGGAAAATTAACTGAGACAAAATGTAAGGATTGATTCAGAGGTAAAAAATTAAAGGAAATCATTTAAAATCATTCAAAGGGAGTCTTAAGGTTATATTTAAACACCATTTTGGATGTTCAGAGGAATGTAAGATACATCATGTTAAGAAGTGCTGTGCAAGGTAAGGTAGGAAAACGGGCAATGTTAGGAAAATGGGCAACTTAATAATAGAAAAGCTGTCTAAATAAAATGAAAGGTGAAGCTCAGTATCAAGATTTTCCTCAAAAAATGTTTATTAATCTACATTTCAGTAATTCCCTTCAAGGTGCTCTAAAACTATGAATTAAACACATTTTAAATGTTGCAAAGGAAATTAATCAACTGCATAAACAGGGTGACCACTTGACAGCCATTATAAGGTCAGTTGTTGAGATAAAATGTCATCCATCCCCTAAGCCTAAGTGAAAGAGAATATCTAAGGAAAAGACTCAGGAAGCTGTGTTTTTAGTAAGAATCTCTTCCAGTGTACTTCTAGTATAGGCTTTTGTTTCAAAACCCTGTTGGTATAAAGAAGATATTTAAAAATATGGAGAAGCACATCACATTAAAATATGGCAGGTATCGATAAGTTCAATGGTTCTCAATTGACTAATATATGAAATATCTGAAGAGTACTGTGGAAAATGCAGATTCCTGGGATTATAGGATGAAAACAACTTTTATTCAATACTTAAAATGCCTCTTTCAGTCCTCTTCCAATTCTCTCTTTGAAGGAAGACACAAACAAGTGAGTCCAGATGGCATGTCTGAAAACCTAAGTTCTGAAAACTTCCAGAGAAAGATAAGGTTCAGAACTCCTTCTGCAAATTTTCTGTGGGGCCCTGCCTTTCGTGACCAATAAACACACTTGAATACACTCACAGTCTACTGGCTGTTCTGGAAGGGCATGTTGACTCTCTGAATCTGAGAGACAAGGTGATCTCCTGAGAGAGGAGATGCTCTTCTACCTGGGGAAGAAGGATTCTTAGGAATAAGTGCTCCCAGTACTTTTGGGATACATTGCCTTTATCTCCACAGAGATATCATTCTATGTGATCTGTCTACCTTAAAAAACTCTAGAATTAAAAAACTCTGAGATTCCAATTCACTGTAGTCAGATTGGCAACTATCATGAATATAAGTAACAATGAATGATAGTGAGGATGTAGGGCAAAAGGTTCATTCATACATTGCTTATGGGGCTGCAGATTGGTAGAACCACTCTGTAAAGCAATATGGAGATTCCTCAGCAAACTTGGAATGGAACCACTATTCAACCCAGTTATCCCACTCCTCAGTATATACCCAAATGACTTTAAATCAGCATACTATAGTGATGCGACCACATCAAAATTTATAGCAGCTCAAATCACAATAGCTAAGCTATAGAACCAATCTAAGTGCCCTTCAACAGATGAATGGATAAAGTAAACATGGCATATATTCACAATGGAATGTTATTCAGACTAAAGAAGAATGAAATTATGGCATTTTGTGATGAATGGATGCAACCAGAGACTATCATGGTAAGTGAAATAAGCCAGTCCCCAAAACCCAAAGACTGAATGTTCTCCCTTATATGTAAATACTAACACACAATAAAGGGGCAGGAGAAGAGCAGAAGTTTATTGATTAGACAAAGAGAAATTAAAGGGAAGGAGGGGGGATAGAAATAAGAAAGACAGTAGAATGAATCAGACATAACTTTCCTATGTTCATCTATGACAACATGACCAGTGAAATTCCACATCATGTACAACCACAAGAATAGGATTCTAATTAGAATAAGTTACATCCCACATATGTATGTCAAAATACTATAATGTCATATATATCTAAAAATAATAAAATTAAAAAAACCCCAAAATGAACAAACAACAAAACTACTAATATGTAAGACTGTCTCAGAATCTTTGATTGGGAGACCTCAGGTATGGCCTAAATATCTCCATTATATTCTATTATTTTTTTTATAATTATCATAGACTATTCTGATACAATTTTGCTGAACTATAACACCATGAATACTAGATGTAAATTATATAGACTTATAAAAGCATTTTATAAGTTTTGTTACTAAATGTTATTTAAAATCAAACTGTGATGTGAAATAATATAGAGTAATAATGTTTTGTTGGGCCAATGAAATATCTTAGTTACGGGAAGCTGTATTTTGGAAAAATAGAGTAATGGGTCAGGTGTTGAGATGGGTTGTTGGTTGTTGATTATTCTATAAAATGCCTTCATATGCTAAGGGTTTAATTCATCCCTGAATTTTCAGGTGATGCAGAACTCTCTGGGTAGTAAATACAATGCCAATTTGATAAACGTGTTCAGTATGGACAAACAAAGGAATTCTAGAATAGAATTCAAATTGCTTACTATATGATAGATTTTATTCCTGTTTGTCGTAACTATCAAGCTATATCATCTTAGGCAAATCATTCATATCCTTAAAGAGAGTGCTGGAAGATGAGAGGGCATCTCAAAGATAATAGAAACAAAAGGAATGAAGCTGGAAAACTCAGGAGCAGTTTGAATAAAACAATTGAAAGCAGGCAATGGGATATAAAGCTCTTCCCATTGCTATTTGTCATCCATCTCTTTCATGCCTATTTATATCTTAGTTGTATACAAAGGAGTTTTGATTTATACAGTAAACAACATCAACAACAAAATTACCATAATAGCAATAGTCTAGAAGAATAGTTCTTAACTGCAACATCTCTCACACAGCGAAGAAATGCTGTGGAATTATATCATAAATATTGTGTTACTAGCCAGTGTTTCATATAGCTTACTACATAACTAGGTACTTGTCTAAGTATTTTGTATATATTGATGTTTAATCCTCACAATACTCAAAGAAAAAGTACCAATGTTATCCCATGTGCTGATAAATAGATTGAAAGACAGGTTAAGTCTCCTGTCCTCTGAAGAACCTTGGATGTAGGTAACCAAGAATTTAGGGGAATCCTGTGACAGCAAGTGGATGATTAAATGAAATGACTGATTTAGGGATTTGACAGAGAGGAAACATTGAAAGGTACAAATGAAACTGTTTGGGAAGCACACTATCTGTCATGTCAAGAAAAGAAAATATTTCTTTTTTAAATGGGATTGCAAAGAGGTCAAGAATAATGAAGACTGATAAAATACCAATACATTTGGTTGTAAAAGATATTTGATTAATTTTGAGAAAACACTTTGAGAGATGTGGTCAGGCTCAAAGCCAGATGGGAGATTATTAAATGCAAAGAGAAGGTGAAGCAACAGAGACAAGGGTGTAGAGTAGCCTCTCAAGAAAGTTGAAAATAGAAAAGGAAATCAAATCACTCAATATACATGTACTGTAGTGCTCATAACCAAAATTGCATTCTTTTCTTATGTTAAAAATAATGTATATATTCAGTATTACAACACCAATTATCAAAAATTAACAACCAATAGAAATTTGTTTCCTAAATTATAATGACAGCTTTTCATGTAGAAAATCAGGAAAAAGCCCAAGTAAGATTTGCATTTAACATGTATATCTTATTTGCAAGCACATATTCAATAATTTTTCAACATTTCTAAGACATATTAAGAGAGTTAATGAAATCATACATATTGTTTCTCTTAAAATGTCTTATCTGCATAGACAAAAGTTCAAATGATTGTTGTAAGTCTGCTTAAAGAAAAAATGATTTGATGGAATGACCAATTGTTAAGATGTCTGAATGAATGAAATATTCATTTTACTCAGGACTCATCCAGTGATTTTCTGATGTTTTCATTTGTTTCTGATCAAGATTCCAAAGATAGAATGGCAAAATAAATATAATATTAATAAAAGTTAAGTAAGTTTCCATATTCCTGTGGAGTTTGACATAATGCTTTAATATTAATCAGCTTCCCTCGCATAGATACATGTATCTAAATCCAAGTGTTCCTGTCACACTTCTACTTTTCCTAGGTTTTTCAAGCCCCTTTGGAACTATCCATCAATTGAGAATTTTCAGCAGAGATTAGAAGAAGAAAAGATCTCACAGGTTTAGGGTAAGATATTTGATACCTAAAGAGCAGCACTTTTAAGAGAAAGTGAAAAACCGAGAATACCCAAGGTTATTTCAATTCTCATACTGCTTTGAGTTCACAGACAGATCAGGGAATAAGACTGACTTTGCTGAATTCCACTATCAACTACCAAATCAAATGTCAGGGATCAGAGAGGGCAAGCATAAGATTGATCTCATTGGTGTTTTTTCTGGGGCAAAGCAAACAAAATTCCCTTGAGCCTGACCCAGGTGAGGATAGGACAGTCCTCCTTCTACCTCTACAGGATCTAGGGGAGAATTCTTTCTTCTTTGCTTCTTCTGTCTTCTGATGCTAAATTATCAACATTCTCTTGCTCATGGTCCCTGCTTTGGTTTTTTTTTATGGTATGGGGGCTTGTACCCAGAGCTGCACACAAGCTAAGCAATTACTGATCTAAATGCCCAGAGATTTTTTTTTTAAATTTTATTTTGAGACAGAATTTTAAGTTGCTTAGGATGGCCTCAAACTTGAGATCTCCCTCTCCTGAGTCCAGGTGTGTATCACTGGCACCTGGCACTCATGGTCTAAATGCATATTCTACGTGAATATTCTGAGTGCATTGCTCCAGTCTCTGCTTCTGTCATCTGTCATCACATCCCCTCTCATCCACAGTCAAACTGTTCTAAGCCTCCCACTTAAGGACATATGTGACTATAGTTAGGACTGACACAGATATTGTATGGTAATGTCTCTATTTCAAGATCCTGAATTTAGTTGCATCCATGAAGTTTCTGAATGACATAAGCCAATACTAACAATTTCCAGGAATTAGAATTTATACTTCTTGAGGGTCATTATTCAGCCCACTACAGTCTCAAGAGCCATGCTATTTTTATATTTTTATATTTCCCTTAGGTCCTGAATTATTCAGCAGTAAACTAATGGGTTTGATTCATGGATTATGTAATTAGATAATTCTGTGCATAATTTCCTTGTTGACATAATTCTTGCTTTAAAACATAAACATGTTGTCTATACATACATTTTCAGCTGATGACTTTCCCTACAGTTCATTAATAAAAAATCAAGCCATCAGATTCTCCAATACCCCCAGGGATAGATTATCTGCATTTGTAGTCTATTTTTTTTCACTACTGTGACAACAGATGAACTTTCTAACATATACCAATATTTCTGAATGCATTTTGAATCTATTTCCACTCAGTTTCTCAAGTTACTAATGCAATTATCCTTCTCTCTACTTCACTATCCTACCCAAGAGATAGAAAAGGGCCCAGGGTGTGTTTCTTCTCCTCCTCCTCCTTCTTTCCTAGAGTCCTGTCTCACTTTGGAGCAATTATGGCCCCAGGGAAGGGAATTGAGAGAACACTGTCTTGGGAAGTAGGCTGAACTCCAAGGAAAAGATCTTGGAAGAGGGATGAGGACTAGGAAAGGGGTGAGGAATCTGGTCTTGTACATAATGGATTAGGGAATATATGTACAACTGTACATATACATACATATACATATATTTATTCCCAGAAAATTGTTAGAATATCCAATATCAGAACATCGTCGACCACTTTAACCTTATAATTTTTGTATGTAATATTCATATGCTATTAATATAACAGTCTCAACTTCTTTGTAATTGATATTAACCTGTACATATTTTCCATCTTTTTATTTTAATACTTTAAAAATTTTTTTAAAACACTGCTTCAAATGTAGTAAACACATGTTGATTAAATAAGTTTAGATAAATAAATTTGAATTAAATTCCAAGGAACACAAATGAGAGAAAATTCTCTCCCTTGTTTTTTTTCCCCTTTCCCCTCACAAACTCATATATGTAATTTTGTGTCTTTGATGCTGAGTTCAGGTGACCTAAATTGATTATAGGAAAATAAATACTGTTTACAAACCTAAAAAAAAAAGAGAAAAAAAAAAAGAAAGTACAAAATTAGCCATAAGACAGACAGTGAGATCATGAAGGAAGGCTGAATGCAGCAGTATTAGAGGAGGTGGGGGAGGCATTTGAAAGAGAGATAGAACCTCAGGAATGAACACCTGATAAAGAGCAATGTGGTGAGAAGGGGTGCATCATAGATTCTGCTGTATTTTGTGGAGTGTAAGTATTTCATTTATTACCATCTAAATCATTAGTGAAAAAATCTATGTTACTCATAATTATTTTAGAGTTAGATTTGTTTTGCTTTGTAGTTCAGTGATAAGTGAAGTATGCCTCATTAGGATACTGTGTGAGGCAGGCAGATCTTGAGATTCACAGTTACAGTCTTTGTTAATATTTAGGGTGAGATCCTCTTTCATATTTGATTATAAACTGCACAGGATAGTGATGTTTGTTTAGCCTTTGTTATAGCCTGAGTGCCTAACAAAATATCTGACCATAGTAGGGGTACAATACATATTTGTGAATTCATGAAGATAATTTCCTACAGTATGAGAACAGGAAAAATCCAATCATGTGCTTCATACATGTCAAATGTGTTGAAGCTTCTCCTACTGATTTGACAGTTACATGGTCAATAAGGACTTTTATTGTATTGAGATAAGATAGAAGAAATAAGAAATAGGTAGAAGAGGAGACATAAAAGAGAAACAATGAAAAAATATTTAAATTTGGAAGTGCTGTATACTTTTCCAGGCTTGTCTCCTTCCCTGACCTACTACTGCTGAATGTGGGGGAAATCTATAACTCTATATATGCACTGTTACTTAGCCTCCAACCACTCCCAATAGATTAAGCAAAGAGAGAAATGTTATTCTGAGAAATGTGGAATACTTTCCAACACTATCTACTGATCAGAAAATGAAGACCATGTTACCCTAAGAATCCTGTGAGTGACCAGAACACTAGAACCCATCCTGAGATCACTGAACTGATGTCATTCTTACATGCCATTCCATAACCACTCATCACCAAGTTTCCTTTAAACAAAGAGCTGTGAATACCCCAAATGCATCTCTCACTCAGGAGATGACTCGTATTTTCCCTTAAATGTACATCTCTTGTTTTATCTGCAAAGGTATCTCTCTTTTGAGATTGCCCCTATTCTCCCTTGAATATGTATTTACTTTCCTAAATAAACCTCTGTCTATGCCTCTGACAAGGGCATGTCAGATTGTTTTCTGGTATGTAAGGCAAGAACCTTGCTGGTCCTCAGTCAAGTTTCCCCCTTTCCTCAGCAACTCCTGGGATCATTCTTTGGTGATACCTCTTCTGTAACAGTATGACCTTTGTTCTCCCTCCATACACACCCTCATATCACCCCATTGCTTAGTGTTTTGTGTTATACTGGAGTGCAATTACAACATTGTCTATGATTTTATATTGTACTCAATGAATGCACATGCTCCTTTTCTTTATCTATCAAATTCCAAATTTTAAAACTCTCTTCAGGTGTCAACTCCTGGAAGCATTCTCAGCCAGTGGGTTCAGTGTTATTGTTAGGCATTACCATAGCAACATATACCTATATTTGAATCATAGCACTGCATTTCAAATAGCTTTCTCACTCTTCTTTAAGTCCTTATCCATGTGTCTGAATATATGTCACAGAACCTAATGCCCAATGGAAACAACATCCTTATCAAATGACTAAGTGATAGAAAGTCTCAATGGAAACAACATCCTTATCAATGTTGGGGTATTTGAAATTATGTAAATGGAAAATGGAATTCCTTTCTATAAGCAAATGTGCTAGAACTGTGAAAACTTTCTCATTATCACCAATGTTTCACATGTCCCTTGTACTGCAGTTCCAATGATCTTGGCTGTACTTTTTACTCTCGCACCTGTTACTATAAACTGGTTTGTATAGGTGAAGCCAGTTCCAGGAAATTGGAACTTGAGGGCCACCTGAAGTTCAAGGGCTTTCACTGCCTAAAGAATTACTTCCAAGTAAGGGGGGAGGGAAATCCATTGATTCATCCTCCAAGATCACCAATCTGAGTAGGCGTGTTAGGCTCTGCTCCTGTGGGATGAAGCTGCAGATGCCTAGAGAAATGGTCATCTCCATAATGAAGCCCTGTTTTTCACTGATTGACCCAACACTACTTACTCCAAGTCTCTGGGAAGAAATTAAATAAACTATAACCAAGAACATTGTGTTTCAAGCTTTGCTTTTAGAGGAACCTAAGGTAAAATAATACTTTCTATAACAGACAGTTTATTAAGCAAAAATTTACTTGTACTTGAAACAAGAACTTTTGCTTATGCATGTATCCTTTATTATTTTTAGAAATATCTATATTTTTTTAGAGAATTATAAAATCACAATGCTCTTAAAAATGATTTTTATAGCTAACTCTATGGTCACAGCAGATTAAACACAATTTTTATATTCAAATCCCTGCAGAGGTATTTGCCAAGTTTGCAGAAACATCCATTACAATGCCTATCTCTGCACTGAGAAGTTTGTAAGACCCAGCAGGAATTTCAGCTGACTATGGTGCAATAAATGGATTCATCCACAATCATTCTATTTCTATTTTCAGAATAAGTGTTTAATATATGCTACCTATTTGGGAAAATATTCAGGATAATGTCCTTTTTATGAATACCCTTTCTGATTACATTATTTTAAAGAAAGACAAAATAATGAAAGTTTTTAAATTAAAAATGATTGTAGTCTAATTTGTGTGTGTCTTATAGTTATCTTAAGACACACATCTTAAGAGCTTCTTGCTTTTTACGCATCATCTTGGAATTCTGTAATCAACCAATATGCTTAGTAATTTTTAAATGTAACAGCTAACTTTGAACTGCATATAAATATTAAATCTGAGAAATTTGGAAAGTGGTATTGGGTTCTTGCATGGTGTGTCTGTAGACACAGTAGTGGAGTGTGTTCATGTTGATGTTCTGCTTAAATTGAGAGGGCAGGGAATTTGCTATCAGGAAGTAGGTACCCAAATGTCAGGAAAAGGTTTTTCACTATCCCACCACTCACATAAACAAACAAACAAACAAACATCAACAACAAAAAAAAACAAACACTTTAGCTTCAGTTTACTGAAATTGATCCTTTGAATTTTTGCAAATAGAGATATGGAAGGGATTCTAATATTTTACTGTGACTTGTCCATTCTACCTATCCCCCTTAGTTTAAGTCCCATTTCTTCCATCCATCCTCATTGCTAACTTTGATTTCAGTTTTACAGACTTCTATCCGGCACACGGTTGTCAACTCCTTTCGTTTATCCTTTAAATTTTATTCAGATTTCATTTTTTTTCTACTGTTTTAATCCTTTCATTCACATCTTTCCTCATTTGTCCAGAAATATATCAACATGTCTGATGTGTTGGTGATACCTTTTCCTCCTTAAGACTTTTCTCATGGATGATATAGATTTCTTGCTGTAGGGTGTCAGAAGGGACACAAGCAGGTGTGCACACTCTGTTCTTCAACTGCATGTCTATGCCCACCCCCTCACTTAAACATTTCCTCTGATTTCTTGACACTACTCTTTTTCCTATTTTCTCTGTGTCTTCTTATTATATTTTACAGTATTTCATTATTTACCCTCCTCAAGTTGTCTGGCTTTTTCAAGACTTGACCTGAAGTGTTACATATTTTCTCATTTCCTACTGTCTCCATGTGCTTTCTCACCCACACCACTGTTCAATTATCACCCTTGTTGCTATGAATTTTGTTTACATCTGAACACTTTTATTGGAACTACTTATTGTTTTTCTACTACATGCCAAGTGTATTATAATCTTATTGTTATAGTTTGATTTTTCATTATGTTATACTTAATTCTAAGTTTTACATATTAGGAAAAATACATCTGGTATAGCATCAATATCTAGAAAACGACTGAATTGTTACATAGTACTAACTTTTAAATATCTATTGACTATTAGCTTCCAGAATCAGTTGATGGGGAAGCATATAAGACTTTGTTGTATTTGATGATGATAATGTAGAAGCGAAAGTAGAAGGCAAAAGAAGATAAAAATAGTGAGGGAAGGAGTAGTAAAAAGTAGGGATAAAATTTTTCTAATTTATGAAGAAATTAAAATTTGTTTTGAAAAGTATGAAAACTGCAAAGATTTCGTACATTATTGAATCTAAAAGGGAAGCAACAGAAAAACTATGAAAATATCTGAACATGACAGAGAGGAGTGTACACCCTGTTTGAGGAGGGGAGGGGATTTGGGGTTGGGAAGATAGAAGAATGAGGTTAGACATTATTATCCTATGTGTGTATATGATTATATATGATTGGTATGATTTCACATCATGTACAACTAGAAAAGTGAGAAGTTGTACTCTATTTATATATGATGTATGCATTCTACTGCCACGTATAACTAAATAGAATGAATTTTTTTAAAAAGAATATATGAACATGTGACAGGAGAACAGAAGCAGTGTTTGCATACTTATTTGAGGGATTAAACAACTATTATTTAAAATTGATTAACCAAGAAATACAGGTATTTTCTAGCATTTCATGAAAGTTTTCAAATATGTGAATTAAAAATAACTTTTTTTTTTCCTAAAAAATGAAACACTAAAGAGTGACTTTTAAGGACAGGGAGAGGGATCAATATGTTTTTTTTGTTTCTCTGCATTGCTACATTCATTCAATAGGGATGTTTTAACATGATAAAAAAGATATTAATAGACAACAGCCAAGGAAACAACAGACTTAGAAAATTCATATTTCTTTAAATTACCTATCTTCTCTGGTAAAAAATAAGACTGTAACTGAGTGATATAACTGAAACTTAGTAGATTTATTCTACTTGTTTTTTTTCAGTTAAATTTGAAATCACCATGTTGTTTTACTTATTTTTGCTGCACTTATTAATCATGTCAGTGTATTTCTCAAATAATGTTGAAGATACATACATTTATTAAAAATTAACAATACTGACTATTGCAATTATTTCAATTCATTTGACAACTAAAATTATTCATGTCCGGTAACATATCATTTATTATATAAGAAACAATGACTAACAGTGCATTATTCTGACTAAACAGAGGGAATGAAAACCAACAGTAGAGGATGGATTGGGGATTGGTTCTAGCAGGATGAATATCTCTATTGAGAAAGAATGGGTTGGGGAATAATGATGTGGATGAAGATGCAATTAGTTAGATTTGAACTGTGTTAGTAGAAAGATGAGCTTGACAACTTAAATAGTTCTGTGAAGTGGTAGTAGGGGAACTGTCCATTTGAAGGAAAGCAGAGAAGCATCCAAAAGCTTTTTGACAAAATAGTAGATTAAATCATCCAATTTAATGGGATTGAGTAGCACCTTTCAAATTGGTGATCATGAATCCACAGTGGGTGTTACTTTTGAAGCAGTCAGAATAAGACTACAGTTGAATTCATTGGGATCAGAGGTTTGCCAAACAAAAGAAACAAAAGTTGGAAGGAATGGAGTATTTTAAATATCAGCAAAGGATTACTCTTTAATGTTTGAGTATAGAAGGTAGAAGGTAAAGTTAAGTGACACATTTGGGCCATGAATTAAAAGTTACCCATGGACATTGAAACTTTTAACTAACTAGTGAAAGTAGTATTAGTTTTGGGGTTCTGACTAATCCATGTGTTATTCTTATAACTGGCATGTGTAATAAGAGGTCTGTTGTATGAAAAGAAGGTGGAAAAGACTCTCCAACCTCAGGCCTGAACCAACTGCAAGGTGTATTTATATATAAATGAATAGTGTAAATGGAATTAATTGTTCACAAAGAAGAATGTGACAATTCTCAGGTAAGGTTGCTTTAAATTCTTAAAGAATTAATGAAAGAGTGCTCTGAAATTTTATGAAAACAGCTCACAGAGAAGCAAATCAATTCCAAGATGTTGATTAGATAAATTTGAAAAATAAATTTCAAGTAAGCAAAATATATACACACTCAGAACTTGAACTAGAATGATGGAGCACACAATGGTGACACTTAAATCTCTTTACCTGGCCTAGCTGTCTTATGGATATTAGGAACATGTATTGGAATGCCTACTATATAACTCCACAGAGATTTTCTGTGGACACTTCACCTTATCGTATTCAAAACAAAATGCCTCATGGTCACCCACTCAGCAATCTGTTCCTCCATCTGCCTCTTGTGAAGAAGCAACACCCACTCATTAAAGTATGCCAGTACCTTGAAATTGTCTTATACAGTATCTCCCTGCAGTCCAGAGCACCATATTTAGTTTTCAAATCCTGAAAATTCTACCCACTTAATACCTCAGTCATCTTTCTTACCCTCCAAGGCTACTATCACTATTTTAGTTCCATCCTGTATCACCTCTATTTAGTTTAAGTAGCCTCTGGGTTGGTGTGTGAGTCCCTGTTCATGTTTCCCACCTGTTCATCCATGACACTATCCTGTGTGGGCTTTAGCAGGACTCATTATCTCTCTAATGTTCCAGCATTGGATTTCTCCTCTTCAAAATGAATATTGTATTTGTACTTTATCCATTAAGGTTTCTAAAATCTATAGAGTCTACAATACTGTGTGTGTGTGTGCTTGTGTGTGTATACTTATAGCTTAGTGAGTCTCATAAACTTCATTAATGAGTATGTATATATCTAAAGACACACTAAATAGTAAAAAAAAAATCAGTGATATAACTTTAGTCATAGATTCCAACAGCAAATATAGTCTAAAACCAAGTATGTAAAAGAACAGCATTGAGATAGATTATTTTTAAAATTTCAAAATCAATCAGTTCTCAGCTCACTTAATAATGCCTTCATAGATTTTTTTGGTTGCATGATAGAGCAAGTTGCATATCATATATCAACTGTAATACAGCACTTGACTTCTTTAATGCAATGCTTCACTGTAAATGTCTATAAATACAAATGAGGTGTTTAAATGTGAAGATACTTTAGATAGATGGCAATACCTATAATTATAGCATCATCATATCTGCCTGAATTGCACTTAAAAGTTAAAGTTCCAACTGTTCCTATTATTGAAAAAGTAATAATAACAATTATAATTGTACCATGAAGTATTAAAAGCTGAACATTCAGTTTGAAAGCAGCTAAAATAAAAATGTAATGAAAACTGAACCCATAAAAAGCTTACAATTCATATACATATGCTATATGGAGGCACTAAAGTGGAAAGAAAAGAACTGTGGTCTCTTTATGACAGTTCTCAGATTCTCTCTTTCTTTCTGGAATTACAGTAGCATTGTAATGAATATTTTTCATCCATGGATCATCACTTTCCCATATCAAAATTTTTCTTCTAAGGTATGCATAATCTCAGAATAAAAATGCTGAGTTTCTAACCATGGTGAATGCCTTTTTATTTTGTTTGTACTAGGTCAAATGCTTAGAGAACACTAAATATCTGTTTTTCACATGTGAGACAGCTGACCATTTTCCTCTGGGCCACGCAACTTACCATCATTTCGTAGAGTGAGTGGTGTTGGAGGACTAAGTACTCGAGCATTCGTCACTGTGTTTTTCACCAGACAAATATAGCTGCCGACATCTGAGGTTTGCACTTTAGAAATATAAAGGTTGCCTGTCTCCTGGGAAATGAACCGCCGGCTGTCTTCCGCCACAAAAGAAGGGAACTCATTAAACACCCAGCTATAGATGATCTCTGAAAACACAAAATTCAGTTGTTGAAAGATACATATTATTTAACTATCAGACAAAGCTCAAATAACAAAAGACTTTATAAGTACCACAGAGATTGCAAGTCTATCTATGTTTTAATTTAGCACATTGCATTCAAAGAATTGTTATGCTTCATGGCTACAGGAAGATTTGGATATTTCTTAGGGATGCTTTATTCTTTCACTTCCAATGTGTACTGAATATGGGTTAGATACTCAGCATTACAACATGAAAATAAAAAGATGAGACAGTTCCTTATTCTCAAAGATCATCTTACTGAGGGAAATTTATTCAAACCCATGAATCAGCATGCAATAAAGAGATGGCAATGTATATTCAATTGTAAATACAGCTTGAGAGAGGGGCATAGTCATTTTGATCAATGAATATTTCCTGAATTAGGAGATATTTGAGTTGCATTCATTTACTGGTTTATTCATCACACAATGGTTGAAGATCACTTCAGACCAGGCATCCTTCCAAGAAAAATCGGAACGTCCATGCTTTTATTATAATGGGGGGAAATGAAATGTATATCAACAAATAAGGGTATATCAAGCAATTGATAAGTGCTGTGAATGAAACTATACCATTTTGTGAGATTGTGGCAGGGCTGAGAATCTTTTGAATTATATCTTACAAAATCTCCATAGATAAGGAGTAGTATCATGACAATGAAATGAATAGGAGAAAGGAAAGCAGGAGAAATAATGACAACTATCCTAGGCAGGTATTTTTAAAATAGTCATGGAAGTTACAAAATGCTTACATGTGAGTGGTAGTGGTAGTGACAGTCATGGAGAAAGTGGAAAGAAGTGATGGACTGGTTCTGGTAAAAACATGGTGGAAGGTTGACAGAAATGCTGATGAATGATTATGAAATGTGATAAGAACAACAACAACAAGGATTAAGTTTACTTATTCATAAAATGGAAATATCATTATCTACTTCATAAGCTTTAAAACAAAATAGTGCATCTAAGAACTTGAACTATAATAATATATATAATATAAAAAGTACATCTTTATGATAGCTCATCTCCCTAAAACTTTCTGGTTAGGGGTTCCTCCTAACACAAAGGGGACAACACAGAGATTTAAAACAACAGTAAAGGAAAAATGTAAAATTAAGTGTTTGATGTTTTCCACAAAATTTTCAATGAAGAATTGAATGTATATTTTAGGCAAGATTTAGCCAACATATTTTTATTTTCAAGGCACATATATGGTAGTTCTAGCAGAAGCCTGAAAATTTTGAAATATTTTAATAAATTCTTTATAAAGAAAACTATTTTATGGTTATAATTACATAGTTGGTAGTCTTACTCCACTTGATATTATATCAAAAAATTATTACGAATATCCACATGGCCTTTTTCAAAGGAGGCCCGTGGAGTATATCTAAAATACTTCAGCATGCACTCACCATGCTCTAGGAGACTAATTCCAAGGACTTCTGATTTAATTATACGAAACCTTCTAATTGTTATAATGAAGTTTATTTTATCATTCACACATATCTCACAGACATTTAGTATTTTTTATTAGAATTTACTGGAATTTTTTGTATTTTTGGTGTGCACTACTTAAAATTTGGGAGGAAAGAAAGCAATGAGCTATTAAAAGCTATCATTCACTGAAATATTATTTATGTTATACTGTATATTAGTCTGCTTTACATCTCTGTGACCAAAATACATAATAAGAACAGTTTAGATGAGGAAAAAAATATTTTTGGTTCATGTTTTGAGAAGTCTCAGTCCATGGTTGGCTGACTCAATCTCTCGGATTCTGAGGCAAGGCAGATCATCATGGTGCAAGGTCAGGCAGAGGAAAAGTGCTAAACTCATGGAAGCCAGAGAACAGAGAAAAAGAGGAGCCAAGGAAAAAATATCATCCTCAAAGGCAAACCCCCAATGACCTACTTTCTCTAGCAGTGCCCTGCCTGACTATATTTACTAACCAGTACAGTAGTCCTTCCAAATTATTAATCTAAAAAATAGATTAGATGAATCACTAGTTTACAGCCTTCAAAAACTAATCATCTCACCTCCAAACATTCTTACATTGTTTAATATGAGCTTTGGGGGACAGCTCATATCCAAACCATAACACTCTGATAACATTTATTGAATCGGTATCTCATAAAAGATTTATAGAATGAGACTAAAGAATATAAAATTAACATTTTTCTTAAACTTTAGAGAGTATTTGTGGCTCAAAAATGCTCATGTAGTTCCTCAAATAAGTTTCTGGTTTCATGTAAAAAAGCATTTCATAATTACAAGAAGGATAAAAAATAAAAATGGCACAGAACAAAAAGCTAACAATCTATACCAAAAATAAAAATGTTGAACTGAACTAAATGTCTTTAGAATTCTTTACTGTATCCACCTATGAAGTTTTCTTTTACCTATTAAGTGTACCTGGCCCTTAAAAATAATCTAATATATTCCTTTTTATTAAATGATAAAAATTTGACATTATTCTTCATTTCAGAAGATATTGAGACTAGTTGCTCAATTGTGATTTCACATTTTTGAAGGCTTTTTAAACAGTATAGTTAGCTAAAGCAATTCGAAGTGCTGTAGATGTTTTGGTATGATCCTTGTGTATATTTTAGCAGACAATGAGTATTTTTGAGGTATCTTCTACATCCTAGATTGTAAAAAGCTTCCATAAGAATGCTTTTGTATCTGCTTATACCCAAGGATACACCCACTTTAAATTCACTGGTGTTATTTTTGTTACCATGTGGTATTATACGTTTAGCCTACAAACCCATGTGCTATGGAGTCTTTGGGCTTCTCTGGGAGAACTTTTTGTCTTTCATGTTGAAACAGTGAGGGTCATTCTAGTTCACTAGAAGTATAGCACATCTAGGGCCTGGCTTGATGCAGACATTGCTATTTCAACTTTTAGTAACAAAGAGACCTAATGTCTTGTCATTTGTCCTGGCAGGATCTTTCATCTTCAAGCTTCTAGGCTTTATGGCCAATTTCTATGGCTTGTTCCAAGATGTCTTCAGTATTAATAAAATAAACTTTTAAGCTGATAAGCTCCGCCTAAGTCTGATTTTGTACTTCTGTATTAAATTTTAGCCTAAAGCTGCCTCCACATGTAACAAACTGCATCCTAACTTAGTATGTAAACAAATTGCAAATTTAATTAAGGGGATATTCTTGTATCAGATGTCTAATTTTCAGCCAGTCACAGGAATCAAGTTTCAACAGCTCACAGTATGCCAACTAAATCCACCATGTCCATATTAGGCAGATGCTGACTGTGACTAATCAAATTGTTTTTGTATCTCTCTGTCACTTCCTTTTCTGTAGAAATAAACACAGCCTACAAATGTGGTAGAGTGGGGTATTCTGAAACAACTTTAGTTAGGAATTCTACCTGGTTTTAAAATCTTCTCCTTACTCAAATAAGTTTCATAAAATGTAATTCATCTCACAGGTGGAGTAAGATGGTAGCTGAGTAATATCCTCCAGTGAACATCTACCCATAGGCATGACAAATGGAAGTGTTATTCAAGCACCAAAGCACCTTAGCAATAGCTAAGAGAATAAGATGAATGATCATAGTGCCTGCTTTTGGTATAACAAAATGGAAAGATATACTGAGAAGGCAGGAGGAAGTTGCCCATATCATCTCATCTCCATATCCAAGCAATATAGCAGTGTGTAGAGATGCCACATGCTTGAAGGAAGAAGAGGGAATTAAATTCAGGTCTTAGGCTTGAAACCCAGCTAGTTCCAGGTCCTCTGTAGTGAGACCCATTGCCAGGGAGAGGCCTATAACACCTGCTACCAGGATAATATCTATGAACTAAACTGCTGGAATTGTGTTAGTAGGCAGAGACAGCTTCCAACATCCTTTCTCCAATCTTGGATAGTACATCAAGAAGCAAGATTCTACCACTGGGAACAGGAAACTAAAGCTAAAATAGAATTTTGTCTTGGTGCCCAGTACCAGGTCCATCAGGGTGAGATCCTTAACTAAGTAGAAACTGAAGGCAGTTCCTTAGGTAGGCTGATGCTAAGCTGGGTTGTATGTTAATCTCACAGCTACTAGCACTTTCTGTAAGGCATAGCTCAAAGATGGAATAGATAGACCTGTCCTCACATCAGGAAATGCCTGGGACTGACTTAAGTTTTGTCCTGTATCACTTGTAGACTTGGAATGAGCGTGAGGCACATTTCCTTTCCCGCATCCATATTACACTATGCAGGTCTCTGAAATTGGGAAACTCAGGTGAAATACAGCTTAGCATTAGCTCTGATGGCCCAAGATTTTCTCCACTATCTTATATCCAATCTCAGGCAGCACATTTATTGCAAAGCCAATGCTAGAAGATAGAACTATAGAACTGCCCTGGTATTGGGAAGAAACTTTGCTTAGTAGGACAGACTCATGTTTAGGCCAGTCACCACTAGCTATGGTGCACCCATGGGACTGTGAAAGTTCTAGTAGCTGTGAGATTAACATACAACCCAGCTTAGCATGAGTCTACCTAAAGAACTGCCTTCGCTAACACTACCCCAATCTTGGGCAGCATAGCATGGAGAAGAAACTATTAGCTGGGGTATGTGGGTTTGTAAGTATAGTACTTGGTCTGAGGATTTAGTGATAGGCAAGTGAATTCTAAATCTGGGCAGGTCTTAATGCCCCTGGGCAGAGGCCTACCTGCAGATGGAACCTCTGGTATAGACCCAGTGCCAAAGGAATATACACAGTGCCAGTTTATTAGACTCATATTCCAACTAGCATCATTTGTGGCTGGTTGTAGAAGTCTTGTGCCACAAGTTTACCAAAACAATAGACAGCCAAGAGCAGTGTTTCATTGATCTTTGTGGTATGTGAGCTTGGCAGCATTGGTGGCCATAGGATCCTAGAGCTGGTTGATCCATGGTGATTCTATGTAGAGTCTCAGAAAATCCCACAATACCTTATCACAAGATGGTGTCTGTGGAAGGGGTTTTCTGGGCTACCCCATTCTCAGGAAAACTTGTGGATATGGACTGTTCTCCCTAAGCACTCCCCTGGTTCATGCTGAACAACATTTCAACTATTGATTTGGGACACTCTTTAACTCGCTTGCTGGTGATAAAACAGTGCCAACATGCCAATTGTAGACACCTGGCAACAGACCTGGCACTATCCAGTTCATAAAAAGTAGAAGTGACTATAAGCTAAGAGAAAATGATCCTTCTTGCTATAGTTTGGATCCAAATGTCCTCAGTCATTTGGGTACCATTCCAAATGACTTAATAACTTTCTGTAAGGCATAGTCATTGGTAGTGCTATTGGGAATTGGCAGAAACCTGAGAAGGTGGGGTTCTAGTTGGAGGATAGGCCACTGGTCAAATATGCTTGATGGGTGTATCTTGTCCCAGCCTCCCAGCCCCTTTCTTCCTTGTCACCCCCTCTTTTTTCTTTCCATTTCTTTCTCTGCTTTTGATTGCTATGAAGTGAGTAGCTTTGTTCTGGTACATCTCCTGGCCATGATGTTCTGCCTAGAAACTGTAGGGTCAGCTGACAAGGGACTAAAACATCTGAAACCATGAGTCCAAATAAATCTTTCCTCCTTTAAATTAGTTTTCTCAGGTATTTTGCCACAGAAATGGAAAGCTGACTAATGCTAGTCTGTTTACAATTTCTGAAAATCCAGATAAGGAAGATTGGGATAAAAACCTAATCCTTAAATTCTCAGAAAATGTCACACATTAAGAAATATCAAGAACTCTCAAGAAACTATGACCTAAGGTAAGAGTCAAATATAGGCACCAAAAACCGACCAGATAACAATCAGTATGGGATAATTTTCAGAGAATTTGAAACAACTGTTTAAGGAAATTCAATGAGTTCAAGAATACATGGACAAAAAATACAATATTCTAACACATAACTTGAAAGATTAAATCAATTAAAGTAACCCAAGTAATCAAGTGGAGAAATACATTTGGTTAATTTAAAAACACCAATAAAAGGCATCAGTATCAACAAACAGAAGAAAGAATTAATGAGTTTGAAAGTGGATATTTGAAAATTCAGAGTTGGAGAAAAAAAAATGAGTGAAGAAAACTGAAGAAAGCTAATGGGAAATCTGAGACAGTATCATATGAACAAATATTTGAGTTTTTGGGATCCAAGAAGAACTTGGAATTCCAGAGTAAGAAAGCTTATTCAAAGAAATAATTGCCGACAACTTCCCAAATCTAATGCCAGGTACAAATATGCAGATTTAGAAGGTGAAAGGTCAACAGTCAGATTTAACTCAACCAAACTCTACCTAAGACATAACCCAGCTCTATGGTAAAAGATTAGGAGAAGATTTGGAAGAGAAAATAAACAAATGACACATAAGGGTATCATAATTTCCTGGGCAATGAACTTCCCAGCAGAATCCTTACAGGCTATGAGCGAGAGATATGGTATTTTCACAGTAGTAAGTGAGAAAGAAAAATAAAAAGAAAAACAGAACACATGCCAATGGAGAATACAGTGCCCAAGAGATGGAGAAATAAAGACATGACTAAACTAATGAAATCAGAGAGAAGATATATTCACCACACCTGTCCTACGAGGAATGCTAAAGGCATCTCTTCATAGTGTAATAGATATTAATGAGCCAGAAGAAAACAGGGGAAGGTGAAAAACACACTGGTAAGAGTAATTACACAGGCAAATTCAGCATGCTCTACAAGATATAGGCAATATATAAATATATAATGATCAAGGGGTTCATTCAACAAGAGAAATAGCAATTCTAAATATAAATATACCCAATATTGAGCACCCAAATATGCAAAGCAAATATTAATAGGCTAAGGGGAGAGATAGAGAGATCCCAATACAATAATATGTGGGGACTTTAAATATGCCACTTTCAGTAGTAGGCAGATCATCCACACAGAAAATTGACAAAACATCAAAATTAAATTGCACTTTAGATATGAGGAATGTAAAGACATCTACATAACATTGCCTCAAAAATCTGCTGAAGACATTTTTCTTACAAGCATAGAAAACATTCTGTGTAGATCATAAATGCCCACAAGTCTTAATGATTTTTGAAAAAAAATCATATAAAATATCGTTTTTGACCACGATACAATACACTAGAAATCATTAACAAGAAAAGTCGAAACTATAAAGACAAATGGAAGTTAAAAAAAAAAAAAGAAAGACTTTTGAGCAATCTATGGATAAAGGAAGAAATCAAGAAGAAAATTTAAAACTTCCTGAAACAAATGGAGATGGAGATTCTTATACCTCAAATTACAGAACATATCAAAAGCAGTTCTAAGAGCAAAGTTTACAGCAATTAATGCCTTCGTGACAAAAGCAAAAATATCTCAAACTCCCTACTATTGCACCTCAAGGAACTAGAAAAACAAGAAACAAACATAAAATTAGAAGGATAGAAATACTAAAGATTGAAACAAATTAATATAGACTAAAAATACAAACAATCTATGAAACAAAGAGCTGTTTAAAAAAAAAAAAGTAGACAAACTCTTAGTTAGATTAAGAAAAGGAGATAGAAGACTTAAAATCAGAGACCAAAGGTAGATGTTACAATTAACACCATAGAAATATAAAGTATCATTATAAATTAAGAACAATTAAATGCCAACAAATTTAATAGGTTAGCCAAAAATATTCATTAGAGAAAAGATAGCCTCTTCAAAAAACGATGATGGGAAAACTGGAAATCCATATGGAGTAGGATGAAATTTACTATCTCTCACCTTGCACAAAACACAACTTAATATGAATCAAAGAACTATATATTAGACCAGAAACCCTGTACCTAATACAAAAAAAAAATGTAGGCCCAACACTTCAACATATTGGCATAGGAACTGACTTTCTTAATAGGATTCCTAAAGCACAATAAGTAAAAACAAACAAACAAAAATAATAATAAATAGGATGGTATCAAATTAAAAAACCTCTTACCAGTAAGAAAACAATCAAAAGCATGAAAAAAGAGCCTATAGAATGGAAGAGAATCTTTGCCACCCACACCTCAGATAAGACATTAATTTCCATGATACACAAAGAACTCAAAAAGCTTAAAACCAATAAATAAATAACCCAATCAATAATTCAGCAAACTAAACAGATGCTTCTCAAAGAAAATATACAAAGGTCAACAAATTAAAAAAAAAAGTTCAACTTCTTTAACAGGGGAATGCAAATTAAGACTACACTGCAATTTCACCTCACTCCGATCAGAATGGCAATTCTCAAGAATACAAGTAACAAGCCAGGTGCAGTTGGTGCACACCTGTAATCCCAGCTGCTCTGAAGACTGAGGCAGGAGGATCATGAGTTCAAACCAGCCTCAGTAATGGCCAGGAATAAGCAACTCAGTGAGACTGTGTTCTTAAATAAAAATACAAAGTAGGTCTGTGGATATGGCTCAGTAGTTGAGTGACACTGAATTCAATCCGCAGTACCAAAAGAAAAAATAATACAAGTAACAATAAATGTTGGCAAGGATGTATGGAAAAGGGCGCATTTATACACTAGTTGTGGGACTGAAAATTAGTATGACCACTATGAAAAGCAGTATGGAGATTCCTCATTAAGCTAGGAATACAACCACCATTTTACCCAGTTATCCTACTCCTTACAATATATGCAATATATGCAAATCAGCATGCTTCAGTGAAACAGCCACACCAATGTTTAAAGAATAACAAACCACAATAGCTAAGCTGTGGAACTAACAAGGTGCCCTTCAACAGATGAATTGATAAAGCATAGTGGTATATATACCCAGTGGAATGTTACTCAGCCATAAAGGTTGATGACTTTATGATATTCGTGGGTAAATGGATGGAGCTGGAAACTATCATGCCAAATTAAATAAGTCAATCCCCCAAAACCAAAAGTCAAATGTTCTCTCTGATATGTGGATGCTAACAATCAATGAGGGTGGAATATAGAAAGTTCAGTAGATTAGACAAAGAGCAATGAAGGGAAGGAGAGGGATAAGAATAGGAAAGACAGTGGAATGAATCTGGCATAATTTTCCTATGTACATATATTTATACACCACAGTGAATCTCAACTTTGTGTACATCCATAAGAACAGGGATCCTAATTAGAATAAGATATATTCCATGCTTGTATGAATATATCACAATAGATTCTACTGCCATGTTTAACAAAAAAGAATAATAGAGTAACCGACTTTTATATATTGAGCTTGTATTATGCAGCCTTGTTTTAATTACTTATTATAGAATATTTTGTCAATGATCTTGGGTTTTACACATAGATGAATATATTATCTAAAAATAGACACTTTTATATCCCCTTAAAAATCTGATATAAGAAATATACAAATTCCTAGACAAACAAACCTTACCAATATTTAATCATGAAGAAATAGAAAATCTGAGCACCATAACAAGGAACAGATAGTAGGGGATAGGAAAGGTAGCAGAATACAACAGTCACTAATATGCCATTATGTAAAAATGTGAGTATGTAACAGATGTGATTCTGCAATCTGTATTTGGGGTAAAAATGGGAGTTCAAAACCCAATTGAGTCAAATGTATGAAAGATGATATATCATGAGCTCTGTAATGTTTTGAACAATTAACAAAACAAAAAAAAATCCCTAACAAAAATTCTTCCACCAAAGAAATGCCCAGGATTAGATGGCTTTACTGCTGAATTCTCCTTAACATCTAAAAAACCAATACCTTTTCCTTTTTTATTCCAAAAAATAGAAGATAAAATACTGTTTTTGAACATATTACATAAGTTCAGCATTACTTTGATACCAAACCAAAAAAGATACTATTAAACAAAAAATACAATTAAACAAACACTACTGGTTAAGAACTCTGATTAATATTGATAAAAAATCCTCAACAAAATACCAGCAAACCCACTCCAAAAATCCATTAAAAAGATTATTCATCACAATCAAGTTCTGTTCATCCTATGGATATAAGTATTGTTCGATATATGCAAATCAACAGTCATGATAAACCATATAAACAGAATGAAGGTCAAAAAGCATGTGATCATCTCATTAGATGCAGAAAAAGGCATTTGATAAAATTAAATTTTCCTTCATGATAAAAACACGTAACAAATTAGGCAGAGAAGAAACATTCCTTAACATGATAAAGGTCATATATAATAAACCAAGAAATAACACTGTACCGAATGTGGAGAAGATGACAGATTTCTCTTTAAGATCTGGAATAAGACAAGGAAGCTCCTTTTTACCAATTATATGCAACATGCTTCTGGAAATCCTAGCCAGATAATTATAGTAGAGAACAAAATAAAAGGCAACCAATTTTGAATAGAAGTTGAATTGTTATTCTTTGCAGATGATTTTACATTTAGAGAATCACCAGATTTATAACAAAAATATTAGAATAAATGAATTCATCAAATTTAAATTTACAAAAGAAATGATATCAGCATTCTGAAAAGACATTTGTATCCCCAGCACTATTCATAATAGCTAAAAATGGAATAATCTACGTGTTCACCCAGTGATGAATGGACCAAGAAAATGGGGTACCCGTACACAAGGAGATATCATTCAGCCAGAGAAAGAATAAAATACTATCATTTTTGACAATATATATGGTGATCATTATGAACTGGAGAACATTAAGTTAAATGAAATAAGTGAGGCACAGAAAGATGAGTATGACATGATCTGACTCGTATGTGGAACCTAAAAATGTTGATCTTTTACAATTTGAGAGTAGAAGGGTGGTTACTAGAAGCCAGAGGGGAAGGAAGAATAGGGAAAGGTTGGTACTGTTAACCGTTAGATACAAGTAAAAATTTTTTGTGTGCTATCTCACTATGGTATCCGCAGATAAGAATTATCTACTATACAGATCAAAAGGCTAGGTGAAAGGATTTTGAAAGTTTTTACCATAAAGAAATGGTAAATATTTAGGGAAATAGATATTTTTAACCAGATTTAGACATGACACAATATATTTATACGCTGAAACATCACCTGATATCCAATTAATGTTTGCAATTTTGTGTTTTATGTATCAGTTAAAACTTTAATTCATATATTTTAACAAAATTATGTCTTGGGTTTTAGTTCATATTTGTTTCTACTATCTGGCATTTTCCTTATTATGAGTTCAGGTATTCCATTGTTTTAATTGACTCATCATTTCTAAATTTTGGAAGTAGAAAAGTTTCCAAGTAGTCTCTTTTGTCCTAATTGAATGTCCAAATTTTATGGTTTTATGCATTACAAACTTCGAATGCAATTGCTGCAATTTATTCAGTGTCACAAAACAGATGATATTCTCTTTGCTTCCCTGACAAATAAGATGATTTCTTAAATGATATATTTCCACAACCACAGGGCATAAAAACAGGAGTTTCTATATGGTCAATGATGTTCATTTCTCAGAAGAGTAGCACTGTTAACAAAAACGTGTGGAAAAGAGTAATGAAACTGCACACTGGACTCTCTGAAGTCCTTGAAAACAATTTCAATGAGTAATCACATGCGATTCATTTCAACATTCTTTAATATAAACTACAATTTTGGAAATAACCATTGTTCTTTTTAATAGTGTATTTGCACATCAGAAGCTTAAGGTCAAAGGATTTTAAGGGAACTCAATGGATATAGCATCTGAGTAGTTCAATGACCCAATTAATGTAACTCTCTTAGGGAACCTAGTTTCTTTTTTCCTGTCAGCTACAAAAAGGAAAACAAAACTCAAGTTTCTCTATTTTCATGAAATGTTCAGTTTTATGCTATCTGCAGAAATTTTCAGTTAATAAATTCTATTTACCAAAATCTCTGATCTCATCCTTTCTGGGTTATTCCTATAATGTGAGATTCAAAGTTGTTTACTAAATAACTGTAAGTTGTTTTTTATTACAATGTGTAAATTTTATTTTTAAATAGTTTTTCATTTATAGTTTAATATATTTGGGAGTCAAATTTGATTAATGATGCTTCAGAGAATATGTAATGTAAACATTGCTGTATTTGCTCTTTGTTTATAATCATATTTGCTTTTAAAATTCCATGGTCCATTATGATTCCTCTCCCCATTTCTGTGATAACTAATTTATGTGAAGATGCTTGAGTAATTTAGCAAGATGCTGGCAAAAATGATAACAGTTTTTAAAATGGACATTACAGAATGTCATGATGGTGCACACCTGTAATCTCAGAGACTCCAGAGTCAGAAAGATTATAAATCTGAGGTCAGCCCCAGCAATTTATTAAGGCACTATGCCACTAAGTGAGACCCTGTCTCAAAATAAAAAAAAATAAAATAAAACAAAGGGCTGGGGATGTCGCTCAGTAGTAAAGTGCTTTTGGGTTAAAGCCCCAGTACCAATAAATAAAGTAACAAAAATTGACACTATAATTACTTTTTCTTTGAAAGTTTGTAGTTGATGCTATCACTTTGAACTTTTGAATTGATGACATCTTAAAGGAAAGTGTAGAAAATAGCCCAATTATTATGTTACAGCTTAATATGTGAGGATATAACCTGAAATTCATGAAAACTATATTCTTATATTGCTGGTGTATATCTTTATTATGCTAGAAAGTATCATTCTGCTCTGTTGAAGAGCAGAGACTAAATCTATCTTTTTCACCCCTATATCCTTATAACCCAAGGAGGCCTCTTGTATAATAATGTTTGTTGAATAAATGAGTAGCTAGGATAAAACATGTATATATGTATGCATATAAACCTCTCTAAATTTAGAGTACAAATGTAGATTTGTTTTCACATTTTAAACTTCACTGCATATTTGCTAAGATCTAAATGTGATTATTTTGGCATTCCAAAGATGAGTTGAAGAGATGCTTGAAGTTAGGCTAAATTCAGACACTGAGAAATAATGTAGGCAACTTTAAGAATATAGAATATATTGTCAGTGATCAAAAGACAAAGAGTCACTTTTACAATGGCATTATGAAATATTTTCACGATTTAATTCTGCTAGGTTAAATGGATTTTGAAAGGTTGAAGGAATATTAGATCTTAAAGTACTCCAATCACTGTTTCAGGTTAATAGACTCATATATGGTTACTTACTTTGCTTTTGCTTGAACATGCCTTTTGACACTATGTTGAGGCAGCTTATTTGGCAGTTCAAGCTACTGAATGGATCATACACAAAGATCATTCTAGCTGCTGGATTTGGCCAGCTAAGAGATCAACAAGTAGTGATAAATTATTATAAGCAAATCACTTTTTCAGTGTGTTGTGGGGATATAAGATGGGTCTGGGAAGGTATTAACTTGAGAATTTACTCTGAGTTATACAGTGTATACATTTAATACTAATTCTTCTTCTCCTCTCCCACAAATATTATGAAGTGGTATCATGGTTGAGCAATATCAGAGGAAAAAAATCCAACATTGTCTGAATCATTCTAACCTCATATCATACCGCTTCAGGTATTATATTCTAATTTTCTTGAGCCTTAGTTTCAGTATCCATAAAATGGTATAGTAATGTTATATGGTAACATTGAAGATTAAATGAGCCACATAAATGAGAGTGTTCAACATGAAGGAACAGCTCAATAATTTATCTCTTATCTCAGGACAAATGACCTGGTATAATACAGAGTTTGGTACAATGCAAAGGCATTTTACATCATGTACAGTTGTATTTAATTTCTACAAACGTCAAGTTTCATCCATAAAACACAGCCAGAAGCAAGCATCCTAAGAGTAACAACAGAATAAAGCTGTCTGATTCTTAATACCACATAATCAAGGCTTTTTAAAAAATGATCTGCAGAATGCAAGAGAGAACATTTGTCATCTATTAAAAAATGAAAGTACCTTAATACAAAGAGGCTGTATTATTACATTAAATTCCCATTATCTTGGCCGAACAAAACAAAGTACTAATTCTATTTTTTTAAGTTTTTGAGACATGTATTTTTATTATGCTGTTACCTAAAGTCAAAAGAAGCAGATTTCTTCTTCAAAATTATGTCACCAAGACAAAATAGAAATTTCATGCGCATATTATTAAAAACACCTTTAGCAAAACAGAATATAAAGAAAAGATTATTTATATAGAAACAGCAGTAAACTGACATTCTCCCATGATCCACAACTTAAACAGCTCTAAGCAAGTGAATTCCAAGCTCTAGATTTTGAATGATTATATGAGCTGGGTGAGAGTAACTATTCTTATTTTCTCTGTGGAAGACTTTACACTCTGTAGGACATTTATATCCTAGGCGTCTTGTGTCTAAATATAAAGGTCATTGTTAACTTTTTGCAAAATACAGCCGAAAAAATTTATTGCTTTACCAAGGGGTTTAAAATTATTTGTATTGAGCTCTAAACTACCAGATCTGGGTCAGCATTTACTTAGCAATGTGAAATAGTAGCACAAGTTCAATTTAGATTTTGAACTTTGCATTAAAAAGTATCCATTGAAGATTTCCCATAATTCATTGGCAAGGTTCACAGATCCCAGCCCTTAAGCAACAGAATCTGTCTTCTAGAATCTTGTCAGGGAATAAGACCTTGCTTTTCAAAATTGTGAACTTAAAAAAAAAAAAGTCATGGAGAATTACTACAAGACTTTGCAGTTCATCTATAAGACATTAACAAGGTGATCTGCAAGTTTATCCATCATTAAATCAGAACGTTAGATGGCAAAATATAATAATAATAATAATAATAATTATTATTATTATTATTATTATTATTATTTACCTTAACAGATTCCTAGACCTAGAGTCAAGGAAAGGGATTCTTTTGAATGGGGCTTATGGAGGGGGTGTTCTCAGAAGAAGGAATTAAGGATGCAGGATGGCATAAGGACAAAAAAAAAAAAAAAGTAAAGCAAGGATGGGGTGTCTGCTAAGAGAATAGCTTAAGACTGATCCCACATGGGGATCTTAAACACACATTCTGCTGTAGAATCAGTGACTGAGGCAATGGGAGACAAGGAGTCAACCAGTTGGTTATTAGTTCCTGGATGGGGAATTTGGGGTGCAATAAGGTTGGAGAGCACAACTTTCCAGATGAGGAAAGTTTCCTTGAGCAAGGGCAGTAGCCAACACTCACAGCAGCTGCTGGATGGTGGCCTTAACCAGGTGAAAGACATCTGAGTGGGACACCACTAGGATCCAGAGAATTTATAGCTCACTATGTTCCAGGAAGAAAGAGTGTTCTCTGTATATTAACTTAATCCTTACAGGAATAGGTGACCTGTTTTAAAGAGGACGAAATTAAGATATAGAGAAGATCAAAAACTTGGCCAAGAATGATTACTAAGTCTACATATTCCTTTGAAAAAAAGAAAAAACCCTACTGATTAAGAAATGGTTTCAAATATTTATTAAATTGAATTAGATAGATTCGGGGTCTAATTTTTTAAATTAAAAGTTTAGTGCCTAAAACAGTGACAAATCACAATGTTTAAATCTTACTAGAATAAAAGCAGGTTGTCAACTCTCCTATTAACCATTAAGTCTCATCTAAATTAAACCATAATGGCAGAATCATACTATGTGAAACAGTAAGGAAATACTGTGCTGATAGAGACTGCTTATAAAAAACACAGCACTGTGTGCCTGAATTGAAGATGCTCACAGAAGTCTTTATTGTTGGACAGTCACAATCATGAATCCTTATGCCTAACTTATATTAAGACTTAAAGAATTTTCTAAATTTAATCATAAAAAGTCCCGCAAGTACTTATCATTTAAGTTAGCAAGTATTTTCTTCAATAAAGAGGAATCCATAGATGGAAATGATTGATGACTGCAAAGGATTAAATTTCTGGGCAATATTCAAAAGGAAGATGAAAACCATTATTGGCAAAAAAAAAGTTTTCACATTTTTCCTGTTTTTTTTATTTAATAAAACATTATTTATTATCCAAAGGATTAACTTGTTATTGACATATAACTGGAATAAAATTTATATTTCCCTATGTATTAAAGCAAAAGGATTTACCTGTTAAGTATTCAAAACACACAACATTTTTTTAAATTTGATAGTGAATTTTTAAAAGATATGTTTGCTCCTTTTTATTTCATGCTATGCAATTTTAGGCATTGAAAATTTGTTATTGTGTGAATTTGAATATTTGTTATAGCAAAAATATTAATAGAAACAAATATGAGTCTTATGAACTACCCCCCATTGAGGTAG